>NC_060267.1:49895436-50504758 GCF_021613505.1 Equus quagga
TTTTTCTCCCAAAGCCCCCCAGTACATAGTTGTGTATTTTTAGTTGCGGGTCCCTCTAGTTGTGGCATGTGGGACACCACCTCAGCAAGGCCTGATGAGCGCTGCCATGTCTGCACCCAGGACTGGCCCTGGTGAAACCCTGGGCCAGCGAAGCAGAACGTTTGCCCTCAACCACCGCACCACCAGGCGGGCCCCCAGCTCTCTACTCTTTAGGGGTCTATCATATTGTAAAGTCATTAAATGTTCTCCATCAAGCTATTAGATATCAATATCTAATTGATATTAGAGACAGGATTCCACCCCGGGAGTATTGATTCTCCACCGTGGAATTTCAAGAACTAAGGTGGATCCCCACAAAGGCAGCCGACTGTAGGCCGTGGAGGAGGAAAGGGGCGAAGCGAGGGGCGATTCCGCGTGACACGTTGGGCGTCAGAGGCCGGAGTCCAGGGCGCTAGGCCTTGGAAGACTGGAGGAAACGTCCTGCAGCGCGAGCCGGGAGCCAAGGGAAGTCAGGGTCGCGGGGCGGGGCCGGGGCTCGCGGGGAGGAGGGAGCCAGGCCCCCGGGGGACCGCCCGCCAGACGCCGTGGAGAGCAGTGGCGGGAGCGCAAGTCAGTCATTAACTGTGCGTCTGAGAATTCTCCCACCGGCAGCCCTCCTCCGTCCCTTGCCTGGCTTTTCCTCTCTTGGGAATACTTTTCACTCCCCGACCCTAGATACTAAATCGATGATTTGTCGTCCGTCCCCTCCAGGACGTATGCTGCCTGAGGGCAAAACTTTTACTTTGCCTGCGGCTCTCTCCGTCTGAAACCAGCCGGGCGCAGTCAACGAGAAATCGGCGCTGGAGGAGGCAGCTGGAGAGCAGGCCAGCTCAACAGATAAGGGAGAAAGTAGAGCCACGCTTCGACGTCATCAGTTTACATCCCCGGGGCAGATTAGAATTTTAAAAGTATATTCCGGGCTCTTAAAGGCGTTACCCCTCCTCCAGCCTTAGGCGGATGAAGCCAATTCACTTTTTAACATTCCTAAAGGGTAAATATGGCTAGAAAGTCAATCTCACAGGAGTGAGAAGTTAAGACGACGTCTGAATTCGACTTAAGTTTTCAACTTCCTTTTATTTCGTTCCTTTCTCCCATCCATGACATTTCTTATGGGCAAAAGTTGACGCAAAACCTCTGCAGGATCGCAGTCTGTCCTGCGTGGATTCTGTCTGTCCCCTCTGGCAACTGAGGCTGGGGCTCCAGGGTTCTGTGCACAACTGAGTTTTCACCCTTATAGATTTTCTCTCCTGGTTTTGCCGCTGGAGGGGCCTATACTCGTTCCTCTTCTGATTTAAGGAGGTTTCCTTAATTATATTGACAAATAAAAATGGCAAGTAATAGGATATATTGGAATATATGAGGAAGCCATTTGGTGTAAACCTAATTCCGCCTGACCTTGTCTTTCCAAAAGGGCCTGACTGAGGCTGTTGAGCATGCATTGTATATCTGCTTTAGAGATTCCCTATGGCAAGAGCAAAGGCCCTTGAGATAAAGGTGCAACTTCCCTCTCCCTCCCAACATTGGCGTCTCCTTAAGGATTAAGTATCTTTCCTTAGGCTAGAAGCTGATTGCTGCGCTCACCTGTGACCGCCCAGCTTGAGACAATAGACTTGCTTCCTGCTACGCCCACCAAGATAGCAGACCCACTACCTGCTGTGTCCATCAAGCGCTGTGCCGACAGGGCGATCTTGTGACTATTGTGGGAGGGACATTTCAATCATATGTGAAACACCCTCTTTGAGGGTACGTAACCACCCTGTGTACCCCGACTTCTTTGGAGTGCTCTGTTCCTTTGTGGAAAGACTCTCCCGGGTTATAATCCTAAGATTTCAGCTCAGAATAAACTCACCCAAATTTTCATTTATAGATTTGTTATGGATTATTTTCGTTGACAATATTCGTCCTTCAAGGGCTGGAAATTAATACGAAGAATCTGGATTTCCCCTCTTGTCAAGAAGGGAGTTATCTTGCTTAGCTGTGTCTTCCGGGAAATTTTCCTCCCTAGTCATCTGGGAATACTCTGGTTCAAGGTTGGGTGAACTCCTGTGGTGGGTCCATGGAGGTCTAGTCAGTGCTTGAAGCTCTTGCTAGATCTTTGGGTCCTGACAGAAAGGTGACATTCAGGGCTTCCAAACTGCTTCAGGTTGGTCTGAAGCAGCCCAATTGCGGCCGACTTCCAAGAAATGGGAGGTGGAACTGGCCTAGAAATTCAACTCCTACGTCCTTTCAGCCTATCAAACAAACCGCTCTGCTGGCCTATTTAAAAATAAATGAAATGGGGCCGGCCAAGTGGTTAAGTTCGAACGCTCTGCTTCTGGGGCCCAGGGTTTCGCTTGTTCCGATCCTGGGTGCGGACATGGCACCGCTCATCAGGCCACACTGAGATGGCTTGCCACATGCCACAACTAGAAGGACCTACAACTAAAATATACAACCATGTACTGGGGGGATTTGGGGAGAAAAAGCAGGGAAAAAAAAGGAGATTGGCAACAGCTGTTAGCTCAAGTGCCAATCTTTAAAAATAAATGAACCATTGACTGAAAGAATTAGGTGGGCGGATACTGAGATTAAATTAGGAGTGATATGGTTCCAATTCTATTCTCGCACAGGAACGACACCTTCTACAATTCTACGGGAAAATGTAAAGAAGCTATCTTTTCTAGTTGTATCTCTTCGAGGTTACCTAAAATCTCACTGATTTGCAGGCTAGGCCTGGGTGTTCTAGGGCAAAAGGGTGAATAATGGTAGTCTTCCCCAACACACAGAAAAACTTTAAGTTAACTGCAACTATTTCCTTAAAAGTCTTTCTTGCCGAACACTTCTTCAGCCTCTTGTGCCTGTCCCACTGTGTCTTCTACTGAGGGGAGTGGAGAACAGCATGAAGGAACAAATAGCAAAGCCTTAGGCACTAAAAGAGTAAGTCATGTGCAACTAGTAGATTAATAGGTTCTGAAGATCTAATGCCCGGCATAGTGATTATAGTCAACAACACTGTGTTAAACTTCAGAGTTGCTAAGAGACTAGATCTTAATTGTTCTCACCAGAAAAGTAAATAATTATGTGATGTGATGGGGTGTTAGCTAACGGGATGGAGGTAATCATATTGCAGTATATAAATCTATCAAATCGACATGTTGACACAATGTTATATGTCAATTATCTCAATAAGAAAATAAAAATTACTACATAATTAACACCCCCCCCCAAAAGAGTAAACCATGCAGAGTTCAAGAAATTGGTATTAGTTAGACTCATATTTTGTAATTGTGATGTTAATTTACTAAAAAACTTATAAAGGGAATTGTAATCTTTAAGAGCAAAATTAAGTTTGATAAATTGGATGTTCCTTTCCTTCCATTTAATTAAGTAACCCTACTCCTTTGAAACATCAACAGTTCTTGATGTCTGGAAAAGAGCCCAACATTTGAGAAAACTCAGACCCATAAATGAATTGGGACAGCTTCCCAGCTGCTCTCTCTTGACTTCTTTTCTTTCTTCCTAGTAAGCCCCCTTCCCTAGCTCTATTTGTAATCCTAGTTATTAATCTTACTAAGAGAAGATAATTCTTTTTTTTTTGGCTGAGGAAGATTCACCCTGAGCTAACATCCATGCCAATCTCCTTCTATTTTGTATGTGGGTTGCCACCACAGCATGGATGCCAACGAGTGGTGTAGGGCCGTACCCAGGAACCAAACCCAGGCCACCAAAGTGGAGTGCACTGAACTTAACCCCTAGGCCATGGGGGTAGCCCCAATGATTCATTTTTTGAACTTTCAAAAATACAAAACATAAATGGTCTGCACAAGGTGCACCATATCTGTATGAATCTGAGAACTGTCACTGAGCTAACATCTGTGCCAATCTTCCTCTATTTTGTATGTGGGATGCTGCCACAGCATGGCTTGATGAGCAGTGTGTAGGTCTGTGCCTGGAATCTGAACCAACAAACCCTGGGCCTCTAAAGTAGAGTGTATTAACTTAACCACCATGCCACCAGGCCAGCCCCTAGATCAACATTCCTGATAAAGGGTATAATGTGCATTTGCAGTGTTTTTTGAAAATATTCAATTCTGCAATAGAGGGAAAAAAGAACTGGGATGGATGAAACTCTTAAGCAGTGTTAAGCATAGACAGTAAAGTAGTAGCTTATGAGACAGAGGTGAAACTCATAGTAAGTGTTGATATTGAGTAAATGAGCAGCAAGTAAGCCAGGCAGAATTTATAAGATGTGTTTAAATATACAGTAAGTAAAATAGTAACCTGTAAGATAGAAAAAACAGTTACTACTTACAGAAAGAAAAGGATGGAAAGAATAAGTCATGATCCTATCCCTGTGTCACAGCTATGTCACCCCTAAATCAGTCACCCAGTAGTGGCACTCACTATTATCCCATTGTGGGTCCATATATGCTCTGCCCTAGAAATGCAAATTATATTCACAGTTGCTCACCAGGCTAATTAGCAAGCTCCAGCTATGGTCAGGCCTGTTTCACTGGTAGCATCAGTATATCATTGGTACCTGGCACTTTCTGTCTGCAGGCCCCCACCTCAAACCTCAACTCCGGTCCTCATAACCACCCCATCAACGGGGAAGGATGGAGCAGTGGAGAGACAGGACTTATGAACACTGTGTAGGGAAGGAAAACATTTTCTTTGACCCTGTTAAGGTCTCTGGCTGGGTCTGAAAATTAAACTGACAAAGATAGATTAGAAGGAGAAAAGCATACAAATTTATTGACTGTAAGTTTTCCATGACACAGAAGCCTTCATAAGGAAATGAAGACCTGAAGAAATGGTTAAACCTGAGTATGCTTATGTTAGGTTTGATGAAGAATGGAAAGTCATGGAAAGAGATGATAGGACAAAGAGTGTAAGGTGATTGTAGTAGACTGGGAGAAACTTAGCAAATCCTGTTCATCCGATTCTTCTCAGTGTCCCTCTGACTTAGAGATAAGGATGCTCCTTTCCTCCAGGTATGGGCAGGGCACCATACCCTCGTATGAGGGTATTAAGACCTGCTTCAGGGGAGAAGGGTGGGGAGGAAGGTCAGAGAACTTCCTACTTCTGCTGTTTTCTCAAACTCCTTCAGCTTACAATATTCAATATGCCAAGGTGCCGTATTTTAGGCCCCCATCAACCACACATCCCTTAACTTGGGAAGTAAGATCCTTCTGCCTAACTGGTATCCTGTTCTTCGTAAACAAGATTCAACTCAGTACATTTAAAAGATCTTACTGGCTTTATGTAATGATTCATGAATTGGGCAGCATCCGATCTAGCAGACAGAAAGGAACTCCGAAGAGCTGTACAAGGAGAGAGGTTTTACAGGCAGAAGGAGCAGGAACGAGGAAGTTGTACTAGGCAAAAAAGCAGTTTATTGTGAGGTTACTTTCCTTCAGGGAACGGCAGGGATCCATTAGATTGCCTAACTAATGCTGATCAGGCGATTTCTGATTGACTGGTTTAGGAGTCCATTTCTGGGAGAGCCAAAACTGTCATTAAGTCTCAGTTTGAGGAAGTGGGGCTTAGCATGAGCGATTCCATCTTGGGCTGGTTGTCTTGTTTTTAACACTCTAAATCTGTTAGCTTACTCTATTCCTTTTGCCTGGCTTTTTGCTGTGCATTTTAAACCGACTTTAAAAACCAAGTGATACGAGCTTTTTAATATGGTCTGTGAGCCTTTCTGTTTCCTGACCTTTGGACTAGCTTACCTGCTAGTGTTCTTATATCAAGTTAATTTCCCACAAGACAAAGGCATCTACGCAGGTGGTGACATTTTTGAGAAATTAAATGTTCCTCACTTGCTCAATAGTTTGGTTGAATATAGGTCTCTCGGTTGGAAATCATTTTCCCTCAGAATTTGAAAGGTATTTCTCCATTATCTTCCAGTGCCTACTGTTGTTGAGTCTGAAGCCATTATGTTTTCTGCTCTTACATTCTCATTCTCTCATCTCTTCTCTCCTATTTTACATCTGTTTTTTTGCCTCACTTATTAAGGGAATGTCTGTCATTTTATCTTCCACTCCTTTTTTTGTTTCTAATATCAAACTTCTAATTTCCAGCTACTCTTTTCTGTTTTTGCTGAGTTTTCCTCGTTTAAAAACAGTATCCTGTTTGTTTCAAAAATATGGTTTTTTTCTCTAGAGAAATTCATGATAGTTTTCTTGACGTGTTCTTTTACAGTCTGTTTTTTTCAAGTTGCTTCATTCAGTTTGTCTGGCTTTTTATCTCATCTTTCATACTCTAAAGAAAAAATATGCTAACTAGGAAGGTGTTACGATTTTTTATTCTGATCTTTTAAAGCATATTTAGGGGTTGTGTTTTCTCAACTACCCTGTCTCTCAGTATTTTTACCATCTGTTGCTTTTGGCTCAGCTTCTGTCACATTTAAGCAACTGAAATTCCATCATCCACATCCCACACCTTCTTCTAGCTATGGTTTACCTTCTTTTTTTTGAGGAAAATTAGCCCTGAGCTAACATTTGCTGGCAATCCTCCTCTTTTTGCTGAGGAACACTGGCCCTGAGCTAACATCTGTGCCCATCTTCCTCTACTTTATATGTGGAACACCTGCCACAGCATGGCTTGCTGAGCCATGCATGCCACATCTGCACCCGGCATCCAAACCCGCTAACCCCGGGCCACCAAAATGGAATGTGTGCACTTCACTGCTGCGCCACTGGGCCAGCCCCAGTTTACCTTCTTCCTAAACCTGGATTTCTTTTTTTGTTTAAGACTTTTATTTTTCCTTTTTCTCCCTAAAGCCCCCCGGTACATAGGTGTATATTCTTAGTTGTGAGTCCTTTTAGTTGTGGCATGTGGGATGCTGCCTCAGCATGGCTTGATGAGCCGTGCCATGTCTGCACCCAGGATCCGACCTGGTGAAACCCCGGGCTGGGAAGCAGAGTGTGCGAACTTAACCACTGGGCCACGGGGTCGGCCCCCTAGGTTTCTTGAGTGAGAGTCTAGGTCGGGTTTTTTCACTATCTCACCTCTTAATCTTAAACCTCCTCCTATCCAGTTTTTGCCCCACCTCTCCAATGGAATTCTCAGAGCCTGCTGTAGGAGACGCAGCCCAGAAAGTGCAAACAGCTGAGAGAACAACAGGAAGGGAAAGTTAAGAGTGCCATAAGGCACTGCTTCTTGAACTTCAGCATGCATCAGAAGCACCTGGAAAGCTTGTTAAAATGATGATCGCTGGGCCCCAGTCTTTGATTCAGTAGGTCTGGGGTAGAGCTCGATAATTTCTAATCATGTCTGACAAGTTACCAGGTGCTGTTGGTGTTGCTGGTCTGGAGGCCACACTTTTGAGAACCACTTGAATAAAGTGTTGTGACATGACATATGCTTATGGCTCCTCCTCATCCCCTACAAAAATATTTCTTGATGTGACTTCAACTTTTGCTTTTTACCACAAACAAACCAGATTGCTTCTGAGTATTGTCTCATAGTTTCCTGCTAAAGGCGGAATGGGGGAGGCTGCTCATTGAAGAGGTGATGGGAAAAAGAGGGGGGCAGCTGGGGACTCATTCTCCCACCTTCTGCAGGAAATCAGCAGTTAATGTTGGTTCTCCTTGCCAGAATTCAAAGTAGGGGTTTTTGGCGGGGGGGGGGGGGGGGGGGGGGCCGGTAGCAATTTGATTAATTTCAGTTGCTCACAAATGTTAAATGCAGTTAAATTTAGTCTATAAAACAATTATAAAATTACAGATCCAAGATACACATCCATGAAATATTAAGTTATTAAACTGTTTATAACAGATGCTTTATTTCTCCTCTATTTTCTCTTACTAGCTTCCAAAGGTCTAAGATGAATCAGGCAAGGAAACTTTCTCAGTTAACCTAATTGGGATTTAATTGGTGGGGGAGAGTGGGGTGGAATTGCCGTTCTCTCTGCACAGGATCACCTAAAGCCCAGTTCACAAACCAGTAGCCACCTCCAGAAGTAGAGTTTGAAAAAAGCTGATTTTTAAGGCAACCTTAGGGAGATACAACCACAGAAACTCTTTATAAATTTTCCAGCCGACTAGACAGAGGGCATGATGAAAAATTATCCTATTAGTCCACTAATAGGACTAGCCCACTCACCTTATCCCTTTAATCATTAGCATTTACATCAAAATAGGCTGGCTGATTGGCTTATCTGTAGTTTTTAACAGGACACCGGACCTAAACTTTTAGGTTAGTTCTTTCTCTCACCACTGTTTGTTGGAGCTGGGTTTTCCTCGCTCTTTCTGGGCTGTACAGTTCTTGCCAGGCTACTTTGTAATAGTTTGAGAGTCTTGAGCATCACCTTCCGCTGCACCCAAAGGTCTAGGAAGAGCTTCAAGCTGTGACTAAACTTCCAATGGACTCATCCAAGCTTAATCCAACCTGGGCCGTGGAGTCCTCTCAGACGCCCAGTGAAGAAAATTCCCAGGAAGACTCAGGTAAGCCAGCTGGTGGCCTTCTCGACTACCAGGAGTTCGGGGAGTGGAGAAGCTGACCCTCCTTTCTTTACTGACTTCAGCCTTTTCTAGAGGAATGCAGTTAAGTAAACCTTGGAAGCAGAGGACCGCCAGGCAGTGTAGGTTCCTCCAGTGAAAAAATACAATAGGAAAAAGAAAAAAAGGGGAGAGGGCTCTTGAGAACTGCATTGTTTGCTCCCTGAGCTCAGGAATGCTGTAGTCTCCTAAGTCTCGTTTCTAGGGAGGAGCAATCGGAATTCTAGAAGGCGGCTCAGTGCCGTGCGATGCAGTATCTCGGCGTCAGCGATACGTGTCAGGAAAGGTAAAAGACCAAAAAAAAAAAGAAACCTAAATTTCAATTTAACCTCAAGGTTTTCTTAAACTCACCCACATGTTCGGAATTGGCTTTCCAGCTAAATTTACCCTTTAGGAATGTTAATAAACAGGGAAATGGCTTTGCAGAGGAAACTGAAGGAAGGGGCGGATTTATAAAAGCCAGAGAATGTGCTCTGTAATGTAAATTAGTAGGACGTACACTGAAGAGTTGCTTTCTTAGAAATAGTGCTCCAAGAATACTGTTGATTAGGTCTCCGCTTTCCCGGGTTCTTCCTGCGGCGGAAACTCAAGACTTCTTGGAGCCGCACCCAATGCCGGGCTTGGCCACGGAGACGCGCTCACTTAGTTTGAAACCTTCTTACCCTAAAGGCAGAACTGGGGGGTGTAGCGTAGTGGTGGTGGATGGCCTTGAGCCAGCACCCCCAACTACCCACTGGGCTGCTAGGAAGCTGGGTCGGATGCTCGCTGACGTCCTCTATTCCACGCCCCCACCCCCCGCCAGGTCCAGACTGCCTCACCTCCATCTAAGAACCCTGGTCAATATATGCGACGGTGAAAAATTAATAAGGAGACTATCCGTGTAATATACCCAGTCTCGTCTTTTCTTTGAATCTGCCTTAGTACCTGACACTTCTACAACCAGAGATCTTTATTTCCACGTGCGCAAGTCCCTAGAAGTTGAATGGCTCCTGACTCATAGTAATCCTTTCGCATACAGGGAAAATTAATGTTAACTGCCTTATTGTATGAGATGTGAGTGTGTATGGGGTATGCAGAATGGTTCTGGCTAGAGTGAGTAACATCCCAAAATACTGGGTTTGAGTGGAAAGATCAAATACCCTGAAAAAGCTGAGGAAAACAGTTACTTTGACTTCCTAGTTCTGCTTAAGAATGGGCATTTCGGGAGAGAGTGTTGTATTTGAGGTTTCTTCGTCTATTTCATAGGCGTGGGTTTTTTTCCAGTAAAGTTTAACAGGTTTATTTATAATTGTTTGTAAAGTTGAACTGAAACTTTTTCACAGAAACATTTTAATTTGCATTAACGCTTTACGTCCCCGCGTCTATGTTAAAAATTCACACAAGTGAAAACGGAAAAACTGCCAATACCTGATTTCTGTCCCATATTTTTCCACTTGGAATCATATACTTAGGTAGCTTTTGACCCCATGGAAAAAAATATCTAACATTCAGAACTACCAATAGGAGGAAGAAGAGAAGAAGCATTTTTAAAAAATGAAACGTTTCCCATCATAGTGGATTTCTTTTTTTTAATTTAAAGCTTCAGTGCATGGTTGTGTATCCTAGTTGGTTTTTTAGTTTTTAGTTCTCTGTGTGAGCTGCCGCTGCAGTGTAACAACTGACAGACAGGTGGTGTGGTTCCCTGACCTGGAAACAAACCCAGGCCGCTGCCCGGAATTTTAACCACTAGACCACCAGGGCTGGCTCCATAGCGGATTCTTAATGATACATTCTCAGTATATGCTCTTAAGGTGTTCAGCGCACTAAACGAGCACAGTAGGTAATGCACGTGGTATACGTGATCTTCCACCCTTAGGAACCTCCCATTGTCCATTGTTCACCTGCTTAACAGAGCACTTCATTGAGCCAGGAAGTGAGTGACCTCTGGATGATGCGATTCACCCTAATGGATCTGAACTCTTTTCTTTCAGCTGCCTCGCCACCTGTTTCAGAAGCACTAATAAAGAACCTTAGTAACTTGACTCTCAACCCTAGTACCAAATTCCCTCCCCTTCTACCAGAACATCCATCCCAACAGCCCGACAGAGAAAAGAAATTCCAAGGGTTAAGTGATGACATACCCTACAGAAGGAGGGGAGTAAGGACATTGCTAACTGTTCGGAAAGAAAGGATGCAAAGGATGATACAAATTATTAAATACCGCTACTCCGGCCAACTTCCTGTGGTGAGTTTGTGATCTGGGCAGACAGCACTGCCCAACTCTAGGTGGGGGAGGGCGCAACTCCTATAAGTTAAGATGTAAGTAGTGATGAGCAGTAGTCACTCATCAACTGTATTCAGGAGGGCAGGATGTCAATAACATTTAACATTTATAAAATTGTCCGAACCTCTGTCTCTTATGGTCGTTGTGTAACATTAGTAATCCAACTTTTTCTTGATAGTTTTCAATAAATGTTTTTTTTTTCCCCATGAAGCTTCAAAGAGAATCACGGCAGAAGGAAATTGAGGTAAATAGAAATTTTCTTACTACACATGTGGGTGGGTATCTGGTTTCCTTTTTTTTGTTTTTGCAGAGGAGGAAAAGGGAATGGGTTTAGAGTTTCGGAATCTCCAGGAACTCTCGAGAAATCAGTTCTGTTTGTACTGTTTTTTTTTTTTTAAGTCTATTTTTTTAGAGTAGTTTTAAGTTCTCAGCAAAATTGAGCAGAAAGTACAGTTTCCATGTCCCCGACCCCACAGCTCAACAGCCTCCACCACTATCAACATCCCCACCAGGGTGATACATTGTTACACAGTTGATGAGCCCACATTGGCACATTTTCACCTGAAGTCTGTAGTTTATATTAAGGATCACTCTTGGTGTTATGTTTGTACCTTTTTTTCATGTGCTGTCCCCAAACATGATTCTCATGACAATACCGTGCAGTGAGAGGGCAGACACCTGAGTAGAGTGTCCAGCAGCAGAATGAGTTATTCACATTTAAGGCATTCAGAGAACTGACATAGAGTATGTTTTTATTGATTGACAATCAGCCGCTGTTACCATTACAAAATGACCCATAATCTGGCATTCTTTGGTACCCACACATTTCAATCCTGCCTCTTTTCCTCCCCAAAATAGTTGTTTTGTTGACCTTTTTTTAGTGTTCCGTATTCCAAAGGCTATTCCAATAACCAACATTAGATTTAAGAGCTGTGACATCTCTTTCAGGTACAGTTACTCCATTTCATTATTTTTAACTACTAACTCAATTGATCCATTTCATTGTTTTTTTCAGGTTGAATCAAGAATTCAAAGATTTAGATGTAGCTGTCATTATTGCCTGTATCATAGAGATGTTTCTGAGAATACGGAGAACAACTATGACACAGAGTCGACTGAGCCATAAACCTTAATTCTTGCTAGTAATTTTAGGATGATTATGCTCGGATGGACTGTAGACCAGTATTTTGATGACCTGTGATAGAAATTCTGTGATGTCGTCTTTTCTTGCATCTCTTTTCTACCTTGATACCAGTAATTTATAAGGAATCTATGTAGTTTGCATCTGAATGACTTCAATATACTTTAAGTTCTTGATTTCACCTAAAGAAGCACTAATATGTCTCAAGTATTGCCCATGTTTTAGCAGCCTGTGGTCAGTCAGATGAAACCCAACATGAAGAATTTGAAGCAAAATAACTTGTGTAGAAAGAATGTAAAGAAAACATTGGGTGATTTGGCTAGAGCATGATTAGAGCAGGGTGCATTAATTAGAATTTCTAGTTTTCAAAAATTTGAATTGTGATAATTTTTTGTGCTATTTCAATTTTCAGTAGCAAATAATGTGTGTATAGAGGATCTTAATAAAATTGATATATTTGAGTACCTTTTAAAAATTCTTGTTCTTTATTCTCATTCTTTATTTTGTACTTGTTTTTGCTAGCTGTGTATCAATGAACAGTAATTCTTATCCTCATCACATCCCTAGGATGTAAGTATCTAGCTCTCTAATATATTGGAATATTGTCCTACGGGGAAGAAACTTTACATTTGGGTAAGGTTAGAAAATAAGGGCACAGACATTTACACATATCAGCTTCCTGGAAGAGATGTCAAAAATGGAGGGAGGTTGCTTAATTAGGAAGTAGTTGATTGGAGGGAATTGAAAGAATATGATAGTGACATAAAATACCAAGGAAAGATGCCATCCAGTGGTGTTTTACTTAAGTTGTTTTCTTTCTTTCATGACTTATCACATACACAGGCCTGAATTTCTTTGTGGGATACAAAGGATATATAAAATTGTCTTCTGCCCTGCAACTATCATGTGGTCAAAGTGTTGTGTTCAGTTAAAAAAGAATTGAGTACCTAAGGGAAGCAACTGGAGACCTGGGTGAAGAAATAAATGCCACGCTGCTAAGGTAGATAAGGAATAACAACCTGTTGGTATTCAGAATGATTTGAGAGTAAATGTCAGATATAACTTTTCATCCCCAAATACTTCAGTTTGTATCTTAAAATAAGAACATTCTCTGAGACGATGACAGAAGGATCAAATTAAAGAAATTGTATACCTTTGCCTATTTATATTTTCAGCCTTTCTGAATCACTCTTTGTGTGACTCTTATAAAGCAAAGATTATTGAGTTTTGTGTAATACCGTCTGAAAATTTCTTTTAATGGGTGATTTATTGGATTTCATCACGTCTGCTATGTTTGTGTGTATGTGTCTAGTTCCTCAGGAATTTAGGAAGATTCACATTTTCTTCCTGGTGGTTACCTTTATAACTTAAATCCCTTCGTGCCTTTACTTTTAGCACTTATTTTCCTAAGGTGAGCAATGATTTTTCCCTCACCCTTCAGTCTCCTCTACCTCTTAATTTGTGTCACTTAAATTATCTTGGTGTCAGCTTTGTAGAGCTAAACTGAAGCGTGAGTGTAATGGTTACGCTTACCTGCATGCCTTTTAAAGTCTTTTTCCTACAGTTAAATATATTTCATGCTCCTTGCCGTCTCTTGCTGGAGTTGACCTAGTTACCTCTCACTTGATTTGCTTGTTCTCTAGGGCTTTCTTCAGAAAGGACTTGGGATGCCTCGAGGTCTTTCGTGTCCAAAACTGTGCTTTATTTCTTGGAAGACTGCTAGTCTCACTCCTTTTCCTCAAGGATATTGTAAATATTGTTCTAGTGTTGTAAATGTTGAACATTAATGAGACCCGTGGCCTGCTCCCCGGCTCCCTCCGGTGTCTGTTTTTTGCCTTATTGCTCAAAAGGATCTTTATATTTGAAGACCATTAAGTTCGCTAGAATTACTCTGTTTTGCCCATTCTGGGTTGTTTCCTCTTCAAACATGGTGTGTTCTTTCAGTTTCTTTCGGTAATTTTACTTGAATAGTATCTTCAGAATTGTTCCTTTATTTTTGTTTTTTGTGGGGAGTCCAATTAGTGTATTTTGGATTGCCTTTGCTTGTCTTTATATTTTTCTCTAATCCTTTTAAAATAATTACTTCTACTTAACTTTGTTCTACTTTCCATCTTCCATTTACTGAGTTTTCCATGGTTTCTCCCTTGTGCCTCCCACGTTTGTCGTGCTCGCTGACAGTGTGAGCTTTGCAAGCTCACGGTTCCTTTCCTCCTGCGCTCTTGGAGTCCCCCACCTTGGTTCCTGTGTTTGATTTCTTTATAGCTAGGAGTCCTTCATGGTCCGCTATTTCACATAATTTTTTTTTTGATGCTTTGATACTTTTTTGCTGAGTGCTCTTCACCCTTTTCTCATCTAAAAATCACATTTGGTGTTTTATTAGAGGGCAGTATTTGGTAGTGGTTAAGAATGTGGACCCCTGAAAAACTTTGCGTGGCTTCCAACCTGAGCTCCACTGCTTACTAGTTGTATGACAGTGGGCAAATCACTCAACTTCTCAGTACTTCAGTTTTCTCATCTGCAAAAGACGGATAATAACAGTATCTGTCTTTTCAATTCAGTGCCTAGCCCTTGTCAGGTAAGTTCAGATAGTAAACCTGCCAGGGTATGGTGTATGCTGTGAGCTGGGGGACTAAGGGTGGGGTCTGGCTGTTATTCCTGATCCTGGTTTCATCCCCCACCCTGCTGTACCCCTGCATTCAGAGGTATCTAGTACCTCAAATTCTAGCAGTTACCTGGAATTCTGCAGCACAAAATGATGTATTTTATGTCGCTATGCCACTTTCCTCAGGCTTAGTTTTTAGTCTTCTCTGGTCACATTAACGGTAAAGGAGAAATTCATATTACTTGGGAGAATTCATAGGAGATCGCCTACGCATCCATGTACCTTCCTTAGACTTTTTTCCCTCCATAAGCACTTGCTTCCAAATGGAAGATCCATTTGGGGACCAGCAAGAGCTTTCTACTCTACATGGTCAGACACCTGCATCACGGTCCCTTCCTTTGCAAATTATCTTAGAGTGTTCCTATCTAGTTTTTTTCCTCCAAATTTAAATTTTGAACTTACAGAAAAATTGAAAAGGGACGAGAAACACCCATATCTCCTCCACCTAGAGTTGCCACTTAACATTTTGCTGCATCCGCTTTCTCTTTTAAAGATAGACACACCATATACTTCATCCCTAAATACTTCAGTATGTATTATCCTAAAGGACGTTCTTCTACATAACCACAAGAGCATCACACCCATATTATCGATGTAATGTTATCTAATACACCCTAATGTCCTTTAGAGCTTTTTAAAAAATCCAGGATCCAATTAAGACTCAGTCATTTCATTTAATGCTCTTTTAATTTGGAACAGTCCTGCATTTATTGGTTGTCTTTCATGACACTGACATTTTTGAAGCATCAAGGTCACAGGATACCTTGATGTTTCTACCCTTGTGTTCAGATTAAAATAGTGGCTAAGAGCTGGAGTCCTTGAATCAGACTGCCTGCGTCCACAATAGAACTGGTGATCCTAGGCAAGTCATTTATCTTCCCTGAACCTTTTCCTCATGAATGTCCCACAGTCTGGATTTGTTGGATTATGTTCCACAAGATTATATTCAGCTTAAACATAGGCAAGAACACCACACAGGTGATGTCCACTCCCATTACATTGCATCACGGAATATTTGATGACAGTTGTCTCATTACTGGTGGTGATGTATTTGCTCACGGGATTAAGGTGATGCCTACCTCTTTGTAATTAGTGATCTGGGAGGTGAGACTTTGAGACTATGTGAATATTGTTTCCCAGAAACTTTCATTCAATGAGTTTCACATGAATCGATTTTTGCCTGTCAATTGTTAAATTGGTTGTTGCAAAGTGGTAATTTTCTAATTCCAGTACTCCTTTATTTCTTAGCTGGCATCCTGTAATGAGGAACACTCTCCCCAATCCCCACCACCACTACCTTTTACCCTTTTAATAAAATGCCACCACACCCCCGAATTGCTAAAGCAATCCTGAGAAAGAAGAACAAAGCTGGAGGCATCACAATCCCTGACTTCAAAACATACTACAAAGCCACAGTAATCAAAACAGCATGGTACTGGTACAAAAACAGATGGACAGATCAATGGAACAGAATTGAAAGTCCAGAAATAAAACCACACATCTATGGACAGCTAATCTTTGACAAAGGAGCTGAGGGCCTACAATGGAGGAAAGAAAGTCTCTTCAACAAATGGTGCTGGGAAAACTGGACAGCCACATGTAAAAGAATGAAAATCAACCATTCTTTTTCACCATTTACTAAAATAAACTCAAAATGGATCAAAGACCTAAAGATTAGGCCTGAAACAATAAGTCTTCTAGAAGAGAATATCGGCAGCACATTCTTTGACATCAGCTTCAAAAGAATCTTTTCGGACACCATAACCCCTCACATGAGGGAAACAATAGAAAGAATAAACAAATGGGACTTCATCAGACTAAAGAGCTTCTTCAAGTCAAGGGAAAACAGGATTGAAACAAAAAAACAGCCCACTAAGTGGGAAAAAATAGTCACAAATTATTTATCCGACAAAGGGTTAATCTCCATAATATACAAAGAGCTCAACAATAAAAAATCAAATAACTCAATTACAAAATGGGCAGGGGACATGAACAGACATTTCTCCAAAGAAGATATACGGATGGCCAATAGACGAATGAAAAGGTGCTCATCATCACTAATCATCAGGGAAATGCAAATCAAAACTACACTAAGATATCACCTTACACCTGTTAGAATGGCAAAAATATCCAAAACCAAGAGTGACAAATGTTGGAGAGGCTGTGGAGAAAAGGGAACCCTCATACACTGTTGGTGGGAATGCAAACTGGTGCAGCCACTATGGAAAACAGTATGGAGAAGTTAAGAATAGAAATACCTTATGACCCAGCCATCCCACTACTGGGTATCTATCCTAAGAACCTGAAATCAGCAATTCCAAAAGTCCCATGCACCCCTATGCTCATCGCAGCATTATTCACAATAGCCAAGTCATGGACCCAACCTAAGTGCCCAGCAACTGATGATTGGCTAAAGAAGTTGTGGTATATATATACAATGGAATACTACTCAGCCATAAAAAAGGACAAAGTTGTCCCATTCACAACAACGTGGATAGACCTTGAGAGTATTATGTTGAGTGAAATAAGCCAGACAGAGAAAGACGAACTCTGTATGACTCCACTCATAGGTGGTAGTTAACATATGGACAAAGAGAACTGATCGGTGGTTGCCAGGGGAAAGGGGGGTTGGGGGAGGGCACTAGAGGTGAAGTGGTGTACCTACAACATGACTAATAATAATGTACAACTGTAATTTCACAAGGATGTTAACTTTTATAACCTTAATAAAAAAAAATGCCACCACAAAATCATAGATTCCTTTTTTTAGTTTTCTTTTTTTTTTTTTGAGGAAGATTCACCCCGAGCTAACATCTGCTGCCAATCCTTCTCTTTTTTTTGCTGAGGAAGACTGGCCCTGAGCTAACATCCGTGCCCATCTTCCTCTACTCTATATGTGGGACTCCTACCACAGCATGGCTTTTGCCAAGCTATGTCTGCACCCGGGATCCAAACCAGTGGACCCCAGGCCTCCGAAGTGGAATGTGTGGACTTAACCTCTGCATAGTTGCCGTAGTTGGCCATAGTTGATGTTTTCTAATCATTACCATTGTTTTTCCTGATGCTCTAATTGTCCCAAATTTAGTCAGTTGACTCTTACGTCCTTTTGACATATCACCATGAGTCTTTGAGCACATTATTGCTTTCTGGTGTAATGTTTTGGACTCATCTTATACTTTTCCTACCCAGATCTGAAATCAGCTATTTTTCCAAGGATCACTCCTCCCTTTTGGGGATTGGTACGTGGGGCCAGAGTTTTAAAGTAAGTCTTTCAAAAAAGAAGATTTGAGGTCTGTATCCCCATTGCACCATATCTCTATCCCAAGACTATTGGAACCCTGAGGTTCCTTCTCACTGGGACTAGTAGGAGATGCGTGTAGAAGGCCCCAGGGGAAAGGGCACCAGACCCGACCCTGTGAAGTTTTCCTAGTGTTTGAGGAGATGCAGTCCCACCTCCACCTCAGTTGGCCTCAGAACACAGCCTCTGCGGTTCCTGGTTTTCTGCCTCCTGGGCATGGATAAACTTAATGATGCTCAGTGTTTATGAACTTTGTCACTTTGCATCCTCTCTCTCTCAGCTGAACAGGCAGAGAGGCAGACCTCCAGCGTCCCTCTCAGTCTAGGCCTTTCTCTTCCATTCTTCATCTCCACGTGGCTGTTCTCTGCCTACAGCGTTTGGTTCGACACCATTTAACTCTGAAATTAGGGGCTCCCTATTAGACGTAAAGTCCCCACTCCTTCCTGCTTTCTAGTTTATTCCTGTGTTCTAATGGAAATAGTTATGACAAGGGCTCTGGAGTCAAACTGCCTGGACAAGTTTCTTACCTGTATCTCCTTTTCCTCAACTGTAAAATGGGGATAATCATATCTACTTGGTAAAACTGCTTCTGAGACTGCTGTGCATACAGATCCGCTGGGGGATCTTGTTAAATGTAGGTTCTGATTCACTAGGTCTGGTGCGGGACCTGAGGTTCTAACAAGCTCTCAAATTATGCACCTACTGCTGGTCTGGGGACCACATGTGGAACAGCAAGGGTTTATTTGGATGTTTTTGAGGATTCAGTGATTATCCATGTGAAATAGTGGTTCTCAACAGAGTTATTACGAGTCCCAGGGGGCATTTTGAAATACATAATGTATATGTATATGGTAGTGGTGGTGGTGGTGAGATTGGTGGGCACAATATTCGGGATGGTGCGAACGGCATTTAGCCAGCAGGGCTATGAATGCTAGAAGCCTAGTAATGCATGGGACAGTCCTGTAGAATGAAGAATTATTCTGAGAACCATATAAATTTTGAATATTGGCAAGACAATATTGGTGGGTAAAAAAAACCTGTGGACTTTCTGAGTCTTGAGCCTAAACCTTCCTTTTTAAACTTTTTATTATGAAAATTTTCAAACATTCACAAAAGTAGAGAGAATAGCACAGTATATTACCATGCAACTATCACCCAGATTCAACATTTATAAACATATAGTCAGTTTTATATTGTCTATACCTTCCACTCTACACAGGCTTATTTTCAAGTGATGCCAGATTATCTTCACTCCATTCTGTAAATTCTTCTTTTTTTTAAAGATTGGCACCTAAGCTCACATCTGTTGCTAATCTTTTCTTTTTTTTTCCCTTCTTCTTCTTCCCAAAACCCCCCCAGCACATAGTTGTATATTCTGGTTGTAGGTCCTTCTAGTTGTGGCATGTGGGATGCTGCCTCAGCATGGCCTGATGAGCAGTGCCATGTCTGCACCCAGGATCCGAACCAGTGAAACCTGGGGCTGCTGAAGCAGAGTGCGTGAACTTAACCACTTGGCCATGGGGCCAGCCCCCAATAAAGTCTTCTTTTTTGTGTGTGAGGAAGATTGGCCCTGAGCTACCATCTGTTGCCAATCTTCCTCGTTTTGTTTGAGGAAGATTGTTGTTGAGCTAACATCTGTGCTAATCTTCCTCTGTTTTATGTAGGATGCTGCCACAGTGTGGCTTCACAAGCGGTGCTCAGGATCCAAGCCTGCAAACTCTGGGCCGCCAAAGCAGAGCACGTGAACTCAACCACTACGCCACTGGGCCAGCCTCTCAATAAACTCTTAAGGACTCCTTTTTTATTTTCTAATAATGACAATACCATCATCACATGCCCCCAAATCAATAATTCTCCAATGACACTGAACAATCAGTCAGTGTTCAAATTATCTAATTGTCTAATCAAAGTTTTTTGGTTTTGAAACTATTCAGTTTGTTCGGCTTAGGATCCAAACAAAGTCCACCTATTTGGTGGTTATGTCTCCTAAGTTCCCTTCTTTTTATTTCCTTGTTATTTATTCATTGAAGAAACAAGATCAATTGTCCTGGAAAACTCTCCATTTTCTGAATTGGGCTTATTGCATTTAACTGTTTAAGACATTCCTCTGTCTCCTGTGTTTTCCGTAGACAAGTAGTTAGATCTGGAAGCTTGAGCAGATTTAGTTATTTTGGAGGTGGGGGCAGGGCAAGAAAGCTTTCTGGTGGGCTGCATCCTTCCCACTACATCAAGGTAGGGACCATATAATGGCTCATATCTCTACTTTGTGACGTGAAGGAGAGTGATCAATGGGTTCAGGTGTTGCTAGTCTGATATCTCCATTATCAAGTTCACCATCAGCCTTTCATCTAAAGTTTTTGGTAGCCATTGATGATTGTGGCTAGATCCATTATTTCATCAGGTGTCACAAATTTTGGTATACCAATTCTATTATCCCTTCTGCATTTATTAATTAGAATTTTTCTATAGATAAGACTTTTCCTTCATCATCAATTCTTTGGTTATTCTAAAACACAGTTTTTACAGGAGGCAGGATAAGTGCTTGATTCTTTCTCACTCACTTACTAGTTTTAAAAGTAATGCACTGGTGCCCTAGCACCCTCCACAGATGGCTGATGAAGCTTTTTGGGTTTTGTTTTAATATTGTTATGAACTCATGGATTTTTAACATTGAGGTATTTCACTCCCTTCCATGAATTGGAGTCGTTCATCTTTTTGGTATTTGTTTTATATGTCACCACCAGGGATTTTTGCATGCTTGTGATTTACACTGATCTTTCTATTAACAAAATAGCCTTTAAATCAAGGTGGGTTTGTTTTACCCCGAACTCTACCAGAAGCTGGTCAACATTTTGGAAAATCAAGTCACTGAAGCAAACGTTGCTCATGATCACTGAGCTGCCAATGCTGCACTCTTGAATCAATCTGCATCTTTATGGTCGCATTCATGGTGATTTTCTTAAGTACCAGCGCCTGATAATCTTATGTGTTGTAGTGTAGTCATGTCCACTTACATGTTGAAACATATATTTCATTATGTTACTTTACTTTAGTTATGTTAAATAAGGTATTACTTTCCTACTTTTCAATTATGTGAGTAGGATTTATTACCTATGATTTTCATGTCAGAACAGAAAACAAACTTTACAAAAAATTTGTAATCAAAGGAGACATTGGTTTTGATAGGGTTAGGAACCACTCATGTAAGGCATCAGTACAATGTCCTGCATGAGTAATTTATTATTCCATTTTCCCCAAATGAGCCATAGATTAGGACATGCGTTCAGCTTTCTGTTTCAGGTTCTTTTCCTAACCTGGCTCTTGGTAAATTTGTGAATGACCCATGTATTATCCATTATTGCATAAAAGATTGTCCAAAATTTTAACAGCTTAAAATACTAATAACATTTTTAAACTCACACTGTCTGTGGCTGAGGATTTAGGAGCAGTTTAGCTTGGTGGTTCTGGTTTAGGGGCTTAGGAGGTAGCAGTCAAGTCAGCCAGGGCTGCAGCCATCTGAACACTCGGTTGGGGCTGGAGAATCTGCTTCCAAGGTGGCTCACTCACATGCCTGTCAGTTTCTTGCTGGCTATTGACAAGAGGCCTCAGTTCCTTCCCACGTGGCTTCCCCTCAGGTTGCTTGAATATCCTTACACCATGTTTGTTGGCTTTCCCCAGACTAAACAGAGTAGAATCCACAATATCTTTTTATAACCTAGCCTCAGAAGTCACATACTGTCATTTACTTAATATTGCAGTATTGATCACACAGGTCAACCCTGTACAGTGTGGGAGGGGATCACACAAAGGCATGAATGCCAGGGGTTCAGGGATCCCTAGCATCATCTTGGAGACAGGCTGCCACAACTGGTTCCCCTAAAATTCAACTTCCGAGTGTTTTTTGATCCATCCAGATGTTCTATACTTTCTCTATACTTCTTGCCATCTTGTAAATATTTCTTTGGTAACAGCTTTATTGAAATATAATTTGCACACCACACAATTGATCTCTACGTCTGTGCTTACGCTCGCACCACACTGTGTTGATTCGTGTAAGTTATCCTAAGATCCACCTTTCCGGGAGCAGGGCGGAACGCCCGAGGCTCCGGATCACGCAGCCTGCGACCCTCTTTTCCCGGCGCACCGGAAGAAGACGGCCGTCTTCGTTGCATCGCAGCCATGGCTCGTGGTCCCAAGAAGCATCTGAAACGTTTAGCGGCTCCGAAGCACTGGATGCTGGATAAACTGACCGGAGTGTTTGCTCCTCGGTCCTCTACCGGTCCCCACAAGCTGAGAGAATGTCTCCCAGTCATCATTTTCCTGAGAAACAGACTTAAGTATGCCCTGACGGGAGATGAAGTAAAGAAGATCTGCATGCAGCGGTTCATCAAGATTGATGGCAAGGTGCGCACTGATGTAACCTACCCTGCTGGTTTTATGGACGTCATCAGCATTGACAAGACCGGAGAGAATTTCCGTCTGATCTATGACACCAAGGGTCGCTTCGCTGTTCATCGTATTACACCTGAAGAGGCCAAGTACAAGTTGTGCAAAGTGAGAAAGACTTTTGTGGGCCCAAAAGGAATCCCTCATCTGGTGACCCATGATGCTCGCACCATCCGCTACCCTGATCCTCTCATCAAGGTGAACGACACCATTCAGATCGACTTGGAGACTGGCAAGATTACTGATTTCATCAAGTTCGATGCTGGGAACCTGTGTATGGTGACCGGAGGTGCTAACCTGGGAAGAATTGGTGTGATCACCAACAGAGAGAGATACCCTGGCTCTTTCGAGGTGGTTCATGTGAAAGATGCCAACGGCAACAGCTTCGCCACCCGGCTCTCCAACATTTTCGTCATTGGCAAAGGCAACAAACCATGGATTTCCCTTCCCCGTGGAAAGGGCATCCGCCTCACCATTGCTGAAGAGAGAGATGTGAGACTGGCAACCAAACAGAGCAGTGGCTGAAATGATGTCTGGTGACATGCTTAGAAGAGTCTTTGTACTTATTTAAAACTAATACAGCATGAAAAAAAAAGATCCATTTTTTAAAATGGTGAGAATCTAGTAATAAATAGCTTTGGAAGAAATGTTGTGTGTAACTTTCTTGTGTGAATTGGTAAATGAGATCTTTCCTGTTTCCTGGTCATCAGGACCCATAGCCACATTTTAGTTCCAAAGAAACTCCAGCTGTTTCCTCCCTGCAGAGTTTGCTGAGGGCCAGCATCTCATGAGAAGGGACACGAGAACATCATCATCTGTCAAAAGGAGGCTAGAGATAGAATAGGAGAATACACTTGGGGAATGCAGATTTTGCAGAGTCCTATTGACTGTACCTTATTGTGGGGAAGGTGGAGGGCATTTAATGTGACTCCCTCCTCCCTATAGTAGCATCAGGTGTGACCAAAGTGTCTTCTGTGCCCTCAAACTGGGAGCTGAAGTCATCTCTAGTCTAACTGCTGGACCACTGAAGCAGTGGAGAGCCTGATGGCCCCTGCCTGATGCTACTGATTAGTGAGAAAGAAGTGAGATGGGGTTGCAGGATAATGGTAGGCAGAGTGTCTGGAGCCACCTTGCGTTCCCAACATTTGGCCAAGCAAGTAAAGTTTAGAAAGTGCCTGGACCCCAAGCCATCTTGCCGGTACCTACCCATGGCTGTCCCCCCAAAAGGAACTGGGCGAGAAGTCGTCAAGAGAAAATGGTTGCGAGGGTGAGTAAGTAAAATCTGAGCTCAGCTCAATCCCTGTGACACGGCAGAAAGGACTGGGCAGGGAGGAGGCTCCCACTGAGCTCCCTAAAGTCCAGTAAATTCAACCCTGTGAAACGGCCGAGTTTTAGATCATTGCCACAGAGAGGAAGCTGGGAATCCAAACCGCCCTTGACTTTCACCAGAATGGAAGAGCTTTGAATCTAATTCAAAGTTTAAAATGAACAATTTATGTGCTGAATATATATTTTATTATGAATTATTTTCCTTTAGGGCACATGTGTACAGTGTCAGATAGCAACTAGACTATTGGTAGTGAACACGACTTCTATATAGAAGTCGAAATATGACATACACTGGAAATTTATATAATGTTATAAACCAACGTTACCTCAATTAAAACACATTATTTTCCTTTAGTTATTTTTTTCTTTCAGCTTCATTGAGATATAATTTGCAGACAGCGCTGTATAAGTTCAAGGCGTACGGCATAATGACTTGACTCACATATATTGCAAAATGATTACCACAATTTAGTTAACATCCATCATCTCATACATACCAAAAAAAGTTAAAAAATATTTTTTTCCTTGTGATGAGAACTTTTAGGATCTACTCTCTTAGCAACTTTCAAATATACCATACAGCAGTGTTAACTGTAGTCATCATGTTGTACATTACATCCCCAGTGCTTATTTATCTTATAACTGTAAGTTTCTACCTTTTGACTACTTTCATCCAATTCCCCCACCCCCTTATTTTCCTTTAGTTATATATAAACTATTATATTTTTAACTTTAATAACTGAGATCAAAGTGTTTTTATAACTGAAGGAGACTCAAATATCGTGGAATTGGACTAACATTTCATTAATGAAGCCCCCGTTACCCTGTAAGAAAGAGAGTTTCATAGAGCCCAGTGATAGCAGCTATTGGAACAAAAAAGGCCATTACACATTTATATCTCAGTAGTTGAGACTCCTTAAACAAGGTTTATGTATGTGATGTGACCTTGGTATACATGATTCAGCATTGCGTTCTGTTAGACATCTTGAAATAAATGAAATGGAGTTCAGTGCAAGTCTGATGAAACTTTCTACTCTTTATATTTTCCTTTTTTTTTTTTTTTGAGGAAGATTAGCCCTGAGCTAACTGTTGCCAATCCTCCTCTTTTTGCTGAGGAAGACTGGTCCTGAGCTAACGTCCGTGTCCATCTTCCTCTACTTTATAAGTGGGATGCCTACAACAGCATGGCGTGCCAAGCAGTGCCATGCCCGCACCCGGGATCTGAACCGGTGAACCCCGGGCCACTGAAGTGGAATGTGCACACTTAACCACTGCACCACCAGGCTGGCCCCTCTACTCTATATTTTCTGTCAAGTTATTGTGATAGACTGAATAAGGCCTCGTAAATATGCCCACATCCTAGTCTCTAGAACCTGTGAATGTTACCTTATATGGCATACGAGTCTTTGCAGATGTGATTAATTAAGGATCTTGAGATGAGGCGATTGTCCTGGATTGCCCAGGGAGGCCTGATGTAATCACAATGGCCCTTATGAGGACACAAGAGTAGCCAGACTTAGAGAAGGCAATGTGATGACAGAAGCGGAGATTGGAGTGACACACTTTGAAGGTGGAGGACAGGGTCACAAGCCAAGGAATACAGGCGGCCACTAGAAATGGAAAAACCAACAAAATGAATTCTCCCCTTGGAGACTGCAGAAGGAACCAGCCCTGCTGACTCCTTGACTTTAGCGTACTAAGACTGATTTTGGACTCCTGACCTCTGGAAGTGCAAGAAAATAAGTTCACGTTACTTTAAGCCACTAAATCGGTGGTAATTTGTTACAGCAGCAACAGAAAACTAATGCAGTTATCTCACATCTGTTCTGGAGTTTCCCACCCCACAGTTCAGAGTTTATGCATAAAATGATATTGCATAGGAATAAATATAGATCAGAGGTTCTTAATCCTGAGAAATTTGAAAACTTACAGATGCCTGGGAAGGGGTAATTTTTAAAAGCTCCCCAAGATTGTGATTATAATGTGCAAGTAAGTCTTAAAACTATTCATATAGAAGGCCAAATGAGAAGTATTATGTAAATTGCTCTCTGAGAATTAAACTGGTAAATTCTACAAACGATGGTTAAGATCAGACCTGTAAAACTAACCCATCCTCAAGTATAGTCACGAAATGAGTGGCTGAAGAAATGAAATGACTCAGGAGCACCAAGATGATCTGGGCATCATCTCAGGAGGTCACATTGGGAAGATCTGCATGAATAAAGATTTATCATAATCAGTTGTGATTACCATACTAGAGCAATGAATTATATGCTGTAATATAAATATAATACGTTTTTTATTGTAATAGAAATAAGGGGATCTGTAGGAACTTTGGTAAAAGAGGAATAAGAACAAATCAGAGGCCATTTTGGTGACAGTCCATACACAGAAACTATATGTTTCATGAAATTATGAGATATCTGAGGTCAAGGAATATAATTTTTTATGCCAACCCACCAGGAAAATAACAATCTCTAATTCCTCTTTCTCTGCACCTGTAATTGAGATGTTAGCCCAAGACTGAACAAAGACTGTTAAGAAGCCCAAGTAATTTACTGGGCAAAAGCTGGAACATTAACTACCTTCTGTGGACGTGTATTGTGTTCTTGCTGCTACATAGTATGTGTTCAGTTACAAGTAGTGAATCCCAGAAAAATGGAAAATACTTCTGATCAAACACAGGGAGGAACAGCATTAAATGCTGATATGAGTGCTGTATTAGTTTGCTGGGGCTGCCATGACAAAATACCACAGACTGATAGCTTAAACAACAACTATTTATTTTCTCCCAATTCTGGAGGCTGGAAGCCCAAGATCAAGTTGTCAGCAGGTTGGTTTCTTCTGAGGCCTCTCTCCTTGGCTTGTGAATGGCCACCTGCCTGTTGCCCCTTCACGTGGTTGCCCTTCTGTGCACATGCCCTCTTTGTGTATCCAAATTCCCTCTTCTTATAAGGATACTAGTCAAATTAGATTAGGTCCACATTCTAAAGAACTCGTTTTAATTTAGTCACCACTTTAAAGGCCTAATCTCCAAATACAGTCACATTCTGGGATCCTGGGGGTTAGGACTTCAACATATGAATTTGGGGGGACACACTTCAGTCCATAACAGCTACCTAACTCCTTAGCAAAATTTAAGAGACAAAAATTAAGAAAGGAAGCTCCTGCCCTCTCTATTTGTCTGCAAAAGGGCTCTCCACACTTCCTAACACATTCTACAAGGCCAACATCACCCTGATACCAAAGCCAGACAAGGATAACAAAAAGAAGGAAAATTACAGGCCAATATCACCGATGAACATAGATGCAAACATCCTCAAAAAAATATTGGCAAACTGAATACAGCAATACATTAAAAAGATCATACACCATGATCAAGTGAGATTTATACCTGGGACACAAGGATGGTTCAACACCCACAAGTCAATCAATGTGATCTACCACAGTAACAAAATGAGGAACAAAAACCACATGATCATCTCAATAGATGCAGAGAAAGCATTTGACAAGATCCAACGTCCATTTATGATAAAAACACTCAATAAAATGGGTATAGAAGGAAAGTACCTCAACATAATAAAGGCCATATATGACAAACCCATAGCCAACATCATAATCAACAGGGAAAAACTGAACGCCATCCCTCTGAGAACAGGAATAAGACAAGGGTTCCCACTCTCACCGCTCTTATTCAACATAGTACTGGAGGTTTTGGCCAGAGCAATTAGGCAATAAAAAAAATAAAAGGAATCCAAATAGGCAAAGAAGTGAAACTCTTGCTCTTTGCAGATGACATGATTTTATATAGAGAAAACTCTAAAAATTCCATTGGAAAGCTACTAGAAATAATAAAAAATTATAGCAAAATTGCAGGGTACAAAATCAACTTACATAAATCAGTTGCATTTCTGTACTCTAATAATGAACTAACAGAAAGAGAACTCAAGAACACAATCCCATTCACAATCGCAACAAAAAGAATAAAATATCTAGGAATAAATTTAATCAAGGAAGTGAAAGACCTATACAATGAAAACTATAAGACTTTCCTGAAAGAAACTGATGACAACATAAAGAGATGGAAAGACATCCCATGCACATAGATTAGAAGAATAAACATAGTTAAAATGTCCATTCTACCTAAAGCAATCTACAGATTCAATGGAATCCCAATCAGAGTCTCAATGACATTCTTCACAGAAACAGAACAAAGAATCCTAGAATTCATATGGGGCAACAAAAGACCCCAAATTGTTAAAGCAACCCTGAGGAAAAAGAACAAAACTGGAGGCATCACAATCCCTGACTTCAAAATATACTACAAAGCTATTGCAATCAAAACAGCATGGTACTGGTGCAAAAACAGGCACACAGATCAATGGAACAGAATTGAAAGCCCAGAAATAAAACCACACATCTACAGACAGCTCATCTTTGACTAGGGAGCTGAGAACATACAACAGAGAAAAGAAAGTCTCTTCAATAAGTGGTGTTGGGAAAACTGGACAGCCACATGTAAAAGAATGAAAGTAGACCATTCTCTTGTGCCATACACAAAAATAAGCTCAAAATGGATCAAACACTTCAAGGTAAGACCTGAAACGATAAGACTTCTAGAAGAAAATATAGGCAGTACACTCTTTGACATCAGTCTTAAAAGGATCTTTTTGGACACCATGTCTTCTTGGACAAGGGAAACAATAGAAAGAATAAACAAGTGGGACTTCATCAAACTAAAGAGCTTCTTCAAGGTAAAGGAAAACAGAATTGAAATGAAAAGACAACCCACCAACTTGGAAAAAATATTTGCAAATCATGTATCTGACAAAGGGTTAATCTCCATAATATATAAAGAACTCATACAACTCAACAACAAAGAATCAAACAACCCGATCAAAAAATGGGCAGGGGATATGAACAGACATTTCTCCAAAGAAGATATACAAATGGCCAATAGACACACGAAAAGATGCTCAATATCACTGATTATCAGGGAAATGCAAATCAAAACTACACTAAGATGTCACTTTACATCTGTTAGAATGGCTACAGTAACCAAGACAAAAAATAACAAATGTTGGAGAGGTTGTGAAGAAAAAGGAACCCTCATACACTGCTGGTGGGAATGCAAACTGGTGCAGCCACTATGGAAAAGAGATTTCTCAAAAAATTAAAAATAGAAATACCATATGACCTGGCCATCCCACTACTGAGTATCTATCCAAAGAACTTGAAATCAACAATTCAAAGACCCCTGCACCCCTGTGTTCATTGCAGCACTACTCAAAATAACAAAGATGTGGAAGCAACCTAAGTGTCCATCAACTGATGACTGGATAAAGAAGATATGGTATATATATATATATATATATATATATATATATATATATATATATATACACAATGGAATACTACTCAGCCATAGAAAATGACAACATCATCCCGTTCACATCATGGATGGACCTTGAGGGTATTATGTTAAGCGAAATAAGCCAGATAGAGAAAGAAAAACTCCATATGATTCCACTCATATGTGGAAGATAAACAAACACATGAACAAAGAGAACAGATTAGTGGTTACCAGGGGGAAGGGGGGTGGGGAGTGGGCACAAAGGGTGAAGGGGCACACCCATAAGATGACTGACAAATAATAATGTACAACTGAAATTTCACAATGTTGTAAACTATGATAACCTCAATTAAAAAAAAAAAGTGCTCTCCAGTACATTCCTGGCACATGGAAAATGCTCAATAAGTGTTCACTTTATGAAGGAATATGTGAACTGATTCTATCATAAGTGGAATAGGTGACAGTCAAATGAAAAATTCTATGGGCATCTCTTATACAAGACTTACACATAATTAAAACAGCGAATTAGCTATGTCTATAATGGTAGATGCCAATCCAAACACATTTCCGTGGAGGATGTTCCGTTCATAAGTAGGTCACCATCTTGCAAGTTGACCTGTGATGTTCATTACTGGGAGCATTATTCCGGCCCCACTTTTCTGATGCAGAATTTAGCATAACACAACACTCATCAGGATTATTGCGTTCACCTGAGTGCCAAAACCTGCAAGAGAGAAAAAAGATGAGCGTGTTTTGAAAAGGGTTGGAGACTGTGAGGCGGTAGAGTTGAAGAGCGTGGGAGTCAAGGTCAGAGGTACCCAAATGATTCCTTCCCCTCTTCTGCTGCCATATTACAGAAACCTTCCTGTCTGGGCAGTTTCTCCTCCACCTGCACGTCTGGCGTTTCCCATGAAAACTATGCTAACATCAGCCAGGACTCTTGTCATCTTATGCAATTCAGGACACATTAAACATTCTCCCAACAGATATCCAGCAGCTTCCTTCTATTTGTCCATCCTTGTGTCCTATTCCCATTGAACTTCCAATACCAAAGGGTTTTCTTAAATAAACAAAAGATTTCTCCCTGGTCTCAACTATTAATACAGTTTGTTACATTTTTTTCCTGAGGAAGATTAGCCCTGAGCTAACATCAGCCAACAATCCTCCTCTTTTTGCTGAGAAAGATTGGCCCTGAGCTAACGTCTGTGGCCATCTTCCTCTATTTTTTACGTGTGGGACACCTGCCACAGCCTTGCTTGATAAGCAGTACATAGGTCCATGCTTGGGATCCTAACTGGTGAACCCTGGGCTGCCAAAGCAGAGCATGAGGACTTAACCACAATGCCATTGGGCAGGCCCCACTTCTTTTTTTTAGTGCACTCCTTTTGGAGTCTGAAAAGGTAGTTAAAATCTCTAGATCTGGGCCAGTCCCAGTAGCCTAGTGGTTCAGTTTGGCATGCTCCACTTCAGTGGCCCAGGTTTGGTTCCCGGGCATGGACCTACACTATTCATCAGTGGCCACGCTATGGCAGTGGCCCACGTACAAAAATGAAGGAAGTTTGGCAGCAGATGTTAGCTCAGGGCAAATCTTCCTTGGGGAAAAAAAAGAATCTCTAGATCTACTACTTATCCCCTGTTATTTTGGGCAAGTAACTTAAGTAATTTAATTTCCTTGATTCTCAGTTTTCCTGCCTTAAAAATGGGGACCAGAGTAATTTCCCTAAATTTTTCACATAGTTAATATGCAAGTCAAAGGTGGTAATGTATACTAAAGTACTTTAAAGTTTTGAAAGAATTACATAAATAAGAGTTATTACAAGATTCTTAGAATTTAGCATGTTTGCTTTATGAAAAGTATTAAATTTTATTAATTGATTATAGTCTTAATTGACATATTTTGTTTTGTTTCACTTTATTTAGAGACATAAATGTAGATAAAAACACAGACTTTGGTGTCAAATTAAGATAAAAAGTGTTGTGGGGTTTTTTGGTTCGTTTAATAGCTGAGGGCTGGACACCCTGCCTGACCCAGGACTGAGGACTCCCTTATCTAACCCTGTACTCACATGACACTTTCATTGTATGGTGTCTGATTAACCCATTGCCAATGCGTCTCCCCTCTGGGCCTCACAGCCCTATAAAATAAGCAAAATTGCCGTACAGGTTCTGGATAATGAAATCCTGAGGGAAGAAAAGAAAGGAGTCGTAGCCTTTAGAGATTCAGGCTGAATTGAGCTCTTTATGGCCTGAGGGAGAAGAGAGGAAAAGGAGGACCCAGAAACAACCACATGGGGGCGCTGCCCAGGAGCGCAGGTCTTCCTGCTCCGGCCGATCAGGACAGGAGTGACTTCTATCCATGATCATAATGAATTCTCATGTCAGACTCACTTTCCCTATTTCTTTGCCAAATGACCAGATTCTTCAAGGTTCTGCATGTTAATGGGGAACTTTTCCCCTCACTCTTTTAAAGATTTTATTTTTCCTTTTTCTCCCAAAGCACCCCGGTACATATTTGTGTATTTTTAGTTGTGGGTCCTTCTAGTTGTGGCATGTAGGATGCTGCCTCAGCGTGGCTTGATGACCAGTGCCGTGTCCCTGCGCAGGATCCGAACCGGCAAAACCCTGGGGGCAGAAGCAGAGCGCACAAACTTAACCACTCGGCGCCGGGCCGCCCCCCTCCCTCCCCGCCCCCGCACTCTTAATATACTCTTCCTGTGAAGGGACTTAGGTTAACGTTTCTGTTTCTCTCTGCCTTTTATTCATGGCCAAGAGAGGAGAAGTGTTTCATTTGACTGGGAAATTAAGTAAAAATAACTGGGTATGCTTGGTGCATTTGGGAATCCTAACTGAGCATTCATAGCACGGCTCAGCCTGCCTTCTTCTTGAGGAGAAGCCTGCTCACAAAGAATGAGAGACCTCATTTGCTTTTCCATGGATCATCCTTGTCCTTAGTGTGAGCCAATCTCAGTGGGTAAGACAGTCTGCTTCTGAAGTCACTCTAATTTACATCCTTCAATTTGGCCTTTATCAGGTGATTTCTTTTTTGTTCTTTCTGTCTTATCCTCTTTAATTTCTCCATTCATAGGTTTGGCAGGGAAGATGATAATTAGGATCCTTTCAGAAGCCCCAACATTGTATAACCAATTTTTAAATTTTTTGTGTGTATGTGAGGAAGATTGTCCCTGAGCTAATATCTGTGCCAATCTTCCTCTGTTTTATATATGGGATGCTGCCACAGCAAGACTAGATGGGTCGTCTGTAGGTCTGTGCCCAGAATCTGAACCTGTGAAACCCAGGCCACTGAAGCAAAGTTCATGAACTTAACCACTACGCCACCCGGCTGGCCCCATTGTATAATGGATTTTTGTAAAATCAATTATTTGGGAAATTTAAGTGATGCTTTATATTTTTATACTTCTCAATTCTTAATTCTGGGTCCTTGCAATTTAATTAATTTTTTTTCTCATGTCCTCATAATATCCCTTCTCTGAGAGATAAATTGTTTCTAAGTATTTTTCTATAAATGCATTTTATATAAATGATTGATATCAATGCTGGTATCAGAGCTTAATGTAGTGAGACTTCTATTTTCAATAATGATGGACTAAATACTTACATTCATACATAAACTGAATAAAATAAGAAAAACTTGGTCTCAAAGAGCTCACGAAATTGTGAAAAATTACCAGTCCAAGATGCTGATGAAATGAAAATCCAGAGAGATGTGTTTGGAATTTATGGCGACCTTTGCTGCAGGGAAATTTTGCTGATCCAGAAGGGGCAGTGGAGGGGTGGAACAGCGTTTTTTTCTCCGGGATGCTAGAGTTTAAATTTGTTTTAAAATTTTGTATGGCACTGTCCAAATGTTAATGGTTAGAAGTCATTTTTATTTTATTTATTATATTTTTTTAATTTTTCAGTTATTTTATTGAGGTCATAATGGTTCATAACAATGTGTAATTTCACTATACGTTATTGTTTATCAGTTTCTGTATAGACTGAATCGTGCTCACCACCAGTAATCTAATTTTTATCGGTCACCATACATTACAAGTCATTTTAAAAGTAAGATGTTTATAATAATAATAGTCATAGTTGCAATTATTTATTGGGTGTCTACTCTGTGCCAAGTATTGTGCCATGAGCTTAGGTAAGTTATTTTACTTAGATCTTACAACGTTTCTGTGAAGAAGCTACTGTTGGTGTTCCCAATTTACAAATGAGGAAACTGAAACTTAGGAAGATAAGAAAGTTGTCAAAGGTCACAGAACTCATAAATGACAGAGATCTAACTCACTCTATGGCCAGTACTCTTAACTAGTGTATTATATTGTGTTACAAGAAAGGTAGACATCTAGAACTGAATTTGAGAAAGTCAAGTAATGTTATACCAACAACAACAGATATTTTTGACTTAGCTTTTCGATGATTTTGAATGCACAGGAACCTATATGAGACATTGGTGGCTTGTGTGTGCTTACCTGCTTTTTTATGATATTCATTCTTTTGTTCATTTATTCACTACATGTTCATGCAGTCTATTGAGCGCTTAAAACTCTGTACTGGGTGTGGTATAAGAAAGTGAAAGAAAACATTTATGTTTACAAGGTAGTGGGAGAGACAGAATGAATAGCACTTTTGACAGCATTTTAGGGTGGGGGTTGGGAGACAAAGTTGGAGTCCAGGACCCAGAAATGAGTTCGTTTGAATAGGTGGTAAATCAGACCTCATATAAACTGCAATCTGGTTTTGAATCATCTGAATGGTACAGACATTTCAAACCCTGAAACTGCATTAATATAATATAAGACATCTTGTGCCAAGGCATGTGGCAGAAGCAAATGAAAATATTATTTTCCGGAAGAAAACAATTCCTTAGTCCTGCAATCGTTTTTATAAATAATTTTTCAAATATAATGTCCAGCACAAAATAAAAGATAATTATGCGCATGGGTATCATTAGAAACAGACTATGAAACAACTATGCTTCTTATGTTTGAGGAGATAAAAGACAAACTTGAGCATAGAATTTAATATTATAAAATTTGACATAGCATATTTGGAGGAGAAACAAAAAGAAATTCTGGATTTCAAAAATACAATAACTGAGGGGCTGGCCCTGTGGCGCAGCGGTTAAATGCACACTTTCCACTTCTCGGGAGCCCAGGGTTCGCCAGTTCAGATCCCAGGTGCAGACATGGCACCACTGGGCACGCCATCCTGTGGCAGGCGCCCCACACATAAAGTAGAGGAAGATGGGCACGGATGTTAGCTCAGGGCCGGTCTTCCTCAGAAAAAAGAGGAGGATTGGCAGCAGTTAGCTCAGGGCTAATCTTCCTAAAAAAAAAAAAAAATGCAATAACTGAAATTAGAACCCAATGTCTGGGCTTAATAACAGAATAGAGACAGCTGAAGAAAGGATTTGTGAACTGAAAGGACAGAGGAAACTATTCAAAATCAAATACAGAGAGGTAAAAAGAGAAAATAATGAAAAGAAGGTAAGACATGCAGAGGATGCATTATAAAATACTAATATATTTAATTAGCGTGACTTTCTTAGATAACAAGTATTCTCATTTTCTATTCACCTCTCAAATTCGCTATTTTGGGGGCTGGCCCAGGGGCATAGTGATTAAGCTTGCATGCTCTGCTTTGGCGGCCTGGGGTTCACCAGTTCGGATCCTGGGCACAGATGTACACACCATGCATCACGCCGTGCTCTGGCGGCGTCCCACGCAGAAGAACTAGAAGGACTTACAATAGGATGCACAACTATGCACTGGGGCTTTGGGGAGAAAAAATCCACTATCCTGTTTTACTGAATTTTGTTCCAGAGTTTGTTTTCTTAAAATAGCTCTTGAATGTGCCACATTAGGAAGATCTTTCTTCCTTCCTTCCTTCCTTCCTTCTTTCTTTCTTCTTCTTTTTCTGTTTTTATTTTTTACCAGAAATCTTTCCTCTGTCTCCAAATTTCAGGGCCATAACAAATCTTCTCAGCTAAAAGAGGAATGAAGTCTTGCTGACCACCTTGCCTATCAAAAAAGTACCTGCTCGGGCCGGCCTGGTGGTGCAGTGGTTAAGTTTGCACGTTCCGCTTCGGCGGCTTTGGGTTAGCCGGTTTGGATTCCAGGTGTGGACCTGGCACTGCTTGTCAAGCCATGCTGTGGTAGGCGTCCCACATAGAAAGTAGAGGAAGATGGGCATGGATGTTAGCTCAGGGCCAGTCTTCCTCAGCAAAAAAAGGAGGATTGGCAGCAGATGTTAGCTCAGGGCTAATCTTCCTCAAAAAAAAAATTTAAAAAAAAAAGTACCTGCTCATCCCTAGTGGTGATCACCATCAGGCGCGCTCCCTTGGGAGAGCAATTGTCTGACTCTCAGCCTAAGATTGCTTCACAGTAGAAACATAGTAGCAGCTGGACTCAAATGAACTCTAGAGGGCTGGGCAACAGCTCCAGTCTTTCAGAATGAATATAGAAGAAGAAGAAAAAAATTGACCTTTCATATAAAGTTATGAGGCTCACCATTTCAGTTAGATTTATCAGGGCTACCCACTGATTTTCCAAAGCTGAATTCATTTACTGGTATATTTACTAATCCCTAAATCATTTCACTCTAAAAGGGAACGAGCAAAATTTTCTTGTAAAAGGCCAAATGGTAAATATCTTAGGGTTTGCAAGCCATATAGTCTGTGTTGCCACCACCCAACTCCATTATTGCATCGTGAAAGCGAACACAGACAATATGGAAATGAATGGGCGTGTGTTCTAACACAATTTTATTTACAAAAGCAGACAGCTGGTGGAATTTGGCCCGTGGGCCTTAGTTTTCCACTCCCTGCTTTAAGCCCGTAAAGTTATTTTACACACAAATACTCTAACTCCCGGTGCTCATCATTTATTGGGGGTTAAACATGGCCCATCTCTACATCATTGGTGAAAATAATCTTGACAATTTTCTATTATAGTTTAAAGGTTCTTATTAAATATAAATGTAAATATCCTTCAGAATTTAGTATCCAGTCACAAAGAATGAGCCTAGAATAGTGTGGACCTGGGTGGCAACCTCATTTTCTGCACTGTAATTTTGAGAGTTATATAACCACTCTGAGACTTAAATTTATTTTTTCATTTGTAAATAGGGATGTTTCTCAGAATTTTGAGAGATTGAGATGATGTAATATGTGCAAGGTACTTAAGAGCAATAAATCCTGAAAAAATCAATTCTCTCCTCTTTACAAGCACCAGTTTTGCTGCTGTCATAGCACTACAGAAATCAGTGCATTCCCTCTAACATATTGTGAATATGTAGACCATGTCAAAATATTTTCATTTATATTTTGGTATATATTATCTCAAAATAAATATTCATATTTTAGGGCCAGTCCCGTGGCCAAGTGGTTAAATTTGCATGCTCCACTTTGGCGGCCCAGGGTTTCCCTGGTTGGTATCCTGGGCGCAGACATGGCACCGCTCGTCAGGCCAAGCTGAGGCGGTATCCCACATGCCACAACTAGAGGCACTCACAACTAAAAGATATAACTATGTACTGGGGGGATTTGAGGAGAAAAAGCAGAAAAAAAATTTATATTTTAATTTATTATACCAAAATATTTATTTATATATTTTGGCACATACTATACTCAAACAAATATTTTGGTATAATTTGACGTGTATGGATAGTTATTTTTTTTGGTTTTGGGTTTATTTTAAGATTTTATTTTTCCTTTTCCTCCCTAAAGCCCCCTGGTACATAGTTGTGTATTTTTAGTTGTGGGTCCTTCTAGTTATGGCATGTGGGATGCCTACCACAGCATGGTTTGATGAGCGCGGTGCCATGTCTGTACCCAGGATCTGAACTGGAGAAACCCCCGGCTGCCGAAGCAGAGCTCGCGAATTTAACCACTGGGCCACGGGCCAGGCCCCCAATTTTCTTTTAAATTCAATTCAATTATGGGGCTGGCCCCGTGGCCGAGTGGTTAAGTTCGCGTGCTCCGCTGCAGGCGGCCCAGTGTTTCGTTGGTTCGAATCCTGGGTGCGGACATGGCACTGCTCGTCAAACCACGCTGAGGCAGCGTCCCACATACCACAACTAGAAGGACCCACAACGAAGAATATACAACCACGTACGGGGGTGCTTTGGGGAGAAAAAGGGAAAAAAAATAAAATCTTTAAAAAAAAAATAAAAATAAATAAATTCAATTCAATTACTTATTCAAGAAATGCTAATTGAGTGTCTACTCTGTGTTGGTATTAGTCCCTGCTCTGGGGATAAAACTGAATAAAAAGGTGAGGTACCTGTTGCTTTTGAGCTGACATTCCATTTGGGGGACTAAAGGGAGAAGATTTTAAAAATTTAAGGAAGATATTTTGAGAATGGAGTGAGTGGTATGAAAGAAACAGGCTAACTGATCCAGGGAGGATCCTCGGCACCAGTTGCACTGTTTGAGCGAAGTCCCAAAGAAGCTGAGGGAACCCACCATTAACTCAGGCTAGAAGAGTTTTCTTTTCTGTTTTTTCTTCTTTAAAGATTTTATTTTTCCTTTTTCTCCCCAAAGCTCCCTGGTACATAGTTGTGTATTTTTAGTGTGGGTCCTTCTAGCTGCGGCATGCGGGATGCCACCTCAGCATGGCTTGATGAGCAGTGCCATGTTCATGCCCAGGATCCGAACTGGTGAAACCCTGGGCCGCCAAAGCAGAGCACGTGACCTTAACCACTTGGAAGGGGCCAGCCCCTGGAAGAGTTTACGAGGAATAGTAAACACAAACCCTTGAGGCAGGAAAGAGAGTAGGGGCAGGAGCATAATTAATAAGAGGGAGAGAGGTAGCTGTGAAAAACAGGGAGAAGACTGGATAGGTGGGTCCAGACCTCATCAAGCAGGGGGGCCGGCTCCGTGGCCCAGTGGTTAAGTTCGCGCGCTCTGCTGTGGTCGGCTCAGGCTTCGGATCCTGGGTGCGGACATGGCACTGCTTGTCAGGCCACGTAGAGGCGGCGTCCCAAATACCACAACTAGAAGGACCTGCAACCAAGACATACAACTGTGTCGGGGGCGGGGGGGGGGGGGGGGGGGGGTGGTTGGGAAATAAAGCAGAAAAAGAAAAAAAAAAAAAAGATTGGCAACAGTTGTTAGCCCAGGTGCCAATCCTTAAAAAAAGAAAAAAGAGTAGGGCTGAAGGGTTTAAAGCAGTGGAATAACAAGATCTGACTTACAGTTTTAGAGATTCTTCTGGCATTGTGTTGGAATGGTTTGAGGGAGGAGGAAGAGTCGAAGCAGAGAAATCGGTTAAGAAAGTATACAAGGCTCCAGGCAAGAGCTAATAGTGGCTGAACTCCCCTCTCCACATTCCTGACTCATCCTGTTAACGCTGTCTTCTTCTACTAGCACTGTCACCTTTCAGAGAAGCATTGATTAAAAACAAACAAACAAAAAAGACTGCATTTTGGATTAGTGATGTCTGCCACTGTTGTGGGAGGGGAAGCCAGAAGGGACCGGGGCCAAGGCTGCAGGATGGAGGCCTAGTGATTAGACTAGGGCCGCTGAGGGACCTCCATCACAGGCGCGAGTTCCCAGGAATGAGGCCAGAGCAGGTCTCAGCAAGGCAGGTCAGCAGGTGAGGCCTTGGTCACCAAATCTGACCTCTTTCAAGCTTTCTGAGTGACCTCTGAGCAGCCGTGGGGTTTTTTGTCCCCCTCGAATTTCCCTAGTTGAATTGAGGTGTGGGATATGTGTATCCTGCAGGAAGGGAGACTGTGGGAGAGCGTCACAGGCATATTGCTGTGTTTGGGGAAGGGATGTTGTTGAGGAAGCTTTCACTACACGACAGGGTGTGCTCTCAAAGAGGAGCAGGGGAAGAACTCTGTCTCCTATCTGAGTACAGAAACGGCCAACTTTTCTTCTGAATAACTGCCTGTGTTTATGTTTTGGATCCTCTGAGGCTGTAACTTCCCTTTTTGTCCTGGCCAACTCAGAACCTAATCCAGAGACCCCTGGAGTAATAGGGTGTGAGATTAAGACCACAATGTGTGTGCTAAACTTATTCCTGGTTTTGCTTTGTCTTCCCTACCTTTATTTTCACTTTACGCCAATTTTGCCTCTTATTTGATTTATCTTGTTTTTTATTTCTTTCTTTTTTTTTTTTTTGAGGAAGACTGGCCCTGAGCTAACATCCATGTCCATCTTCCTCTACTTTATATGTGGGCCGCCTGCCACAGCATGGCTTGCCGAGTGGTGCGTAGGTCTGCACCCGGGATCAGACCCAGTGAACCCTGAGCCGCTGAAGCGGAATGTGAGAACTTAACCACTGCACCATTGGGCCGGCCCCCTGGACTATCTTTTCAAAGATGTTTGTATATTGAACAGTCTTGGTAGACAGAGATAGTGTCTCCTCCAGAGCAGAGAGCAAGTTTGTTTACTGTCTAGTATAATAATGTCTCCTTCCAGGGCAAAGGCTGGGCAGATTTGCTTGTAGTTTTTTATAAAAGATTTAAGTTCTCTAAGCTTGGGGCTCCTCAGCTGTGATGCAGACCCACTGTGTGCTCGGCATCTACCTGTGCTGCTTCACATCACCCCCATGGGACCTGTGGGGCAAGAGGAACAACACAAAACACGAAACTTATACTACTTGCTGTGCTTTGAGTAATAAAGTCCTTTGTCTCTGAAAAAAAAGGAAAGATTACATTTTCTTCCCATTGAACAGATGAGTGGTTTTTGGCAGACAAGAGGCAAGTGTCCAATCTCCATTGGTCCATGTTTTATAATTGCACAGAATATATCATTGAAGGTCATAAATACACATAAGATTGAGAGACTGAATAGACAAACGGACAGTGACCAGAACACATATAAAAACAGAACTCTGACTCACAACGTGCAACAATCAGCCCAGGCAGTCAAACCATAAACCATATCAGCAACCTGTCCAGGAAGCCAAACCACAACCTCTGTAGCACTTGGCCTTAGCAGCTCGGAATTAATCAATAACTGACAGCTTCCCTAATTCGTGCCCCTGACTCCAACTTAGGACCAAGTGGAGAAAGCTAAACGTGCTCCCCTAACCAATCAAAGAGGAAGCCCCACTTCCAGTTCGTCTGCCCCCAGCTTCCCTGCATCAACAGCCCCCAGTCGTCATTGCTAACCCCCTCCCTCCGAATAAATAGCCTTTGCTTGTTCTTGCTGGGGTGCTCTTTCTTTTCACAGGCCTATCTCCCTTTGACTGTCTTTAAGGGAAACAAGGCAGGCCTGGTTGCTCTGAAGGAAACCAGAACATGTCACCCCCAAATATGCCTCTTTGATATAAAAATTGTTTTGAGCTGAAGGCAGTCAAGAGGCAGAAAATGCAGGAAAAGCTGTCTCCACGCTCCCTTTTTTCTGCTTATAGGCAAGATCTAAATTCTTCTTTTAGTGGAGACAGAATCTTATCAGCCCAGAGAGGGCAGCAGAGGATTCTGCAAACAAACCTCACCCCATTAGTTTCCTCCCATACATTTACCTTCCTGCGGTTTGCTGCCTTTGGAAGCCTGAAACTGCTTTTTCTTGGTCCTGTTATTTCTCCACACATGTATTGCTTTCTGTTGAAGGTGCTATATAAGTGAGAGTTCTACGCCACGGCTTTGAGTTACTCTCCTTGAAGTTTCTTCCTTATGATGTGTGCTGCACATGTTAGTAAACTGTTTTTCTCTTGTTAATCTGTCTTTTTGATAAAGAGCCTCAGTTGGAAACCTAAGATGGGTGGAGATAAACTTTTGTTTCACTTACACTCTCAAACCCCAACACCCGCTGGGTTGGCTGTGAAAGTGTTAGAATATGTACAAGAATAGCTGAGGACCAAACAACATGTGGGGAGACTAAGGTGTTTCATGCGATTATAGCCAGTGTCTGCACACATGCAACGTTCAAAGGTCAAAGTTTTGAAAGGAAGCTTTAATAGAGGTAAGCTGTGGCATTTGGAATTTTCACATTTTCAGCTGTTGTCCTCATTTGCAGAGTGCCAGATGGAATTAAGAAGGAAAAGGATTCTATTATGGGTTAAGATCAGTCTATTCAATACTTCAAAATGGATAAAAGAAATCTAGTCTTTTTTTTTTTTTTTTTTTTTTTTTTTTGGAGAAAGATTAGCCCTGAGCTAACATATACTGCAAATCCTCCTCTTTTTGCTGAGGAAGACTAGCCCTGAGCTAACATTCGTGCCCATCTCCTGCCACTTTATATATGGGAACCTGCCACAGCATGGCTTGACAAGTGGTGTATAGATCCCACACCAGGGATTCAAACCAGCAAAGCCCAGGCCACCAAAGCAGAATGTGCAAATTTAACCACTGCACCACTGGGCCAGCCCTGAAATCTGGTCTTAAATAATTGAATGTAGAGATTTTTTTCCCCTGCACTCAGGAGACATTACATGGGAAAGGGAATATCCTTTCCCTAGGACTTCAGATTCCAAAGTGGAGAGGCCAGTGCTTTCACCAGAGCCAATAAGAGCTTCTAAGGCAACAGTAGATGAAATATGGCTCTCTTTATTATGTTTCTCAGCCAGGAGTACAAGACAGAAGATGAAGCTGCAAAAGCAATTACATTCCATGCGAGGTTCAGGACACTCATATATGAGTTTCCGCCCAGTGAAATTTTAGGTTTAGCCATTAATGAGTATCACTAAACCTGCTACCAATTCTGTTTCTCTTTATATTGTTGTAAACATCATTGAAGACCAAGGACCAAGATGTAGAGATGCCAAACTCTTGGATTCATGAGATTTATTCCTTAGATTCTAGAATCTTCCTTTTATCACATTGTGTCAAGTTGGCTTTACCTTCCTGCAGTTTGCAGCCTTCAGAAGTCTAAAAATGCCTCCAAGAACTTCACAGAACTAGAATGACTTCAAGTAAAGTGCCTCAACAATAGAAAGAGAAAGAGGGCAAGGATCTTTATTGTTTAAGAAATAAGTCATTTTCTCGGGTAGACGTTAAATGAAAGGAAAAATACAAGAAGAAATACTAAACCAAAAGTTAAAGGAAATTCAAGAGGCTTATCTCCGACATACTTTGTCCTTGTGAATCGGTCCTTTGACCTGAATACCAGGCCAGTGAAAAACCCTTACTTTTCATCTTGCAGTTGAAAGACTAGCATAGGAGAGATCAGCTTAGAGATGAACCAATGGAAAGAGTCATATATGGTAGAAGGTGCCATTTAGAATTGTGATGAGTTGCCATTAAATAAGCTCTAACAAAGAGAGGTCAGAGCTCAGGAAGCAGACTGGAATGATTATTTCATGAGGGAGCCTGGATTCAGAAACCAATTTAAAAGTGTGTTCTCAAAGTTTCAGGAAAGCAGACTAAAAGAAAGAGCAATCATGGAACAACGACTCCTCTTAATGAACTAGGACAGGTAAGCTACATGGTTACATAATATTTAGACAGATTCAGGTCAGGAATATGAGGATGACAGCGTGAAATACTTCGAGCTTTATTAGTCACGTTTACAAGGTGACTGTGTCATGGGTAAATATATAGGTATTTCCCTGCCCTAAGGAAATATGCTTGAGAAGGTAATAGAGTAAAGACTCTAAGGATATTACAGGGTGGAGGGGACATTATTCACTAAAAAGTAATCAGTTGGGACAACAGTAAGTCATCTCCAGGCCAATAAGAGATGTCGGACATATGGGAGGAATTTTCCTACGTGAAATCCAAACTCAGTAGGTAAACAGAACTTGTTTGAATAATGGATGACTCTGTCAGGTCCAGAATTCATTGGCCTTGTATCTTTCAGTACAGAGGACTCCGCAAGGTGAAACCTTGAGGTGTATTTGTATAAAAGAAAGAAAGAAACAAGGAGAAAAAGATAAAGTTTTTGTCAAGAAAGCAAAGTAAAAAGGAAAGGCTTCAAAGCTAGCCCCAAATGTCACCACTTTTGGGAGGTTAAAATTACATCTGATGCTGCCTTTAAGGAGAAGTGTAATAGCACAGCATAGGATGGAATGTTGTCATTAAAATAAAACTAGTTTCTCAAGGCCTGGGAAATTCAAAAGCTGAGGAATGACAATGTTTGAAGAAAGAGCATATAGTGGAGCACGCAACATTCCTCCCTGGGGCCTGAGTGCCTGGACCTTAGCACAGAGGCTTGGGATCAGGAATGTGCTGAGTGCAATCGAGCTGACCCAGATGTAGAGGGAAAAGCCCCTCGAGGCAAATGAAGATGCAGTAACAGCTCCCACTGAGCGGAGAGCTGAAATCTTCTTGGGAACTTGGTGTGGATGGAGACAGAGAAATGAACAAAAGCCAGAGAGAATGGAAATTTATAAAGTGGGCTTAGAGAACTGTCTGCTCAAAATGTGGAGCACACTGTCCGAGAAGGTAATAAAAATGAAGAGATTTTAAAAGACGTGAAAGGAGGGACTTAAACAGATAGTACTTGTACTCAGTGTTCATAGCAGCATTATGCACAAGAGCCAAACAACCCAGGTGTCCATCAACAGAAGAATGGGTAAACAAAATGTGGTATACACATACAATGGATTTTTATTTAGCCTTAAAAATGAAATTCTGAAACATGCTACAACATGGATGAACCTTGAGGAGATTACGCTAGGTGAAATAAGCCAGACACAAATGTACCTGGAATAGGCAAATTCATAGAGACAGAAACTAGAATGATGGTTACCAGGGGCTGGGGGGAGGGAGGGGTGGGCGTTAGTGTTTAATGGATACAAAGTTTCTGTTTGGAATGATGAAAGAATTCTGGAAAGAATAATGTTGCTGGTTGTGCAACATTGTGAATGTACTTAATGCCACCGAATTGGACACTTAAAAATGGTTAAAACTTTTAAAAAAGTTGAAATGGTAAATTTTATGTTAGGCATATTTTGCCACAATAAGAAAATAACATTAAAAAAATAATAAAGATGTGGGGTGCAGACAACTGGAGTCTCAAATAAGCCCCAGCAACTGTGATCATCATCATCGCCAATTTCACAAGTTTGTCAGAAGGCGGGACTATTTCAGATGACACCCAAAGTGAGGAGGTCTCATGCATTGGCAGATTTTTCCCACTGTAAGAGAGCACCGTATTTATCCTCTCTGTGCTCACTCTGGACCAACACAGCCTGCCTAGCCTTGTGAGACTGAAACCAAGGTGGTTTTTCTGTCACATTTTCTGTGTCTTCTCTAAAAATCATTCTGCTACGAATTTTAAGTGGCCATAAAAATGCACACCTGGGTTGAACTGTGCTCTAGATTCTGGGAACATAATTTGTTTGGGATGACCGCTAAAATATTGGGGCTTTGTTTGTGTATATAACAATTTGAAGATAATTCATTGGTGCTATGATAATCTTCAATGCCCCGTAAATCATCTGTGCTTTTTGGAAAGAGAGGGTTGGTGGGATTCATTTACCTCATGGGTCCTGGAGGAGCTATCACTTTGAAAGATGGTCTTTGCCCAGAAATCTTCAAACTGGGTGTGCATACCCAAGGATTGCAAAGGTCAGGTGGCAGCAAAAGTATGTATTCTTTCTTACCATCATATAAGTCCCACTTTCTTTCCCATGTTAGCTCTTCTATGCTACAAAATAAAGGCATACCTTTCATCCATCCTGAAACTCACTATACCTCAGGATGTAAAAACTCCACTGAGTGAAAGGACCATTTAAAATATTTTTAGACACCTCCTTTAATGATTAATCAAGTCACCAGAAATCTACATTCCCCGGAGTTGTCCTATACATTTCCTTTTAAGCATGAATTTCCTTTTAAGCCTTAGAAATGGAATATCCTGGTTCTGGTAGGGATGCTGTGAAGTCAACTGTATAGTGGAAATGATGACAGACAGTCTTAACGACTTCACCTCTTCTGTACCCTACTTTTTGTCAAAGTATGTTTGATCTAGGCTCTCGGCCTAAAGGGACAGTCTGTAAGGGCAGAGAGATTTGATGAGAAATATTAAACACTAGAAGTGGCATTTTCAGGATTTAACTGTAGGCAATTCTTTTCAGCCATTCTCAATAATCATCACTAGGATACGTCAGTGTTTGGAAAGAAAAATCACCTTTGAATAGCTGAAACGGTATGGATTAGTGACACTGAAACTTTTAAGTACACTGGGAAATTTCTGTTACTTCCAACATTTTCAGATTGAACTAGATAAAACTCCCAGATACAAATATTATGTAATTCCTTTTAAATTCCATGTGTATTATTCAATAAATTAATCATAATCTATTTTATGAATCACATGAAATATTTATACATTTACAGTCAATCTTCTACTTCACTTTTTCTTTTTATTTATTTATTTATTTATTTATTTATTTATTTTTGGTGAGGAAGATTCACCCTGAGCTAACATTTGTTGCCAGTCTTCCTCTTTTTTTTGCATGAGGAAGATTAGCCCTGAGCTAACATCTGTGCTAATCTTCCTCTATTTTGTATGCAGGTCACCACCTCAGCTTGGCTGACGAGTGGTGTAGGTCCTTGCCCGGGATACGAACCCACAAACCTGGGCCACTGAAACAGAGCATGCTGCACCTAACTACTATGCCATGAGGTTGGCCCCTATTTTTTTTTTTTTGAACATTGTCCCTGAGCTAACATCTGTAGCCAATCTTCCTCTTTTTTTTTTCCACCCCAAAGCCTTAGCACATGCTTGTATATCCTAGCCATAAGCCCTTGCAGTTCCTCTATGCGGGACGCCACCACAGCATGGCCTGACAAGTGGCGTGTCCATCCACACCCAGGATCCGAACTGGTGAACCCTGGGCCATGAAAGTAGAGCACATGAACTTAACCACTCGGCCGCTGGGCCAGTCCCCTATTTCACTTTTTCTAATGTTTATTATTTTCAGGCCCCAACAGCAAAAAATAAAATTGTATGCTAGTTGCTGCACCAATTAGCTTTTGGAAATTCAGTCAAGCCTCAGCATCCATGAATTTCACTTCTGTGGAGTCTACCAACTGCAGATTGCAGGCCCATGACAGTTGTGTCTGTAATGAACATGTACAGATTTTTTCTGGTCACTATTCCACAAACAATACACACAACAACTATTTGCACAGCATTTACATTGTGTTGTATATTATGAGTAATCTAGAGATAAATTAAAGTGTACAGGAGGATGTGCATAGGTTATATGCAAATACTAGGCTATTTTACAAAAGGGACTCAAGCATCCACAGATTTTGGTGTCTGCAGAGGGTTCTGGAACCAATTCCCCACAGATACCAACGGATGACTGTACATCGTTATTTTTCACTTAAAAGGAGAAATTTTGATCATAACGTTTACTAAAATTAATGGGATTATTTCTGAATTTTTATACTTATTCCCATTTAACATTTCCTAAACCAAGTTAATTATATTTCCAAACCAGAGTTAATTATATCAATGTAAATACATTTCCCAAAGTAATATAATGCCCTCTATCTTATTTCTTACTTCCTATGAAACATAATTTTAGCTACGTTATTATAAATTAATGAGAAATTTTCATAGACTTATAATGGATAAAGTAACATATTACAGTTTCCATAATTTAAAATTGACTTCCCTAAATGCATCCTGAAAGATGCTTTTAGAATTTCTCAGTGTTTTTGTTTTTTTATTTTCCAAAATGCATATTAATGAGGTTATATGAATAGAAAACTAGTTTTTCTGACATAGTAAATCTGATGGAACTGACTGGCTTGGTAATAAAGATGGGCTGTGCTCATTACGTTCTATTGTAGCTGCTGTTAAAGCAAATGTGAAACAACTACCAAAAATAAGAGAATATTCTTACATTCCCCATACATCCCCCATATTCTTGCCAAGGGAGCATTTCTATTCCCTGTGGCAGCACTGAGCAAGAAGATTTTGCCATTGCTTCCCCTCTCCCTATGAGTTTCTCCCTATGAGTGAAAAGTGAATTATTATTATTTTGTTCTTGAATAGCAAAAGTCTGCTATCCTTTGGGTCCCTACTTCTTTTCTGGAGAGGAGTAAGGCCACAGTGCCACTGCTCACAGAAGCACTGGCCACAGAGGTGTGGCTCACCTCTCTTTGGCTCTCTGCACTGGGCTATGCGCGGTCCTCGATCCTGGACACGGCTGACCAGCTCTCCCCCAGGAGATGACCAAGCCTGGACTTGGGAGCAACATTTAGGCGCTACCCTAAGCCATATTTCACCATTCAGTTTTACCATCAACCAAGCTGACAATTATATTCTTATCTGAATCTTGTCTATATTTATTTCTTGGTTGATTCAGAACTCTTTGGGGAGCTGGATATTATTTACTATTAAACCTGATGATGAACGGATGAGGGGGTGAGGATGATGAGTAAAGAGGAACTGTTAAGGATGAGCCTCAAGTTTCAGGCTTGGGCAAACAATAGGGCAGGGGGAGGAGCGAGTTTTGAGAATAAAATCTAGGGCCTTGTTTGGTAATTCAATTTTGAGAAGTCTCTTTAAAATATTCAATTAGTTAGTTTAAGAGAGCAGTAGGATAAACCAGCCTAGAATTTGAGAATTTCAGTGCCAAAAATGTAAAATATCTGACTAGGAACTAGATTAACAGGAAAGGAAGTGCCTTGTATGTCCTTTCCTTCGAGAAACCAGGTCAAACTTGAATGCTATTTTTTTTTAAAGATTGGCACCTGACCTAACATCTGTTGCCAACTTTTTTTTTCCTTCTTCTTCTCCCAAAAGTCCCCCAGTACATAGTTGTATGTTCTTGCTGTAGGTCCTTCTGGTTGTGCTATGTGGGTCTTCACCTCAGCGTGGCCTGATGAGTGGTGCTATGTCCACGTCCAGGGTCCAAGCTGGCAAAACCCTGGGCCTCTGAAGTGGAGCGTGCAAACTTAACCTCTCAGCCATGGGGCCGGCCCCGAACTTGAGCATCCTTGATACTCTTGTGACTTGGACAGCCTCTTGCCAATTTTGCTATACACAGAATTCTTATGAGTCACTGGGAAAGAGAAAGAAAGATTAGTTCTTACTCCTTTAAGTGTTATCTATGTTGGGCCACAGAGCCTTATGCTCTTATAAAGTCTACAACACCTGTCTTTCTCTCCCATCCCACTCCACCCCACACTATTGTCCTCTGATGCTTCTTTCTGTGTAAGCCCAGTAAAAAATGTGCTGCCAACTCTGCTTTGTTGTACTCACTTGCCTTTTTTTTTTTTTTTTTGAGGAAGATTAGCCCTGAGCTAACATCTGCTGCCAATCCTCCTCTTTTTACTGAGGAAGACTGGCCCTGAGCTAACATCCGTGCCCATCTTCCTCTACTTAATATGCGGGACGCCTACCACAGCATGGCTTGCCAAGCAGTGCCACGTCTGCACTCGGGATCCGAACCGGGGAACCCTGGGCCACCAAAGTGGAACGTGTACATTTAACCGCTGCGCCACCAGGCCGGCCTCGTATTCACTTGTCTTATTTGTTTACAAGTTTACATATATATCTTGGTTTCCTCCTTCTAGAATGTGAACTACAGTGTAGGAAAGAAATTTTACTCTATTCACACTGTATACACTGCACCAAAAATAGCAACCTGTCCATAGTAGAAATTCAATAAGTTTTTGCTGACCCACTGCTTAACAGCTTCTCCCTAATTCTATTAATCCTGAAAGATCACTGGCCTTTTGATTTTCCTGAAGTTTTCTGATTGCTGTAACTACCAATAAGTAGATGGGGTAAAATGGGGCTGGCCTGTGGCACGGTGGTTGAGTTTGCACGCCCCAGCACAGACGTAGCACCGCTTGTCAAGCCATGCTGTGGTGGCATCCCATATAAAATAGAGGAAGATTAGCATGGATGCTAGCTCAGAGACTATCTTTCTCATGACAAAAAAAATAGATGGGGTAAAATGAAAAATAAGGTGAAACCTAACCTTTTGGAGACTTTTAGATGTCTTTCACTAAAAATAGTCTCGTCTGTTCACCAGCATGCACGTGGAGCAAGATCTGACCTTTCTCTTATCCTCGCTCAATTTTTTACTCATTTATCTCATCATTCTGATGTTGACACTAAATTCAAACTCCTCTGTCTCTTAATTTATGTCTTTAAGTTCCTGCATGTCTTCTTTCCTCTCAAACAATTAACCATCCTTAAACCCCTCTGTCTCTTTTGCCTCTTGTCCTTGACTGGAAGAAGTAAAACAAAGTTTGACTTTAGTAATCATTCTGTTTCTGAGGGTTATACTAAAGACTGTGAGACCTATTTACAACTAGGAGGAAACTGCAGACCATTATAAACATGTTTTCACTTGCCATAGGAAGCCATATTCTGTAACTTCCTCATACATGTTTTATCTCTATTTGTAATCATAATACCAGAAAGTACAGCAAGTTTTGATGACCAAATGGTACAGGAGAAAGTAGAGAAATTTTTGAAGTCTAGCAAAAATATAAAATCTGGCAAAGAGTGCAGCAATTAAATAATTTATTTTCTTTATTCCTCCATTGTATAATTGTTCAAACAATTTCCTTCTCACATTGGGAAGATTCTCACATGAAGACCAAAAACCCAATTATTACAATCATAGAAGGAACGGCAGTTATACTCCCAATAGAAAGCTTTTTAAAACAAAGGAACAGATCAACATTGGTGATCTGATAAACCCAGTAGTGGGAGATGCTATACTAGATGGTGATTACGATTACAACTGGCACACACGTGGGGCCTTTGGTAGGTAATTAGGGTTAGATGAAGTCATGAGGGTGGGGAGCTCATGATAGGGTTAGTGCCCTTATAACAAGAGATACCAGAGAGCTGAACTCCCTCTCTCTCTCTCTATCCCTCCCTCCCTCTCTCTCTCTATCTCTCTCTCTCTCTCTCTCCACCATCTGAGGACAGAGCATGAAGACAGCTGTCTGCCAGCCAGAAAAAGAGCTCTTTCCAGAACCCAACCATGGTGCCACCTGATCTCCTGCTTTCAGCCTCCAGAACTGTGAGGAAATAAATTTCTGTTCTATGAGCCATTCAGTCTATGGTATTTTGTTACAGCAGCCAAAGCTGACTGAGACAGTTATGATCACAATGAAGAAAACGCAACTAAGACAGGGCAAACTAAACCTGGAAGGATAGATAATTATCCAAAATTAATAATAATAACACCAACAACTTAATTTTTTTTTAAAGATTGGCAACTGAGCTAACGTTTGCTGCCAGTCTTTTTTTTTTCTCTTCTTCTTCTTCCCCAAAGCAACCCAATACATAGTTGTACATTCTAGTTGGAGGTCCTTCTGGTTGCGCTCTGTGGGACACCGCCTCAGCATGGCCTGACGAGTAGTACCATGTCCACGCCCAAGATACGAACTGGCCCGAAAGCAGAGCGAGCAAACTTAACCATTTGGCCACGGGGCTGGCCCAACAACAATTTATTTTATGAAAAGTATGGCATTCTCAGTAAGGGTTGTCATTTTATGGCAGGAAAGGGAAAACTATTGTACATCTTAATGTACTTAATGGATATCTATAAAGTGTGACCAGGAAAAGGATGAAGAGATCACTGCACTTCAGCCAAGAACTCACCCAAAGAGCTCACAATGAAACAGGCACTGAAGAGTGAGATGGATATTACAGCAGTAGACCAGGCTTCATCTCAAGCCACCAGACTCCTTTCTTTGTCAGACCAGCAAGACAAATGCACCAAGTTATCATCTCCACTGCCAGAGGCCCAGGAAAATCAGAGTCTCCAGGAGCTTAGGACAGAGGAGAAGTTCTGATTCAACTAATTAGAACAAACTAATTTAAAAAGTAATAAACAAGCATCAAAAAATAAATTAATTTTAAAAGCCTATGAACAAACTAATTAAAGGAGAAAAAATATGAAAGAAAGAAATTCCTTCAGAACAAATGACCAAATAGTAACCTGAAGCCCGAAACAAATTCAGGCAAAATTCATCCAGAGTAAACTGCAATTTCCTATTCCCTTCTCTCTTTTCCTTGGAATCTCATATCCTTCCCATGATTCCCTACTTTCTTCAATATCACTGATCTTCAATTTCTCATCTCTTTGTCTGGTCACATTTTTATTCTTTCAAAGGCTTCTAGGCCTGGGTTGTTTTGGTTTTGGTTTCCTGCTTTCTTCTTTCCCTGATCCTAGTATCTTGCTTCCATGCCTACTTTAATACTGAAATTATTATGATTTCACCATTCTTTCATTCAGAATTGTCTACCTCTCCTCCCAAAGTCATCCCTATCACCTCAATGCCTGTTCTGTCACTGCTTTATGCTCCCACCACATTCTCTAGGAGAGTTCCAACAGTAGCAAGAAAACAAGCCCCAATGTGCATATACTTTTCAAGGCCTTTGTGCAAGCAACTTCTCCATCCTTTCAAATGATCACATTAAAAGACAATTGCTGTCTTATACTTAAAACATACTATTTATGCCAAATGCAAACTACTGCCCTATTAAAGTTGCTTGATCTTACATCAAACTTAAGGCCTATAGATTTAATTTAGGGAACAATTTGTTGACAAATAGAAAAGCTCATTACCTGGCGGCATTTTTTTTTCATAAGTCCTACCCATCCAGAAAAATCATTTTCAGAAAGAAACCCTATTAAGAAAAACAGTCAGGACTATGTTAGTCTTAAGGAATTTCCCCCTAATCTAGGAACAGTACTTTCACCTGGGCTCACACCCTGGTCTTGGCCCTACTGATTTCAAGAAGGGGCAGGGAAAAGAGACTCAAAATACATTCCCTTCACCTTCAGTCCTGGGGTAGTATCAATCTAGGCTTCCCATCGCATGCATTTTTCCTCCAGGATAATGGCTATGGTGCCTATTTCCTCAATAGCTTTACCCAGGCCTGGCGTTGCATACTGGTAAAACATAAAGAAAAGAGAAAAGTGTACACCATAGAGAAGAGAAAGTATCTGGGAGAAAGAAAAGAAGAATATTTGTCCATCTTCATATGTAGTCTCTTTATAACTTCCACTGAAAGCTTATCATCTAACCTACATCCTACATGCATAACTTTGAGGACTGGACTTTTTCCTTAGTCCATATTAAAATGCCTTTTAAGGCACAGTAGTTGTAGGGTGAGGAGTCCTGAACTCATGTTAGAACAGTGACAGTGTTAAAATTGCATGGACCCTGGGCCCATTTTTCTGGGGATCGCGGAAAACCATCCTCAGAAAAATGCACATAAATATATTCCCACAAAAGTTTGTATATAATATTTTTGATGGGAAATTGATTTTCTTTAAACAATAAACTATAATGAATATGGCTTATCACTCTCATTCTTTTACGCCAAAAGTTAAGGTCCAATTTCTTAAAAAATAAAATGGAAACCAGCTTATGAATATGAATAAAATAAAATAAATTTCAAGTCCTCTCAAATGCAAGCCTTAATGAGAAATTTGCTATTATTTTCCATGAATAAGAAGAAGGAAACTGTCAAGGAATCTTTGACGTGACATCTTTAACTCTTAATTGATTTTTACTGTTTATTTTAATAACAGGTGCTGCAAACCCAGATTTTCCAGAGCTAAAGTTGCAATGTGAGGGTGGATCTATATAAAAAAACACCAAAATTATCTTGGAGTTGAATTTCCTTCATTGGCTTATTTTTATTATCTAACAAATACAAATTAATTAACAAAATCTACAAAATAGATCACATATTTTCTGTCCAGATTTACTCTACAGAATTCCTCATCCAGCTCTGTGCCCTGGGAAGACAATCTTCATGGATGTGTTAACAAGCTTCCCTGATCCTCCTTTGTTTGAATAAAGGGAGGGACCAGTAGGTGATTGGGAGGATGGAGATGAATGAAGTTGGTTTATGGATTTTCCTGATGCAATAATGTGCTGGTAAATGTGCAAAAGTTGGCATATGACATTCATCCTCAAGGTCACTTCACCATCTATGATAGTTGCTAGAGCCTCAGCCATCACGACCCCATTGCAAACCAGAAGAAGGAAGGAAAGCAGATGGGGGCACGACCCTTCTTTGTAATTTTTTTTTGTAATTAAACTTCTCATTTTGAAATAATTGTAGATTCACGTGCAGTTATAAGAAATAAGACAGATTCCCACACACACACACAGTTTCCCCCAGTGCTAATATCTTACAAAACTCAAGTACAATATCACAACCAAGATATTGATACTGAAACAGTCAAAATTTATCTCCATCAATGTAAGGATCCTCATGTCACCCTTTTATAACCATACTCACCACCATTGCCCCCACTCTCTTCTTAAACCCTGGCAACCACTAATCTGCTCTCCATTTCTATAATTTTGTAATTTCAAAAATGTTATAAAAATGAATTACACAGGGGCCGGCCTGGTGGCACAGTGGTTAAGTGCGCACGTTCCGCTTCAGTGGCCCTGGGTTCGCCAGTTCGGATCCCAGGTGCAGACATGGCACTGCTTGTCAAGCCATGCTGTGGTAGGCGTCCCACATAGAAAGTAGAGGAAGATGGCCACAGATGTTAGCTCAGGGCCAGTCTTCCTCAGCAAAAAGAGGAGGATTGGTAGCAGTTAGCTCAGGGCTAATCTTCCTCAAAAAGAAAAAAAGAATCACACAATATTTAACCTTTGGGGGCTAACTTTTTTTGCTCAGCAGAATCCTCTGGAAGCTCATCCAGGATGTTGTATGCACGTATCAACAGTTCATTCCTTGTATTGCTGACTGGTATTCCACGGTGTCATTGTGCCAGTCTGTTTAACTGCTCACTGTTGAAGATTGCTTTCAGTTTCCAATTTGGGGTTATTATCAATAAAGCAGCTATAAACATTCGTGTAAAGGTTTATGTGTAAAGTAAGTGTCTTTCCTCTGAGATAAATACCCAGGGATACAGTTTTAAACAGACTGCCTCACTCTTTCCCAGGTGGCTTTCCCATTCCCGCAATGTGTGAGGAATCCAGTTTCTGCACATCCTCCAACGCTTGGTATTTTCATTATTTTTTATTTTAGCCATTCTGATAGGTATGCAGTGATATCTCATTGTGGTTTTGATTTGCATTTCCCCAATGGTTAATAATGTTGAACATTTTTTCATGTGTTTATTTATCATCTCTATGTCTGCTCATTTTCTAATTGGGTGGTTTGGTTTTTTTACTGTTGTTTTTTTTTTTTTGAGGAAGATTAGCCCCAAGCTAACTGCTGCCAATCCTCCTCTTTTTGCTGAGGAATACTGGCCTGAGCTAACATCTGTGCCCATCTTCCTCTACTTTATATATGGGACGCCTACCACAGCATGGCGTGCCAAGCAGTGCCATGTCCGAACCCAGGATCCGAACTGGCGAACCCTCAGCCACTGAAGCAGAACATGTGCACTCAACTGCTGCGCCACCGGGCTGGCCCCTTTTTACTGAGTTTTAAGAGTTCTTTATATCCTCTAGATACTAGTCCTTTGTGGGAAATGTAGTTTGCAAATATTTTCCCCCACCCTGAGCTCATCTCTTCATCCTCTTAACAAGGTTTTTCATGGAGCAAAAGTTCTTAATTTTAATGAAGTTCGATTTATCAATTTTTCCTTTTCTAGATCATATTTTGGTGTCAATTCTAAGATCTCTTTGCCTAGACCTAGATACTGAAGATTCATCCTATGTTTTTAGTTTTATGCTTTAAATTTAAGTCATGATCCATTTTGAGTTCGTTTTTGTGTAAGGTATGAAGCTTAGGTCAAGTTCACATTTTTGCCCATAGATGTTCCATTGCTCTACCAGCATTTGCTGGAAAGTCTGTCTTTCCTCCATTGAATTCTGTGCCTTTGTCAAAAACCCAACCCCTTCCTTTTATTTTTTTAATTGTGGTCAAATACACACACCAAAAAAATTATTTTAATTATTTTTAATTATCCAGTTCGGTGGCATGAAATATCTCCACATTGCTGTGCAGTCATCACCACACTCCATCTCCAGAACTTTTTCATCTTCCCCAAATGAAACTCTGTAGCCATTAAACAATAACTCCCCATAGCCCCCCCCCACCCCCAGGCCCTGCTAACCACCATTTTACTTCTATCTCCTTGAATTTAACTATTCTATCTACCTCCTCATATAAGTGTAATCATACAATACTTGTCCTTTTGGATTTGCTTATTTCACTTGGCATAATGTCTTCAAGGCTCATCTATGTTGTAGTATGCATCAGGATTTCCTTCCTTTCTAAAGCTGAATAATATTCCACAGTATGTATATACCACATTTTGCTTATCCATTCATCTGTCCATCAATCCGTTCCTTTCAAGGACCTTTGTGGGAAGCCTCATACAACACATCTACTTGTCCTTCTTTGGCTAGAACTTAATCCCATGGCCGTATCTAGGTATAAAAATGGCTTGGGGGCCAGCCCCGTGGCCGAGTGGTTAAGTTCATGTGCTCCACGTTGGCAGCCCAGGGTTTCGCTGGTTTGGATCCCAGGCATGGACATGGCACGACTCATCAGGCCATGCTGAGGTGGCATCCCACATACCACAACCAGAGGCACTCACAACTAGAATACACAGCTATCTACTAGGGGGATCTTTGGGGAGAAGAAAAAGAGAAAAAAGAAGACAGGGAGAGTCATGAGGGAATTATCTTGTTAAAATAGAAGTTAGCCAAATCTCAACAAAAAAAATGGCTTGGAAATGTATGCATTGAGCTGAGCAGCAACATCTCAAGCTAAAAATTACAGTCTTTTACTAAGGAAGACAGAGAATTTATTTGAGAAGCAACTATTAGTCTCTGTCACAAATATATTAAAGAATGCTTGAGGGGCCCACCCGGTGGCACAGCGATTAAGTGTGCACGTTCTGCTTCGGTGGCCCTGGGTTCACCAGTTCAGATCCCGGGTGCGGACATGGCACCGCTTGGCACACCATGCTGTGGTAGGCATCCCACATAGAAAGTAGAGGAAGGTGGGCACGGATGTTAGCTCAGGGCCAGTCTTCCTTAGCAAAAAGAGGAGGATTGGCAGCAGATGTTAGCTCAGGGCTAATCTTCCTTTAAAAAAAAAAAAAAAGAATGTTTGAATAGTATCAAGAGGAGTTACCCAAACTACAGAATTCAATGCCTTTAGCTCCTTAATGCTCAGGATGGCGAAGTCTGGAAGTAGTTTTCCTCTTGCTTGGTGTTCTACTTTTTTTTTTTTTAAAGATTGGCACCTGAGCTAACATCTGTTGCCAATTTTTTTTTCCCTTCTCCCCAAAGCCCCCCAGTACATAGCTTTATGTGCTAGTTGTAGGTCCCTCTAGCTGTGCTATTTGGGATACCACCTCAGCATGGCTTGAGCAGGGCTAGGTCCAAACTCAGGATCTGAACCGGCAAATCCCTGGGCCACCGAAATGGAGTGCACAAATTAACCACTCGGCCATGGGGCCGGCCCCAGAAACCATTTGATTTTAATGATTAATATCTTTTTCAAATTTTGAAGATTTCCTCCTTATACTTAGAAAGGAATCTAAACTCAAAACATTGTCTGTATTTAGATAAGATGCATCCACGTTTCAGATATTTGAATCTGCCAGAAAATCATTCTTTGCCCCAAAAGTTTTATCCATGAAAAAAATGTATTGTCTAATTATTGTTTGCTACAGTGCTCCTTCATAACCCTAGATCATTCTCAACAGGGTCTGCAGTTAGACTCATCTGGGACACTTGTAAACAATACCTCTTCGGGGCCCATCTCTGGACTGTCAAATGTGAATTTCCCTGGACAGACTTGAGGCGGATATAAAACATATTATATTATATATATTTTATACATTTATATAATAATAACCTATCTATCTATCATCATCATCTATCAATCTGTTTATTTTCCAGCTGATTCTAACCTACTGCCAAGGTTGGGAACCACTGCCCTGGCTGCTCTGCCAGTATCTGTAAAGACATTCCCACCTGAAGTTTCACATCCACGCATCCTTCTCAGGAAAGAAAAAAGAGTGATTCCATGGAAAATAGTGTATGTGGCTCATATTTCTCAATCCCTGAACCTTCTTTTTACAATCTTTAAACTCTTTTTACTCCCGATACCTCTCAAACTAAGAAGGTAGAATCAGTACGAAGTTGAGAGCAGCATATACCAAGCTCAGACAGATGATGCGACACAAGATAGTTTTTATCTGGGGGCAATTTTGCCCTCTCCCCGCCCCTCCCCCCCACATTTGGCAATGTCTGGAGGCATTTTTTGGATATGGAAACTAAGAGAGTGTTACTGGTTAGTGGTTAGAGGCCAGGGATACTGCTAAAGATCCACAATGCGCAGGACAGCTCCCCAGAGCCAAGAATCATCCCATCCAAAATGTCAGAGTGTTGACTATATTGTCCAGTGTCCTTCAGCCCAGAATATTTTACTCCTTCATGTCGCCTGGAGATTGAGCCTAATTTACCCAGTATTCTACTTTTACGCGTTTAATACTGTGATTACAAAGTGAATAGATAATTACTAAGGATCAAATTTAGGAGAGATAAGGGGGGAAAAAGGGCCAGTTTCTGTTGGGGAGAAAGAGATGGGGACACCGAGGGATCTTCATACACTGTCAAGCTCCACAGTTGCTTTCACATATTTGTCGTGAGTTTATGGCAGCAGAGAAATGAAAATCCCCTAAATAGCAGAGGAATAGCAATTATGACATGTTCATGTCCGGATTAATTCACTGATCTGGGGAAAACAGAGTATGATTTCAGAAACCTTGAAAAGACAAAAACAAAAAACAAGAGGATGGAATCCAGAACTGGAGCCCTGGCGGCCTGGCACAGGAGTGAAGCCTTCCTCCAGAGCCGCAGAAGGAAGCTGAAGTGGTTTGATTGCCTTTATTTCCAACCAGTGCCTCTGAGCAGGGCGGCTGGATTATCCGGTAGGATAATCTGCACTGGAACTACCCTGTGTGAAATGACAATAAACATAAGGAGCTCCAGTCTGCCAGCCACTCGCCCTCACGTCGACAGTTCTGTGTCTGGCTTCTCTAAATCCTGGGCCCTATCTGACAGTTTGGAAAAATCAAGCTTTGCCTTCCTGTTCAACCTTAAGAATGCAGAGGGGACCTCCCCGGAGCCACAGCAGAGTTCCAATCTAACTCTGATTTGTGAGTTTCTCTGGGTGCCAATTTGAAAACATCCAGGGACAGACTTAGGTAAGCCAAATGCCTGCCTTGAACGCTTAACAGCAGAGCTTCTCAAATTTTCAGGTGCACACAAACCACTTGAGGATCTTGTTAGAATGCAGATTCCGCTTCAGTAGGCCTGGCACTGAGTCTGCTCCAAGGTGATGTTAAGGCTGCTGGTCAGGGGACCACATTTTGATCGGCCAACAGGAAAGAGGTTAGGACCAGAAGGGATCCCGCTGAGTCACTGTCTTGACAATAACTCAAAAAAGTGTGAGGGACTCAGTAAAAGACAGCCTTCTGAGACCACTTTATACTAGCGTGTAAGGTCCTCCCATGGGAATACACTGTGGCGCAAACGGAAAGAACCGGAGGTGAGAACTGGGTCTTCTGCCACCTACTGGGGAGAATGCGCCATTACTCCCAGAACGTAACGAGGTCGGGGCGGCGGGGGGCGTAATCTCCACCGCCCTCCGTTGATGTTCGGGACAGGACACTGTCTCCTCAACCTTTCCTTATCAGCAGTAAAAGTCTAGCATGGTGGAAATGTCCAGATTCAAGGCTTGTAAAATTCTAACTAGCCTAGAAGCCCTATTTAAGTTTTTAAACAGTATTTTTATGGCTTTCTTGTCCTGAACTGTCCTTAGCTGACTCAGATGCTGAAGAATAGTGAAGTGGCTTAAATCACCTGAGGAAGGAGAGGAGGGAAGGATCGGACAGAATTCTGGCAAAGTGCTTTGAAAGCGTAATTTCCTTCAGGAATGTAAAATGTAAATGAAAATGCAAATGATCATATTATAGGTGCTATTTCTATTACTAAAATGCGGAAGCTCTAGATCCAACTCCTGCCACATTGCCTCTCTGGGTACTTCTGCCTACTTCTGAACGTTCACGCTAATGCTCTCAGTGTCTGCCACTGTGGATCCTACTGCTTTAAGAACTATACCAAGTTTTGCGGTTTTTTTTTTTTTTTTTGAAGATTTGCCCTGAGCTAACACCCGTGCCCACCTTCCTCCACCTTGTATGCGGGAAGCCGCCACAGTGTGGCTGATGAGTGGAGTATGTCTGCACGCTGGATCCGAACCAGCGAACCCAGGCTGCTGAAGCGGAGTGCACGGAACCTTAACCACTTGGCAACCGGCCGGCCCCTCTACCAAGTATTATGCGTTAAAACTGAACCAAGGTATCTTTCACAGTTTCAAAGCAAATTGTAGTAGTAAAATTTTTTGCTATTTTGAATTTTATTTTACCCATACCTTGCTCTCAAACCTTTGGCACCTAAGAGACAGCATGATATAATTGTGAAGAGTGTGAGTTCTGGATCCAGACACAATATTCCATTACAAACTCTGCTGTTACTAGCTGTGTGACTTTGGGGAGGTTTCTTAGCCTCTCTGTATCTGTACCAAATGAGCCAGTACATGTAAAACACTTAAGCTTTGGTTAGCATGTGGTAAACACTTGGTTGATGTTATTTGTCTTCCTCTGCTAGTGTTTGGCAATCAAAATGAATTAGTAATAGAAGAAATTCAGAAGAGTCATTTCTTAAAAGAATTCTGCAGGCGGCCCAGTGTTTCATCGGTTCGAATCCTGGGCGTGGACATGGCACTGCTCATCAAGCCACGCTGAGGCAGCATCTCACACGCCACAACTAAGAATATACAACTATGTACCGGGGGCTTTGGGGAGAAAAAGGAAAAAACATTTTTTAAATCTTTAAAAAAAAAAGAATTCTGCAGCTGTGACAGGCTCACTCTCAGATAGTCATATTTCCTATTACATATCAAATACATAAACACCTAGTATTTATCACGAGCCAGCACTGTTCTGAATGTTTTACATTATTAACTCACTGGTTCCATTTTACAGATGAGAAACCTAAAGCAGCACTGGGATTCAAACTCCAACAGTCTCGTTCTAGAGTCTATCTTTTTTTTTTTTTTTTTGCTGAGGAAGATTCACCCTAAGCCAACATCTGCCACCAATCTTTCTCTATTTCCTATGTGGGTCGCCACCCCAGCAGGGCCATGAGTGATGTAGGTCCTAGCCCAGGAACCAAACCTGGGCTGCCAAAGCAGAGTGCACCAAACTCAACTGCTGTACTATGGGGGCTGGCCCCAAGAGTCTGTCTTTTTTTTTTTTTTTTTTTGAGGAAGATTAGCCCTGAGCTAACTGCCGTCAATCCTCCTCTTTTTGCTGAGGAAGACTGGCCCTGAGCTAACATCCGTGCCCATCTTCCTCTACTTTCTATGTGGGACGCCTACCACAGCATGGCTTGTCAAGTGGTGCCATGTCCACACCCAGGATCTGAACCAGCGAACATGCAAACTTAACTGCTGTGCCACCGGGCCGGCCCCAAGAGTCTGTCTTTTAACTGCAACACTCTACTGCCCTTCGCTAGCAAAAGGGCCTGGCAATAGCTGATCTTCATTGGTAGGATGGCATCATGTCCACCAAAAGTTCACAAGCAGCGGAAGGATATAGAGTTGCTCTACTACCTAAATATGCCTAAGACACTTTTCCACTCATGAACTGACATGAGCAGTGCCAATGCAAGGAAGGTAAAGGCTTCCAGAACATCTGCCCTGCAACCCCCATCAGATTTAAATGTACAGATAAATATAATTATTAATTTACATAAATATACTTGCACATTCACTAGTTCATTAAATAACCTTGAGCAGAGGATTTTAGATGCTGGGGAGATAGCAAGTGGGAAAAACTAGGTAAATACAAACAGAAAGCTCTGTCCTGAGAGAGCTTGTCTTCTACCCATAGGAGGGACAATACACCTAACAAGTGAGATATGCGGTGTATGATAAATGCAACAAAGAAAATAAAGCAGAGGAGGTAGACATGGATTGTTGAGAAGCTTGTACATAGTTCCACAGAGACTAAGGTTAGGGAAGGTCTCGAGTGACATTTGAGTAAGGGTCTGAAGAAGGTATGGGTGGGAGCTGTGCTGAAATTTGAGGGAATGGTATGTGCCAAGGCCCTGAGGTGGGGGTGTGCCAGGAGAGTTTGAGAAAGAGCAACAAGGGCCGGTGTGGCTGGAATAAAGCAAAGGATGGGGAAAGAAACAGGAGATGAGATCAGACAGGGAACAGGCTGCACAAAGTAGATATAAGCTCTATACAGGATTCCACAGGCTAATATTTGCTTTTAAAATTCCTGTAAAAAGACAACAGTAGTCTAAAGAAGTGGTATCAACCATTATCTATTATTTTTTTCATTTACAACCTCAGTGAAGGTTAATAAATTAACAATGATTTCCTAATATGATAGCACAGTTTTAATTTTCCTCATGATGTAAGGGGTGAGTTCAGAAAATAGTAAGGCAGATAGTTACTCAGGAAAAAGCTTTGGTAGAAGGATCTGGAACCATCACGACATAGTGGCTAGAATTAGTTTACCAGGAGAGGCGCCAGAGATCAATTTTCACCTAATCAATGATCATTAATCTTGCCTTTTCTGGAAGCGACCAGAACATCCCAAACATATTAGCATAAGTTTTTGTTTGTTTTGTTTAAAGATTGGCACGTAGTTAATATCTGTTGCCAATCTTCTTTTTTTTCTTCTTCTCCCTAAAGCCCCCCAGTACATAGTTGTGTATTCTAGTTGTACGTCCTTCTAGTTGTGGCATGTGGGATGCCACCTCAGCGTGGCTTGACCGGCTGTGCCATGTCCGCACCCAGGATCCGAACCGGCAAAACCCTGGGCCGCTGGAGTGGAGTGCGCGAACTTAACCACTCAGCCACGGGGCCGGCCCCAGAACGGGTATTTTTTAACTGGTTTCCACAGAATGCCCAGTGTCCAAAAGGACAGTACAGTCTATTAGAATTAATAGCTTGAGAATGTCAGATGTGCCCAGATCAGTCATTTAATCGACTCTCTGCCTTCCTGAATTTTGAAAGAATGAATATTGAACCAAGTTAGAGGGTTTTATTGGCTTTTGTTTATTTGCTTGTTTTTTTGCTTTGGATTCTTGCTTGCTGAAGAACCTCTCATCCTGTTCTGCATTGACTCCTGTCAAAGATCCTGTTTGATGTAAGAGTGGAAAGTGCCTTTGAAATGATTCTATTTAGCCTAATGTTCCTTGGCAGTAGAGATTGGGGAATATTAAGTTAAATAATAATTTGAGTTAATATTCTATTTAACTTAATATTCCCCAGTTTCTGCTGCTTCCTCCTTGGCTCCACCAACACACAGCATAAATGACTTAATGTCTGCTCTGGAGAAAACTATGGGCCTTGTCAACCTAGGCAGATAACGCAATAAGACAGAGAAGAGATGATGGAAAGCAAGAGACAAATGGGATTCTCTAGAAGAGGCTTCAGATGAAGACCAAGATAGCTCAGGCAACAGAAATGTTAACAAATCTGGGAACTGAAATCAGAGCCAAGGGGCCAGCCCTGTGGCCAGATGGTTAAGTTCGCACACTCTGCTTTGGCGGCCCAGGGTTTCGCCAGTTCAGATCTTGGGTGGGTACCTGGCGCTGCTCATCAGGCCATGCTGGGGTGGCGTCCCACATAGCAGAACCAGAGGCTCTCACAACTAGAATATACAACTATGCACTGGGGGGCTTTAGGGAGGAGAAGAAGAAAAAAAACCCGAGTCAATTTTGATCATTCCTATCAAGTTAGCTTCTGGACAAGTGACAATTGTAGATCAGCTCACAGAGAGGACTGGAGGGGACGGATATGTCTCTATTCTAAACAAAACTCCAATATGATAACCTTCTCTGGTATCTTCCTCCTGGTATTTTATTGTGTGAAGACCACTGAGATGATACATTTGGATTTTGGAGGAAATGTTTTCAATATCTGTTTATTTTCCTCCTCATTCAAGGTTGAAGAACTGAGAGAACCTGGTTGTTAAATGATGTATATGCTGGAGGTCAGGTAAAAAGCAAAAACGGTTTAAATTTTTCTTTGAATGTGTGTGTCTTACATTTGTATTGAGAAGGACCGGTGAAGGAAGTGAAGACAGTCTTTCCGAGGCCTCGTACCCACTTTATTCCTGGAGGGGAGCCCTAGCATCCTTTTTTGTGTTACAGGTTTTTACACTTTTCCAAACACTTTAATAGACATCAGCACATTTGAATTTCATAATAGGAGTGTGCTGGAACTAGGACAGGAATTATTATTCTCGTTTAACAGATTAGAACAGAACACCAAGAGATTATGTGACTTCATCAGGCCTCACACTGAGTTAGTCAGAGTTAAGGATGGAAATCAGTCATTTTTAGCTTTCCTGAAATGAAGTGTTTCTTTGTAAATAGCGTTATATATAAAGGCTCAATTTCAGGTCCAAACACTAATTTCTTTTCTTTTTTTTTTTTCAGAGTGGGCCAACAGATGTAGTTTTCAAATATGAATATAAAAATTTCCTATTCCAGAGCTGGCCCCATGCCCTAGTGATTAAGTTCGGCACACTCCACTTTGGCAACCCAGGTTCAGTTCCCAAGAGCAGACCTACACCACTTGTTGGCAGCCATGATATGGTGGCAACCCATGTATAATATAGAGGAAGATGGGCACAGATGTTAGCTCAGGGCAAATCTTCCTCAGCACCAAAAGAAAAAAAAAAGCCTATTCCATAGGCTGAACATGTAAAATAACTTTACGGTGTGGAACCATCAGTGGTAGCAACTAGCCTCAGGCAGCAAGATTCCAAATAGAGCACTCCACCTCATATGGCTGGGTGCTCTTAGGGCCAGCAGGAGGGAATCACCCTACTAAGAGAAACAGGTGGAGACAGCTCCAGTGAACGCAACGTGCCCTGGATAACAGGGTTTGTTAATGTCCCACAATATTCCCTTAGTTGATTGCTTTTATACTTAATTCACTTGTCTTGCTACTTGTTGCTTCCTCAGCATGAAGCATTATACATGAAATTCCCACTCTGATTATTATGACTACAAATGTTATTAAAAACTGAGACGTAACAAATTATGATTATTTTCCTTTTCTGTATAACTTTATCTCCTCAGGAATTAATATTTTTCCCACACACTTAGCTGTCTCTATGCTGATCAGCAATTCGATTCTAAATTCTTTACCAGTTATCTAAATTCCTCCTTGGAGCTTCTGAGCAGCCATGAGGATTTTTGCCCTCTCTGCCCATGTACACTAGTCATTCTGGGAACTACCTTCCCTATCATCCTGGGGGATGTGGTGGATCTCCCTTTACCTGATGTCAGGTTTACTTCTGTTTTTTGGTTTCCTTCCCCATGATGACCATGTCCTCTGCAGCTCCCCGAGAAAGGAAGCTTGCCTCTCTGAAATGTCTTTATTTTATGCTCACTCTATAGTACGCTTGGGTATGGAATTCTAGGTTGAAAATTATTTTCAGCATGTTATCATATACCAGGAGCTCTGAGGGAGCTTCCCTCTCCATAATAACAAGACCCTCATTAGGACACAATCCTTAAGGCATTGCTGATTTTATAGGAGGCATGAGGGGTCTTTGGTTGTCTTGCCGTCACAAACAAACAAACGTGCTGTTCCCTAAGCATCTGGGTCCAGAGTCTGGGCCCTGGACCAGGAGGCTGCAGACGGCAGTAGCTAAACCAGGGCCACAGTTGGAGCAGCAGGGAGTCAAATGCCACGCCATCCTCTGTTTACTTCTTTCTTGAAGACATTCGTAAGTGGAACGGCATTTATGTTCACTGGGAGCGCACGATGGTGAAGAATACAATACCTGCCAGTACTGTTTGGTGCCACTGTCTTGATTCCCACTGAAGCACCAGCAGTGTTTCCCACCATTGCTTTTGCACCATCAGTGCAAATATCAACACAATTGTTACAGGATAACCACGAGATTAAAATACGCTATTCGGTACTTTGAACATTTCGCAGCGACTCACGTTTGCTGTTGTGCTTTACTGCTTACTTCCCACCCCAAGCAAGGGAGTTGATGCTGCACACAGCCGCTCAGAGAATTGATACATGTTCTCTAGAGTCTGGGCGACTGGCACCTGTCTCATTGCCCTAAAAACAAAAACCTAAAGGTAAGCGGTCCAATTTCCCCGTGTTCTCACTTCCATTCCGTTTCTTCGGTGGAACGGCTCTTCTGTGCTCTGCTCTGTTTCGCAGAGGGCGGGAGCCCTGTAAACGGCATTTCCTGGAATCCCTGCGCAGCTGGCTTCTAGTTATGTTTGACCGACGAGGGAAGCACTGGGGGAGACCGGAAGGGAGGAGATGGGGAGAAGCCTCTGTTCTATCTCTGTGTCTAGAAATGCTTCTTCTAACAGTGGGAGGCTGCAGGCTACAGCGTTTGGCAGTTTCAGCAGCAGAAACCAGGGATTCTGGCAACAGCAGCCTCAGCCCCTGCTAGCAGTGAGTGAGTTCCCGCTCGCAGGATCTTCCAGCCCTGGGTGAGGAGCAACTGCCTGTAAACAGGAAGCTTTGGGTTTCCCTCCTTTGCCCATTTTGCTCCACGAGCTCTTCAATGTTTTCATAACAAATCCCCTTCGTAAACTTTCTATGTTTGAATTATCTCGTGTGGTTTCTGTTTTCCTGTCTGGGCCCTGAGTGATAGAGGGAGAGACTGAAATGGCCTAGCAGGGCTGAACAAAGATAGAAGCGGCTATTGGCAACTGCCTATACTTCTGAGTTCTGAGGACACGTGTTAGTTCCACGCTGAGCAGATACGGCTCCCTCAGGAGAGAGTTGGACTCAAGTCATCTTGAAAGGGCCTCCATCCCAGAGAAACACCTGCAAGGCCAAGGTGAACTCAATAGACAGAGACCACGTGGGGTGGGCAACTGGTAGCCATTGGTTGAGACATGATTCCTAAGAGGTCAGTCACAAGAGGCACGGCCCTTTCCTGGAATTGCATGTAGGAGGTTCCTAAAGGTGGATCTGTGCAGAATTGACAAAAATCTCGCAGGTAAGACATTTAGACATCTGCCGTTCCCAGTGGGCATGAATGTCAGGTTAAAATCTCTCAGCCATGCAAGACTTTGTTCTTTTTCTCTAATCCACCTGCCCTCTAACCCCTCTGAGCTGAGGGGAGAGTAGAGAAACTTTTAAGAAAATGAGAGAGTAAAGTTTTGTCTAGATCAATATTTAAATATTTGGATAAGTAATTAATCCATTAGTAAAAGAGAGAGACTAGAGAGACTCTGGGATCTTCCTGAAGTTTCATTTAAGGGCAGAAAAGAACTATTGAACAGAGAAGATTAAAAGGATAATTATTGAGAAAGCATCAATTTGTTTCTTGCTTGCCCCCTACCAAGTCCAGCTCATCCAGTACACTCATGCTGTGTAGACTGTTTGATTCTCCAGCAGCTACAGCTTATGAAAATTGATATTTTGGGCTTGGAAGATGGTCATGGGGGAGAAGCTTGAGAAGTCATGGACCTGTGAGCACTGAGTGAGAGTTTCAAGCACATGGCATAGTATGATACATTTGAGTCATTTTGCCTTGGGAACATTTTATGGGTCTTAGCTTATCTAGGGAACAAAGGAAATTTTCTAAATTTTGAAAATACCACACTATGTTTTTTGTCTGAAAAATATGAAAGACAAGGCCTTTTTGAAAAATCCTATGATCCTGCTGAAATGATGCCTCGAACAGAAGTAAAAATAACCTAGGACCCTTCAGGGGGAAAAAATTGCATTTTAGAACTACAGAAAAATGTCCATACTATTGCACACAAGATGGGAAGCTCTTCAGAGAGGTTCTCATGCTAGAATACCAAGGTCCACAAAATGAGGAAAGGGACATTACTTCTCACTCTGGCATCTATCAGCACAGTTTTCAGAGAACCAGCTATGTGTCATCCGGAAAGATTTTCCACACTGTTCATTCAGAAGCACAAACACCGACAGACTTGAAGGGCCCTCAATCCACTGGGCCTATCAGGGTGGGGAGGCACTTTTGAGGTTCTAAGTTTTAAATACACTTCCATTGGTGGTATTAAGTTTTCTTTTTGCTTTAATGGATGTTCCTCTCCTTGGATGCTCTATGATTGAAATATCATGTTAAATCTTGTACAACTAACACTTTTAATTGGTATAAATAGCAGTTCAGTGAAGCCTAAACTTCAAGATTCATACTCTTTGGGAACAGAAGGGGCAAACACTTGGAAACCACTCCCTGTTCAAGTCGTGCCCACATCCTCACGTGCTTTTACCTGTACTCTACTGCAAAGGCAGATGAGGCCGTTCATTATCGCAACTTCACAGTTTTAAACTTCTTTGTTAGCAAGACTCAGACCTGGCAAAGGTGTGAAACTAGTATAAATTCAGAGACTCTCATGAGCTACTTCAGACTTACAGAAACGTCGCACAAACCATTCTCTACCCCTCTAACGATCCTGCCAAAATTTTCTATTTTAGTCCATTTCTTTTTTCATCTAGAGAATGATTTTTCTTAACTCTATGCTTTTAAGCCAAGGAGCCCTTTGTTTAAATGAAATCTGATTTGGAAGCAACATAATCAATGATCAGGCAACATAATCAATAATCAGACGAATACAAATCAAGACCAGAATAAGACACCATTTTATGCCCTGAATGAAGAGCATGTGGTGTCTCTTATAAACAGTGAACAGAGTCTAAGTTGATGCAAGCATTTTGGAAAGTAACTTAAATGTTCACAAACTCATGACCTGGCTGTTACACTCCTACGTTCATACCCAAGGGAATTCTTGCTGATGTGCGGCAGAGGACATGCCCGAGTGTTCATATCAGTCTTGTTCACAACGGCAAAAACCTGGAAACAAGCCCATCAACAAGAAAGTCAATTAATAAGTTGTAATGCATTCAACCAATTGAATATTATACAGGAATCAAAATAAATGAACTGCAGTCAAATGTAATACTGTGGATGAATCTTAGCCAAAAACTACTAAGTGAAAAGAGTCTCGAAAGGCTACATATATAACTCAGTATCCTGTGGAGATTTACAAAACAATAAAAATTAAAAATATCTATTTTTTAGGGGGCCACCCTGGTGGCACAGTGGTTAAGTTCACATGTTCCTCTTTGGCGGCCTGGGGTTCACCTCTTCAGATCCTGGGTTCGGAAATGGCACCGCTTGGTGTGCCATGCCGTGGTAGGCGTCCCATATATAAAGTAGAGGATGATGGGCACGGATGTTAGCTAAGGGCCAGTCTTCCTCAGTGACAAGAGGAGGATTGGCAGCCGTTAGCTCAGGGCTAATCTTCCTCAAAAAAAATTATACAAATATATATATATATTTTTTAGTGATACATATAGAGGGCATGAACATATCTCAAAAGGAAAGCAGGGTAATTTATGAACAAAGAATTCAAGATGATTATTACCTTAAGTAGGGGGAGTCAGGGGGATGGAATGGTGGGGTGGCAGGCAGAATGATGGCTCCCCAAAGATGTCCACATCCTGATCTCTGGAATCTGTGAATATATGAGGGTGTGTGGCAGTGGGGAATTAAGGTTACAGATGGAATCAAGGTTGCTCATCGGCTGTTGTGAAGATTATTCTGGATTATCGGGGTGAGCCCAAAGTAACCAGAAGGTATTTAAATGTAGAAGAAGGAAGCAAAAAAGAAGAGTGAGTCGAAGGGAGATGGGACTGCGGAGGAAGGCCAGAGTCTAACACAAGATGTGCGAAGGGCTCAACACACTGTTGCTGGCTTTGAAGATGAGTAAAGGGGCCATGAACTGAGGAATGCTGGTAGCTGCTGGAAGTTGGAAAAGGCAAAGAAATGGATTGTTCCCTTCCAGAAGGGAACTTTGATTTTGGCCAGTAAGATCTGTGTTAGAATTCTGACCTACAGAATTGTAAGATAATAAATTTGTGTTGTTTCAAGCCACTAAGTTTGTAGTGATTTGTTACAGCAGCAATAGAAAATGAATACTGGAGGAGGGGACAATATGAATAAATCAGTGGTTCTCAACTGGGGACAATTTTGTTCTCCAAGGGACATTTAGCAATGTCTGGAGATATTTTTGCTTGTCATGACTGAAAGGGGCCTGCAAGCAGCATCTGTTGGATAGGGGTCAAGAATGCTGCTAAACATCCTACAATGCTCAGGACAGCCCCTTGACAAAGAATTCTCCAGCCCAAGATGTCAATAATGCTGCTGTTGGGAAACCTAGGAGAAATGTAGATTATTGTCAAGGTCCTGGCATTTCTTTTGAACGCTGGTTTCATGGGTACTTATTTAATTTTTACAACCAACTAATGGCATATCTGATTAAGTAAATAAAATAGCCCAATCATGGACTAATGATGATATGACTCTAATTGTCACAAACCAAGGATTATGATGATCCAATTCTGTGTGGCCAAGATTCAAGGAGAAAATAATAATTAAATAAATTTTTTAAAATAGTAAATTTAATGATTAAGTAAATATTTTAAAAACTTCAAAATAAGTACCATGAAAAATTTTGAGGGTTGGCTCACCACATCCTCAGTACCAAGTTATAAGGAAACTAAGCTTCAGACCAAATACTGAGTCACACTCAGACAGTTGACATTTATTCATTAACAAAGACACACAAAACATTTCATACAAACTCTCCTCTAAGCTCTGTGAAACTCCAGCTTTCTGTCTCTTTAGGTCCCCTGATCAATATGTTTCATGAAATATTCACATCAGTCAGATGTCACAGCATGCCAGAGGCAACTAACACTTCTGTCAAAAAAGAAAAGTCAGTCTTTATCTATTCATTATGGTAAAGCCTTCAGGCTTTGTTGAATTCTGATTCCCTCTTCATGCAAGAAAGGAGAATGTCTCTAAAATATTTTTGCCAATGCACATGTCTTGAATATCTTTACTTTGGGGCCAGCCTGGTGGTGTAGTGGTTACGTTTGTGTGCTGTGCGTCAGCAGTCCAGGGTTCATGGGATCAGATCCCAGGCACAGACCTATGTGCCACTCATCAAGCCATGCTGTGGTGGCATCCCACATACAAAATAGAGGAAGATTGGCACAGATGTTAGCTCAGGGCCAGTCTTTCTTACCAAAAAGAAAAAAACCTTTATTTTCAACAGAGTCCATTTCTGAAATTTATCATGCTAGTTAACATCTCTAATTTCACCAATAAAAACCAACTTCTTGTGTTCACAAAGTCTCAGGTTTTAATCAAGGTATGAATAACAGAAGCATTTTTTCATAGGTGCCTCTAGAGTGTGGCCTTTCTTACAAAGTCCTGACAGTCCTTGGAGTATGGATACTGGATTAAGGCAGCAAACTACCTCTAAAGTTTAAACTAACAAGTACATACAACACATCACTCTGTCTATGCTGAAATGGTTTAAGGTAGATTACAAGGGTTGTGTTACTAGAATGTAAGCCTTATAAGAACAGGAATTTTATAAAAATTAATATCATAAGCCAAAACATTAGGAGTCCAAGAATATACCTTTATAAATTTTTTTTCTGTAGCAGAATTTAATTTCTTATTTGAGAAACCATTCCTTCTGACAGAGAAAATTGAATTCAATCACTTTCAGATACATCAAAGTTCAAATTTTCTCCTCTTCCACTTCCATTAGCTTTAGGAGCTGATAAAGACACCATGATGTTCACGTGGAGGGGCGTCTACTTCTTGAAATTGAACTTCTTGATCCTGTGCTAGTTTCAGGTTAACTCACCCTGTTTCGTCTCTGTGTGGGTTCCACGCCACACTGACATTCTGCTAAGAGATAGCCATGTGCTCGTTTACTTCCTGGTGAGACTGAGCACATGTCTTCTGATGCAGTATCCATTCAGCCAGATCACAGGCTGTTTTCCAAACCTCTGGCTCACTCTTTCTCTCTGGGGATCACCCAAACTTTTAAATGTCATCGCAGTCACTCGAGGACCAAAGACAAGCCCAGAGGAGTGTCTCCAGTCTTCTCATACCCAGACACTGCATCATCTTGGTTCTAATTACCAGCACCTGGCTATGATTCCATGTAGGAATTCTCTGTGGGCCTTCCCATATTCTAGGACTTACTTTGAAAACAGGCATGGTTCCTCCCGAGTCTCAGATTCCCAATAAAACAGCATTGTTTTATACTCCCACACCTGGAATTGGCCTCAGACGGGGTAAGGTACAGAATACCTCCTACTTACATCAAAATCTCCAGCTTTCTACCCCAACTCCCTCCTCCATATCTCAAAGGGGCATCTGATTGTGGGGGAGGGGTAAGATTAAGCTTGTGCTGCCTACTCACATCTTTCAAATCTCTTCTGGCTTATGCTAGAGCTGTGCAAGGAACATAGATAAGAACCCAAAGCTTTTTTCTTTTTTTTGAGGAAGATTAGCCCTGAGCTAACTACTGCCAGTCCTCCTCTTTTTTTGCTGAGGAAGCCTGGCCCTGAGCTAACATCTGTGCCCATCTTCATCTACTTTTATATATGGAACGCCTACCACAGCATGGCGTGCCAAGCAGTGCCATGTCCGCACCCACGATTCGAACCGGCGAACCCCAGGCCTCTGAGAAGCAGAACATGTGAACTTAACCACTGTGCCACCAGGCGGGCCCCAGAATCCAAACATTTTAATTCTCTGGTTTTGCCATTCCTGCACTAGAAAGGAGGTACTCCTAAAGTGAATGAGTCCAAAAGGAAAACTATGCATCCATTAATACCTCACCTACATCCTACCACGGTGGGCTAAGGATGTGGACTCCTCGGCATCTAGCTCAGATGTTCCTGATCAACAGCATCGCAGTCAACAGAGAGGCCATTAAGATAAGGGCTGACAACAGGCATATGAAAAGATGCTCAACATCATTAGCTATCAGGGAAGTGCAAATCAAAACCACAATGAGGTATCACCTCACTCTGGTCAGAATGGCTATAATTAACAAGACAGGAAACAACAAGTGTTGGAGAGGATGTGGAGAGAAGGGAGCCCTCATACACTGCTGGTGGGAGTGCAAACTGGTGCAGCCACCATGAAAAGCAGTATGGAGTATCCTCAGAAAATTAAGAATAGATCTACCATATGATCCAGCTATCCCACTGCTGGGTATTTATCCAAAGAACTTGAAAATGCAAAGGCATAAAGATACTTGTACCCCTATGTTCATTGCTGCATTATACACAATAGCCAAGACTTGGAGGCACCCTAGATGCCCATCAAGGGACGAATGGATAAAGAAGATGTGGTATTGATATACAATGGAGTACTACTCAGCCATAAGAAATGATGAAATCCAGCCATTTGTGACAACATGGATGGTCCTTGAGGGTATTATGCTGAGTGAAATAAGTCAGAGGAAGAAAGTCAAATACCATATGATCTCACTCATATGTAGAAGATAAAAACAATGACAAACAAGCACATAGCAATGGAGATTGGATTGGTGGTTACCATAGGGGAAGGGGGTAGGGCAAAAGGAGTGATTAGGCTCACATGTGAGGTGATGGACTATAATTAGTTTTTGGATGGTGAACATGATGTAATCTACACAGAATTCAAAATATATTACGATGTACATCTGAAAGCTATATAATGTTATAATCCAATGTTACTGCAGTTAAAACAAACAATTTTTAAAAAATTTTTAAAAGATAAGGGCTGAAAATTATCCACTGGGTTTCATAATATGAAGACAATCCTTGGTTATGGAAATTTGAGCAGTTTCTATGGAGTTGTAGGGAAATTGAAGCAGGAAATATAGACATTACTTTTGAGAATTTTGGACAGAAACAGAATGTACGATATTTGCCAAGTTTTGGGTTTTGGTTGCTGGTGTTGTTCTGATAGGAGGAACTTAAACATGTTACTGGAGAGAGGAAGTAGCAAGTCTTTGGACCAGGTGGAAGAGGAATGTCAGGGCTCTGGTGAATGGTTGGCCCCAAAGAAGGAGGATGGGGAGGAGGGAAAGGAGGGGGTGGGGGGAGAAGGTAGAGTGCCTTGGCCTTGAGAGTTGAGAGCAGGAGGTGGGATGAACAGAAGCAGAGATAACCTATGAATGAGAGAAAAACACATTCTGTGAAATCACATAATGGCCTCAGTTTCTCAGTGCAGTAGGAAGAAAGGCCATCTGCTTAGAATGAGGGAGACAAGATTCTGTGGTTGACATGACAATTAGTGAATAATAAAACAATAATCATCACTAATATTTATTGAATGTTACTATGTGCCAAGCCCTATGCTAAGTACTGTAAACACATTGTCCCATTTACTCCTCACAACTACCCTATGCAGTAGAAACTCTTATCATTCCCATTTTATATGTTAGGAAGTAGGATAAGTGACTTGCCTAAGATCACACAGCTAGTCAATGTGTAGAGGGAACCAAGGCTGTTTGATTCCAAATAGAAAAAAGGACTTAAGGATAATTAGGGGACAGACACACTATCTAATGGAAATGTAATGTGAGCCACGTATGTAATTTTACATTTTCTAGTAGACACATTAAAAAACAAAGGAATAGATTTTTAAAATTAATACACTATATTTAATCCAACATATCAAAAATATTATCATTACAACAAGTAATCAATATAAAATTATTATTTTTCTATATTTTTTGTGCTAAGTCTTTGGGATCTGGTATGTATTTCACACTTACAGCATATCTTGGTGTTTCATTTTGGATAGTTTCTATTGCTATGTCTTTGAGTTCACTAATCATTTCTTCTATGATGTCTAATCTGCTTTTAACTCCATCTAGTGTATTTTTCATTTCAGATGTTGCAGTTTTTATCTCTATATGGCTTCCATATCACTACTTAACATGCTCAGTCTTTTCTCTAGCTTGTTGCACATATGCAATAAAGTGATATGGAATTATGATAATTATTTTAAAGTTCTTATCTACTATCAACTGTGTCATTTGGGGTTGGTTGTGATTAACTGATTTTTCTCCTCATTATGGATCTTGTTTTCCTTCTTCTTTGCATGTCTGGTAATTTTTGGCTAGATGCCAGACATTGCGTATTTTCCTTTGTTGAATGCAGGATATTTTTGTATTCCTGTAAATGTTTCTGAGCTTTGTTCTAGGATGCAGTTCAGTCACTTGGAAACAGTCTGATCCTGCAGGCTTTTTGTGGTAGGATCAGAGCAGCTTTCAGTCTAGAGCTAATTATTCCCCACAGCTGAGACAAAGCCCCTCTGAGTCCTCTGCCTAATGCACATGAGTCATGGTTTTTCATTCCAGATGGTGGGAACAGGCACTGTTCTTGGCCTTATGTGAGCACTGTGCACTGTTCTCTCTTATGCTTAGTCAAGGTGGTCCTGCCTCCCGCCTTTGGTAGTTTCCTCACACACATACACTGATCGCACAGCTAATTACTCAAGGAGGACCCTCTACAGATTTCCAGAGCTCTTTCTCTCTGTGTAGCTCCCTCCACTCTAGCATTCTGCCCTGCAAACTCTACATACCTTGGCCGGTCTGGATTCCCAGCAGCATCTCATCTCAGTGAGACTGCTGGGCTCTGCTGGTTTCTCTTCTCTGTGCTGTGGCTTGGAAACTATGTTCAGGCCATAGGTTAGAACAATTGGAGGGTCGGCCTCATTTGTTTCTCAGGCGTCAGGGATCACTGTCCTTCACTGCATGTGGCTAGTGGCTATCATATTAGACAGTGTGGGACTAGAGGGACTGAGAATCTAGATGAAGGTGAAAGCCATGCACCGATAGTAAAATAATTCCTCAGTGTGACATGATTTTCTCTCTCAGTTCTAAACTAAACAAAAGTAGTTTTAGAAACTTTAGATTGTAGCATTCATTTGTCAGAGTTTGAGATTTGCTAGGCAGCTGGGATGGAAAGACAGAGGTGCAAAGTAAATAATGCTACTGGTAAAAGTTTCAGATGGTCATCTCTGGGATGCAGACCAGTTAAGGAAATAAGAGAGACTAGGAGGATCTTATAGTCTGGAAGACATGAAGGTGATAAGGAACTAGAGACAGAGTGAGACTGAGAGGGTGCCAGAGCTAGAAGGATCGTGCAACATCACGAATGTGGAGATGGTTCAATTCAAGGGTTCAGATCTAGGATGCTGGGATTCTTGAAGTGTGGCATCTCTGTGTCCATCTATGCAGATACTTAAGGATAACAGCCATCTACATGTGAAACAGAAATAGAAGGGGGTGTGTTTCTCTGGCTAGTGAGAGTCTTAGAAGCAATAAATAAATGAACAAATAAATAATTTTTTAAACCCTGACGAGTAATACGAAGAAGAGGCGTCTGAACTGTAGGGACCTGAAATTGGCCACCCCAAGATACGTCTCTTTGGCATCAGGATTATTTGAGGCTGATTGCTTTTGATAAACTGGGACAGGGAAGGAGGAATGGAACTTGCCCTTTGTTAGGACACATTTACATTTGTAAGGTAAATCTCTATCTGTAAAAGGTGCCTCCCTCTCTGTACCAGGAAGAAGAAAGGAGATGACCTCCTCTCTAGAAACTCTTAATCAATACCAAAGGCAAGGACTTAAATCTGCATTTTATTGTGCTTCTCTGGTAACCTCCTGTAACCGACTTCCCTCCCCCTCCCAACTTTGGCATTTCTTTAAGGATTAAGCATCTTTCCTTAGGCTAGGAACTGATTGCTGCGCTCACCTGTGACCGCCCAGCTCCAGACAATCGACTTACTTCCTGCTACGCCCTCTGAGATAGCAGACCACTACCTGCTGTGTCCATCAAGCACTGTGCCGACAGGGCAATCTTGTGACTATTGTGGGAGGGAATTTTCAATCACATGTGAAACACCCTGTTTGGGAGTATATAACCACTCTGTGCACCCCACTTCTTCCGTGCCCTTTCTTTCTTCGGGAAGAAAGGCCCCGGGCCATGGCTCCTCATAAAGCTTTGTTTAATTTTCTCTTGCTATTCTGTCTCATGTGAATTTAATTCGTTCTCCGGCCAGACGAACCCACATTTGGGAAGAGGAAATGTCTTCCTCCCCTACAGAACCTATTCAGCATCAAAGGAAAATTTATCAAAATGCTAATACTCAATTTTCTGAATTTTCTCAGAAACACATTGATTCAGAGAATCTGCTCAATACCAATCTAGTAAATGTGTCAGGTTAGAGAGTAAACATAGAAGTTTTTGAGTATGTTTTCCTTCCCTTTGTTTCTTTTATTAGAGAAGACTGTGTCATATGGGCATAGGCCTGATAACATGCCCTCTGGTAACACACATGCTTTTTGAACCCACTTCTCCACATTACACACCCAGTAGGAGTTATATAAATGGGTAGGCTGATTGTTTAGGGAGAGTGATTGTTTAGGGAGAGCCTGCAGTTTGAAAGCCAGAGAACTGTAACCTCCAAAGCAGAGCAATTGAGAGTTCAATGGAGCACACCGATAGCTGGGACTATCCTAATGGAAATTTTTACCTTTAAAGAATTCAGGTTTTAATTATTCATTTAACAAATGTTTATTAAACACTTACTATGTGCCAGGCATTGTTCTAGAAACTTGTGATGCAATAAAAAACAACATTGCCCCCAATCCCCACATTCTAGTGAAGACAGAGTTCTTCCTGAATTTGAAAGTTCTGGAAAAGACACAGCATTTGGCTACAATGAGACAAAACTAATGAAAGATCTTAAAGGTCTGCCATACGGGGATCTTTTCTTAAACATTCTGGTTTAATTCTCCTCAAATTCTGTGAAGAGTTGTTTGGCTCCAATCCTCCCCACCCGCCTAAAACTGCCCCCATCCCTGACTGACAAGTAGAAATACTGATGACGTGTGTTTACATAGGCTGGTGAAAAAGTGCCTAGTGTTACAGATGCCGGTGGCTTCTGGTTGAGGAATTGCTACAACACAAATCCCCTGAGATCATTTTCTAGCGAGGTTTCCCCAGTGGTTTGATGACAATGAGCTATTTTGAACGGAGAAGAAAAACTTTGCAATAGCGTCAATCTAAGGTCTGAATGAGAAAAGGAGAAAAAGTCTTTCAAAAACTCCAGTCACTGCTGAAAGCTCCTCATCTAGTTTCCTGAGAAAATCCCCTGCTTTAGTAATGGGAAAGGCACTACATTACTAGTCGGAATGCAAACTACATTGTTCTACTAACCCATGAGGACAACTGCAGTCATTCTACTTGGCTCTGGAACACATCCTCTTTGGATAGAGATGAATGGTGCAGATCAATGGCTGCGAAGGTGGTCCCGGGACCAGCAGCATCAGTCACTTGGAAACTTCTCAGACATGCAAATCCTTGGGCCCGCCCCAGCCCTATTGAATCAGAACTCTAGGGGGTGGAACCCAGCAATCTGTGTTTCAACAAACCTTCCAGGGGATTCTTTTTTTTAAAGATTTTCACCTGAGCTAACAACTGTTGCCAAACTTCTTTTTTTTCTGCTTTTTCTCCCCAAATCCCTCCAGTACATAGTTGTATATTTTAATTGTGGGTCCTGCTAGTTGTGGCATGTGGGACGCCACCTCAACGTGGCCTGACGAGTGGCGCCTTGTTTTCCCCCAGGATCTGAACCAGCAAAACCCTGGGCCACTAAAGCAGAGCTTGCGAACCTAACCACTCAGGCACGGGGCCGGCCCCTCCAGGTGATTCTGATTTTGATTGTCCTCAAGTTTGGAAACTGCTGGTGTATAGGAGATGCTTCCGATGCATCTGACAGTCCTGGCTATTTCTGTAAAGTTTCCCACGATACCTCTAAAATGTATGTGGCCATGCAAGCATCATTTATATATACTGAGAGAAAAAAAGTTTTTCCCTTTTATTAAGAAATTGTTTTTGCTTCTGCAGGTCCAAGAATTTCACCCCTAGTGCAATATGAATGCCCCCAGCTGCCCCTTTTAATCATGGTCTCCCTTCCATAAACCAACAAAATAGAACCACGGTCCTATCCTGTTTTTCCTGGTTGTGGTATCCAGGTGGCTCGGGCCTGCTTTGAACACTAATTTTTTCAAAGTAAACACTTCTGGCCCCTCAAGACATTCAGCTAAGATTACCAAGGGGACACAGAGAGGCATGGGGCAGGGACAAGGGGTGGCTCACTTCTGCCTTGCTGCTGACAGCCCTGCTCCCAAGATCCAACTATGAGCTTTTTAACTGCAGCAGCTCTAATAAATGCTGTTAGAGCTGGAATTACTGCGGCTACTGGCACCAAACTTGCTCTCCAACGGACCCTTGTTAAAGGATTTAAAGTGGACTCATTCCAATTACACAGTCTCAAAAAAGAGCCCTGTATTGTTATTTTTCTTCACCACCTTCCCCTCAGAGAGTGGGTAATTTGCATGCCTGCTGCCTTCCTTTGATGTGGTTTCTCAGGCTCCCTCTCGAGACCCAGGTGAACCCTGATTCCCTGTAACCCACGGTCACCATGGCAGGAGAGAAAATGTTCAAAGACCAGAGGAAAAGAAAACGTTCATGGTAACTCATTTCATGTGAGGGTTTATTTATTATTTATAACTATTTTTTATTATCTATTTTTATTTTCTTCATTCTTTTAATATTTTTTAAATTTTCTACAATGAAATCAAATACATTTACTTAAAGGGGAATGCATGGACTCAATTCATATCAGTATAATAATTGTTCAATCATCCTAGCAATAAATAAACTTACATTTTTGTAATGATTCTGATGACAGTGAGGACCACTGCAAAGACTGCAGTCAACCAAAAAGAGTATGTCCTAGCTGCCAATTTTGATATTAGAGTTAAAAATAGGTTGGAGTCACAGTAACGTAAATATACTTAACACTCCTGAACTGCACATTTAAAAATAGTTAAGATGGTAAATTTTATATTATATATTTTTTAACCACAAACAGAAAATTTTAAGAAACTGAAAAAAAGAAAATTGATGAAATGGCAAGCCAACACAATAAAGAAAACCAACAGAGTAGAAAACTGCTTCTTTAAAAGCACTAGTAAGATTGATAAAAGTCCAGAAATACTGTTAATTATTAAAAAAATAATAAAAATAAGGCACAAATACTGATTTTAGGAATAAAAACACGTAACATTTATATTTACTTTACAAGCTTTAAAAATATAATAAGAAAGCCTCACACTTGTTAGAATGACTACTATCAAAAAAACACGAGATAACAAATGCTGGTGAGGACATGGAGAAAAGGGAACTCTTGTGCACTGTTGGTGGGAATGTAAATTGGCACAACCACTATGGAAACCAGTATGGAGGGTCCTCGAAAAATTAAAATAGAACTACCCTAGGATCCATCAATCCCACTTCTAGATATATATCCAAAGGAAATAAAATCACTATTTTGAAGAGATATCTGCACTCCCATTTTCATCGCAGCATTAGTCACGATAGCCAAGACATGGAAACAACCTAAGTGTCCATTAACAGATGAATGGATAAAGAAAGTGTGGTGTGTGTGTATATATATATATATATATATACACATATAATGGAATATTATTCAGCCATTTAAAAAAAGAAAGAAATCCTGCCATTTGCAACAACATGGGTGGGCCTTGAGGGCATTAGGCTAAGTGAAATAAGTCAGACAAAGAAAGATAAATATTGTATGATTTCACATATACATGGAATCTTAAAAACATTAAACTCACAGAAACAGAGAGTGTAATGGTGGTTGCCAGGGACAAGGGGGTGGGAGAAGTGGGGAGATGTTGCTCAAAGGTAACAAACTTTCAGTTATAAGATGAGTAAGTTCTGGGGATCTGATGTACAGCATGGTGACCATAGTTAACAATAATGTTTTGGGGGCCGGCTGGTGGCTTAGCGGTTAAGTGCACATGTTCCGCTTTGGCGCCCCGGGGTTCGCCAGTTCGGATCCTGGGTGCAGACATGGCACCACTCGGCACACCATGCTGTGGCAGGTGTCCCACATGTAAAGCAGAGGAAGATGGGCATGGATGTTAGCTCAGGGCCAGTCTTCCTCAGCAAAAAGAGGAGGATTGGCAGCAGTTAGCTCAGGGCTAATCTTCCTCAAAAATAATAATAATAATAATAATGTTTTGCATACTCGAAAGGTGCTGAGAGATTACAGCTTTAACGTTCTCACCAAAACAACAACAATATGGTAGTTATGTCAGGCGCAGGATGTAACTAACTTTACTGTGGTAAACATTTTGCAATATATACATGTATCAAATCATCACTTTGTACACCTTAAACTTACACAATGGTATATATCAATTTTATTTCAATAAGCTGAAAAAAAAGAGAGCGTTATGTAAATCCTTACCCTAATAACTTTGAAAACATATAAAAATGAAAAAATCCTAGGAAATCACAACATACCAATAATATCTGAAGAAGGAAAAAATCTGAAGAGTTATACGTGTATTTTTTTTTTTTTTAAGATTGGCACCTGGACTAACAACTCTTGCCAATTTTTTTTTCTGCTTTTATCTCCCCAAACCCCCCCTGTATACAGTTGTACATCTTAGTTGCACCGTCCTTCCAGTTGTGGGATGTGGGACGCCGCCTCAACGTGGCCTGATGAGCAGTGCCAGGTCGGCGCCCAGGATCCGAACCCTGCGCCCCCGCAGCAGAGCGCGCAAACTTAACCACTCGGCCACGGAGCCGGCCCCTATACGTGTATTTTTAACTGACTCTAAGTTAAACCTTTTCACAAAAGAAAAAAATAGATTGGAGTATTATTGATATAACAGCAGCTGAAGACTTAAAATATAAACAAAGATCAAGCCACAAATGCTGCTCACTCAGTCCTCAATCCAGGAGGATGCTGATTATGCAGCCGCAGGAGAAGCCAGACAGCCCAATCACCACTGGCTTTGGTCTAAAACGGGAAGAATGAAGTGCCGTTCCTCTTTCTGACAGTAGATGGAGCCACTGGGACACGTACAACTTGCTGAAGGAAAAGAGCTAAGCGTATCTCAGTTCCAGATTCTTCTATGATAGACTTAAAAGATGAATGCAAGGGGTCCTTCATGACTGAAATGGGCAAAGTTCCTGACTCTAATGCATCTAAGCTCGTAGGAATTTTAAAACCAGGCAGGTGCAGCTCCCAGGCACAGAAAAATGCGGTAAGTCGTGCACACTGCCAAGAAGCAGGGATTTCACTTAGGGTTCAGGATCTGCGCCCAGAAAGAACTGAAAAGTGAAGCCCTCTTCATGCCTGTGACGTCTGTGACTCGAGACCACCTTTCCCTCCTGTCCAAGAGAAACGTGAGGATGTTTTCCACAAGGCAGGAAGGAGGCAGCAGAGAGGCTCAAATGGCCCAGTGAAAACACGACTTTTAATTAAAGAGAAATGTTCCCGCCACTGCCTCCACCAGTGCTGCAAACGTCCTTGCGACGAGGGCTCATTGTGCACAAGAGAATTAAAATATCCGCTTTAAGAGAAGGAAAATCATCTTCTGATCAAAACACCTGTATTTGAGTTGGGTAAAAATTCAAGATCAGTGCATCTAAAGGACACATTCAGGTTTGGTTTTGTTTTGTTTTCTTTTGCATGAACCATCTTGTTACTTCATTCTTTATTAACAGCACACAGTAGTGTGTGATCCGATTATAGGAATACTCTCACCCAACACACACACACACTGTGGATAAAAGCACAAATGATGCCAGGAGTGGTGATCATAGTTCTCTGGTAACTGACGGTCTGGAGATACAGATTTTTTTTTTTTAAGTAGGAGAGACATTCAATATTGAACACTTTCTACTGGTGATTCCAGAAAAGCTGAAAAAAAAATTAGGTGACCTTTCCATACATAACACTCTGTGTGGGAAACTTTATGATGCCTACTATACAGATGTGGAAATTAAGTCTAAGAAGGACTAAATGTTTGTGTTGTCGCATAACTAGAAAGTGGAGAAACTAAAACCAGATCCAATTGTTAAAAATTATGCTGTATAGACCCTTTCTGGGGGCCAACCTCTAAAATGTGTGTTTGAAAGTGAGGAGACGGTGTGGGTGGGCACTAACTTATCTGGACGAGGGACCGGCAACACCACAAGATCTCATCTCATCTGTTCCTGTGATTATTAGGCTTTGCCAAGAATCCGCCTTCTCAGAAATTAAATAGGTCTGTCTATTCTTCAGCTGCCACCCTCCACCAGCTGAAAAATATTTTCACGTTTTCTAATCCTGGAACCAAATAAAGAAGCAGTTTATAGTGTTAAAACCATGGTTGATCTGGATGAAAGAGAGGGGACTGTTGAGGGAGCCAGAATTCCAGACCGAGCGAGGTTCAGGTGCAGCGTGAGCCAGGGAAGTAATATTTAACACCACTAGAGCAGTGCTTCCCAACGAGGGGCAGTTTTTTTCCCCGGGGGACATTTGCCAGCGTCTAGACATTTCGGGTTGTTATGGGGGGGTAGGTGTTACTGGCATCTATTAGGCAGCGGAAGGACAGGGACCAGGATGGGCAATCCAGGCGAGGACAAAATGAGGGAGCACTTAAAAACCTCAGTATTCAAGATGAATGTTTTAAAGTGTTATTTCTAAAGGTCAAAATTTATGCAAAAAAATCCATAATGGACAAAATCTCAAAATTTCAAATAAAGACAGGATCAATAATAATGTTGACCAGAGCCCTATTAGAGCTTGAGGCTGAAGGGAAAATCAGAAATACTGATCCTGTCTTTATTAAAGGAATTTTGATTAATTAAGCTTGTAAATAGAGGTAAATGTTAAGCAGGTCTTTAAAGTATAAAATTTAAAAGCTGATTAAGCATTAATCAAAGAGCAAGTGAAAGTGAGTGTTTTAAATTTTATCATGGAAAGTATTAGAATTATAAATGTTGGATGGCTTGTAAATTGAGATTAAAGTTTTAAGAAAACTAAGTTTTAAAAACTTACAACCAAGGGGCCAGCCCTTGGCCCAGTGGTTCAGTTCACCTGCTCTGCTTCAGCGGCCCAGGGTTTCACTGGTTCAGATCCTGGGCGCGGACATGGCACCACTCATCAAGCCATGCTGAGCGGGCGTCCCACATGCCACAACTAGAAGGACCCACAACTAGAATGTACAACTATGTACCGGGGGGCTTTGGGGAGAAGAAGAAGGACAAAAAAGAAGAAGATTGGCGACAGATGTTAGCTCTGGTGCCAATCTTTTTTTTTTTTATTGAGTTATTGATAGGTTACAATCTTGTGAAATTTCAATTGTACATTAATGTTTGTCAGTCATGTTGTAGGTGCACCACTTCACCCTTTGTGCCCACCCCCCACCCCACCTCTCCCCTGGTGTCCACTAAACTGTTCTTGGTCCATAGTTTTAAATTCCTCATATGAGTGGAGTCATACACAGATTATTTTTCTCTTGCTGGCTTATTTCACTTAACATAATTCTCTCAAGGTCCATCCATGTTATTGCAAATGGAATGATTTTGTTCTGTTTTGCAGCTGAGTAGTATTCCATTGTATATATGTACCACATCTTCTTTATCCATTCGTCTGTTGATGGGCACTTAGGTTGCTTCCACGTCTTGGCTATTGTAAACAGTGCTGCAATAAACATTGGGGTGCACAGGACTTTTGGGATTGCTGACTTCAGGCTCTTTGGATAAATACCCAGTAGTGGGATGGCTGGATCGTATGGTAGTTCTATTTTTAGTTTTTTGAGGAATCTCCATACTGTTTTCCATAGTGACTGCACCAGTTTGCATTCCCACCAGCAGTGTATAAGGGTTCCTTTTTCTCCGCAACCTCTCCAACATTTGTTGCTATTAGTTTTAGATATTTTTGTCATTCTAACGGGTGTAAGGTGATATCTTAGTGTAGTTGTGATTTGCATTTCCCTGATGATCAGCGATGATGAGCATCTTTTCATGTGCCTATTGGCCATCAGTATATCTTCTTTGGAGAAATGTCTGTTCATGTCTCCAGCCCATTTTTTCATTGGGTTGTTTGAAGTTTTGTGATTGAGTTGCGAGAGTTCTTTATATATTAAGGATATTAAGCCTTTGTCAGATATATGACTTGCAAATATTTTTTCCCAGTTAGTGGGTTGTTTTATTGTTTCAATCCTGTTTTCATTTGCCTTGAAAAAGCTCTTTAATCTGATGAAGTCCCATTTGTTTATTCTTTCTATTGTTTCCCTTCTCTGAGAAGGCATGGTGTCCGAAAAGATCCTTTTAATACTGATGTCAAAGAGTGTACTGCCTACGTTTTCTTCCAGGAGCCTTATGGTTTCAGGTCTCACCTTTACGTCTTTAATCCATTTTGAGTTTATTTTGGTGAATGGTGAAAAAGAATGGTCAATTTTCATTCTTTTACATGTGGCTTTCCAGTTTTCCCAGCACCATTTGTTGAAAAGACTTTCTTTTCTCCATTGTATGCCCTCAGCTCCTTTGTCAAAGATAAGCTGTCCATAGATGTGTGGTTTTATTTCTGGGCTTTCAATTTTGTTCCATTGATCTGTGCACCTGTTTTTGTACCAGTACCATGCTGTTTTGATTACTGTAGCTTTGTAGTATGTTTTGAAGTCAGGGATTGTGATGCCTCCCGTTTTGTTCTTTTTTCTCAGGATTGCTTTAGAAATTCGGGGTCTTTTGTTGCCCCATATGAATTTTAGGATTCTTTGTTCTAATTCTGTAAAGAATGTCATTGGGATTCTGATTGGGATGGCGTTGAATCTGTAGATTGCTTTAGGTAGAATGGACATTTTAACTATGTTTATTCTTCAAATCCATGTACATGGAATGTCTTTCCATCTCCTTATGTCGTCATCCAATTCTCTCAGAAAGGCCTTGTAATTTTCATTATATAGGTCCTTCACTTCCTTAGTTAAATTTACCCCAAGGTATTTTATTCTTTTTGTTGCAATTGTGAATGGTATTGTATTCTTGAGTTCTTTTTGGGTGGGTTCATTACTGGAGTATAGAAACGCTACTGATTTATGCAAATTGATTTTATACCCTGCAACTTTGCTGTAGTTGTTGATTACTTCTAACAGTTTTCCAATGGATTCTTTGGGGTTTTCTATATATAAGATCATGTCGTCTGCAAACAGCGAGAGTTTCACTTCTTCCCTCCCTATTTGGATTCAAAAGAAGAAGAAGATTGGTGACAGATGTTAGCTCTGGTGCCAATCTTTAAAAAAGAAAAAATCACAACGGACAACCACAAAAAATTGAATATTATCTTAAAAACAAGTAAATGTAAAATGTTTGAATGCTAAAAACTCTACTCTGCCACTAAAGATCAAGTACATGATAACAGAGATTTCCTCTGACTAGCTGAAGAGTCCTGGTACATGTAGCAATGAAGCTTAAAGAGGACAGACTCCTCCTAACAGATGATGGAAACGGAATGTGAGTTGCAGACCAGCTTCTGAGCACCCTCTACACGTTTTCACATTTGCTGTTCTCAACGGGAACTACTAGTGCTTACCCAGGTCGTCGTAACTGCAAGGTGGAGGTTTGAAGGAAGGGCTGAGCTTTCAACATCTGGGGTCAGACCATGCAGAGTGAAGTTAGAATTTGAAGTTTATCCAATAGCAGTAAGAACCATGAAAGGCACAAAAGCAATATGGTGACAGGATCAGATTATATTTTAAATTATTTCTGGGTTAAATGGAGAGAATGTGTTGGAGAGGGGCGAAAGGTGATGTCAGTAGATCAGTTAGGAGGATTTTTGTATTCCTTACAAGAACTCATGGTAGTTCATCCTCATCCCTGGATCAGGGATGGGGCAGAAATGGAGAGATGCCGACAAATTCAAAAGATGTTTATGATGTTACGGTCACATGACTTGGTGATAGATTGGACATGGAATTTGAAGAAAGCGAGTGAGGTTTCTAGGACAACTTCCAAGTTTCTGAACGCATGACCGGATGGCAGGAGTTCTCTCTCATAACAGAGAACACAAAAATGGGTTGGTGGTGTTATGGTATATACTGGAGTAAACACTGAGAAGAAGAAAAAGTTCAATATTAAATTTTTAAAATTCCAACTTTGAATGTATTGTTTTAGGTTAAAGAATTAAAGGAGACAAAGACTTTCTGAGTTACATTGCAGAAGATGAGACGGCAAAGGAGATAAAGAAGAAATGTCAGAGAAGTGGGAGGAAAACCCCGTGTCTAGGAAGCCAGGAGGAACTCACATCTCACAGCGATAAAAATATTTCTATATTTTCATAGGCAGCTATGTTCAAATATAGTAATATTTTTCAGCCAGTAAATTTGTTCTTCTCTTACGTGGTTGCATTAAATAAATCAAATGTTGTGTTTTGCAAAGAACACCAGGAGTTACAGAGCTCTGCCACCCCTAGATATGCATGTACATATAGGTTTTTCTTAATAAAAATGAAATTTTATAGTAAAGCATCATTAGTCTGATAGGCATATACCTGTTGGTATGATAGCAGCATCTGTTATTTCATACCTTAGTGAAGATTAATTAATAATGTCTTACTGGGGGCCAGCCCAGTGGCACAGTGGTTAAGTTCACATGCTCTGCTTCAGTGGCCTAGGGTTCATGGGTTCAGATCCTGGGCGCGGACCTACACAACACTTGTCAAGCCATGCTGTAGCAGCATCCCACATTCAAAAAAAAATGGAGGAAGATTGGCACAGATGTCAGCTCAGGGACAATCTTCCTCACCAATAATAGTAATAATAATAATGTCTTAATGGTTTTGATGGGAAGAAGTACAGTAGTCCAGAGGTTTTCTAGTAGGTTATTTGGAACCAGACATATTAGAAAAGGAGAGCAAAGATCAACTTCGCCTGTTTTCAATCTCCTTTGAGAATTACCTTCTAGGAGACACAGGCATATCCTGAGTACCAGGTACGTTAGACCGGGTACATTCTCACTGTTTCCACTATATGCACAGTAGCTAATGTTTGGGCCGTAACTAAATAGGACCCTGTAATCTGATAAAAAGAAGGACTAATGTCCCAAGAAATGCTATGCATCCCTGGAAAAGTTAATCATCTCCTTTCTCCCCACAACTAAGGGCCAAGTGTTTGAAATACTCTTATCTCCCACCTCCAGTGGAATTTCCCGTTGACCTGCTAAGGAGAGTATTCAGTCCAGTGACAATTCACTCTGGAGTGTTACTATTTTAACATAATGCTGCTCCTTTGCTTTCTCTCTTCTTTCCACAGTCCCTGCTGCTTTTTCCTCCTCAGAATTTCTTAAGCTAGCATCAGTGACTTAACCATCAGCTGTGATAAAACTATGCATCATTTTAACCTGAATGGCTGATCCAAGAAGAAAGGAGATGATTCCATAAGAGAGAAAAGATAAGATTCCTGTAGAAGTCTCAGATAAAGATACTGTTATCTGGAAGGAGACATGACTGACAGACTTGGGAATCTGAGCTCTCTCTATCTGGCCCAGCAAACAAAGATCCTTGCCTTCGGGTGTACGTGTTAGAGGTGGAAGAACAGGTCACCTCTCGAGGGGTAGAAGCTGCCCAGGGAAAAGCTCCGCTCCTACTCCTCTCTCACAGTGGTTAGTGTGTGTGTAAATCATAATACACACACGCGAAAATACCCTGTATCATAAATACAGGAGAAGTTTCAGTAACTTTTTTCCTCCTTTTAAATGGCGAGCAAATACAAGGAGTATATTTCCATATAAAGGAAGCAACAGAGTTCATATAATATTGAAGAAATATATTTTGATGTTTTTGTTTTACATTTCTTTGCATGTTTCTAAAACGGGAAAAGAAGAAAGAGGGAACATATTTCCAGAATTTTCATAACTAGCTTACCCCAGAGGAGAACTCTGCATAAAGAATGTTTTTTTCTTTACACTTTTCCAAGCATCTAAACCCAATATCTCCCTAATTTAATGACTTTGCATTTAGAGCGAGCAGATACTACTAATCTTGCTTAAACACATGAACAGAGAAAAGATAACTGACTTCCTCAAAACAGTGTGATTTAGTAAAACAGATAATAAGTTCAGAGAACTTTTTTCTACTAATATCTATTTTACTGCTGTTCTTATTATATAATACCAATCTGTCTCTTCTTTTTTTTTAATTTTTTTTAAAAGATTTTACTTTTTTCCTTTTTCTCCCCATAGCCCCCCAGTACATAGTTGTATATTCCTCGTTGTGGGTCCTTCCAGTTGTGGCATGTGGGACACTGCCTCAGCGTGGTTTGATGAGCAGTGCCATGTCCGCGCCCAGGATTCGAACCAACGAAACATTGGGCCGCCTGCAGTGGAGCGCGCGAACTTAACCACTCGGCCATGGGGCCAGCCCCTGTCTCTTCTTCATAGACTTAATGCAAAAATTAAATAAGATTACACAGAAAAAATATTAAGAATAGTGCCAGGCACGTAATAACCACTCAATAAATGTTACCTAGCACTGTAACATTTCACCAACTCTAATACATTATTGAGGATCATTTTATGGACCACAAAGAAAGCAATAAAAAGCTGCCAGATAAACTATGATGCTTAGACTGTGAGACACATCCCAGTTTCTGAGTTACTAAAATGTGAAAAATAGGTGCATCTTAGTATTAATGAAGTATGATACTATTTTTAATATTATTACCCACAAAGGAATGTTATTTTGTTAAAATTATTACCTCAAAGCTGTGATATTCCCCCACTTTTCCCCTTGCTATACATCTCCTAACTGAAAGGAAGCCCCCAAATGACAATTGTTTCCAAAATTGTCACAAATTTCGAATGCAATAAACAAATTAATCCACATCTCTCTTTTCCAGAATGGATCAATAAATGAAGGAATAAGACTGAATACATACGTTGCCAGTATGAGATGAATAATCCTGAAAACAATGAAGAGGGAAACACTCAAACTACGATTTATAGAATTAGGGAGAGTAAATACACCTGTTAGATATCATTTTGGTGCTCTGTTCTCCTGCTAGTTTAGGTAGGACACCGTGGGATGTGCTGAAAGGAATTTACTCCATCAGAATAATGGGCTAGACACCCGTGATTTAGAATAATCTGCCCTTACTCTGACTGCCAGAAGCAAAAGGAAATTTTCTCTGGAAAAAGCTAAGACTATCTAGCACCTCATTTCTACAATTTTTAAAAAATAAACAATTTTTTAGAATGGTTTTACATTTACAGAAAAATTGAGAAGATAGTACAGAGTTCCTTATATATACTGCATACCCAGTTTCCCCTATTTATTAACATCTCATAGTAGTATGGTACATTTGTCACAATAATGATCCAACATTGATACATTAGTATTAACTGAAGCCCATACTTTATTCAGATTCCCTTAGTTTTTACCTAATGTCCTTTTTCTGTTCCAGAGTTTAACCAGGATACCACACTCCATTTAGTTATCAGATCTCCTTAGACTTCTCCAGACTGTGACAGCTTCTTAGACTTTTCTTGTTCTTGATGACCTCAATGGAGAAATATTGGCCATGTAAGATGTAGAATGTCCCTCTAATGGGATTTGTTTGATGTTTTCCTCATTATAAATTGGGCTATGGGTTTGGGGGAGGAAAACAAGAGATAAAGTGCCATTTTTATCGCATATTATCAAGGGTACATGTTATCAACGTGCTCCTTACTGTTAATGTTGATCTTGTCACCCAGCTGAGGGAGTGTTTGTCAGAGTTCTCCACTATAATGTTACTTTTTTCCTTCTTTGTTCTGTACTCTGTGGAAGGAAGTCACTATGCACAGCCCACATTTAAGGAGTGAGGAGTTATGCTCCACCTTAAGTTTTTATACATAATATCTGGTATTCAATTGAAAGTAATGAAACATACAAAATGACAAGAATTGATCTGAAACCAAAAATAAAATAAAATCCAGGTCAAGAGGTTAGAGTCATTGGAATCAGACTTAAAATACCCATGATTAATATCAAAAATATAACAAGGTGAAAAGTTGCAGCAGAGAACTAGAAACTACAAAAAATTAAATATTTAGAATTTAAAAGTAAAATAAACTAAGAACTCAACAGATGAGTTTCACAGCAGATTAAACACAGTTGAATAAGAAATTAGTCAACTGAAAGAAAAATGAGAAGAAAATGTCTATACTGAAGAACAGAGACAAAAGGATAGGAAATGCAGAAAAGGGCAAAAGCAGCATGTATGGGTCACTAGGACAAGGTCTAGCAAATGTAACTGAGTCCCAGAAAGAGAACTGAAAGAAAGAGAATGAAGTAGAAGCAACGTTTGAAGATACAATGGCTAAGAATTTCCAAAACTGAGGAACAACTTAGACAAGAGTTAAGATGTTCGTCAAACCCATGGGATTATAAACAAACAAACAAAACAAAATAAAACAAAGAAACACAAAGAGTATCTTGATGAGGCCAGCCCCATGGCCTAGTGGCTAACTTTGGCGTGCTCCGCTTCTGCGGCCCAGGTTCTGTTTCTGGGCACGGACCTGCACCCCTTGGCAGTGGCTGTGCTGTAGCAGCAACCCTCATTCAAAACAGAAGAAGACTGACACAGATGTTAGCTCAGGGCGAATCTTCCTCAACAAAAGAAACAAAAAACAAAACAAGAGTGTGGTCTTGTAGGAAATGACGATAAGGTGGTCTGAACTGAGGAGTAAGATTCAATCAACTGTCTCTCAAGTTTCCCATCCCATTACAGTTGTCGTTTCCATACATGTCATTCTCTCATTTAAAAAAACCCAAAAAACAAAGACAGCTCTTGAACCAACCAGAGAACACAAACAATGGGAAGCCAAAGTACAGAAGAATATAAAGGGTAAAGATTATGTAAAGACTGGTGGCTTTTAATTATTTAATATAGTAATTTGTGAAATGTATACATATAGAGAAATATTTTATGCTTTTTTATTATTTTTCAGTGAATAGCAGTGGAAGGAAACGCTCATAGGCTGCTTTAATGATCAGTACCAATTAAAGGTGTATAAGTAAGATGTTAATATTAAAATCAAACACCGATACATTTAATAATTTTATTTTAGATGCCTATGTCTTGGCAAACATAGGTTCACAGGGAACTTTTTAAAAAAATTATTGAGGTCGTAATGGCTTGTAACATTGTGAAATTTTACGTGTACATTATTATTTATTGGTTTCTGTATAGACTGTATCATGCTCACTACCAACAGTCTAATTTTTTATCTGTTACCATAAATCTGTACCCCTTTACCCTTTTCCCACTCCCTAACCCCTTTCCCCTCTGGCAACCACTAAGCTGTTCTCTTTGTCCGTGTGTTAGTTTATCTTCCACAGATGAGTGAAATCATATGGTGTTTGTCTTTCTCTGTCTGGCTTATTTCACTTAGCATAATACCCTCAAGGTCCATCCATGGTGTTGCAAATGGGACGATTTTGTCTTTCTTTATGGCTGAGTAGTATTCCATTGTATATACATACCACATCTTCTTTATCCATTCATCAGTTGATGGGCACTTGGTCGATTCCACGTCTTGGCTATTGTGAATAATGCTGCAATGAACAAAGGGGTGCATAAGTTTCTCTGAACTGTTGATTTCAATTTCTTTGGATAAATACCCTTAGTGAGACTAGGTTATATGGTATTTCTGTTTTTAATTTTTTGAGAAATCTCCATATTGTTTTCCATAGTGGCTACAGAAGTTGTGCAAGGAACCGTTTGAATGCCACAGCAAGTTATGCTCATCACATTCTGAGGCTGGAGGATTTGGAGCTCTGGATATCCCTCTGAGAGATTTCTGCCCCCTCCAAGTTGCTCTTGGGCAGAGACTTTAAAAACTTTGGCATGATTAAAGAAAAAAAAGACATACGGATAGTATCAATGAATGATTCCATGAACAAAGACAGATATTACTTCTGCCAGTGTTCTAACTAGATTGCATTCATTCAGAGCATACATAGATTTTTATCCTGTGAGGGCATTTCAAATTTTGATTCCCATCTTCAAATAGTCATGGCAAGAATGGAAGTAGTTGAATAGAATGGTGATTAGAAAGCCTAAAGGAGAAGCTGCTGATGGGAGGGAAAATGTACAACAATGTAGAGAGGCTTAAAAACAGGTCCACAAGTGTTGCACTTAAATTATTAAGTATGTGTTTATTACCGAGTACCAACTGTTTCTATATGGGATAATAAGTATTCTATTATTAGATCTTTGCCCTCAACAACCTTTCATGATTATTCAAAAGCTTTTAGTGATACCTTGAGACCAACTCTGTTTTGATAGATTGTGGATATTTCCGAGAAGTGGAAAGGGGAAGAAGTGTGGCTAGTTGGGCCATTAAGATCGCTAACTGGGAGACGATCACATTTTACTCAGGAAAGGAAGAGCATTTTAGGTATGTCAGAAGGGCCCCTATTTGACCTTCCTTGATGATGAGTTTGATGATGAGGTAAATAACTATTACAGAGGCTTGAGCTGAAAGCTTTGCGGGTGGTATTTAGCATTGACTAGATACAGAGGAATAAACCCATTAGGATACTAATGGAAAAGCAGCTAAATGTCTAATGCAAACAGAAATACTAAAGGACAAAAGTAGAGAAACATCAGAAAGGAACTCAGAAGCAACTAGATTCCAAGCCTTAATATGGGCAAGTTATCTTGAGGCACCCATGTTCAACACCCACCAACACCAACAACTAATTCCGTAGTCATATCTACTTTAGCGTCAACCTTGACACCTACCCTAACTTACTCCAACCCAGCCCCGTCAAACCAAACACCTTGGGCAACTGTCATCTCCTCAAACAAAACTATTTTGGAGGATAACTGTACCTATCAAAATGTAAACAACGTTACTTCCAGAAAACTATCTTAAACATGTGCAAAAGGATTTGTGTTTCAAGCATTTTCATTTCAGCATAATTTGTGATAGGAATATTATAAAGCAAATATTTTAAAAAATCAAAGTATGTCTGTATTATGGAATTACCTCTGACCTTGCAGAAATGAGTTAGACTTTGCAGCACTAACTGGGATCGATATCCATATTTCTATTTCTATTTTTTTAAGTTATATACAAATTATGTTAAGAAGTAAATCAAATTCACACTAAAATTTCCCTCTTACTTTCCAGCTTGCACCCGCATACTCCACCTTTTCTCCTGTTTCGACAGACAGCCTCTCTCTGCTCCGAACTAAGGCCAGGCTCAGCATTTGTGCACTACGTCCCATCCCCTCTTACTGAGTATGTGGCTCCAGCAGTTCGCCCGCTCTCCTTCTTTCTCAGCTTTTTCTTCTCTGTGGGTTACATCCATGAGCATCAAAATGTTCTTATTTCTCCCATTCTAAATAAACCTCCTTTTAAAATTACTTTTACCATCAGCTACTGCCCTGTGTCTTTGCTCCTCTTTGCAGCAAATTCTCTAGAAGAGTACAGTATTCTTGCTCATATCACAGTTCAACGTGAACATTCTTGGTTAGGTGCCTTTCCATATGACCAAGACCTGGGCTGCTTCTATCCTGTATGCTGCCATTTTCTAGGTCTTAAGCATCTTCTGCATTCAATACATAGACATGAAAAAGAGAAAAAGGATTTTGCTTGGGAAAGTTTTTAGAGCCAGAACGGGAAGTGGTGCCCATCATTTCCACTTACATTTCTTTTTTCTTTTTTTTTTTTTTTTGAGGAAGATTAGCCCTGAGCTAACATCTGCTGCCAATCCTCCTCTTTTGGCTGAGGAAGACGGGCGCTGAGCTCACATCCGTGCCCATCTTCCTCTACTTTATGTGTGGGACGCCTACCACAGCATGGCTTGCCAAGTGGTGCCATGTCCGCACCAAGGATCCGAACCAGAGAACCCCATGCCGCCGAAGTGGAACATGCATACTTAACCACTGTGCCACCGGGCCGGCCCCACATCAATTATTTTATATTGTGCCCATAATATTACTTTATATTCTTACCAAGATTTGTTAACTTCTAGTTTATAGAAATATAGGAAAACTATAGGGAACAAGCAATGTGACATAAGAAGGAAGTAATCAGAAAAATCCAAAATACGAGACGTTCTAAAGGATCCAGTCTCTTTAGCATGTCAATGTCATGAAAAAAAAGACTGTCCTAGATTAAAAGAGATTTGAGAGGTGTTAAAAACAAATGTAATGCATGGTTTTAGATTGGATACTGGATTGGGTGATAAGAGCTGCTGGACCAGGGGTTCTAAGCAAGACCAAGCTCTAAGAAATGGGTTAGAAGCTGACAACCTTCTTCAAGATTGAGGAGGAGGAGTATGATTTCTCAGGTTTTTTTTAACTCACTAAAACTGAGTATTTCAGATGAGTTAGGAGTGGTAACCAGAATGGTTACTGAAAAACCATTTGGGCTCCTGCAGCTTCCATGCAGCACTCCACTTTTTGGTTGACTGAAACAGGCATAGGCAGAATGGTCATCTCTTAACCCTTACAAGCCACCCTGTGAGATAGGTACCTATTCCCCTCCGCCACCCTGCTGGCCACCATCTACCATGAGTTTTGGGGTTTTTTTCTCATCCAGTCATCTGTATCCCTGAATGTGTCTTCCTTATTGTTGCTGTATGCTTAGGTTTCATGACAATGTACAGCAGTTAGTTTGGTTTGGCTCTCCATGTTCTCATTCTTGAGATGGAGTCTCATTGGCCCTCCTCTGGGCCAATCTTAAGAAATACGTCTTTGGAAGTCAGGACGAGATTTTGTCTAGCCACTGCTAATGCCATGTAAGACATCAGCAAAGGTCTCTATCTTTTCCTGGGATTATCCTAACTTAAACTCTCCTTTTCTCTGAAGAGATTGCACCAAGAGTCAACCACACTGGAAAAGAAAAAGTCTGCCTACTCCAGTGGTTCTCTGCACATTGGTCACTGGAAGGAGATTTAAAAAATGCTGACCCCTGGGCTCCACCCCCAGAGATCTTGATTTAAGTGATCTGGGGTGTGCCCTGGACGTCAGTATTTTTTAAGGCTCCTCAAGGGAATCCAGTTGTTGAGAGTCACTTGTCTAGTTTGGTGGTTTTCAAACTTTTATGAAGCACCTAGGACTTTTGTTAAAATGCAAATGCTAATTCAGTAAATGTTGGGTGGGACCCAGTTTTGAGATTGAGTCTCATATGAATACAATTACATCAAATATTTCAATTTTCTCATTTTCTTGAGCCAACTAGGGAAAAAAATTTAATAGATTAAGAAGTTTTAATGCCTTACTATTAGATACCCCCAGATGGCTCTAGAATTCTGCATTAATAGCATGTTTGAACACTGACGGGAAAGACCAAGTACCAAGGGGAATGCTGATGATACAATAGAGAACAATGAGAACTCCCGGAGTCAGGTCCTTGAGGAGTCAGAGAGGAAGTACAAACAGGAGGCACTGGCCTCAGAAAGGAGGGTGGACATTTCATGCAAGGAGAATTTTATGAGGTATCAGCTTTTTTGGTAGTTTCAGAGGAGGAAGAGTACCTTCTTGTATTTCCAAGATTCTTTTTTACTAACAGCTTTTTCTTAAGAAGCCTTGCATTCTCAAAACTAAACACAGGAAAAGAAGCCGTTCTGAGAACCTTGAAACGGACATATGAAAAAATTAAAATCAAAGAGTTTTTAACAATTGGAATTGAGAAAGAAAATTTTAGTCCTCCAACTGAGAAATGAGCAACTGGTGGCTGTGCATGTTGTCCTGAATGCTGAGGAGATTGACCGATAACCGCTTGAGGAAAAAGGAAGATGCTGCACCTCTGTGAGCAGAACTCTTCTAGACGCTGTTGGTGCCTCTGCTGCAAGAGGCCTCTCGGCAGGAATCCAGCCTGCTGCTCGGAACTGACGCTGGCGAGAAGCCGCACATCAATTTGCTTAAAGTCTGCTTCTCAGATACATTACCTCCTGATTCTGTGAACGGTGTTTCTGGGAAATACTAGAATACCGAGTCATCGTGTCCTAAATTTAATTCATGTCAATTAATAAAAACATGACATTTTCATGACTTTAAAAGGCAAAACAGCAGCAGTTAATAATTTATACTTAGTAAGCAGCTGGAGGTACTAACCCATTACTTCAGGTGCACAGCCTTCTTATTTCCCAAGTCACTGTGAATGGGCACTCTGCCATCTCCTTGCTGGGTTCCTCATGAGGAGAAAATAAATGGACAGGTGTTCAAATGCTATATGTCTGAAAAAATTTGCATTAAAAAAAACGTAAAGCACAAAATAGTCTGCTTTTACTAGTTTGTTTTTTGTTTGTGCTTTTTTTTTTTTTTAAAGATTTTATTTTTTCCTTTTTCTCCCCAAAGCCCCCCGGTACATAGTTGTGTATTCTTCGTTGTGGGTTCCTCTAGTTGTGGCATGTGGGACGCTGCATGTGGGACGCTGCCTCAGCGTGGTCTGACGAGCAGTGCCATGTCCGCGCCCAGGATTCGAACCGACGAAACACTGGGCCACCTGCAGTGGAGCGTGCGAACTTAACCACTCGGCCACGGGGCCAGCCCCTTGTTTGTGCTTTTTTTTAAAGACTTTATTTTTTCTTTTTCCTCCCCAAAGCCTCCCGGTACATAGTTGTGTATTTTTAGTTGTGGGTCCTTCTAGTTGTGGCATGTGGGACACCGTCTCAGCAGAGCTTGATGAGCAGTGCCATGTTGGCACCCAGGATCCAAACCGGCAAACCCCTGGGCCACCGAAGCGGAGCGCACGAACTTAACCACTGGGCCATGGGGCCAGCCCCTGCTTTTACGTTTTACCTGGTCAGATAAAATAATGAAACCCAGATATTTTTGAATATAAGCAAAATATATACAAAATTTTTTTATCAAATGTGTTTGTACATATATGAGTATGAAAAGTCCTAACTATAAGTTTTAACATTTTTATACTAAATAAAAATATATATTCTAAATATTAAATGTATCTAAGGTAATAAATTAAAATGGCTTTGAAATAATACGAGTAGTGTGTTTAATAAGTAGCTGTTTCACTTTATAATATTAAGTGAGGTTGGCCTTCATGGATTGTAACTGAGAGAATATGGTCCTAAGCTTAGATTTTGCCAAGATTTCAAATCACGGTGAAGGAAAGGGAACTGGGGGTGGTGTGTAGGGAGATTGGGTTGGTTTGGAATCCGGGCTTGTGACCACGTCTTCTGCGACTTTGAAGCTGGGGTAACTCCCCAGTCCCTTTTTTAGTAAAAGGTAAAGGAGGGTGTTAATCAAAGGGGAGAGTCTACCATCAAAACCTCCTTGGTGTCAGGAGCTCAGTCACAGGGAAGAGCAGGTGAGAGGATCAGCCCCGCCCGGGAGCTGACAAAGTCAGGTGCACAAGCCCAGTCAGGTGGCAAGTGCCCTTGTCCCTATGGTGCACAGCTCAGAACCTGTCACGCCTGAAAGGACCACTAGAAAGATGGGGAGAAAGTCAGCGCCATCGGTGAAACAAGCTGTGCCCTGGAACGGGAGGGGAGTGTGCAAGCACAGCAGAGTAGTCCCACAGGGGTGGGGCTAAACTCAGCCCCCAGACAGACTGAGAGCACGGCCGAGGCACCCAGGCCTCCTGGCTCGGGAAGTCAGCAGCCCTGCTCAAATCTGACGGTCGAAAGATCTAAGGGTACAACCACACAGCATCCTCAGAGAGTGGTGGCTTTTCTTCAAGAAAGGTGCTAATCAGAAATGTAAAATGAGAACATCGAGTATTATCCGCCTCTACCGAATTAATATACATCTGTTAAATTCCTGGGAATCACATTAGGTTGATTCTATACTGACAAACACAAGGCAGAAAAAATAATTACTGATCCTAATCAGATGCCCACAGGAAACTGAATGTTTAGATTGACTGAATTTTGGCAGAACCCTATCTTATGCTTCTGCTCATTTATAACATTCTCTTCACCAGATAATGCCCAAAAATTGAGTTTGTGATGCTCTTTTGCATTGATAGAGCAGAAATCAAAGAATATAATTTATTACACTGAAGCCTTTTATAGCTATAACTTAACAGATACTTACCTTATTTTACGTGTGAAGTGAAGCCTCCGAAGACGGGCCAAAAATCTCTGAAGGCTATTTCTAAAGGTGTTTGGTGATAACAAAATATGATGTAAATAGCATAAGGCAAACGAAATGCGTTAATAACTTTTATGAATTAGTTCTCGAGGAGCCTAGAACATGTAATAAAATGTGGCCCTACAAAAATTGTTTCATTTGAAATTTGGTGCAAAGTTTAAAAGTATTTGATGTTTATTTGATATTAACTTCGTCACAGTTTCTGATGTCCTTAATTGGCTTTTAAAAGTAGGGTCAATTCTCTATTTAAATAATAATTAAAGGCAGACTTCAACAGTAAACCTATGCATCATTAAACATAAATATTGAAAGTAATGCCTGTGAAAATAGAGCCAAATGAGATACAAGCAAAGCCTCAATAGGTTGTAATTGTTTCTTTTACTCGTTCATTTTTGCTATTGTCTGTTACTTACATAAAATTCTCAGATACTGTAAGGTCTACTTCTTTTGTATTTTTTTGGTATCACTTTCGGGAGAGATTCAAATTGTCTTTTCTTTTTAAGGTGAGTGATATGCATACTGATAAGACTCATCCGGACCTATATCACAAAAACTTAATTTCAAAATATTTAAATTACAGTTTTTAAAAAGGAAATTAATAATGTGGTCTGAGAGAAAACACACTGGCTTATCTATAGCCAAAAGAGCAACGTTTTATCTTTAATGCCTCTCTTCCAACTGAATCTGTTTTCTTATTAAAATAAAAACATTTTTCCCAATATTTTTCCTCAGGAGAGAGAAAATATATTAGATCAAACCTGGACTAAGAAAAAAATGAACCAAAAAATCTGACTTTTGCAATGATACAATCTGTGAGAATATTGTTCGATAATTTTGCAGCTGCCAGGTTACTGTTGCCGGTTTTATATGTGTATTCTGTGTGTGTGGGTAAAGTAGGGAGGATAAATCTGGCTTCCCAAAATTTTACACAAATTGAGTGCCTTATTTGTTAAGGTCACACTGTAGGAACCTGGTGAGGTAGCTACAGCAATGAGGCCAATCCTCTATCTCCTTTCCCACACTTTTCAATGAATTTCATTCAATTTAAAAACCCAATGGATCCATTCATACATCTGGTAAATACGTGTTTTTTATGTGGATGTACAAAAGTCTATGCTTGCAGAAGATCTAATTATAGTCAAAAAGAAACAGCTTAAAAATTTCTCACTGAAGACTGCCTATTTTCATACCCAGGGCAGAAGAAAATGTCTCAGTATTACAACTCAGTAAATTTCAGTGTACGATAATTTTTGCACTACCATTTTTATACTCAATGTATAGACACATTTGAGAGGAACAAAAGGCTTGGGAAGAGCAAAATAGCTAAGATCTCTGATAACACAAGTATAAATTGGCCCAAGCCTTAACTTTTGCACTAATGAATTTGAGAGCCACATCAAATAATAAAACTGGATTAAGACTTCATAAAAAATGATAGGCCCATGAAATTGCATGTTCCTGCCCTATGACCTTCATCAAATTACAGTACAAGTACCAGGGATAATGTCATCTCATACCGTCAAGCTCTTACATGTTGGTTTAAACCTACTCTTTCACAGGACAAGTCCTCCTTCCTGTGGAACCCCACACAATTGTGTCCCCATTTCTAATCTACCAAGACTGGTCAAGGCCTTCCCATAAATGAACTGCAGGGTCCTCACCGCTTGGGCAAGAGTTCATTATAATCCACGCTACCCATCTGCCAGGAAGGAGAATCTGGACAATGTAAACCCTGCAAAAAAGTTCTAGTACTGGAGATAAGCCAGTGGACTGCAGCTTCTTGAAGCATGAGACAGTCATAATCATGCAGGTAGGACACACAGCGTCTGTGCACACTGGCACCCTTGGTTGACATGCAGTTTCCAGGTATCTGGTTTATACCTGTCTTTTCTAGTGTTTCAACTTTCAGCCAGGAAGCAAGGATATGCAGTGACGTGAGCTGTGTGCTCCTGCTTGCTTTCCCAGCTGGTGCCGTGGGCTACTGTGCCAAATGGACCATGTCTATGAGACCGTGATGGTTAAGTTCAGGAATACTGTTTAAACCATAAGACAACACCTCTCATTTGAATATAAATTGATATAATATGGACAATAATGTATGTGATAGGTCACTATATTATTTATAAAAATGAAATATTGTAAACAACAGAAACGTCTTATCATAAGGAGCTGATGGACAATGCTAGAGATCCAGAGTAGATTGTTATATACCCACTAAAACTCATATATTTTGAAAAATGTTTAATAACAGGAAAATATTCTTGACATAATATATGAAAAAAAGTCAGAGAAAATTGCTAAAGGGTTTAAGAAGGTAAAGTAAGCATTCACTAGTATTTCCAAAGACAAATTAAAATTTTTCCCAAAAAGCAGTGTATAAATCAGTAACTATATGGTTTTCACAATTTTGTTTATATTGCACATATACAAAACATATTAAAAATAATGCAAAGATAGAAACCTCCAAATCAATATTTCTGTACCTGACTGGTGGGACAAAGGTGATTATAATTCGCTTTTCCTTTTGTTCTCCTCATTTCCAAACCCCATTTATCATTTCATTAGTCAGAAATGTGTTACTACTTTTCTATAAAGCTCTGGTCAATCTAGACCTTATCTTTACCCAAAATAATTTCATAACTGACACATCCCACTTTCCAACCACAACCTATGATCATACCAGCTCTCGTGCAAGTATTTCTTTTAGTCACTTTTCTAATTAATCAAGATCTGCAGTTCTTTTCATCTTTCCCTCTCCCCTTACTTTTTCCCCCAGTTTTATTGAGAAATAATTGATATACATCACTGTATAAGTTTATGGCTACAGCATCATGGTTTGATTTACATATACTGTGAAATGATGCTCCTCTATTCTTTGACTAATTTGTCAGCACCTTCTACTTCCTATTCTCATAAAGACTCAGGATTATTCTCTAACTGATCTTATTCAGCTCAAGAGTTTCTTGGCTTTTAACCCAAATCCCTAACTCATCTTTTTAAATTGAATCATATCTGCTGATCCTAATATGTGTATCTATTCTCAATCTGCTCTTCTAATCAAACTAATATTTTCCTTTCTAGCAATTTTCTAACTATTGTTTTTACGTTTACATTTTACTCTCAGCCTGTATTTATTGAACAAATATTGGTTGAGAATATGTGATGGAAGATGAAAAAGGGAGACTAAGCATAAATAACTCTTCTAGGAACTTGGAGTGTTCTGAGGAGAGTGTAGTACACGGCTTAGAATAAGGCATATGTTTAAGGGAGAATTGTTTTTTTAAGATAAAAGAATTCTGAGCATCTTTAAACCCTTATGGCAATAACCCAATATTCTTGCAAGTTGCCTCAAATCAGTTGTGCGTTGAAATAAATTTTGATATGTTGTGTTTTCTTGCAGTTCCACAGAATATCATAATCCCTACCCAACCCTAATGATTACAGAAAGAAAGAAAGGAAGGAAGGCAGAGAGTCAGGGAGATAGAGACAGAAAGAAGGAAAGAAAGAAAGAGAGAGAGAGAGAGAAAGGGAGAAAGGGAGAAGGAGAAAGAAAGGAAGGAAGGAAGGAAGAAAAGAAAGAAAAGGAAGGAAGAAAGAAGGAAAGAAAATTTCCAGAAGTCCTTGAGCACTGGAGCAGCTTAAATCTAAACAGCAATTTCTTGAAAATAGCATTTCCCAAACAAAGTTCTTCCCAAGGCTCAAGTCTTAAAACAATACACACCTCTCTGTTTGTTATTCACACACAGATCACAGCAAAGACTGTGATAGCTGCAAGTAAAAAACAGGCAAGAAAAACAGAAAAGAGAGATGAACATTTTCATGGTTTCATGTTCAAAATGGTGCCAGTTTTCTAGAAAAAAATCCCGCCTATGAATTTAAAAATTATTTGGAAATTTCTCACCAATTTCTAAAGGTTAAGTGTGATCCTATGCTCATTTCCTGGAGAAGATCCACCAGTCTTGCCAGCGCTCCGCCTTTCTCACTACAATCTAAGCTCTGCCAGTTCTGTTCACGGTCGGCTGTGTTCACTAATGTATCTCAAAGACCTAAAAGACTGCTGAGCACATAACAGGCCTTCAGTAAGGACTTGATGAATGAATTATTCAATAATGTCTTCTAGTGCAGTCCTGACTTCTTGCCAAATTTAGAAGTTTTCAACAATGGCGCTGTCGACCATTAGGTTTTCCCTGGGACTTTCCTTCACTTTTTAGTGTCAACATCACGTACATAAAAGCTCTCTTTTCCTTTTGCTTCTCTTTTGACCCCTGGCTCCCCAAGGCTGAGCCAAGCTTGGACTACTACCCTCTCTCTTAGGAATAGATATACGACATTGAAAAATAGCCGAGCTTCCAAGCACAGTCCCGCATGTGTGTTGCTCACAGGCCCACTGCTGCCTCCACACACGTGTCCATTCCTGTGCCTCAGTTTTGCTGTCTCCTTCTCCTCCTCTGTGATTTCTTAGGAGACTGAACACTACCACCCAGGGGAATGTCCCCCACCCGTCACCAAATGTACTCCCAAGAGAAAATCTTCAGAATGGTCGCTCAAATTGTCGGTGCTTTCCTGGCCTGCCCCATTAGGGTCCTCAAATGGGAGCCTTCCTCAGCTTTCAAAATCCCCAGAACCTGATGACTCTAATGGCAGCTGATCACTTTCCTGACATCCTTCACCTTTGTGCTCTCTGATAGTCCATTCCCTCAGGAGTTCCCCACCTCTTTTGTTCCAGCTGAGTTTTTATCACTACAACCTGCTTCCTGCCCATGCCCCCAGTTATGTTAGAGGAAAATAATTTTGTCACCTTGAATAGACTCCATTATACTAAAAAGGTGGACTAGCCGCAAGGGCATCACCTGGGAGCTTGTTAGAAATGCAGATTCTTGGGATCCACCCAACACCTGCTGAAACAGAGTCCACATTTTAACAAGATCCCTAAGTGCTTCATAAAAGTTTGAAAGGCATCAGATTAGACCAGCTGCTCTCAACTACCGAAATTGCTTGAGGAGCTTTAAGAAACCCTGATGTCCGGGGCACACCCCAGATCAATTAAATCAAATCTCTGCGCGTGGAGCCCAAGGATCAGTATTTGTTAAAGCTCCTTCCAGTGACACCAACGTGCAGCCAAGTTTGAGCATCCCTGGAGTAGACAGATTTTTCCTTTTCCAGTGTGGCTGACTCTCGATGCAATCTCTTTAGGGAAAGAGAATTGAAGTGATAACTCCAGGAAAAGATGGAGCCTCTTTCTGGAATGCTGATATCTTATCTGGCATCAGGCACATGCCTTGGCTAGACAAGATTTAGTCTTAACTTCCAAGGAATATTTCTGAAGATTGGCCCAGGATGTGGTAGTGTAGCATAATGGTTAGGAGGCAGACAGACCTGGGTTCAGTTCTTCCACTTACTAGCTATGAGACCTTATCAACGTAATTTCCACCATCTGTAAAATACAGTCGTGTGTCACTTAATGATGAGGACATGTTCTGAGAAATGCATCCTTAGTCAATTTCATTGGTGTGTGAACATCATAGAGAGTACTTGTACTTACACAAACCTGGTTCGTATAACCTACTATGCAACTAAGCTCTATGGTACTAATCATACTGGGCCACCGTTGTATTTGTGATCCGTCATGGATGGAAACATTATGCGGCACGTGACTGTAGTGATCACAATATTACCTGTCACAAAGCTTTTCACCTTGAGGGGTCATCAGATTTTCTTTAACTTCAGATTAGAGTCCAATATTACAAGTCCATCTGATTTTCTTAAATAAAAAATCTGTGGATACTCCATTTTCAACATAGGCAGTACCAGAAAGCGTGGCTAACACTGTGCATCTTATTTACTTAAGCTGTACATCTGTGAGACTGTCAAGTGAGGACATTTCTCTAACCATTTGAAAATATGCTTATTTCATAAAGAGTTTATTGACACTATGGACTCATGTGTCAAGTTTTTATTTATTTATTTTCTTTGAGGAAGATTAGCCCTGAGCTGACTACTGCCAATCCTCCTCTTTTTGCTGAGGAAGACTGGCCCTGACTAACATCCCTGCCCATCTTCCTCTACTTTATACCTGGGACACCTACCACAGCATGGCTTTTTGCCAAGTGGTGCCATGTCCGCACCCAGGATCCGAACCAGTGAACCTTGGGCCACAGAGAAGCAGAACGTACAAACCTAACCGCTGCGCCACCCAATGTGTCAAGTTTTAAAGAAATACCTTATATTTTTCCTCTAAACCAAACAAGAGTGCTTTGATCAGCTAAACCAACTACAGTAAAGTCTTGAGGGGAGGATAATTGTCCTCTGAGGATGGCATTTATTTTTTCTTCTACCACTATAGCCGTAGAAAATACCTCTTTTTCATTGTGTGTGTGTGTGTAAATTCAGACTCCCGGGCCTCTCTGCTGACTGCTTTCCTGCTTGGAGACAGCTAAAAATTCCTGCTTAAAACAAATTTTCTACTTTTTTGGTGAGTAGATTAAAAAAATAGCCTGTAGTCACAGAGTCTTGAGAGTTCAGGAAACAGCAGGCATCTTTGCAGAGCTCTTTTTGGGCGCTGCTTTCTAATAGACTTCTAGCTCATCTATCCCACTCACGAAATCTCCTAGCTCACCTGTGCCCATGAGGTGGAGCCACACAGGAGTGAGAAGTCCTCTCAGGTTGGAGTCCATAGAGTCGGGCATGTGTTAGCCTTAAAGACAAAGGCCGGTATTGAGTAGTGTTAATCTGTCCTGAAGACTCTCAAACTGACCTAAAGGGAGACAGTTTTGCTTTCTCTCCCAGCTCTTCACGTCTCAGTTGCCCCCTTGGCTGCTTGGGAATGAGGATTAGCTTCACGCTCCACTACAACACATGCTGGATGCAGGACGAAGCTCACCAATTAGTACTCAAAACCGTCTGCCCGTTTGGCTGCGGTTTAACCAGAGGCCTCTTGAATCATATAAATGCTATTTGGGGTCAAGAGTTACTGTCATTTGTTTGCTTGTTTGCTGTTGTTGTTTTTAATATTTCTCAGACTATTTTAAGTTCTGAAATCTGGAGGGACGTGGGTTCAGAGTAATCTTGGCAGTAGTCCTGAGATATCAGATACAGTACCCAGACATATGTTCCTGGAGGGGGGTTGTGATTTAACAATCAAGGAATAGTTTCTTTGATTGCACTGAGATCTGCCAAGAATGTCTCAATGTTTATATTCTCTGCAAAATGTCCTCCCAAACTGCAGTAAATATTTATCAGGAATAATAGTATTAATATCTAGCAGTAAGTCATGAGCCTTAACATTAAAAAAAACACAAAACAGTATTTTCTCTTAACTTTAAAAGTATTACATTTTCATCATGGAGAATTCAAATAATACAAAAAGCAAAAAGTTAAATTAAACTAAAATTGCCTGCAATCTAATTACTCAGAAAGAACCATCCTATTGTCATTTTCATCATACTTTGAAAATAAATATTATCCTCCCTCTAAAAAAATGTTTAAAAGTCTACGATATAAAAAGTTGTGGCAGGCTCATCTGCAAAATGGATCTCTGGGAATTTATACTTCCTATTTAGAAGCTGCCAGCATCTAGAACACCAGGCCATTTTCTCAAGAACATGTGAAAATATATTACCACTATTATTTGAATTTTTTTAAACAACATAACTTTTACCAGAATTAGAGTCCCTGGACAGAATGCTTGAAAAAAATTCCCACCAGAGGCATCAGAAGCAGACTTGTGATTGCCTCATATAAAGCACTGACTTTTCCTGAAACTTATTCTGTAGAAAAACCCTAAACAGCAGCTCTTAATGATTCTTAAAGGCATTACTGCTCTGACTCAAGAGAACATCATAGTAAAAACCTGAGTCTTGTAATAGGTTAAAATTCAAATGAGCACAGTCTTCAGCTATTCGCGGAATCCCTATCATGTTTCAGCTGCTATTGCTCCAGAAGCTGTATGTTTTGCGCTTTATTCTCTGAAGCGAACTTTGGGTGGTCCCTTGTGGTGAGCTGTAGAGTCAGCATTAGCTTGTTTACCAGGACTTCCAATCTAACCCAAGAGTCTGTCCTTTTGTAAAACTCTAGATGGGCATGTGGACAGGGTGAAGCATGCCAGAGCAGTGATTCTCCTGGTGTGGTCCCTGGATAAGCAGCGTTGGCATCACGTGGGAGCTTGCCAGGCATGCACATTTTTGAACCTCACCTCTGAACTCTGAATCAGAAACTCCGGAGCTGGGACCCAAGAACTTCAACTTTAACAAGGCCTCCTGGGGATTATTATGCATTCTAAAGTTTGGGAACCACTGGGGTGGGGAGGGGTTGGAGGTAGAGGGTGGTAGGGTATGTTGCTGGAGGGTTTTTGCTGGCCCCATTTCAATAATTCCATGTCTGTTCCTCTCCAATAGAACAGCTATGAGGAACACTTGTAAGAAGGAAAATGTACCAGAAAACCTCTGGACCACTTGCTGTGTCCACCCCTTAATCAGGTCGTTGTTAAGCAGATTTGTCCTTTGCATAAATGTGCCCCACAGGGAGTTTGGAAGGTTTATCTTCATTTTGGCTGGAAAGGTTCAGACACGCCTCTTCTGTTTATCACTTACCTGTGCTGTTCTTTTTCACTCTGGAAATGCAAAACCATCTGTTCATGTATTAAATACAGATGGTTATTATTCTCAAACAGCTAGGTAGATCTTAACAGAAATACCACCGTCATGATTCTCAGATCCTGCAGGGATGACAGCTTTAGTTTTCCTGGATGACATCCCTCTTACTTTCAGGATTTGGACTCAGGCAGCCTTTCTTTCCAGGCTTTGCCACTTAATTAGCTGTGACCTAAGACAAGCTACTGACCTGCTCTAAGGTTCAGCTTCCTCATTCATGAGGATGAGGATTGTAATAGTTTCTGTCTCATAGAGTTGTTTTAAGCACTAAATAAAATTATTTAATATCCTTATCTTAATAGCATATTATTAAATAGTAAACATCCAATAAACAATACTGTTATTATTATTCATTAATCCTCATATCACCCAAGGAACTGTGGCCCCCTTTCTAAAAGCAGGTATCCTATTTCTTAACTTATTGAGAAAAACCAAATCCATCGCATGTGATTTTCCTCAACCCCTCTCCCCTCTCATAGAGTTACCTTGTCCACTAGCATCCCTGTCTGCCGGGGTCTAACATAAAGGCTGACGGACTCCTTCTTCTTTTCTTCCTCTGTTCAAGGCCAACCACTCATCTGAGCCTGATTTCTTTCTCTCTTGCGTGGTCCTGAGACTTTTTCTTCCTTTCCCACCCCTCCCTTTAAACTTGCTCAAGTCCGTTCTAACAAAAGCTTCACCCATCCCCCACCTCCTCTTTCCATTCGAACTTCTAAAAAGAGTTATCTATATTTCTCTGTCCATTTTCCCCCAATGCCACAGAAAATGTTCCCATTAAGACAGCCAGTGATTATCTCATACAGCCAGATTGATTTTTCCCCTTCAGTGTTGTGTTCCCAAAAGATGCATCTTCTGAGCACTGCGCTTGCCATGTTAAGCATTCTCTTTAGATATTTCTCATGCAAACTGATCATTTCAGTATCATATTGATGACTCCAAAGTGCACCTTCTCCAGCCTTTCCTGAGGTCTTTAAACTCCTCTCCCCACTGCCAGTGATATGTCTTCATTTGTACCTGCAAACTCATAATGTCTGAAACTAATTCTCACAGCCACCTGTTTCTTCTCTGGATTTTCTTTTTCCACTGGTGGAAGCACCATGCGCCAAGCTAGAAACCAGAGAATTCCTCTCATCAGCCCTACTGGAGTAGAATAATATGCCAAGAATTAATAGATGTGGCCCCTCCCCTGTGCAGCCCTTCGCACCAATTCATTTACTTGTAGAGGGCCTTTATCCCAGCTCAGGCACTGCAAAACCAGAGAATCAAAATGTCCAAATTCTTAGCTTCTAAATGCACAACCTGCGGTTTGTCTGGTTTAGGATACAAAAGATTTTAAAGGAGATACAATAAAGCAGAACTAGCTTTGCCCTGCTTCTCTTCTCCACTGCATAGAGATCACAGACCCTTTGACATACAGAGAAGGAGTCTGGAGTCTAAGTTACAGAGTGTAGGGGAAGAAACATTTTTCCTCAACTCTCTTAGGGTCCTTGGTTGGATCTGAAAATTAAACTGAAAAAGAAAGATTAACAGGAGAAAAGCATACAAATTTATTTAATATAAGTTTTATGTGACACAGGAGCCTTCATAAGGAAATGAAGACCCACAGAAACAGTTAGAACCATGTGTTTTTATGCCAGTTTTGATGAAGAGTGGACAGTCATGGAGGACTATCATATGTTAGGGAGTATGAGGTAATTGTAGTTAAATGGGGAAAATTTCACAAGTCCTGTTTGTTCGGATTCTTCTTGAGTCCCTTCGGCTTCAGAGATAAGGATGTTCCTTTCCTCTGGGTACAGGGAGCGTACTTCTCACATGACAGTTTGATGGTCTGTTTCAAGAAAAAAGGAGGGGAGAGGTCAGAGTGACCTTCCTGCTTCTGTCATTTTCTCAAACTCTTTCAGTTTAAAATATTCCATATGCTAGGGTGCCATATTTTGGGGTAGCATGTCCTGAACACCATCAAGAGTATAATGTAAGTGAAGGGTATCTTGTATCTTGACTCTGCCTCAGATAAAGTCTAAGATTTGGGAATATGAGAGAATGCCCTCTTTTAAGAGATATGAGAATAGAGACAACTCCATGCCCTGCTTCCTAAGTAAGTTCATGGATGTGGGAAAGCGCAAACTAGAACTGGATCTATTCAATGTCTGTACCTGAGAGGCCTAAAATAGTCCCTGGAAGATCACAATATATCACAGTATCTTCCGTGGAAGATATTTCAGATTAAATTCATAAAAGAGAATCCTCATGATACTGCTCCAGACTGCCTGATGCTCCCCCTCAACACAAAGTCAGGAAAAAATAAACATTAGTTTGTTGCAAACCTCAGTTCTGTTATTTAACTATGCTCCTAGGATGTCTAGGAGTTCAAAGGGTCCCTGGCCAACTTTCTTTCTTTCTTTTTTTTTTTTTCTTTTTTGAGGAAGATTAGCCATGAGCTAACTGCTGCCAATCCTCCTCTTTTTGCGGAGGAAGACTGGCCCTGACCTAACATCCATGCCCATTTTCCTCTACTTTATATGTGGGACGCCTACCACAGCATGGTGTGCCAAGCAGTGCCATGTCTGCACCCAAGATCCGAACCGGTGAACCCTGGGTTGCCGAAGTGGAACATGTGCACTTAACTGCTGTGCCACCGGGCCAGCCCCAAAATTGTGTTTTTGTTTTTGTTTTGTTTTTGAGGAAGATTAGCCGTGAGTAGCCCTGAGCTAACATCTGTTGCCAATCCTCCTCTTTTTGCTGAGGAAGACTAGCCCTGACCTAACATCCATGCCCATCTTCCTCTACTTTATATGTGGGACGCCTATCACAGCATGGCGTGCCAAGCGGTGCCATGTCCGAACCCAGGATCCAAACCGGCGAACCCAGGGCTGCCAAAGCAGAATGTTCAAACTTTAACCACTGTGCCACCAGGCTGGCCCCACCTAGCCAACTTTCATACTTCAATCACAGCAGTTCAGTTTTTATCAGGTTTTCACGAGGGTTGGAGGGACAACTTTTTGGCTTGAAAACATAATTTGAAGAAAACAATTGGCTAGGTTAAAAAAAAAAAAAAAAGGAAGACATTAGCCACAGGTTGAGGTGAAAATGGCAATGATTCATCACTTTTTCCGCCCTGAAGTAACTCCTGAAAATCCGGGATTTCTATTGCCTTGCACAGGTTTGTCAACAGACAAATCCCAGCATAATTCACAAAGGGTAAATTATGTGCAGTTACTCAATTCCTTAATCTTGCTATGTCTTACTATGCAGCGTAAATGGCTGACGTTCCAAGATTGCAAGGATATGAGCAGGCCTGGAGAAGGCAATGGTGCCTGAATATGTTGTCTACTTGTGTTCCAAAGGATGTTGGACCTCAACGTTTGGAATTTTAAGGAGCTGCTATTTAACCCAGTGGCTTGTTAAGACTGTCAAAAGAGTTCTTTGTCTAGGGTTTAACATGTTCTTCAAATAATAGACTGGTCAGCCATGAAGAGAAACTCCCTTTATAATCAAAAGCAATTTCAAAATTATCAGTGGAAACGCATTAAAAATTTGTGAGAGCACTTGGGCCTCCCTGGCCTGTCAGGGTCTGACTCAGGAAGATGACAGGCAGGTTAAAGAAAAAGGGCAAAGTATTGCATTACTGGGATGATGCCAACTCTGCCAAGTGTGCCTCCTGGCCATGGCAGAGATCATGCTTCTGATTGTTCTCCCACAGCATTTTCTGTTGATTTTTAAGATACCTCCCCCTCAGATGCCTTTTCCACAAGTTTTCTTTATGAGAGCTATACCTCTTACACCCATCCTGTGGAACTCCCTCCTGAGCACCAATCCCTCCTGACCAGCAATCTTCTGGTCGTCTTTCAAGAAGAGCTGCTAGGAGGGATGATCGGGGAGCTATAGGCAACAACCTTGTCATGAGAAACCAAATCCAGCCTCTGTCAGATGCTTATACATCTGGCTTACCTTTCCCCGATCAGCTTGCTAGTGACACCAGTACCAACAAGACCTCCGTCCACAATGAACTACCATGGACAGCTCCCGATTGCCTCTCACCTTTAGACATTGCCAAGCTTCAGTTAGGTGCCGGTGCCTATGGATGCCCAAATACAAAAGTCAAGCTTTATGAGTGATTCTGAGAAACTCTCTTCACTTGGCTAGGATTGACAAAGTGGCAGCCCTTTCTTCCAGCAGAGTGTGAGAGTGGTGTGTGCGACAGGGAAGGAAAGCACAGCCCACAACCAACTCACTTTTCTTGATCATTCTCCCTGCTGCATACAGATACTTCAGGTGGGTGTTCAACTAATAATAGCAGAACCTGTTTCATAATCTCTTAGCATGTCTTACATACAGCATCTATCCCCTCCTGTTCAGAGTTACTAAACTCCAAAACAAATAGAAAAATCAAATTCCCATCCAATTACAATATATTTAGGGTTATAACTTTAAACTTGCCACCTGAAGATGTTCTCGCAAAGTCTGCCACACATTCCACAAGTTTGAATTCTAATTTCCTATATGCAAATGAGTAGATAGAATTAACATTAAACACTAAAAATGCATACATAGTACAATTCTGACACCAATTCCAATGTGTGGGTTTATTCCCCACACAAAGCAATTCTCTGACACCAGCTGGGTGTCCTACAATTCAACTCAATTCTCACACTATCTGCCCAGAGATAGCATCAGATTCCACAGGAGAAGGGCTCAGCCCCACAAGACTGTCCCCTACTTCAGATGGCAATCGCAGTCTGCGTTGTTACCTGTGTTTCTGACCAACTGGCTACAAAGAAGAGGTTCCCATAACCCCCTCCTTTGTTCAATTAACTTGCTAGTGAGGCTCATAGTACTCAGGAAACCAGTCTCACTAGATTACCGGTTTATTACAAAGGATAGGAATCAACAGGCAGATGAAGAGATACATAGGGCGAGGTAGCGAACAAAGCAGCTTCTGTCCGCATAGAGTTTGGGGCCCGCAAGGCACCACATGGATATGTTCTGGTTCACCAGCCTGGAAACTCTCTGAACCCCAACCTTTTGAGTTCTTATGGAGGCTTCATCACATAGGCATGATTGATTAAATCATTGGCCATTGGTGATTGTACGCAACTTCCAGCCCCTTTCCCTTCCCGGAGTTTATTGATCACGGGTTGGGACTGAAAGTTCCAACCCTCTAATCACGTGGTTGGTTCCCCTGACAACCAGCCCATCTTCAGGTTACCTAGGGAGATTGCTAGTCACCTTCTTAACATAACAAAAGACATCTTTAAAGCTCTCTCGTTTTAGAAATTCCACGGGTTTTAGGAGCTCTGGGCCAGGAATAGGAAAAAGACCAAGTACATATTTCTTATTATAGATCACAATATCACACATAGTTTTCTGTGACAGTAGAGCATCAGGTAGCAAAGGCGTCTGGCTCCTTCCAGCAGAAGCAAGTGGAAGCCCATATTCACCACACCGTCCACTCAGGTAGGAGGCAGAGCCGCGTCTGAAGGACCTTCTCAGAAGATTGCCTCCCGACATACTGTTTTGCTTTGGCTCACAGTACCTTTAGGAGTGTTAGAAAAAAATACATTTGGGAGCTCGAATGGCCTGTTCTGCCAGTCTGCTCTTTCAGCAATTTTGCCACAAAGTAAGTAGCTTCTTCTAAAGTATTTTTCTACAGAGATGTGTCACTTTCTTTCTATTTTGTAAACACTGACATAGGCAAAACAAGATGCAAACAAATGTTTCATATCTTCTGTGGTGTACATGGCCCCATCGTGGGTAAGCATTTTTTGTTTACCAGGAGGTCACTTCAAAGACCCACCTGAACTGGCTATACTCTCATCTGTCTTGAAAACTCATGCTTATTACTGAATCAAAGTGTATGCTAGAAATTTTCAGACTCACTTTGGAAAGATTAGTAACAGATGACACTGGTGCCACTGTAGGTAAAATTGATCAATCTGGAATATTTTTGTTGACAATTGCCTTATTATAGTTTCTAAATTTCTAATTGTCTTTGCTTTCTTCCCCTCCCCCCTTTCTTTTGGTGGTATACATGAAATATAGTTTATTTGTTTGGAGGTAAATTACATCACTCTGTGGCTAACACCATGTCAGCGAGAAGAACTGATTGGTATATGACTAATTAATAAAATATGAAAAATCAGTTACGGATTAATAAATGCCAGTTTTTGGACAGAATTTTTCAAAATACAACTAAAAACATTCTATTTAGCAATACCACCCAATGCTGTTTTTACAGTTTTTCTTTTTACCAGTTATACTTAAATCTGTAGTCCAATACATTCACTTCTTGTCCAAATACAAATTCCCCTCAAATCTAAAGAGATGGCTATGAACACAGAAAAAAGAAAATCAGGGCTGTCAATGGATAAGATGGTAGGAAAAGTGCATTCGAGGAAAATGACGGCCCAATTGTATCTATGTGCATATAACTGTTAGTTACGGGACTGATTTGGGGCCTTGAGCAAGTGGACACATCACTTATGGAATCAGGAGGACCGCAGCACACATTTCTCTCAACTACTCTAAGACCAGCAATGGGAAAAGCACTCTTTTAGAGCTAATTCACAAAACACAGGGGCTGGCCCCGTGGCCGAGTGGTTAAGTTCGCGCGCTCTGCTGCAGGCGGCCCAGAGTTTCGTTGGTTCGAATCCTGGGCGCGGACATGGCACTGTTCAGCAAACCATGCTGAGGCGGCATCCCACATGCCACAACTAGAAGGACCTACAACGAAGAATATACAACTATGTACGGGCGGCTTTGGGGAGAAAAAGGAAAAAACAAAATCTTCAAAAAAAACCCCACAAAATGCCAAAGTTGGTAAAGTTCATTTTACCTCATTCTTCATTATCTAAAAGGAGAGAAATTGGGGAAAAACACCTATGTGATGGGGGCCTGCCTGGTAGCATAGCAGTCAGGTTTGCCAGCTCTGCTTCTGTGGCACAGGGGTTCGCTGGTTCAGATCCCGGGTGTGGACCTACGCACCACTTATCAGGCCACGCCGTGCCAGGCGTCTCACATATAAAGCAGAGGAAGATGGGCACAGATGCTAGCTCAGGGCCAAGCTTCCCTAGCAAAATAAAAGAGGAGGATTGGCGGTGGATGTTAGCTGGGGGCTAATCTTCCTGGGGGCAGGGGGTGGGATCTATGTCTTCAGCTCCCAGATAAGATTCCTACAGCATCCTAATGAGTCTGAAACTACTACTATTGCAGTAAATGACTGCAGCCATATGCGCAGGAAGGTCTGAAGAAAGGTCTGCCATTACTTGGTAGTTGAAGTCGATAACAGAAAATACAAAAAAAAAAAAATTATCTAGTCCTGGGATGACAATTCAGAACATTAGTTACATGTGAGTTCTCACAGGTTGGGGCCGGGAGAAACTATTTCTAAGAAGCCACAGAGTCCGTTCTGGACAAGAAATGCATGCTGTTCTTAATTATAAGGACCTCAATAAGATTGGCCAGGGACATAGACAATACTAGGTCACTAAGTCTGGTTAAAACTGAATTTTAGGAACATTCACGTTTTAAAGATAAAGAAAAGAGCAGTTGTACTGTCACAGTCTCATCCACATTATTTACTCAAACACTTGGAAATCAGCTCTGAGAACTAAGAGGCCTCCAGCCTAAACTCATCCCCAGTTGTGATAAAACTCAAAAATCTGACAATCTGGAAGCAAAGTACAGGGACACCTGACCACCCTGAAAATCACGCGGAGCTCCCGCTTGGCCTCCGAGCATCGCCTGGGCGCGCTTCTCCCCGGCGCGCTCCTGGCCAGCGCAGAGACCCTGTTACCTTGTACCGCCTGTGGAAGTCACCCCTTCCCCGTGGGGACGCAGAATGGCCCTCGAGGGAAAATTCTCGCATGCTACCTCCCTACAGTGGTGACCGATAAGAAACAACTACTCCTTTTCTTCAGGCTTTAGAAACTTGAGCCAACCTCGCCGCGGGTCTTCCCCACCCCCGCAGAGGAACCGACGCAGCTCAAACCAAGCGCTTCTCTCCCACTTTTATATCGCTGTTATTACAAACCTGGTGATGTTGCTGAAATACGGTTTAAAAACTCACCAAGATTTCAGTCAGTCACCTTTCCCTGACCAAGCTCAAACGTTGCTGTCAGCTCACCCTCCCTCTCCTCCCACCGCCATGCTTTCTCCTCTGTGGGTTGTATAACCTCCATCACTAAGGTGGTTCATGATTAAAATACTACTTACCATCTAAAATGACAAACTGAAATTAATTTAATACACACTGACTCAAATAATGTGATGTAATTTTTCTGCTATCAAATTGGCAAATATTTTAAAGATTGATTATACCCACGTGTGGGGAAACGCCTGCTTTTGGTATAAGTTGGTATGGCCTATTTAAGCGTTCAAATCTTTTTGTTTGTTTGTTTTTTGTTGGAGGAAGACTAGCCCTGAGCTAACATCCGCTGCCAATCCTGCTCTTTTTGCTGAGGAAGACTGGCCCTGAGCTCACATCCGTGCCCATCTTCCTCGGCTTTATGTGTGGGATGCCTACCACAGCATGGCTCTCTAAGCGGTGTCATGTCCGCATCTGGGGTTCCGAGCCAGCGAACCCCGGCTGACAAAGAGGAATGGGCGCATTTAACCATTGTGCCACTGGGCCAGCCCCTGAGTGTTCAAATCTTAAAAAGCACACACACGGAAAGGAAAGAACTCTGGCTCAAAGAACTCTCATTTAAAGAAAAGCCCTGACGTCATATTTCTTTAACTGTAATACTGCTCTTTTCATTCCTCTCAATTCATAAAGTCTGTCTTTGCTCTGCAAGTCTTATATGTGTATCAAACTTCCCACTTCCCCTTTCCCCAAAGGTGGAAATAGCTCTTGTTCATGCTGAGAGGAAGCACAATGTGGTCTTTAAAAGCATGGGCACTGAGGACTAGCCCCGCCGTGTAGTAAGTTCACTGCTCCATTTCAGCAGAGGGGCTTCCCGGCCTGGATCCCAGACACGGACCTACACAGCTCTGTCAGGCCATGCTGTGGGGGTGTCCCACACACAAACTGGAGGAAGACTGCCGCACATGTTAGCTCAGCAGCAATCTTCCTCAAGCAAAAAGAGGAAGACTGGCAACAGACATTAGCTCAGGGCCATTCTTTTAACCATAAAAAAAAAAAGCATAGACGCTGAGATCAGCCAGCTTGTCACAAGCTCAGCTCTATCACTTGCTATCATGTGACTATGAGCAAGTTACACAATTTTTCTAAGCCCCAGTTTACTCATGTGTAAAATGAGGATAATGTCAGCACAGTGAGGACGATGTCACCAAGCAGTATGTCACATCCAAACTCTCTAAGTTATGTTGCCTGTGCATAGTAATTACTCAATAAATGCTGGCTATTATTAATATGATAACTGCTTCAAACTTCTCTTTGAATCCTTTTCCAGAGATTAGAGAAAGTTTGCAGCTACCAAAGTTGCCTGGGAGAATTGAGACAATAAATGTGACGATTCCTGTGGTCTTTGCAGCGTGAGACTGGGCGAGCTTCTGGAAGTTCCAAGCCCGTGGCCTGTGTGAACTTAATTCTACCACCAGAACCACTTCCTTCTGGATAGTTCAGTTCTCAGTGCCTCTTATCCATAGAACAAACATTCTGTTTTTTCCCTTTTACTTTATCCTGAGTGTAAATTTTCTGAGTTATAGACCTAAGAATATCTTCCTATTGGCAATTGTTTAAACACAGCATCTTGGGTCAAATACCTTCTCTTGATATTTTATGATTTTCTCTGGGTTTAGAAATATAGAATTCTAAGCCTTCCTCCAGATTTACTGAATAAGAATCTCTAAGATCAAGCAATCAGAAACCAATGTCTTCATTATTTGGCATTAATTCATATTGTGGAGAAGTCTGAAATTGTCATGAATTTAACACTTTTCAAAATTAATTTAAATTTAAATTTAATTTGTATCTTTTTTTCTGTCAAAAATGTGTAACTAATTCGGCCCATTTTCTTTTTTCCTTTTTTTTTGAGGAAGATTAGCCCTGAGCTAACATCTGCTGCCAAACCTCCTCTTTTTGCTGAGGAAGACTGGCCCTGAGCTAACATCCATGCCCATCTTCCTCTATTTTATATATGGGATGCCTACCATGGCATGGCTTGCCAAGCGCACACCGGAATCCAGGCCAGTGAACCCCGGGCCGCCAAGAAGCAGAATGTGCAAACTTAACTGCTGCACCACCAGGCCGGCCCCAGTCCATTTTCTTGAATTTTAAGAATTCACCAGAATATATATTGCTATAGATTCTTTTTAAAAACATTGCATTGTAGAGGCAAATATCATAAACAAGTTGCTTTTGTGAAAGCAGAAAATATCTAATAATGTCACATCAATTCTATCATCCCAATGTCCAAACCATCAATCTTTCGGCTTTCTTTCCGTTGTCAAATAATCTGTACAAGAGATGCGCTGGGTATCCTTCATCCTCTGAAACTTCTTCCACAAGTGCTCTACTCCCAACACTATTATTTTTCTTTTTATTTGTTCAAGCAAAGAGAAGATGACATTGATTTCCAGTGTCTACTTACTTGGGCAGAGCATACCAAACAGTTTCACATTTATTTGTTTGTTTTTTATATATGCCAAACAGATGTAGTTCCTTCATTAGTACCAGATTTATATCTACCCAGAAGCGTGTGCTAATATCATTATCATTCTTAACACCTGTGATTTAATCAAAGCGGGAAGGTGGGAGCGAAAAGCTGTGGTTCTCATCCTTGATTGCATACTGCGAAAAGCTGTGGTTCTCATCCTTGATTGCATACTGCGATCACCTGAGGGCCTTTAAAAACTAACGCCTGCGCCCCACCCCCATATGGGTTCTGACTAAATTGCTCTAAGGCTGGCGGGGGCTCCCCAGGTGATTCTAATGTGCATCAGTGGTTGAGAACCGCTGGCATGGAGATGGGCTGTTGCTGTGGGCAGGGGGGGCCTAGGGTGGACGTGAGGGAGTGTCTGTTGCTCACACTGCCTAGAAAGTCACTACACAACTTGTACAATGGCTGTATCTCCCATCAACATACTTCAATAAGCATCTGAGATAGTCAAAGATCAAGTCATAAAGAGAACTTCCATACCACGTAAAAACCTGAATTCTATCCTTTGTTTGCTAGAAACTAACTACTTAGCTGAGAAAAAAATCTAACCCTTGATGTTATCTTATTCCTTTCATTAAAATGCTCCAAGAATTGGCTAAGTGGGTAGCTGGATGCCCTAAATGCGTCATCTATTTTTTCTATTTAATTTTATTACACCCACACCAGTGGTCCTGTACAGTACAGAAAATACAATAACTAAATAAAACAATAAAAGATTAAAAGAATCACTTCCATTCCTAACTGCCAGAAAAAATTTATTTTAACATTTTGGCACATATCTTAGGTTGCCCATACACATATTTGCCATCTACTTGGTAAGTGGCCAATAAATATTTATTGAATTAAGTATATTTGTGTAGATATTGTGTCATACTGCACATAATATTTTTTGTGTCAGTATACATCTCATTTCAGATTTAGTTTCCACTTTGATTAGGTTGAGCAATTTTCATATGCCTATTAGAAATGTGTTCTTTTTGTGAACTTGCTGTTAATACACTTTGTCCATTCTATCACTGGCTGCTCAGTTTTGTGGCCCATTGACAGCCAAGACATGGATGACATTTACCTCAGTTCTGATCACCATAATCTCTGTAACCTCCACTACTACAGTGTAATTGGTCTCAAAGGCCCCTAATTCAATCTATTCTCCACTCTACAACTGATCTCATCACTTAAAACCCTTCAATGGTGTTTAATCATCTTAAATATTTAGTACAAAATCTTTAGCCTGAGTTGGAAAAGCCTTCAGCCTCCTGACTGGTTTCCAGTTTAGAACAGCTCTAATCAATTTTCCAATTTAAATTTTACCTGATCACAACCCAGATTAAAACTCCCCAGTAGCTTCCATTTACCCTCAGACTCTAATCCGAAAACCCTAATTCTCTTCTCAAATACTGATTCAAGTCTCCTTTCTGGTCACTGCCTCGCTAATGAATGTGTTTGGAGAGTAACCTGAAGAATGTAAGAGAAGAAGTAGTGCTTTTATCTGGAGAAATAACTTTCTAGGCGGAGCAATTAGCAAGTGCAAAGGCCTAAACTGGGACCACACTTGGCTTGTTGACTGAAAAAACCAAGGCGAGTTGAGGTGATGGAGCAGAGTGAAGGGAAGCATTAGTGGAAATCAGAAAGGTAGCAAGGAACAAAATCCCATAGGATTCCGTAAGCTATTGTCAAGTCTTGGAACCATGGAATGATATTATCTAATTTACATTTTAAAAGGACTACTCTTGTTGAAAGTAGACTGTGGTTTGGGAAGGAAAAAGGCAGAAGCAGAGAGAGTTATGAAATATAACTAGAGATGATGGTGATAAGAACTGGTAGTATTCTGGGTGTATTTTAAAGAAAGAAAAGAAATATTTTCTGACAGATTGAGTTTGAACTACAAGAAAAGGAGAGAGTCAAAGATGCCATCAAGGTTTTTGATTCAATCAACGGGACTAATGGAGTTGGCATTACTAAAATGGGGAGAGTTTGAGAGGGTCAGGTTCAGTGCAGGGGATCAGGATTGAGTTGGGGAATTTTAAGTCTGACTTAAATTACCTATTAGACATCCAAGCAGAGATATTGAATTGGGAGTTGGATATACAAGCGTGGAGATAAAAATCTGGAAGTAATCACCATTTGGGTGGTATTGAAAACCCTGAGATTGGATTACCGAGGGTAGGACTACATGCGTAGGAGATAAGAGATACAGGGGTTTGGCCTTGGGTGATTCAATAGATCCAAGGTCGGGGAGAGGTAGGGAGAAAGAGAAGGAACAAGCAAAGAAAACTTGAAGGAACAACCATTGATAAAGAAGGACACTCAGAAAGGGAGGCTGTCCTGGATCCATGAGAAGAAAGGTTTTCAAGTTGGAGAGAGCTCCTGATACTTAAAGTAAGATGGGGACTGGGAATTGATCGTTAGATTTTTGCAACATTAAGGTCATTAATTTGTGACTTTGATGAGAGGAGTGTACATGGAGGTTGGATGTGAGAGCCTGCCTGGAGTACATTTAAAAGAGAAGGAGGAGGAAAAGATCACCAACGTGCAAACAGCAAATATAGAGAACTCTTTAAAAGAGTTTTGCTGTAAAACAAAATAAAGAAATGAGATGGTAGCGATAAGGGATATGGGACTCAAGAGTTTTGTTGTTTTTTTCCTAACCTGGTAACAATTACAGTATGTTTATGTTGTGGATGGAGATGACAGAGTAGAGAGGGGAAACTGATAGTGATTTGAATCCCACAAATCTGAAGTTGCAAATTTTAAAATAGAATTAGTAAACTCGAATTTAAATTTAAATAATTGTTTTTAATGCAAGCAGTTTAACTATAGTGTGGCCTTATAACCCTTGGCTATGTGAACACTTTTTAAAATTGAGATATAATTTACAAACCATAAAATTCACTCTTTTAAAATGTAAAATTCAGTGGTTTTTTAGTATATTCACAATGTTGTACAACCATCACCGCTATTTAATTCCAGCCCATTTTCACCACCTTAAAAAAACCTGTTAGGGGCTGGCCCTGTGGCCGAGTGGTTAAGTTCTCCCGCTCCGCTGCAGGCGGCCCAGTGTTTCGTTGGTTTGAATCCTGGGCGCGGACATGGCACTGCTCATCAAACCACGCTGAGGCAGCGTCCCACATGCCACAACTAGAAGGACCCACAACGAAGAACATACAACGGTGTACCGGGGGGCTTTGGGGAGAAAAAGGAAAAAAAATTAAAAAACATCTTTAAAAAAAATAAAGTCTTAAAAAAAAAAAATCTGTTAGCAGACACTCCCCATTCTGCCCTACCTTAATCCCTGACAAAAACTAATCTATTTTCTGTCTCTATTGATTTGCCTATACTGGACATTTCACATAAATAGAATTATACAGTATTTGACCTTTTGTGTCTGACCTTTTTTTGCTTAGCATATTTTCAAGATTCATCCACATTGAGCATGAATTAGTATTTTACTCCCTTTTTTTGTGGCTAGATAATATTCCAGTGCATGAGTATATACCATATTTTCTTTATTCATTCATCAGTTTATGGACATTTGGGTTGTTTCCCCTTTAGCTATTATGAGTGAAGCTGCTATGATCATTCATATAACAAGTTATTGTGTGGACATACGTTTTCATTTCTCTTGCATATAGTATCTAAGAAAGGAATTGCTGGGTCATTGGTAACTCTATGTTTCACTTTTAGAAAACAGTTTTTTCTGCTTCTATTGAGATGATCTTATGTTTTTTGTCCTTTGTCCTATTGATATATTACAATGATTGATTTTTATATTTTTTTAAGGGTTTTTTTGAGAAAGATTAGCCCTGAGCTAACATCTGCTGCCAATCCTCCTCTTTTTGCTGAGGAAGACTGGCCCTGAGCTAACATCCGTGCCCATCTTCCTCTACTTTATATGTGGGACGCCTGCCACAGCTTGGCTTGCCAAGCGATGCCATGTCCACACCCAGGATCCGAACCGGTGAACCTCGGGCCCCCAAAGCGGAATGTGCGCACTTAACCACTGCACCACTGGGCCGGCCCCTGATTTTCGTATATTGAACCAACCTCACATTTCTAGAATAAATCCCCTTTGGTCATGGTGTCTAATTATTTTATATGTGGCTGGATTTGGATTGCTAGTATTTTGTTGAAGATTTTTGCCTCTATATTCATAAGGGATATCAATATTTTTTTATCTTGGGATATCTCTGTCTGGTTTTGGCATCAGGGCATGATGGTCAGTTTTATGTGGCAACTTGGCTTGGTTACAGGCCCCAGTTATTCAATCAAACACTAAGGTAGGTGCTGCTGGTATTTTTAAGGTATCTTTTAGATGTAATTAAAATCCATATGAGTTGACTTTAGGTGAGGGAGATTATCCTGGATAACTTGAGTAAGCCTGATCCAATCAGTTAAGGCTTTAAGAGTAGAGCTGAGGCTTCCGTGAGGAGAACAAATTCTGCCTGTGGAGAGCAGCTTCACGTGCTGAAGGGTGCCCGAAGGATTTCAGATTTGTCTGGACAGCTTCTGCAATCATGTAAGCCAATTCCTTGCAATAAATCTCTTAATGTTTATGTCCTACTGGTTCTGGTTGAAGGCTGACTGATAACATAGGGTAATTAATACTGTCTTCATAGAATGAGTTGAGAAATATTCCTTCCTCTTCTATTTTTTGAAAGAGTTTGTGAAAGGCTTAATTGTTATTTAAATGTTGGTAGAATTCAGCAGCGCAGCCATCTGATTATATGAGTGTTTATAAGATTTGTTTTTCAATGTGAGAAATTTATTTTATTGTATGTGTTAATTTGAAGTTGTTCTTTCATCTCAAATATATCTAGGATGTCTGTCCATGTTAGTTTTTGTTGACCTAGTTCATACCTTTTTTATTGCTGAATTATATTCCATAGTAGAATATGTGAGGTGTTTTTAGCTTGGCAGATCCGGGTTTAAATCCTACTAGCAGTGTAAGTTTGGGCTGCTCTTTTCTCCCCCCTGAGATAGAGCCACAGATCAACCTGGGACTTAAACATGCCTGTGTTCTTTCTGTGGTGGTCTCCGCTCCAACATCTGAGCCACATCCCTTGCCTGTTCTCAAGTCTTCTGTTTTTTGTTTTGTTTTCTTTCTTCTTTCTCCCCTTAAATCAACCTTGATCTCTGGAAATTTGTTGAGGAAAAGTCAATGAAAACAAAACACAAATCCCCTTGATATTAGTAGCCTGGCCACAGTATGCCCCATTGCAGTCACTTGTGAAAATTAAATGTTTCCTGCTAATAGTTTTATGGATATAGTATGGTATGGATATGGTAAAAATTATGGATTTCAGCGATAACAGAGAATAGGTTTAACCCCAGCAGAGTTGAATAGTTAAATGGGAAGAGAGGTTTTATTTATACAAATAATATACAATCTTCTGAGTCAGAAAAGGGAGAGAATGTGTGTGTGTGTGTGTGTGTTTTATTTATTTATTTATTTTTGCCTGCCAGTGATTGGCGGGTGAAATTAAGCAGGCCATGTGGACTATAGCTAGTTAGAGAAAGAAGCTTCCATCTAAAGATGAGAAGAACTCCTCAGATCCAGCCAATTGTTGATTAGATGGGAATTTAGGACCACTAATTTCAAAATTTTTAAATCTGGAAATTTGAATTTTAATTTCGAATCTCTTGAATTTTAAATGTTGGCCATAAATTCAAGATTTTGCTTTAAAAAGAACAACTTACGGCGCCAGCCCTGTGGCCCAGTGGTTAAGTTCATGCTCTCCGCTCTGGCGGCCCAGGGTTGCGCAGGTTCGGATCCTGGGCACAGATGAGGCACCGCTCATCAGGCCATGCTGAGGTGGCGTCCCACGTAGCACCACCAGAGGCACCTACAACTAGAATATACAACTATGCACTCTGGGGCATCGGGGAGAAGAAGAAGAGAAAGGAAAACAAAAAAGATTGGCAACAGATGTTAGCTCAGGTGCCAATCTTTTAAAAAATTAATTTAATTTAAAAGTGAACAATTCACAACATAAACAAAACATGTCTGTTTGCTAAATTTTGGCCCCAGGTACCATTTTGCAACCTCTCAGTTCATGATCTCATTCATTTCATGGCTTCAAGGATCTTCAAAGGTGAAGTAAACTCGTCCTCTCCACCATCAGTCTCAGGATCGTCTCCCACTGAATCACTGTCCCCAGGAGACACTACTGTCATCCCTGGACAGAGCCAGAAACCCAGTAGTCGTTAGTTTTACCTCCCTCTCTCTCACCACCATCCTCCAATCTTCAGATGGAGCCTCAGTATCTCCTGGTGCCATTCACTTTTTCATTTTCTCTACCACCTTCCCACTCCCAAAAGAGCAGGTCCATTACCACTCTAACTTATACCCATCTAGCTAATGCCCTCGTTATCCACTATGCTCCCTTCGCCACCATTCTCCCTTGGCAGCCAGAATCTTGTTTAAATACAAATTTATTTATGTTACTTGCTCTATTTAAAACCTCAAAAAAATTTACCATTCTCCTTAGCTAAAAGACCACAGCATTCAACTGTATAGAGAATTGCCTGACATATGTGTAAATGTTCAAATTACAGTTAAATTAATAAATTTGCTGGTAGTGCTGTTGAGTCGATTCTGACTCCTGGCCACCCTGTGGGTAGCAGAGCGGAACCTGCCCAGCTTCTGTGCGCCATCCTCTCACCTTCCGGCGCTCTATCGGACAGTGCTCTGCTGCGATTCACAGAGTATTCATGGCCAATTTTTTCAGAGCTGGGGGGGCCAGGTCCTCCTTCCTAATCTGTTTAGCCCGGAAGCTCTGCTGAAACCTGTCCACCATGGGTGACCCTGCTGGTATTTGAAATACCGGTGGCACAGCTTTCAGCATCACAGCAACACGCAGCCACCAAGGTATGACAAGCGACAGACAGGTAGTGTGGTTCCCTAACCTGGAAACAAACCCAAGCCTGCAGCAGGGAGAGTATCTCATCTTAACCACTAAGGCTGGCAAATTAATACACATATAATATGATAAAACAAAAACTATGAAATCAAGGACAGGAAAATTCCAAATTGAATAGAAGTTTAAATTAATGAAGAGGAATAGTGTATAAAAATGCAAGCTATTTGATCTTAATTAGATACTAATTTTGAGCCAAGATTTGATTCAGAATTGTTGATTTGAGTCTCTTGACTGCCAAAGTTAAAAAGGACACATGATTAGTATTTTGAGAGAATATGTTAGTTTTCTGGAGAGATCAAAGTTTTTCCTGTGACAATTTTTTTAAACAATAGTAATTTTATCTGAGTATAAATTTAACATGTGATATAGACGAGCATCTCAATTAGGCAGTGAAATCACCTCTGGGACATAAGACTGAAATTACATCAATAATATACAGAGGAAACTTGTCCTCCTATAATCTATATAAGGAAAATGCATATACCTATCAAGAAACATCAATTTTAGGTACTAAAAACTTGGAAAGAAAGAAGAATAGAAAATAGTCCTGTTTGCCCTTACTGAAAAGTCCCAAGACTTTCCTCTCTGAATTTTTGGGAAATAATTGCTGTCACCCCACAGTAAGGAGCAGGATTGAATGCAGGTTCATCACAAGTGTCAGTAACTATATGTGTCTAATTGAGCACATGCAATTGAACCCTCAGCTACCAACACAAATTCAAGTCTAAGGGGAAGTGAACAAAAGCTACTGTGGAATTATTGCTGGCAGTTTCTCCTCAAGGAAATAAAAGGTGTAAAAGTGGTCAACAATGGAGTTTTCATTCTGGATCACACTTTCTAAGATCATTTGATCCAGTAGGTCTGGCACAGGGCCTAGCGAACCAGGACTCACTGTTTCCTACCTTCAAATAGCATTTTGTGTCAGAGACATCTACAAATGCTTAATTTTAAAAAGTATATGGATCAAAACGACTATCACATGAATGAAAAGAAAATTTGAAGGCCCCACAATGTGATAAATTTAAATATGGAAAATTTAATGAGAAGGAAAATTATTGAATGATTCCCCAGAAAATCTATTTCTTTACAGCCTAATAAGTAACTTGTCTTATCCCTGAACTTGAACCTTCTCTCTAGAGATAGTTTTTCTCATTTTGTTAATGATTACATTTTGCCTTAATCATAATCTTATTCCCAACTTTCCCTTTCAGCTCTCCATTTCTGACTAAAGAGATTGTTTCCATATATGAAAGGTGGTGTTTAGGGAGTAGAAGGAGAGAGGAATGACTGGGTAGCCCAGGATATTGATAATGGAAGATATTGAGAGCAGAAATGATCCAGGATGCTTGGTAATGGTAGTACCACCAAGCATACGTACCCCATCAGTATCACCCAGCATACGTACCCCATCAGTATCACCCATGTACTGTAAGGACCAGTAAGGGTCTATCGCTTGCAACAATGAAAGCAAATGTTGGCTTTGATACTGTTTTTAGCATTCTTGGGCTTCACAATTACATGGGGCCTGTTACACAGCCAAGGAGGTGCAACACAGAAAGGCACAGTAAATTGCCTAAGATCACAAGATCATTAATTGTGAAAACTGAAGCAATATCAAGTCTGATTTGGAATAGTGCCTCCCAGAATCGATACGGGGTTGCTTAGAAACTTGGAGGGTTGCAAGGATGGGAAAGAGAATACAAAGTTTGAAATAGGTATCAGGGGCTCCCGGGAGAAGATGGTAGAAGTTATGGTTTGCTAAATTAGAATGCACAAATTATAATAACCCCAAAGATTTTCAAGAAAATATTTACTGTCTCTGTGAATTATCAGAAGATAAAAATTTTATATTACTATGTTTGTTAGCTGGAGAAATCAAAATGTGGGAAAACAATATTTTCAGGTACACTGAAATTAGCAAAGTCATTCTAAGCAATCCTGTGCTATACAGGGATCATTGAAATTTTAGAAATAAAAAAAATTCTTTGTACTTTGTTTATTTTTGCAGTAAGCATATTACTTGGAAACATTTTGTTATAAATTGTACTTATTTTATTTTACATATTTTGGTTTTTGTTTTTGTTGTGGTGGTTTGTTCATGAAGGCTAACCCTGAGCTAACATCTGCTGCCAATCCTCTTTTTGCTGAGGAAGACCGGCCCTGAGCTAACATCTGTGCCCATCTTCCTCCACTTTATATGTGGGACGCCTGCCATGCGTGACTTGACGAGCAGTGCTCGGTCCATGCCCAGGATCCGAACCAGTAAACCCCAGGTTGCCAAAGCAGCGTGTGCAAATTTGACTGCTATGCCACTGGGCCAGCCCCTATTTTCCATATTTTGAACAAAACCAGACTGATGACGTTCAAGTTGGGAATTCAATAAGTTTAATGGGGTTCTTTTTCAAATTAGAGACATCTGGGAAATGGAAAATTCAGTTATTTACTTATAAGAGCTTTTGAATGTGTTCCTACAAGAATAAACTTTTTATCTCTTTCAGGACTTAGATAAAACCGTCTGGTGCTGAGAATTTTTTCATCTCTAAAAGAGAGAAAAGGAGAGAAGACCCAAAACAAGACGGTCATGGACCTATATCAGCAAGGGTTGGAAGCTAGTGACAACTTCACAAAATCCAAAAGTTGGAGTAAGAGTGAATTAAGTAGAAATCAAATAATAAGCAAATCGATTGCCTCTTACCTTTTATTCCATTCTAAACTGTTCTTTTACCTATAACCAAATCTTAGAAATTCATTACTAATTGACTATTTTGGGGCCACACAGGCACACCTAGTTCACAAAATAACTGGATTGGCCTGAAATGCAATATAAATCCACTTTTGGAGGATGGCATCAATGGCATCGATGGCATCAATGGCATGAGCTTTGAAGAGACCCTGAGTTCAGTACTACAATTTTTAGCCCAAGATGAACAATATATGAACCACCTGCAACATCTCCAGGACACAAAGACGTGTGATAAAGCCTTCCTTAATAGCTCAGATGCTACTCGGTCTGCAGGTATTCCATGGAATTATTAATATGATGGTTTTCACTAATTTCTTTTTTTTCTTTTTCTTTTTTTTTGAGGAAGACTAGCCCTGATCTAACATGTGCCTCCAATCCTCCTCTTTTTGCTGAGAAAGAGTGGCCCTGAGCTAACATCTGTGCCCATCTTCCTCTATTTTATGTGGGACACCTGCCACAGCATGGCTTGACAAGTGGCGCATATGTCCACACCTGGGATCTGAACCGGCGAACCCCAGGCTGCAGAAGCAGAACATGGGAACTTAACCGCTGCGCCACCGGGCCGGCCCTTACTAATTTATTTAAACAGACGCTGCTATTGCACAAGGCTCAAACAACATAAACGTATACAGCACAAAATGCAAAAGTCCCCCTCGTTCACTGGACACTTTATTTCATTCCCCCTTTGTAACCATAATGAAATTATGTGAGTGTCATTCACACTACACTCTCTCCTTCCATACCTGCACAATTATGCATGTACATAATTTTTACATACATGAGATTATACTAAAAAAAATTTGTAATTTGCATAGTATTTCATAGAATACATGTAAAATACTTAAGCATTCTTCCATTGATGAACCTCAGTTTAAAAAAATAGCATTGCCTATAATGTTATAATAGACGTCCTTTTACACACAGCTTTGAGCTAATGAACACGTATTTCTTGAACTTGCTAGATCAAAGTCTGTGTACCTTTTCCACATTGTTAAGTACTTCCAAATTTGTTTTCAAAAAGATTTTTACTGATTTGGACTCTCACAAACAGGGTATAAGAAATGTTATCTGCGGGGCCAGCCCCGTGGCTGAGTGGTTAAGTTCACACACTCCGCTGCAGGCGACTCAGTGTTTCATCGGTTCCGATCCTGGGCACGGACATGGTGCATGCCAGCCACGCTGAGGTGGCATCCCACGTGCCACAACTGGAAGGACCCACAACTAAGAATATACAACTATGTACCGGGGGGCTTTGTGGAGAAAAAGGAAAAATAAAAAAATCTTTGAAAAGAAAAAAAAAAAAGAAAAAGAAGTGTCATCTGAGGGGCCGGCCCCGTGGCCAAGTGGTTAAGTTCATGTGCTCCACTTCGGTGGCCCATTCGGATCCTGGGTGCAGACATGGCACTGCTCGTCAGGCCACGCTGAGGTGGCGTCCCACATGCCACAACTAGAAGGACCTGCAACTAAAATAAACTACTACGTACCGGGGGACTTTGGGGAGAAGAAGAAGAAGAAAAAAAAAAGAAGATTGGCAACAGACGTGAGCCCCGGTGCCAATCTTTAAAATAAAAAGAGTGCTACCATTTCAACAAGTTATTGACCACATGGAAGGCGTTGTTTGGAGGGAGCAGGTACTAACCTCATTTCTAAAAACAAAAAAAGAAATATTATCTGAATATATGTATTGTTTTAGGAATAACTTAAATCCAATCAAAGTAAAAGGGGTAAGCCTATGATTTATGATTGATTTAGGTTTATAACTATTACTCTATAAAAAGGGAGCTCAAAGATTACATTTATTTGTCATTGTCCGGAGAAAAAAGAACTATAGACCTCCAGATGTGGCAACACCAGCAAAGTACTACGTCCTCCTGAGACGCTGTGTCAGCAGCCAGGTGTCTGACTCTATTTTCAAGTCTTTGCCTTTCCATGAGTTCCTTAATTTCCAGAAAGAGATTCATCTCCTTTCCCTTTGTAAATCTACTTTAAAAAATTCTATGGAATATCGGAAATATGCAAAAACCTAGTTGACATATATTTAATTTATAGGCAAATAAATAACATGAACATGTAAGAATCAACCAACTCAAAAAACAATATATTTATTTTATAAAATATAAAACCGGGGCCAGCCCAGTGGCTCAGCAGTTAAGTGGGCATGTTCTGCTTTGGTGGCCCAGGGTTCACTGGTTCAGATCCCGGCTGCCGACATGGCACCACTTGGCAAGCCATGCTGTGGTGGGCATCCCACATAGAAAGTAGAGGAAGATGGGCACGGATGTTAGCTCAGGGCCAGTCTTCCTCAGCAAAAAGAGGAGGATTGGCAGCAGATGTTAGCTCAGGGCTAACCTTCCTCAAAAAAAAAAATAAATAAAAAAAATAAAACCATATATATTATGTGTTATGTAGTAAATAATGTATCTTATTATCAATGTAAGCACAGCATTACCCATACATTTCTTCTACTTATCTGTATGCTTCCTCTAGTCTATCTTGTTTTTCCAACCATCTTTCTAGATTTTGTTTATCATTTCCTTAGTTTTATAATTTTTATCACACATTTATGTACCCTCCAATAATATTATTTGGGTTTTGAAGTTTTAAAAAATAATATTAATCATTATGTACTTTTTTGGACTTACTCTTTTTACTCAAAATTATGTTTCTGAAACTAACCATGTAGTTGAATGCGGTTTTAATTCATTAACTTCATTTGGACAGTAGACATTGGATTATTCCCACTTCTGTTGTTTCAGGCAACACTGGTCCGTCTTTATTCCTGTCTCCTGACGCACATCTGCACGAGGTTCTCCATGCACCCACCAAGGATAAGAGACTGTATAATTTTACAAGAGTGCTAAATTGTTTTCCAAACAACTCGAATCGCTTTACACTTCCACCAAAAATATATAAAAGTTCTTGTCAATCCACCACCATCTAACACTTGGTATTATTAGATTTCTCCATTTCTGCCTATCAAATGGGCATAAAATGGCAGCTCATTTTTATCTTCATCTTAATTACTAATAAGGCTGAAATTTTTTTCAAAATATTGGCCATTCAGGTCTATTTCTGACTCCTGTTATCCCCCTTTTCTTATTGGATTGTTGTTCTTTTCCTTATTGATTTATGGGAATTCTTTGTATGTTATAGATACCAATAATTTGTCAGTTATCTGTTACATATATTTTGTCCAGATTTGTGACTTTTCTCTTCACTTTATTATGGCATCTTTGGTTCTTTTTTTTTTTTCTAAAGATTGGCACCTGAGCTAACATCTGTTGCCAATCTTTTTTTTTTTTTAATTATCCCCAAAGCCCCCAAGACATAGTTGTATATTCTCGTTGTAGATCCTTCTAGTCGTGCTATGTGGGACGCCACCTCAGCGTGGCTCGATGAGCTGTGCCATGTCTGCACCCAGGATCCGAACTGGCAAAACCCGGGGCCACCGAAGCAGAACACATGAACTTAACTACTCGGCCACGGGGCCAGCCCTGGTTCTCAATTTTAATATAAATTTTATCAATCTTTTCTAGCAGTATTTATTAAATAGCCCATTACTTCCCCCACTGATCTGTAATTCTCCTCTATCATATCAGTTTTTGATGATATACATGGGTCTGCTTTTAGACTCACTTTCAGTTCCAGTGGCTAATTTGTCCCCCTGTACAATATTACCTCACTGTCTTAATTACTATTGCTTTCTATTAACTTCCTAATTGTATTCTTTTTCTGTTGTGTCTTGGTTATTTTTAAGTTACTGATTTTTTTTTTTTTTTTGAGGAAGTTTAGCCCTGAGCTAACTACTACCAATCCTCCTCTTTTTGCTGAGGAAGCCTCGCCCTGAGCTAACATCAGTGCCCATCTTCCTCTACTTTCTATGTGGGTCACCTACCACAGCATGGCATGCCAAGTGGTGCCATGTCCGCACCTGGGACCTGAACTGGTGAACCCTGGGCCACCGAGAAGCCGAACATGCGCACTTAACTGCTGCACCACTGGGCTGGCCCTAAATTACTGATTTCTTTAATGGTACAAGTAGAGGGGATCATATAATATGTAATTTAAACCAGAGTTTAAAAGGTGAGAGTTTAAACCAGAGAGTAAAAGGTGGTATCATTAATATTAATAATTATGACAGGACATGGGCATATGCCAGGACAATCCTGGGAAAACTGAAATATATGGATAAATTTCTAAAAATTATATGTCTTACCAAAACTCTCTCAAGAAGAAATAAAAAGCCTAATGGTCCTTTAACTAAAGTCACTTGTAACTTATGCATTTCAAGGTAACATTTTTGACTAATTAACATCACAAGGAGATGTATTAATTTCGATATATAGCCCTTTCAGCATATATTTAAATCCAAAAGAAAATTATTTTTAAGTTGTTCTCTTGATGAAAATCTTCACTGAGTCTGACAACTTTCCTTTTTCTTTCTTCTCTGCTTTCCACCAATGTACAACATTCCTAGTTTATGAAAATCAAGGGGCCAGCTCCGTGGCCGAGTGGTTAAGTTCGCACGCTCTGCTGTGGCAGCCCAGGGTTCGGATCCTGGGCACAGACATGGCACTGCTCGTCAGGCCACGTTGAGGCAGTGTCCCACATCCCACAGCTAGAAGGACATGCAACTAAGATATACAACTGTGTATGGTGGGGGGGGGGGGGGGGGTGTGTTTGAGGAGATAAAGCAGGGAGAAAAAAAAAAAAGATTGGCAACAGTTGTTAGCCCAGGTGCCAATCTTTAAAAAAAAAAAAAAAGAAAATCAAATATATTCTTACACTGAAAAATGTCAACTATGATCTGAAAGTCAAGTTTAGCTGCAGCTTGATTTTATTCCACAGATCTTGCTACACAGAAACAACTACCTAAGCCTCGTGATCAGAATTCAGACCAATCAAATAGGAACCATAGTGAAGATGAAAGAATCGGAAAGAAAAAATGGAAAGAAAGAGAAAAAGAAGAAGAAAAGGAAGATGAAATAGAAGAGAAACAGGAAGAGGATCAGAACAAAAGATTAGTGAGCAAACCTCTCATGGACGCTCTCTGGGCAACATTCAAGATGAACAGATGCCCCACAATAGGAGATAAGCTATCACTCGCATTTGAATTCAACATGACAGAAAAACAGGTGTGACAACATATTTCTTTATTGAGAGAGTCATTTGTGTAGCACTATAACTCATATAAACCAATATCCTTATTCCTGGATTAGTCACCTCCCCCACCTCAATTCTTTTACAGATAGATCAATGGTTTTGTAAAAAGAGGAAGAAATACAATAAAGAAATGAAAAAGCGGAAATATAAGAAAAGACTTAAGAGGTAAGAATGTTTTATATGTAGAACACTAAGTTGTAAGGAAGTGAAAAAACATACTGACTTTTGGAGACAGATTGTGTTCCCATAGTTAATGGATAACCCATAAACTTTTTCGTGTTCCAGCCAGTGGCACAAAGAACAATTTAGTGCCCTTTTTTCACTCTGCTCAACACACAAAAATGCATATGCTTACATAGACATGCCACTATTCACCATGTAGTCGTATTACCAAATATACTGCTACAGCCGATAGATTTTTATTGATTGCAGTAGAATTAATAATTAACTTAAATAAATAAAAATAATTTAATAATTTTGTCTGTTTTTTTTCCTTAGATGCTGAATATATTTGATGTTTGACGTTTCTTTCTACCAATTGGCAGAATGTCATGTGGTTAGAAGGAATTAAGAACAACATTGACATTTTTAATAGCATTAGACTGCATATAGAATTTTAATATATTATTTATGTATATTTACATACAAATTTTTATGTATTACCTCAGTTGGTTATCACTCTAAACCGCAAATGAGGACACTGAATTGCTGGGAAATAATGTGAGTTCCATCAACAAGTACCAATTCCAAATGTCTAAGCTTGAATTTGTGCTTTTGTCTCTCAGCTACAAATGCTGTGTGTTTTCAGTTATTACCTGGGAAATATTCTAGGCCGTATCAATCTGGGTTTCAAATGTAGAGTTTGTATACTCCTAATGTTCTCTATTAATTCCATTGTGAGACTATTTCAAATTTCTTGTATCTTCTCCACCTCCATAACTTCTTTACCCCTTTGAAATTTTTTTAGGAAAATCCCCTTGTTCTTCAGTGGAAGTTTTTTCCCAAATTTAACATATTTTGTTAAATATGTTTTGTTAAATGTATTAAATATTTTGTTAACATATACATTAAATACATGGAGCACGTTGTGGAAACATTTTATATGATACCATTCCCATGTATGAATAGAGTTCTGGAAGAATAAACAAGAAAATATTAACAATTGTTCATTCTGTGGAGTAGAACTGGATGAAAGGAGTGCAAAGGAATGTCTAAGCATTTTATTTTTTACCCCCTATGGATTTGAAGTTTTTATAATACAAGTTCATTGATTTTATTTAAGAAAAAAATCAGTGAAGAAATTACTAACCTCTGGGGAAATGTTCAGAGATTGCAAGGGAAATCCACCGTAGAATCGAATGGGTTTCATGCACCTGCAGTGTGTCAGTCTATCTCTAAATGACTCCTTCTGCCTTTTCTCTACAGACCTCACTGTGCTCCTGGAAGGGTGGTTTTTGTCTGGTGTGTGTATGTGAATGACAAGAGCAAAGTTATTAAGTTTTTTGCAAGAGAGATGTGATGAACGGGCCATGAATAAGGAGGGGAGTGAAGGCAAGAAGATGACACCAATGAACATGAGAACAAGAGACAATAAGTTGGGGGATAAATTGGAATATGGAAAGTGATTGATAAAGAAACTTACGAGCATTATCTACCACTACTCTGGTCACTCCCCAGATTTCATCAAAGATTTTGACATTGATGTGATTTTCACAATTCATCTGGATAAACCATTTAACACCTAAGCTTTATACTTTTTGAACTGCCTGAAACTCACTGACCTTCACCCACTTATGGCCAAGATGTAGACCTTGTCATCTAGTGCATTTCACACCAGAAATCTCAAACTCGAAATCCCTTTCCCTAACTTCTTTCTGTTCTTCCAGCTGTTTCATACTGTCCTTCTACAGCTTCGAGGCAACCTGATAGAGAACTTCTGACTTGACGACTCAATTTTCTTCTGATCTAGCAGCACCATGCGGGTCTCATTCGAGTCTTTAAAGTCCGGATTATGTGGTTAACAACCTGAATTACCATCTTACCTCAGTTGTCTTGCCCTTTTTTGCATGCCTGGCAAAATCTCAGCCTTTTGCAATTCTCAAAATGCTCCTCTGCCAGGGTGGTTGTATACTGTTGGTAAAAATCAGGTTAAAAAAAATCACAGGAGGGGCTGGCCCCGTGGCCGAGTGGTTGGGTTCACGCGCTCTGCTTTGGCAGCCCAGGGTTTCGGCTGGTTCAGATCCTGGGTGCAGACATAGCACTGCTCATCAAGCCATGCTGAGGCGGCATCCCACATGCCGCAGCTGGAAGGACCCACAACTAAAAGTACACAACTATGTACTGGGGGGCTTTGGGAGAAAAAGGAAAAATAAAATCTAAACAAAAAAATCACTGGAAAGAAAGACAAAATGGGGCTTTCTGGTTGCATATATTAATACCTTAGGTGTGAGATAGAGTCATAGATGAGGTCAGGATTTCTTTTGTACATATTATTTAGTATTTCAGAATAGTGGTTTCGCAGTTTATGTTAAAGGTTATGTCAAGGTTATGAAAACATTGTTCTTCCCTCTCTTGTTTTTTATCTTATCTTACTTCTTTTTGTCATCTCATCTCCTTCAACTCAGATTTCATCAAAGTGCACCAAAGCTTTTCTACTCATTCCTTCCTCTCAGTCTACAAACAAGTGCAAATCCTTCTGATCCTAAAAACAAAACTTCCCTTGCCTTGCCTGCTACCCTGACTGATGGTTTGTAACCTCAGGAATTTCCCAGGTGCAATCTGAACCTGGCCCCCGGTACACAGAGGGCAAAGAGAGACAGAAGAAGGTGGCAGACCCCACTAGATTGATAGGTGGCAGGTTTAATAAACCAGGAATTTACATACGCGACTTGTCTCAGGTGGCTGCAAGATGAGTCATCTCTACACCCACTTGCCAGAATCTCAAGAGTTTATACAGAGGCCTGAACTGGATTCAGTCACATATACCATCCCGATGGTTTCAACGAGACATTGTTCTCTCAAGGCTGTGTCCTTGAAAACAGCTCTCTCTGTAGGAATGGTGGGCAGAACATACATTCCAAGGACAGGGGAGAGGGTGAGACAGCGCTGACGTGCCTGGGTCCAGCTCAAGGGTCAACTGGCGGTCACATTATCTCCATGACCTCCTCCAAAACTCCACCCTACAGGACCAGCTCTTACAATCTTCCACGCCCCCTTCTTCCACAATGTACCCTGAGCAGTCAGCAAGGGGTTTCATCAGCAAGGATGTACCTCAGATCTCTGGCTGTGCTGGAGGCAGATACCACAGCAACAACACAGGCATGTGCAAGAGAAAACACAGATTAAGGTACTCATTCCCAAAATAAATAATCATTTTTTCCACCAAGAGCCCCATTGATTTATTCCGTCCCCTAGACTGGGAGTCTGGTCACTCAGGACGTTCACGTGTCCTCATGTGATTTGATAAAGATGATACGTTAGCAGACTCGTCAGGTAGGAACACAACACTCCATTTAGACAACGCACAGGTGCCTCGTTGCGAGGCAGTAATAATGTCCAAGGCCATCCTATTTTGGAGGACAGTTTTTCTCCTTAGAGACATTTCAGTGTTCATAAAGACAGGCTTTGCCGGCTACCATTTAAGGCTTGTTGGATGAATTTAGTAAGGGTTTCTACGTGTCCTATAACATCCTCCAGGCCAGGAGAAGGGACAAAGATAGTGGCCAAATGATTGTACCAGTGGAAAACAGAATGTGCCCACCCGGCCTTGAGGAGAGGGAGATTGGAAGCTTTAGGAACGTGACCTGGTTGTGTGTACCATACATGCTGGCCGGGGGAGGCAGCACTGTCTGGTATGAGGGGATAAACTGGGGGCAGGATATGCCAGACCAGGACCCCCACCTTCCTCCTTCCTTCAATGGTGCATATTCCATTCCAAGCATAGTGCATTTCAACAGGTCCAGCTTGCAGCAGGACAGCGGGATCCCAGTGGAGACTAAGGATTCCCCTTCACCCAGGGGTGCAAAGTAACCCACTCAGCCTTGTGGTATGTCCCACTGGAAATTCCAGTAGATAATGCCATTCCCAGGCATGATGGGACTTGATGTTCTAAAAAGCATAGCACCCTGATCCACAGTGAGAGTCAGGGCAGGGGTCTCCAGTCCGGCAGATGGGGAAACGGACCCTGCTGGTTGATCATTCAAACGTGTTAAAGCCTGGGACAGTACTTTACTTTAGTTCACTCAGCCAAGGTGGTTTTACATGTTAGTAATTTGATCTGCTGCTTTAATGTTCCATTTTTCCTTTCTACCAGCCCTGCTACTTGCGGGTTATAGAGGAGATGGAACCTTCATTCCACGTCATTTTCTTTTGCCCAGTCTTGCATATTATGACCTTTGAAATGTGACCTCCATCGCTGTCTCTTCAACGAGGGTTTCTGTACATAGTACTCAGCTTCTTTAATCCCTTAACGGTGGCCTGGTTTGCACGGTGACAGGGGAATGTTTCGTTAGCCAGATGCAGTGTCCACACAAACCAAGTCATATTTAGAAACCTCACTCAGAGGGAGGGCCCAGTATAATCAATTTGCCAGTTTCCCGCTGGTTGGGAACTCTGGTAGACGGCCCCAGACTCCTTTGGTGGTTGCCTTGGGTGTTATTTAGAACACGCAGGACATGCTGCTACTACTTTAACCAAGTCACTGTATTTCAAGGGAAATCCAGCATCCTTGGCAATGTGCCATCCCACCTGGACACTACGGTGGCCTCTCTTTCTATGCACCCAATCTGCTGTGTCTACTGAAGGGTCAGTTGTAATAGCTCATACCTGAGTTAGGGCATTAGCTTCCTGATTGCCAAGGGGCTGTCAGTACCTTATAAGCCGGGATGTGGAAGAACATGAGGACTCCCTCAGGCTCTTGCAGGCCAACCCAAATCTCTTTCCACATATCCTGACCCTGCAAGGGCTTATTTGTGATCATCCACCCGTTGGCTTCCTGTTGTCCAAGCCATAGGGTTAATCCCTTTAGAACAGCCCATGACATATGGTGGGGCTATGCAGGTAGCCTTGGGGAAGCACTTAAAATATCCATTGTTGCACCTCCCACATGAAGGCAAATTGATCTTGTGACTCAGCGGTCAGGGGGATACTGAAAAAAGCATTTGCTAAGTCCAGTACAGCATCATACACTTGTAAGACCATGGCCAAGGTATCTAAGATGATGGCAATGCTGGGCACAGCCATTTGGATGAGGGGGGCACCACCTTGTTCAATTCTCAGTTATCCACAGTCATCTGCCATGAGCCATTTGACTTTTTTACTGACTATACTGGGCTGTTGAAAGAACTACAGGCCGAGCATACAATAACCACTTGGTGCAGTTCGTTGATAGTTTCTCCTATTTTCTTATGCCCCCAGGCAATTTATACTGTTGGACAGTTACCACTCTTCACAGGGGTGGTAGACTTACAATTTCCCAGTTGGTGTTTCCCCTCAGCACTGGTATGATTACTCTAACCTGGAGACAGAATTCACCAACAGAGGTTTGCAGAGTTTAACCTGGTAGGATATCAATGCCCAACGTGTTCTCTGGTATTGAAGAGATAAAAAGCTCATATTCTCATAGGGGAGAATGGATAATTTGCAGTGTCAAAGGGACATTTCTGACCAAATCATTTGCCCCCTGTAACCATCGATGGTGTGAGGGGGCCAGAAAACTTCTGAGGGTTACCATGTAGTAGAGTACATTCAGCTCCGGAATCAACCAGAGCTGTCTCCTTTTGTTTATTTCTGGAGGATCAGTGAATAGTGAGCTCAAAATCAGGCCTCCCATCACCTCCAACAGCCCTCAGCTGGAGGCAGTCTTGGCCTGCATCCTATACCCGACGCATGGGAGGCAGCCCTCCTGAATAGGACTGTATCCCTGGGGCCTCTGCTGGAGCAGGAGGGGCATCAGGGATGGTAGGGGCTGGTGCGGCAGGTCTGAACTGTTATTCAGGGTTTGTTTGTTTGTTTGTTTTTGTTTGTTTGTTTGTTTGTTGAGGAAGATTCTCCCTGAGCCAACTTCTGTGCCAATCTTCCTCTCTTTTTTTTGTATGTGGGTCACCGCCACAGCATGGCTGCAGACAAGTGGTGTAGGTCCACACCCAAGAACTGAACCCAGGCTGCCAAAGCAGAGTATGTCAAGCTTAACCACTGGGCCACAGGGCTGGCCCCTGTTATTCAGGTTTTAAGGTTTTCCCCAGGCTGACCAACACAGCATTGGGTTGCCAGTCTCTTTTCAGGAGTGGTCCAGGCAGCAATGAGGTCCAACCACATTTGCTTCTGGGTTACTTTTACTAAAGCCTTTACAGCCAATTGGGATAGCCTTTTGGCTTTCTGAGCTCCCTGTCTATCTCAAATCTTTCCCACAGCATGTACCCATTTCTGGGATTTGTGTCTTTCCCCCGGAACAGCAATGATTTCCCAACATCCTAAGTGTCTTGTCCCACGACTGGGCTGAACATGGATATCTGTGTCCCGTACCAGGTGCTGGGGGCAGACTGCAGTATCTTGGCTTTCATTTCTGCAGTGAATGTGACCCAATCAGGGCCTTCAAAAACAGGGGCATAGATGACCTCTCTGGTTCCCAACTCCCAAGAATTTGTTGTACCTCCTCTATAGATTTCCAGGGTCCCACATGCTCAGGGAGATCCCCGCATTGGGCCAAACCTCCCTGCAGGCTAGAATAATCCAGTCTATAAGGGAGTGAGTTCCTTGAAACCCCCAAGCACCATTCAGGCATTGTCCCCCATCTCTCCATATCCCATAGTTACACTAACCATGCCTGGGTACTTTCCCTGGGCTTTTACTGAAACTTGGCAGTTATATCAATAAGCACAGTGGTAGTACATTCTCTCATCATGAACATTTCCTGAGCCGGGGGCTGCCCCCTGGCTCTTTTGTTGTTGCTGTGCTTTTGCTTTCCCTTGTATCAGGGGTTGGATGGCACAGGGCCTTTCACGTGTTTCACTGTCAATCACTACAACATCCTCCTCTTCCCTCTCCTGGCTTACCCAGGGATTCCACCCATTAGAATCCCAATTAGGCTTTGTCACAAGTGCTCAGAACGTAACCTGTGACAGTTTGTGCCTCTTGGCTTTGCAAAACAGTGCACTGAGGTCTCCAGCTTCTCCTGCTCTCTCACCTTGTCTGCCAGCCCCAAAGCTAGCAGAATACTGACAACCACACGTCCTTCTCTAACCTCAGCTTTTCTTCCAACTTTCTAATTTGAGGTTCAGCCTCTAGTTGGGCATTGATGGCCAGCCAAACTGCCCACAGTAGAGGCCAGCCCACTGTGGCAGCCATTCGTTTCCCTTCTTTGCTGCAGTGCACTATGCACAGTTCCTCAAACCAGCTCATCAAACCAGTTGGCATTTTCAGGGCATCTTATATTCACGCAGTGGGCCACAATCATCTAACAAATGGGCCACTCCTCCCACATAGAGGTAGAAGGCCAACTACCCCCGAGAATGCCTTTTACCCAAGGCCTATTCCTTTGGTCTCCTGGCTGGCTCACTAATTGTTGACTCCTAACATTGAGAATTTCCCAGGTGAACTCTGAAATTGGCCCCCATGCACAGAAGGTAAGGAGAGACCGAAGAAAGAAGCAGACCACTCCAGATTGGTAGGTGGCAGGTTTAATAAGCAAGGGAACTTACATACAAGCCTTGTCTTGGGAAGCGGCAAGAAGAGTTGATCTCCACACCCACCTGCCAGAATCTTAAAAGTTTAAACAGAAGTCTTACTTGGGTTCAGTCACGCATACAGTCCAGATGATCTCAACAATACATTGTTCTCTCCAGGCTGCGTCCTTGAAAACAGCTCCCACACTGGGAATAGTGGGCAGAACATACATTCCAAGGACAAGGGAGGGGCGAGGAGCCTCTGAATGCCCAGATCCAGCTCAAGGATCAACCAGCGGTCATGCTCTCTCAATGACCTCCTCCAACGCTAACTCCTTCCATTCTCATATGGAATTTCCCTTTTTTTCCTTTTCATCTTTTTGTTTTTTAAATATAGAAGTAAGACCCTTTTGGGGAAAAAAAAGCCCAAAGGAAAGTAAAACCTACTTTTGAGCACATCCCCTAGAGATAATCCTTTAAGGTTTGATTGCGTTTCCTTCTAAGCTATTTTTGGTGCATATTTCAAACATTAGATTCATACTGTATGTATAATTTGCTTCTTTTCTTTTAAATAAAACACAAATGTGAAACATTTTCAAATCACATGCTTAAAAAGACTTTTTTATGGCTGCATAGTATATCACCTATAAATGTGTAAGTTTTACATTACTTAAATCTCTAGATGTGAAGTTACTGGGTTAGCATAAAATTTTTAAAATTATTTTCTATATAGCTCTATAGAAACAATTTAAAAATGTATTCTCTAGTAATATATGAAACCAGTTTTTCTGTTGTTGGTTTTTGGTTTTTGAGGTTTTTTGCAGGGAAAGATCCACCCTGAGCTAACATCTGTTGCCCACCTTTCTCTTGTATTTTCCCTCCCTAAAGCCCCAGTACGTAGCCACATATTCTAGTAGTAAGTCCTTCTTGTTCTTCTGTGCGAGTCGCTGCCACAGCATGGCAATTGACAGACAGGTGGTGTAGTCCCACGACGGGGAAGCAAACCCAAGCCACTGAAGCAGTGAGAGCACTGACCTTTAACCACTAGGCCATCAGGGCTGGCCCTGAAACCAGTTTTTTTTTTTTTTTTTTACTGTATTATCATTTTAATAATCATTGACGATATCACACAAGATTTGTGTAAGATCTTCCACCAAATGTTTCCAACAATTAACCAAAAGGTACTTGTCTACCTGCATCAAAATCACCTGAGAACTTAAAAAAAATTCTCCCCAGTTGGTTATGATGTGCAACCAGATTGGGAACCACCGGTTTACACTCACAATCCCTACTTTCTCACATCTCATTTACTCCAATCCACTGAAAACTGACAGTGACTCCACTTATATACCAAAACTGTTCTGGCACAGGTAATCGATGACTTCTCTATTGTCAAGTCCAAGGGACTCTTCAGTCCTTAACTTTTCAGGTCACTAACTCTAGTATTCCCACTCCAACAGGTCTTCAATCCTTCCCTCACCTTCCATTCCCTATGACGGAAGTTTATATCCCACGATCTATTAGCGTAACAATCATCTCCTTCCTTATAGCCTCATTTTATACTCACCTTGCAAAGCCACAAGCTTTTTTAAATTCTCCATTCATTTCACATTTCACCTGAGTAGCTGAAAAACACAACCATATTGGTTGGTAGCATTTTAAATTTATGATCATATGCCTCGGGTGAGAACCTCACTACTACACTACAAACCTACTGCATTTTCTCAATCCATTCATTCTTCCATTCTCCTAGACACTTTGACCCCTTTTTCCTGCCTTCCAGTCATCAGCTTCTCTTTTCTGTCCTCACTCCTGGCTAATGACCTTTTTAAATATCTATTATAGAATAAAAGCCAAGAGAGAAAAACTCTTCATTTTCCCAGCACTAATTATACCAACCTACTTACATCTCCACCTGAATATTTTGTCTGCCTTCCTTAAAGCCTCCCCCACAACATTCCAGCTACTACAGATTTTTTTTTTAGGATTTTATTTTTTTCCTTTTTCTCCCCAAAGCCCTCCAGTACATACTTGTATATTCTTCCTTGTGGGTCCTTCTAATTGTGGTATGTGGGACGCTGCCTCAGCGTGGTTTGATGAGCAGTGCTGTGTCCGCTCCCAGGATTCGAACCAACAAAACACTGGGCCGCCTACAGCGGAGCACACGAACTTAACCACTCGGTCATGGGGACAGCCCCCTGCTGCTACAGATTTCTTGGCTTCTCAGTCCTCACATTACTTGATTTCTCATTATCATTTGGAATAACTGATCATTCCTTCTTTCTGGACATACTTCCTTCACTTACTTATACGACACCATTGTCTCCCAATTTATTTCTTACTGCATTGGCCACTCCTTGGTCTTCCTTAATCTTCTCCATTCTTTTCTCCAAGTCTACAGTTGGCAGAGCTCAGGCTCCTCCCTAGCTCTCTTCTTAATACATACTCACACTCATTATTTTGCCTTTAAATACTACATATGAAAAGGAGGAAGCAGATCATCCTTATTTTCAGATGATTGTTTCCTGGAAAATTAAAAGAATCAACAGAAAAACTACTACAAAGAATAAGAAAACTCAGTAATTAAAAAGAATAAAATTATGATTCAAAAATCAATAGATTTCCTGTATACAAACAACTAGTTGGAAGATTTGATGGAAAGTGTCATTCACAATACAATAAAAAGATAAATAAATAAATTATTTAAGAAATAAACCTAACAAAAGATATGTAAAACCTTTATGAAGAAAACCTTAAAATGTTTTCACAAAAAGCTCAACATCCATACATTATTTTTTACTACTAACACCAAAATAGAAATAGAAGAGAATTTACTCTGATAAAGAGTATCTACAAAAAGTCTACAGCAGGGCTGGCCCGGTGGCGCAGTGGTTAAGTTTGTACCTTCCGCTTCTCGGAGGCCCAGGGTTCGCCAGTTCAGATCCCGGGTGCAGACATGGCACCAATTGGCACACCATGCTGTGGTAGGCAGCCCACATAGAAAGCAGAGGAAGATGGGCACAGATGTTAGCTCAGCACCAGGCTTCCTCAGCAAAAAAGAGGAGGACTGGCCGTAGTTAGCTCAGGGCTAATCTTCCTCAAAAAAAAAAAGAAGTCTACAACAAATATCATACTAAATGGTAAAACAGTAAGGGCTTTCACTTTTAGACTGAGAATAATTCATAGCCACCCATTATTACTTCTATTTAACATTGTTCTGGAGATCCTAGCAAGTACAATAATGTAAGAAAGATAAATAAAAGGTATAAGAATTTGAGAAAGGAAGAAATACATCATTATTTACATGATAATAATTATGTACATTATACATTTAAAATCTACAGATAAGTTATTAGAATTTAAAAATTATCATGATGGGGGGCCAGCCCCATGGCCGAGTGGTTAAGTTCGTGCTCTCTGCTGTGGTGGCCCAGCGTTTCGCTGGTTCAGATCCTGGGTGCAGACATGGCACTGCTCATCAAGCCATGTTGAGGCGGCATCCCACATGCCACAACTAGAAGGACCCACAACGAAGAATATACAACTATGTACTGGGGGGCTTTGGGGAGAAAAAGGAAAAAAATAAAATCTTTAAAAAAAAATTATCAAGATGGGGCTGGCCCAGTGGTGCAGTGGTCAAGTGCCCACGTTCTACTTCTGTGGCCTGGGGTTCGCTGGTTCAGATCCCCAGTGCGGACATGGCACTGCTTGGCAAGCCATGCTGTGGCAGGCGTCCCACATATAAAATAGAGGAAGATGGGCAGGGATGTTAGCTCAGGGCCAGTCTTCCTCAGCAAAAAGAGGAGGATTGGCAGCAGATGTTAGATCAGGGCTAATCTTCCTCAAAAAAAAAAATTATCAAGGTTGTTACATCAGAAATCAATATACAAAAATCTACTATATTTCAATTTACAAGAGTAAGAAAAGAAAAGTTAAGAAAAGAATGTGATGTACAATAGCGTTAAACAATTCCGAGGACCTAGAAATAGATGTAACAAAAGATTTGTAACACCTCTACAGAGAAAACTATATCTTAATAAAAAAAATTTTAAAAGACATGCAGAGAGAGAAATCTTATTCTATGACAAAATTCAATATTTTAAATGTGTGAATCTTTCTAAAATCTCTACGCATGCACTGTAATTCCAAAACAAATTCTTAAAGTGTTTTTTAAAAACGTGACAAATTGAGTCCATAATTTATGTGATGGACTTTGGGTCAATAACATGAGCCACAAATAAACCAGACACTTTTTTTAAAGAAAAATAAAATATGAGAACTTATTGTATAATATATCAATATTTATTATAGCTATATCAATTTAGACAGTGCAGCATTATAGAAAAGTAGACGAGTAGACCAGTGAGATTGAGCAGACTCCAGACACAGATAGGCGCATATATGGAGATGATTTATGATAAAGACAGCACTGAAGAAAAATGGATCAAGGACTCATTCACAAGTGCTGGAACACTGGCTTATCCATATGATCATTCACATGAAAAATAATAAAAGTAGTCTTCTGCCTCACACCATACACAGAAATAATTCCAGATATTTCATAGAACAAAATATAAAAAGTAAAGAAATAAAACTTTAAAAAAAAAATGGGTTCTCACTATACATATTGTTTTGTATTTTATTTTTGTTTTGTTTTTTATTTTTTTAATGTCAAAAAGGATTACGAATATTTTTCACATTAGTAAAAATTGTTGTAGAACAAAAAAAAGTGGTCATCACAGAAAATTAAGCAGTAAAAATGATTTTTAAAATTTGAAAGTATACAAAAAATATAGAGATCTAAGATTATTCCTTATTTTTAGTATGGCCTGAATCAGTTCACCTTTTTTGTTTCCATTTTCCATTTCCATCTCAGAATAATGATTGAGGGATTAATATATTTCCTGTGGTGATTCAATAGAAGCATGTTTTAAAGATTTTTTTAGATGGTAAGGTATACTTTGTGGGTATGTATTTTTACTCTTGCTAACATTTTATCAGAAGAAAATTGAAATATAGTTAAATATCTTTCCAATAAAATGGATTTATTAATATGGATATTGGAGATTAGATCAGAAAAAAATCAATCCCCCACATATCTTACAATTCCTAGTAATACTGTGTATGAATAAAGAAAGATTAGAACTCAGGATGTTTGAGGATTTGTGAATTTACTTGGCACCATGGATAACTTCTATTTTAAATATTTCTGGGGGAAGATTATTTAGAAAAGTGACAAAAGTTGCTCGAGTAAGGGACCTAAAGGCTGAGTAATAATAACAAAAGAGGGGAAAAGCTAAACCTGCTAAATAAATGTTGATGTATTAGGAGTTTTATATACATTATCTCATTTAAACCTCAAATCAACCCTGCGGGGTAGTAATGTCTCTGAAGGACAGCAGAATATGCCATTCCAAAAGATGCCGCTTATGCATAAGGATTACTTTGAGCTAAAGGCACTTAAAATCAGCAGATGCCGGCTGGCCGGATGGCGTAGTGGTTAAGTTCGCATGCTCTGCTTCGGTGGCCTGGGTTTCACTGGTTTGGATTCTGGGTGCAGACCTAATACTGTTTATCAAGCAATGCTGATCTTAGCTCAGGGCCAATCTTCCTCAGCAAAAAAAGAGGAGGATTGGCAGCTGGTGTTAGCTCAGGGCCAAACTTCCTCAAAAAAGAAAAAAAAGCAGCAGATGCAAGAAAGGTGCTCTGACCTCCCTTTTCTTCTTGAAAATAGGAGACAAAACTCCCATGTGAAAGATGCCCTCAATGTGCCAGAAAGAAAGGAATAGTCTTATCACGAGAGATGGGGAATCTGTGTAAGTAAACCTTGTTAAAATAACCTTTATCTTCTTTGAAGATATTTTAGTTACTTTTTTTAGTTACTTTTTCAAAATTACTACTGTTTTTTTCAAGCTTGTATACAAGCACTTATCTACGAACTGCTTTTCGGGTCTTTATTTTCCTGTTTAGAATTGCATGTGTAAAAATATTAAACAAAATAAATGCTTTTCTCTTGTTAACTCGTTTTATGTCAACTTAATTCTTAGACCCAGCCAGAGACTCTAAAACGTTAGGGTTTTAGTAGAAGTAAACTTTTGCCTTCTGTACAGCTGTTTTACAGGTAATGGCACTAGAAAATCAGGCAGGTTAAATTAATTTACTCAAGATCCAAAAGCTGGAATAATGGTAGATCTGGAATTCAAACCCAGCTCTGACTAGCCTCAAAGCTAACAGTACCTTTCCAGGTTCCCCCAAACCATACAACACTACCTACGATTTGTAGGAGTGAGGGTGGGAGAGTGGGACTAACCTGAGGGAATTTTGTAAGAGGAAAGTAGAATCTTAAAAATTCTAGATATCTACTGTGACCAAAGGATCGTTATCTTTTTCAGCTATAACCTTTGACATTCTAGAGAACACGCACCATCCAAATGGGGATAACAATCTTCAAGAAATATAATAATGCCTTTAAAAGTGAGTTTGAAACAAATCATGTGTTCAGGGAGTAGGCAATAAATACAAGTGGAGGAAGAGGGTGGGGAAATGGAGATAGAATGCTAGAATAGACAAGGACATGGTTGAAGTGGGAGTCCTTAAAATAAAATGAACCAACTGTCACAGCCAAGAGGAGCCTTAGGAGACATAATGACCACACGAAATGTGGAATCTTGGATGCGGTTCTAGAACAAAAAAAGAAAACACAGGCATACCTCATTTTATTGTGCTTTGCAGATATTGGGGTTTTTTTTAAGTCGAGGGTTTGTGGCCACCCTGCGTTAGCAAGTCTATTGTGCCATTTTGCCAATAGCAGTTGTTTTCATGTCTGCTAACACAACATCCATTCTGCAGTCCATGGATCAAAGAGCAATTTCGACTTTCACGTCTTATTGTTTAAGAAAGACATTTCACAAGGCTATAGCTGCCACAGACAGTGATTCCTCTGATGGATCTGGGCAAAGGAAATTAAAAACCTTCTGGAAAGGATTCACCATTCTAGATGCCATCAAGAACGTTTGTGATTTATGCGAAGAGGTTAAAATATCAGTATTAACAGGATTTTGGAAGAAGTTGATTCCAAACCTCATGGATGACTTTGAGGGGATCAAGACTTCAGTGCAGGAAGTAACTGCAGATGTGATGGAAACAGCAGGAGAACTAGAATTAGAAGTGAGGCCTGAAGATGTGACTGAATTGTGCAACCTCCTGATAAAACTTTAACAGATGAGGAGTTGCTTCTTACGAATGAGCAAAGAAAGCGGTTTCTGGCGATGGAATCTACTGCTGGTCAAGATGCTGTGAAGACCATCAAAATGACAACAAAAGATTTAGAACATTGCATAAACTTAGTTGATAAAGCAGCGGCAGGGTTTGAGAGGACCTACTCCAATTTTGAATGAAGTTCTGCTGTGGGTAAAATGCTATCAACCAGATCACATGCTACAGAGAGATGGTTCATGAAAGGAAGAGTCAATTGATGAGGCAAACGTCATTGTCTTATTTTAAGAAATTACCACAGCCGCCCCAACCTTCAGCAACCACCACTCTCATCAGTCAGTAGCCATCAGCATGGAGGCAAGACCCTCCACCAGCACAAAGATCAGACTCAGCAATTTTTAGCAATAAAGTATTTTTTAATGAAGATATGTACTTTTTTTAGACATGATGCTATTGCAAACAATAGACTTCAGTATAGTCTAAACTTAACTTTTTTTTTTAAAGATTGGCGCCTGTGCTAACTGTTGCCAATATTCTTTTTTTTTTTACGCTTTTTCTCCCTAATCCCCCCAGTACATGGTTGCATATTTTTTCTTTTTTAGTTGTGGGTCCTTCTGATTGTGGCATGTGGGATGCCACCTCAGCATGGCCTGATGAGGGGTGCCATGTCTGCGCCCAGGATCTGAACCTGTGAAACCCTGGGCCACCAAAGCCCAGCGCGCGAACTTAACCACTCAGCCCTGGCCCCTAGTGTAAACGTAACTTTTATATGTGCTGGGAAACCAACAAATTCATGTGACTCACCTTACTGCGATATATACTTTATTGCCGTGGTCTGGCACTGAACTCACACTCTCTCTGAGGTGTGCCTGTAGAGATCTGAGCCCTCCTGCCCCTGGAGACAATGGAGGCAGCGGGCAGCAGGAGAGCAGAACCCCGATGCCTGAGCATCCCTGCTACTCTCCCGTTTGAGAGGCAGTGTACCACTGGTGCACCGCCCTGGGGCATGGAGCAGTGAAGTGATTCTGTGCCGACCCTGGGCTGCAGTGGTCTGGAGCATTTTTGGCAGCGATGGCAGTGCCCACTTGTGGGCCCCTTTGGATGCCTGCGTGGGCATTCACCCTAAGTATTTTGAAATGATGGAATTAGATGTAGGAGATGCCACCCAAGTTTATATAGGATTCTTGTTTTACCTGGACCTCTTGGAGACTAAAAACCAGCATGAAGTAATCTGTGTGGGATTACCAGAAATCCAACTCATCTGCCTTGTCAGTACTGAGACAGAAGGAGAAGGGTTACTGACTGTGGTGCCCACACTCATTGGTGCTTCCCTCAGCCATAACAGAATATTTCCCTTAGAAGATGACATCTATTCTCCCCGATGCTTACTTTATTCATGCAGGATTGGATTGGAGACCCATCAGACTGCTTCATCTTTTATTTGAGAGAGAGTCTGGGTTGACTTAGCTGGTCCCATTCCATAAGTTTTCTTTCTGAGGAATAAACCTTCCCAGATAGAAGAATTTTTTTTTTTTTTGGTCAAAAATATAGAGTAGTTGCTTGAGAACTTTCTCATTGGAGACATTTAATTACAGTTATATACAAGTTTATGCCTAGGATGTGTTCACAGGAACGGAATAGATGCTTCTTCTGTCAGCCCCTACTCCTAGCTGCCTCTTTGTTCATTGCTGCCACTGCTAGCTCATTGTTGAGACTGTCGCCTCTTTCCCTTGCTCCACCCTCGCAGTGCATCATGGTCCCAAAAGCTAGCCTGGAATGGCATTTCATATGCCTTGACAGCTGGAGAGTTTATTTCAGTCTGCTTTTTCATCTCCAGTAGAAAGTAAAAGGTTTTTTTTCAATTAGTTTTCATGTTGAAATTACTGTCCCTCTTCATTTGACTTTAAATCAAAACTAAAAATATGCTCTCCCAGAGTGCAGACGCACTTATGTGGGGAACAGAGAAGTGCTGCCCCTCAAGAGCACCACGCTGGGGCTTCCCTTCCATTCTTGTTACCACCTCCCTTATTACCTATGTCATAGCTGGAAAACTGAGAGAGACAGTAGGAGACAATGCCAGCCCTAAAAACATCTTTATTAAGTAGACCAGTCACACTGCTTTTGTCAGTGCCTCCCAATTAAGTTGCCTAAAGTATAAAAAATTATATGCACAAAGATGTTCCAATGGCATTACTCGGAATAGCCCAAATTTTAAACCACTTAAAAATTTAGGGCAGGGGTCAGCAAACTTTTTCTGTAAAGGGCCAAAAAGTAAATATTTTAAGGTTTGCAGGACATACGGTCTCTGTCACAACTTCTCAACTCTGCTGTTTGTAGCGTGAAAATAACCATAGAAAATATGTAAACAAATGGGCGGGACTGGGTTCCAGTAAAACTCTATTTACAAATGCAGGGTCATTGTTTGCCAGCCCCTGGTCTAAGGAAATACCACTTAATTAATGGTACATAATGCACTCATTAAAATTAGTGATGAATATAATGAAAAACATGAGAAAATATTATATTAAGTTATAAAAAAGCAAGACACAGAAGTGTATGAATGGGTGTGATCATGGCTGTAAATAGCACATCAAGCATGTAATGAAAAGATGAGAGTGGGCCAGACTGGTGGCGCAGCGGTTAAGCGGCACATTCTGCTCCGGCGGCCTGGGGTTTGCTAGTTGGGATCCCGGGTGCAGACATGGCACCACTTGGTGAGTCATGCTGTGGCAGGCATCCCATATATAAAGTGGAGGAAGATGGGCACGGATTTTTGAAGATAAACTGTTTTAGAATAAGGGTTAAAGAAAAATTGAGAAGATAGTACACAGAATTCTCACATATTCCATGCCTAGTTCCCCTTGTTATTAACATCTTTCATTAGTAGGGTACAATTGTCACAATTAATGAACCAATATTGATATACTGTCATTAACTGATGTCCATACTTTGTTCATATTTTCTAAGTTTTCATTTATTTTCTTTTTTAATTTTAAAATGTTTGTATTATAAAAGTAATGCAAATAAAGAAAAACTGAAATATTGAAGGACAAAGTCACCCATTTACTGCCCTGCCATCCTATTATAACCACAGTTAGTAATTTATTTTGTCATCTTTTTTTTTTTGAGGAAGATTAGCCCTGATCTAACATCTGCTGCCAATCCTCCTCTTTTTGCTGAGGAAGACTGGCCCTGAGCTAACATCTGTGCCCATCTTCCTCTACTTTATACGTGGGACGCCTGCCACAGCATGGCTTGCCAAGCGGTGCCGTGTCTGCACCCAGGATCCAAACCAGCGAACCCTGGGCCGCCAAGAAGCAGAATGTGTGAACTTAACGGAACCCTGGGCCGCCAAGAAGCAGAATGTGTGAACTTAACCGCTCTGCCACCGGGCTGGGGCCGGCCCTCAAATGCCACTTTCAACAGCTAGGTGTTAACATTCTTTGAGTTTATTCATTGTTAACATACAAAACAGCTGAATAAGTCAGGGTTCTACCATAGCAACAGAACCAGTAGGAGATATGTATCTATATGGTTATGCAGATAGATATTTATTTCAAGGGCTTGGCTTACATGATCGTGGGAACTGGGGAAGTGGCAAATCCAAAATCCATAGGGCAGGCCAGCTGGCTAGAAATTCTCAGGCAGGAGCGGAAGCTGCAGTTCACAGGTGAAATTTCTTCTTACTCAGGGAAACCTGGGTTTTGCTCAAGGCCTGTCAGCTGATTGGATGAGGCTCACCCAGATTAAGGATAATGTCTTTTACTTAAAGTCAATTGATGGAAGATGTTAACTACAACTACAAAACACTTTCACAGCAACAGTAGAATAGTATTTAATTGAATAACTGAGTACTATAGCCAAGTTGACACATAAAATTAAGATTTTATTTTTTTCCTTTTTCTCCCCAAAGCTCCCTGGTACATAGTTGTGTATTTTTTTTTCCTAGTTGTGGGTCCTTCTAGTTGTGGCATGTGGGACGCCGCCTCAGCATGGCCTTCATCAGGCCTGATGAGCCATGCCATGTCCGTGCCCAGGATCCGAACCTGCGAAACCCTGGGCTGCCGCAGCAGAGTGCACAAACTTAACCACTCGGCCACGGGGCCGGCCCCTGACATAAAATTAACCATCATAGTTCACCCCTTGTCAACTTGGCACCCACGTACATCTCCTTAAACCATATTTAATCTCCAAATAAAATAGCGAAGTCATACTTCTGCCTAACATGATACAACTGTCCTGTGTGCCACCAAAAACATTCTCTTTCTCAATAAGATGATACAAAGTCTTTGGGTGATGTTCACTCTTCTCCTTGACATCCTGTAACTTAAATACTATGATATAAAGTTAACTATTATTAATACATCTTATGTCAGATGATACAGGGATAAGAGAAGGATGTGAACAAAAATATTTGCTACATACATACGTTTGTAACTATTATGGACTCAAATATGTCCTCCTCCAATTCCTATGTTGAAGCTCTAACTCCCAATGTGACAATATTTGCAGATACAGCCTTTAAGAGGTCGTTAAGTTTAAATGAGGTCATAAAATTGGGGCCCTAATCCAATAGTACTAATGTCCTTATAAGATGAGGAAGAGGGGCTGGCCCAGTGGCACAGCGGTTAAGTTTGCATGTTCCACTTCGGTGGCCCAGGGTTCGCCAGTTCGGATCCCGGGTGCAGACATGGCAATGCTTGGCACACCATGCTGTGGTAGGCGTCTCACATGTAAAGTAGAGGAAGATGGGCACAGATGTTAGCTCAGGGCCAGTCTTCCTCAGCAAAAAGAGGAGGATTGGCAGCAGTTAGCTCAGGGCTAATCTTCCTTAAAAAAAAAAACACACTTCAGCTGGTAGTGATTCTTTGCCTGGTGGGGTGACCCAAACCTTCATTCCTGAAGGGTCTAGACCATTAGTAGTCCTGCCTGGGTTGGCTTGTTGTAGTTTTCTATTGACCTTAATCATAAGGCGTGACCTCTAGGCCAGCAGAGCATAACGTCACGGGAACCAGAAGCAAAAATCTTGCTAGTAGATCACTTGGGATAATAGTGGGTGCTGCCACTCCCATTTCTACCCCCTAGATTCCTGGACTTGTAAATCCTGATTATAGGAGAAACAACGACATGTGTTGGATGCTGATTTAGAGCATATACAGCCTCTTGGAGGACATGGCCCCAGCCCTGAAAGGCACTACCACCTAGCTGGCACTGGAACTGAGTTGTCCAAAGGTCATCTCAGCATTCTATTGAGCCAGCTGCTTTAGGATGATGGGAGACGTTGTGAGTCCAGTGAATTCCGTGTGACCGAATTGCAGCGCTTCATTTGCTGGTAGATAACACATTCTATAAATCTGCAGATGGTAGTTTTGGCAAAAACGTTGCATGCAGGGAAGGCAAATCCATATCCAGAGTAAGTGTCTATTCCCATAACGACAAAGTGCTACCTCTTCCAAGATGGAAGTGGTCCAATGTAATCCACCTGCTGCTAGGTAGATGGCCGATCCTCTACGCTGGGGAATGGTGCCATATTTGGGATGCAGTATTGGTCTGCTGCTAGCAGATGGGGCACTCAGCAGTGGCTGTGGCTAGGTCAGTCGTGGGGAGCGGAAGTCCACGTTGCTGAGCCCATGCCAAAACTCCATCCCTGCCATCATCTTAGTCCCCACTATACTCCACTGTCTCCTGGATTCCCCACCACCCTCTAATCTGAGGGAGACCCGCCGAATATCCTTGCCACTGAAATGTTTATATTGGCCTTACATGAAAATTAAGGGTAAAGTGAGTTATTTTCTACATCCATGTCTCTCTCAAATTTTTTCTTACTCCCTGTCTGCCTGGCCCCTAGCATGTCTGAGTTTGCAACCCTGCTCCACCCGTTCACTCTGGCTGATTTTACAGCTTCAACTACCAGCCAGACACCAAGAACACGCTAATCTCTGTAAGATGAGCCCTCTCTAAAGGGTTTCATCTCTTATCTCAGCAACAGCTAGATGTATCTCAGATACGTCAATCTAAACACACCTGAAATTTAATTATCTTCTCCTCCAAAATTACTTCTGTTAGCCATTCAAGTTTGAGTCTATCCACTCAGAGACCAGCCAGAAAAAGTGTCCCAGAGATCCCTTTCTTCTTGCTCCCTACATCAAATTAGTTGGCAAGCCCTATCAATTGCACCCATTAATGTAGTTCATGTTCATTCACTCCCACGCCTCCTCTGCATGGCTCCCACTGTCGTAGAGACCCTGATCACTTCCGTTTAGGTCCAGAGTCAGCAAACTTTTTCTGCAAAGGGCCAAGCAGTAAATATTTTAGTATTTGCAAACTATGTGGTCTCTGTGACAGCTACTAAACTCTGCTGTTGCAGCATGAAAGCAGTCGTAGACAACACATAATTGAAACAGTGTGGCTATGGTTCCGAAAAAACTTTATTTAAGGACACTGAAATTTGAATGTCATATACTTTTCACAAATCACAAAATATTAATCTTTTGATTTTTGTCTCCAACCATTTAAAAATATAAAAATCATTCTTAGTTCATGGACAATATGAAACAGGTAGCCAACTAGTTTACCAACCCCTGCTCTGGATTATTGCGTTAGTCTCTTAATGGGTTCTACTCCATCCGCTTCCTCAGATCCTCTTTAGGTGTTCTTCGTTTTTTTTTTGAGGAAGATTAGCCCTGAGCTAACTACTGCCAGTCCTCCTCCCTTTGCTGAGGAAGCCCGGCCCTGAGCCAACATCCGCGCCCATCTTCCTCCACCTCATATGTGACACGCCCACCACAGCATGGCGTGCCAAGCGGTGCCATGTCCGCACCCGGGATCCAAACTGGAGAACCCCAGGTGACCGAAGTGGAACTTGCGAACTTAACTGCTGCGCCATCAGGCCGGCCCCTAGGTGTTCTTGTAAGACTGATTACACCGTTCCCCACTGACTCCGCTGACTTTAGTACAAAATCCAAACTCTTCAGTATGACATACAGCTGTAAGTTCTGGGTCCTATTTACCAGTTTCAGCATCATCTCTATCCATACCTGCACCAAACTATGCATAGTCCCCAGTAGATGTCAGGCTGCTTCTTCATACTTGCTGCCTTTTTTCCTACTGCCTGCCCATCTTTCAAGACTGAATTCAGGTACCATCTATTTATGGTGATATTCCTAACTCATTTCCCTCCAAGAAAGAAGTCCCTCCTTTGTACTCCTGTTATATCTCACACATATTTATACCACAGCTCCAGGAACACTTTAATGCCTTCCTTTGTTTACACAGCTTCTTCTCCATACTACACCATAAAAATACCTTGGTATAAAAAGCGTGCATAATTCATTTCTTTCTCACAGCACCTGACACTTCAGAGATGATTAAGAAATTTGTTAAGTGAAGGAATTAATGGATTCCCCAAAATATAGCATGCACAGAGAAAATAATAATAGCTAACATTCATTGGGCACTTAAAATATGCCATGTACCTTTGTGATCAGTTCATACAGATTACCTCATTTACCAGTTAGTTACACGAAAGAAACTGAGGCATAAAAATGTGAAACTACTTGTCACATAACTAGTGGGTGGAAAGGGGATTCAGATTGAGGCTGTCTGACTCCATGTCTAAAACAGAAAAGAATGTGACAAAGGTCAAAGGAACTTGATTTCAAGATTCCTGGGCCTTTAAGAAAAATGCAAGCTGGCCTACTGGGGTGCTGGGAATGCCTTCTGTCTAGATCCGGGTGGTCATTACTTGAGTTGTACACATAAGTAAAAATTCATTAAGCTGAACAACTTGAGACTTGCTCACTTCCAGTATGTACGTTATTTCTCAATTTAAATTAAAAAAAAAAAAAACCTTTGCCATATTGCCTCTTCTCGCTCTAACCCTTTCTAGCACCTTCAACAAATGCTTCCTTAAATTCGAATTCCTTTTTCAACATCCTGCTGTTTGCCTTGGCTTGGAATGCTTTCTTTTATGCGATCAAACTTATTTGCACCTAGGAGGCAGGAACCTCTTGCTGCCCCTTCCTCTAATCCGTTTATATTAGAATACTCTGGCATCCTGGAAGAGTCGAAGTACAACATTTAGATGCAGTATTTCTAGGGTTAACAGCTTTATTTCCTCGCACTACCATCTAATTAGAACAACTAAGGTGCTAGATTTTTCCCTTTATTCTCCACACCACCAGCTCTTCGCTTCACCTTACTCAACTCCTCCCACAATCGCCTCCTTTTGTAAGTTCTTCTTCTTCATTCTCTAACACCTACCGAGAAACTGAGAAGCTTATTGTCTTCTGGGCCAATGATATCACACTGTTCCAGAGCAATTTTATACATTTGCTAAACATTGGTAGACATTCCTAGATGTTCCTTCTCTCCCTGGGGGCTGGACTTAACAGGGGTGAAAAAGAGATCTCTTTTTACATTGGGTCAAAGATCCCCTGAGGGTAGGGTGGGAAGAGGGAGTAATGCCCTGCTATCAACATGGCTCGGGGTCAGGACTCCGACAATTCAGTTTGATGGTTTCTCCTTCTGAACTCTTCGCTAGGAGACTTTAGAATTTGGTCACATAATAATTTAGCCCTTAAATATTAAAAGCCTTTGGTTAGCATAAGATCTGACAAATCCAAAACTGAATGACAAGGGAGAAATTTGGGTGTTTTTTTTTTTTTTTGAGAGTTCTTGTAATTCTCCAATTTTCTGAATATCAATGTTTTAGCCACTGGAGCTGATTCATTAATTTAATAAATATGTATTGAGATTTTTTCCCTGCTGCCAAGCACCATATTCCAGAGCAGTGCCTCTCACCTTAGGGTGACCAAGATTCAGAGATTCTTAAAAGACAGATTCCCGGACCCCCTCACAGAGATTCTTATTCAACAGCTCTAGGGTAACACCCAGCCCAAGAATTTGCATTTCAAACAAGCTTCCAGGTGATGCTGATGTTGCCGGAAAATGGAACTAAGCTTTGAGTAGTATTGCACTTGGTTATAGTAACAAACCAGTCCCTTAAGGAGGTATCGTTCCAGCCCAGAATCCAAACACGAAAAAAAGTACATAAAATGCAAAGTGACAACTGCTGTGGGAGGAGTTGGGCAGAGAAGAGGGGAACCTAATTCACTGGGAAAAAGGAGACTATATATAGATGGTGACACCTGATCCGTGTCTTGAAAGATAACTAAAAACGAACCAAGCAAGGAGAGGGGAGAAAAACCCTCAGGACACAGGGATTCCTTGGGTAGAGCAATTTGCCAAAGCTTGAAACTGGCTTGAGAGGCAGGCAGAGAGCAAACTGTGAGCTTACTTAGAGAAGACTTACGCAGAGGGAAACCATAGCTGAATTTAAGGTAAATCACTTTGGTGCGCTGTTGGTTCAGCCTGTGGAAGTCTGGGCAAGAGATGCCTGAACAAGGGTAAAAGGAGTGGTGTTGAACATCCAGGGGACAGACTGGAGAAGTGCTAGGAAATAAAAACTATCAGGACAGTTATTGATTGACTGAGTAAAGGTTTGGATGGTAGAAATAGGAGTCAATGATGTCTTACATATATTCCCATTAGATGAATGTTTTATTGAACTTCAAAATTTTTGCTTATGGTAAGGTCATTGATGAAACAAGATTGGCCACGAGTAAATTACTTAAACTGGATGATAGATGCATTATAAGGTTTATCATATTGTCTACTATGTAAATTTGGTTTTTCAAGAGAAGGTTCTTTTAGGGGGAAAACGTGTGTTCATGCTGTTATAGCTGCAATAGGCAAAATAAACAGAATATGCTATGTAATTCCAGTTGTAACCTCTAAACCAGCAGTTTTGGTGGTTGTGTGTTTCGTCTTTACAATAGGCAATTTGAGAGTAATCCATCTCCCAGAGGAGCCAAGATCCATGATTTGTTGCAGATTCAAGTGGACTCTTTCAGAAGAGCTCCAGGGTCAATGAATTCTGTTTAGGGGACTGGAGGCAAAGAGCATTGTTTTTTAAGGGTTATTTTACATATCACATTGAAGCAAACAATGTTTAAATGTAAGGAAACGGCTCCTACTATTTATTTGCTTACAAAGCCCTAGGTCTCATTTAAACAAATTCCTTCATTAACAAATAATGATGATGTGTTTAGTATTTGCCTGGTACTATTCTAGACGGGTAGTTCCCAAACAATAGCAGGGGAAAGAATCACCCCGAGAACTTCTTAAACACACATTCCTAGTCACCTCCACCAGAAATTCCTATTCAGGAATTCTGTGGCAAAACCCATCCATCTGTGTCCCTAACAAGCTCCCAGGTGATGCTGATGACGCTGGTCTATGGACCACACTCTTTCAGGGCTGGGGATACTACGCGAAACAAAATGGAGAAAAATTAAAATAATTGCCCTCACAGAACTTATATTTTAGTGGTAGTGGGAGATAGAAGATGATGATAGATAGAGATAGATAGATAGATAGATGAATATAGACGGAATATATATTATGCAAGATGGTAATAAGTACTATGAAGAAAAATGAAGTGGAGAAGGATAGGAAGGGGGAGACATCATTGAGGAGGCAATATTAGAGATTTAAAGGAGGGGAGAGATCAAGCTGGTTAGATTTCTGGGAGAAGAACAGATCAGAGATAAAATCAAAGTAAGGTCAAAAGCCCTGATGCTGGAGCTTTCCTGGCTTGTTCCAGGATCAGGAAGGAGGCCAGCTTCATGAGGGTGGAGGAGAATACAAGAAGTACAAGGCCAGAGGAAAGCTAATGTACTTGAGTATTTTGACTTGTCACTCTGAAACTGAGAAAGCCAAAGGAAGATTTTGAGCAATGGAATAGCCTGGCGTGACCCGTCTTAAAAAAATTCATTCTGGCCGATAGGTTGAGACTCGATTTTAGGAAAGCTAAGGTGTGAACAGGGAGACCAGTCCAGAGGCTGTTGGAATAATCGACGTGATAGAAGGTAGCTTGGATAGGGTGGTGCCCTGGAGAAACCTAGAAAACATCGAGGGCAGCTTGTGTTGGCACACTTACCAATCTGAATTTACTGTTTTGCCAAAGGATGCAGACACTTTCAAGCCCCCAGCTCTCCTGTGACACAAGCCATAATAAAATAGATACATGTTCTTTAAAAGAATTAACCGTTTCTTACTACTCTGCTAGTTCTCCAAGCCCAAATCCAGGTGATGATCAAAAACTCATTCAAACAGCGGAAAAAGGAAAGCTGTGGAGGAAAAAATTTTTTAGAAAAAAGCAATTGGATTCTAGACATATGTTGACGGCATAGTCAACAAAGATGGCTTTAAGATTTTGGTCTGAGCAACCAGAAAGATGGAATTGTCATACACTGAGATGGAGAAGACTACAGGAGGTGTTTGTTAAATCACGAAATATACGACACATGTGTGTGCACAGATGTTGACAAGAAACAGTTACTTATAGAATGGGTTTATTAGGTAGAACGAAACAATGTAAAGAAGAGAGGAACAGGAGCAGAAACTTACATGAGAACTGAATAAAAAGAAAACAAGTGAATGCCTATCTGTTTCAATATACTCAAGCAAACTCAAGTGGACAATGGAGTGAAGAGTAAAAGCAATGATAAATCAATAATAAATCATGGGGCCGGCCCCATGGCCGAGTGGTTGAGTTTGCGCACTCCACTTCGGCAGCCCGGGGTTTCGCTGGTTCGGATCCTGGGACATGGCATGACACAGACATGGCACCGCTCATCAAGCCATGCTGAGGTGGCGTCCCACGTGCCACAACTAGAAGGACCCATAAGTAAAAATATACAACTATGTACCGGGGGGCTTTGGGGAGAAAAAGGAAAAAAATAACATCTTAAAAAAATAATAATAATAAATTCAATAATTCTGCCAATGATAAATCAGAAATAAATTTGATAATTCCACCTGTTTGGTATAATATCCTATTCCTGAGACTTGAGGGTTAGTGAAGACTATATTAATACTCATTATGATTGTCACTTCCTCCTTACCTAGACAATTCAGCAAAATTTGATAGAAAGGTAGCAGGACCTGGTCTCTTAAAAGATTGTGTGCCCTAAAATGCATTTCTTATTTATAACTGAGGAATAAATCATATCTGTGAATTATTTTTCATTTGTAACGTTCAGCCTTTTTCCCCTTCTCATTCTCTGGTGATGCTCTGAGAAACATAAAATCTAAAATCAGGATTTCATTGAATCACTTCGGCATTTGTGGCCCTGAATTCTAGCACATTATAACACACCCCTCCTCCACCCACACAGCCCACCCCAACAAACCCAAGGTCTCCGACAGCTTCGGAAGCATTCTCAACCTTATTCAAATAGCTGCCTTGGGCCAAGAATGTGGTAAGTCTGCCTTCCCGCCACCAGCCCCCTGCCCTTTGGTCTTTCACTCCGGAGGCTCTTCCCCTAGATACAATGGGACGCGGCTTGGGGGATGGGGTGAATTCGTCCCAGGCTTTCCTGCCAAGCCCCTGGTCAGCGAAGAACAAAGCTTCTCCTGCCCGCAGTTTAGAGAGCTGTGGGCAAACTGAGGTAATTTGGTGGGCTTGACTGAACCAGGAAGTCTAGTTTTCCCCTTTTTTATTTATTCTTTCCCCCAGTTTGATTGAGATGCAATTGACATATAACATTGTACTAGTTTATGGTGTACAACATAATTATTTGATAGATATATGTTGCGAAATAATTACCACAGTAAGTCAACACTCATCTAAATAAATAAGTTTAGTCATCACCTCATATTCCCGTTTTTAAAGAAATTATATTTTATTTCTAATGAGACAGGGACTATCTGCCTAAAGAACAATGTAGTTAGTCACCGGCAGCATAAGAACATTTGGGTCAACCATGGTCCGTATAGGTGACAGTGGTTCCATAAGGTTGGTACCCTATAGCCTAAGCGTGTAGCAGGCTATACCACCTAGGTTCATGTAAATAGAATCTATGATGTTCACACAATGATGAAGTCGTCTAACAACGCTCTTCTCAAGGCTATCCTCCATCGTTAAGCGACGTGTGACTGTATTTCCACCCACCCTCTTCTTGACCTTCCTATTCCAAACTCTATTGCCTTCCAGAATGATAGTCTGAGAAGACAAAGAAAAGGTTACATAAAATTTCATCCCTTGTTTGGATGCGGCAACACTCCTTCGCTCACAAGTTGGCATCTTTGCCTGGTGAACGAAAATCAGCTTGCATGGGAGCAAAGCCAGCAGCTCCAGCTGGAGACCCGCGTAGCAGAGTGCATGGGAGGATTAGCCAAGAGTTGCATCTTACACAAACATATAACTGGAATTTGCTATGGGTTTACTTTTAGGGGTGGGTGATTGGAAAAAGGGAAGAAAAGTTAGGTTTCTTGAGTGTTGAATTTGGGAATGGGGAAGAAAATTGAAAGCTGTGAACTGTTATATTTGTCCATAAATATTTTAGTGCTGGAACCCAACTCTAAAAACTGTTCCTTTGGAAGGCATACCAAAAAAACAAATTGACAGAGTGGGGATGGAGTGGGGTTGAAGGACATGAAAGGATCGCCAGGCTAGAGAAGGAAAAGTTGATTAAAGAGCAAGCCAGGGGGAAAAACAGCCAGAAAAAGATGTGAGCTTGGGAAGGAGGGCTAGGAGGGCAAAAATTGATTCTAAAAGGAACGCGTCACAAACGCTTGGGCAGGTCTGTTACGGGACGGTCATTTGCCTAGAGGGCGTTCTTCTTTGCCTCCCTCCTTTCACTTGGGTGGATTTACAGGTCAATAAATGCCTTTATTTCACATCTAGTAATGTCCCAGGTAAAACTAAAAGGGGGTGCTTTCATTCTATCATGTTGCTCACTGGATTAAAATAAAAATTACATCATAAAGGTAATTTCAAACTTGGAGGTCATGGGCGTGGGATCCTAATAGAATTCCTATTAACAGCCACTGTTTGTAGATCACTGACACATCAAATATTAAGAGTACTTAGTGCTTAATTTTCCTTAATTATTACTTTCATCCTTACTTACAGATGAAGAAACTGAGATTTACTAAAGTGGCTGAGCCAAGAGTCTATCCAGAACATGTGTATAAAAACTAATTAAAACTCTTCCATAGTAATGGTATAACCTCTAATTACTACAGGGCACCAAAGTGCCTTAGGTCCGCAGCTCGCAGCTCCTTTCCTCTGGCTTTTGTTAAAAATAAGATAACAGTCCTGGTGGGGAGACTTGCCTGCCTTTCTGAAAGCTAAAAAACAAGAAAGAACTAAAGTGGGAGTTGAAAACAAGTATTTATTTTTAACATCAACTGATGCCTTAGCAACATACCATATGTCTTTTATTGTGACCTTAGGGTGAATCAAAGAGGAAAATGGAGCTAGTGGAAGCTTCTGCCTCCATTAGCCCGACTGAGACCCCAAAGGGTCTCAGATCAAGAAATTAATTGTCCTGGTGGGAATTCCAATCACCTGAGGTAGCCTCAGAAATTGGGGGTGCATCTTTGATCTTAAAAGGTGGAAACATGGTGAATCTACAGGTACTCAATTGCTGGGTTTATTTTGTCTCCAGGTTCTGTAGCCCCAGTTGGCTAGTTCCCCACCCAGTCTGGGTTATTCGGCAGCTACCTTTTGCATTACAATGGCCTTGGTGAGACTGGCAGACAGGATTAACTGAGAATTCGCAAGGGTGTGAGTGGGCGTTGGGCTGCCAGGAGGGGCGGGTCTACGTATGGTTGAGCCTTCCTTATAAATCTGGAGCCTCCAAAATTCTTACCTTTAGTGAGAGATTGGGCTGAATGGCTTCTATTACTGCAGAGGTGACTCGCTAAATCCTGCCTTTTTGGTAACTTCCGTTTGGCGATCTTCATATTTCTCTAAGGTCTTCTGCCTGGATACTTAAGCCTGGGCCTTTTTTACAATCTCACCCTTTGGATTCTTGCCCTCTCCTTCAACTGAACAGCATGAGTGTGGATCCCCATCTTGCCCAAAGCCTGCCTTGCCCTGAAGCATGCAATTCTAGGGGATCTTCACCAGTGCCTGAGATTTATGGGCCTGAAGAAAATTACGCATCCTTGCAGATGTCGTCTGCTGAGACACCCCACATGGAGACTGGTAAGAAAAAATTGAGTCCTTGAAAGGCTAATTTCCTTAAGGGAAAGAGAAAGAAGGAAGCGGGAGGTAAAGGTCATCCATTTCCCTCTTGAGCAATTATAGCCCATTAATACAAGCGGGTGTCATTATCTATTAATCCTCTTTATACCTCTCTTTCAACTGTAACCTGGTGGCATATGCCCTTTCACTTATGTCCCAGGTGTCAGGAGTTTTGGACTGAGGCGAGGGACACAGGACTCAGTAGTCCAACTGTACTGTATATCTGAGAGTTTACATGTGCGGCCACTGGAAACAAGTGTCTGATAAGTAAGCTGATGTATAAATCTTGGTGCCAGGCACACAGTAATAGGAAATGTTGCTGCTGAGCCACAAGTTATAACATCACAGCTTGCGGGGGGGGGGGGGTGCATCATCTTTTTGGTTTGTCTATTCAAGGAGTACCAGAAACGGCTTGGCCAATTATGTGAATCTCCACCTTGTGGAAATGTTTTACCTTTCTACAACAGTAGCAGTCGGCTCCTCTCCCACCCTTTGGATGTGTGGGTGTCATTGGGCAGCTCCGAGTTTGTGAGTGCCTACTATTCTCAAGCCCCCTAAATGCAAAGGAAGCGCTCACCTCAGTTTATGGCAGATAATTCCAGAAGCTTTATTCTGCTGGCAGAGTGACTAGATCTCGGATTTGAGATCCAGTTTGGCTTCAAAACCTATACTCTAGTATTTAGGCCTCCAAATGGTAACTGCGAGTGTGGGGGAAGCTCGGGATACTGTTGAAGCTGCTACCACTTTTTTGGAAATCAATTTGGTAGTAGTTGTTAAAGAGGTAAGCCAACCTTTACCCAAAATGCCAATTTTAGCATTTACAGTATAAAATAATAGCTCAAATCTATCTATATTATGGTTACATCTGTAAAGCTAAGTTGTGGAGAAGGGATAAGTAAAATAATTGTTCTATCTTTCACGGTTAGATTTTCATGTTACTCCATTTTCCTAAACTTTGTGTTAATGTCCTTTTATAACCTCAAACGTTGAGTATACAGTGGGGTTTGTAAGAGAAATATCTTGGGAGTGAGCAAGTGGGCATGTCCTTATTAGCAAGCCAAGTGTAAGTTTTTATAGATAGTTAATTTTTAGGATAAACCCCACTTCCAGTCATCAGTTGAGGACTTTCTTTCCTTCTTAGATCTACTTGCAAAAAGCACGAGATTGTGGATTTGCGCCTTTTATTTATTTTATTTATTTTTTTGGTGAGGAAGTTTAGCCTTGAGATAACGTCCGCTGCCAGTCCTCTTTTTGCTGAGGAAGAGTGACCCCGAGCTAACATCTGTGCCCATTTTCCTCCATTTTTATATGTGGGACACTTGCCACAGCGTGGCTTGATGAGCGGTGTGTAGGTCCCTGCCAGGGATCTGATCCAGTGAATCCGGGGCAGCCAAAGCGGAGCGTGTGAACTTAACCACTACACCACCGGGCCGCCTCGAATTTGTGCCTTTTAAGCCTGTCTATTTATTCCACTACTAGGGTAGACGTGGAGTTGAGCACTGGGAATGCCTCAGTGCAAATTAGGGCATAAGTGCCTACTAATGCTAGGTAATAGAGGAAATTTTCCGTTACACAGTCAATGTACACAAAGTTCCATGCTAGACAATTTTATCTATTATCTCGTTTTATCAATGAGGAAACTCTGAAGGAGAAATAATTTTGGAGAAGGGGTCACAGAGTCAGTAAAAAGGTAAAGTCTGGATTGAAACGGAAGCCTATCGAAATTCACATTTCCTGCTAGTCCTGGTATTTAGAACGGGGCAATAAACTGCTGATTTTATAGGGTCCCCAGAATCTGATCATCAGTTTTAAAAATCATGTAGATTGATGAATAAGGTTACAAAAGAAAGTTATGGAGGGAACACAGCAAGTGGGAGTCAAGTGATCGTTTTGACCTTTATGAGCAGCCAGGATGTGGGCTCCTGAGCATCAGTTTACAGTAAAAATCGGTAGTCAAAAGGTTAATATATGATGTTAACCATGTGCATTCTATGTGAAATGGTGACAGTGGTACACTTACCGGACGGTACAACTGTTGGCAAAGCATTCAGGGTCACTTACGAATTGTTACTTACTATCTAGCTCTAACGTTGTGAGGACTTTAAAAGTGCTTCGAAAACAATAAATTTGTAAATGTGATTTAATGTTTGAAATGTTTTAGAGAAAAGCGTCATTTTATTCCCAACAGTCTCTCCTCTGCCTTCCTCCATGGAACTGCTCATTCAGGACAGCCCCGATTCATCCACCAGTCCCAGAGTAAAACCGCTGCCCGCTTCCGCAGAGACGAGCGAGGCAAAGAAGGAAGAGAAGGTCCATGGCAAGAAACAGAAGATCAGAACCGTGTTCTCTCAGACCCAGCTCTGTGTCCTCAATGACAGATTTCAGAGACAGAAATACCTCAGCCTCCAGCAGATGCAAGAACTTTCCAACATCCTGAACCTTAGCTACAAACAGGTAGGACTGTTTTGTTTTGTCGTTGTAATAAGAAATAAAAAATAAAGCTAATTTGCAGGTGAGCATTGCTCACATCTTTCTAGGTATTCTGTGTTTATGCACGCTCCCTACAAATAATTTAATATGAAAGTGGACTCTTTTTGTAATGTATTTCATGACCCTTTTTCAGTAAGTGCTCTATTGTGGGACTATGCCATAAATTAGCCACTTTCCCTTATTGCACAAACCAAAATTGTGAAAATGTTTGCAATTTTTCCTTAATTAAAGGAGGAATATAATCCCATCTTCCAGGGTAGGAGAATGCCTAACCAACACTGGTTCTCATTAAAATAAAAACTGTGTATTTGATTACTAATGAGGATAATCATTTTTCATACATTTATTGCTCATTTTATTCAGTCAAATATTTTATGGGTTTCTATCACTAGTGCCATACTTAGAAAGTCCTCTACCCCATGATTTTATAATATATATATATATTCTTCTAGTCCTTCTGTGATCTCGTTTTCTAAATAGTTGTCCTAGTGGTATATTTCATAATTCCTGAATTAAAAGACCAACATCACCACATTAAATGTAAATGTGCTTATATGAAGGGGGCTTTTTATTGCAAACATATAGTACCTTTAAAGATTTTATTTTTCCTTTTTCTCCCCAAAGCCCCCCGGTACATAGTTGTGTACTTTTAGTTGTTGGTCCTTCTAGTTGTGGCATGTGGGACGCCACCTCAGCATGGCCGGCTGAGCAGTGCCATGTCCACACCCAGGATTCGAACTGGTGAAACCCTGGGCCGCCGAAGCAGAGTGCGTAGACTTAACCGCTTGGCCATGGGGCCGGCCCCATATAATACCTTTAACTGTGACTAATGGCATGGGTAAACCTTAGGAAAAGGGAGATGAATAGACATTTAAATGTGAAGTCCTGGTTCGTAGATTTGCAGTGTCTTCTCTAACTGGTTAGGTTTATTAAACAAAAAGCAGCCAACTGACTTGAGGGGCTTGAAAATTCATTCATGGGATATTGGTTCAAGATTTAAGAAAGGACTCTAGAAATTCAAACTCGTTCCTGAACTTCAGATGGTGGTAGTTGTCAGGAAAAAAAACGTTAACTGTATTGTTTGATCCTTAGCACATCCGCATTACTAGTATTTTATGCTTTCCTGTCACCTTTTTCCTGCAGGTTAAGACCTGGTTCCAGAACCAGAGAATGAAATGTAAGAGGTGGCAGAAAAACAACTGGCCGAAGACTAGCAACAGTGTCACTCAGGTAAGAGGAAACTTATTTTTTCTGCTCTTTCCTTAGGATGACTTTTTAGCTTTATCCATTGCTGAAGAATACAACCCAACCACAGACAATTCTGATTTTCCTTGTACCGTTTCAGTTAACCCACCATTCTTTTTCCGAAGGGCTCAGCAACTACAGACTACCCGGGGCTCTATTCCTACCACCAGGGGTGCCTGGTGAACACTGCTGGGAACGTTCCAATGTGGAGCCACCAGGCCTGGAATAACCCAGCTTGGAGCAACCAGACCTGGAACAGCCAGTCTTGGAGCAACCATTCCTGGAACAGTCAGACCTGGTGCTCCCAAGCCTGGAATAACCAGGCTTGGAACAATCAGGCCTGGAACAGTCCGTTCCACAGCTGTGGAGAGGAATTCCTGCAGCCCCAGATCCAGTTCCAGCAAAATTCTCCTGTCAGTGACCTGGAGGCCACCTTGGAAACCGCTGGGGAAAGCCATAACGCAACACAGCAAACTGCTAAGTATTTTAGTACCCAGCAAATCATGGATTTATTCCCAAATTACCCCATGAACATACAGCCTGAAGATATGTGAAGATGGCTACATTGAATCTCGATTTGGGCAGTGGCTATATTACTTCTAGGATTTTTCTTGATATTCTGCTTCTAATTATGCCCATTGTGTCAATCTGGGGAGTCGGGAGAGTATGACGGATTCTAGAGGGCTCGGTAGCCTCGGCTGCTGTGGCCAACATGGTAACAGGTGTCTCTGGCTGCAGATAACTAGATAGAATACTAGTTTGGATGTCTTTAGGGTCTAGAATCTAATCTCTAGGAAGTAACAGTACAAAGACGGGTGGTGAAGGATTATCCTATTTTCTGGGATTGGGAGACTTTACTTCTGAAAAACCTCACTTGTTAAGGTGAAGGGTTAAGCTATTAAGTGCTTCATTAATTTCCTCTACCCCTTTTGCTCTTTTACTGCAACCCCTAATTTGTTCTTACTCTAGTGCTTGTAGAAAGAGGCTTTATATATTTTTGCTGCATCATGATAATAATAATAGAACCAGTTTGGCCAGTTGGTTTATAAGTTTAAGTACAAATAAATAAAATATACATTTTACCTTTAGTTGTCTCTATCTTGATTTCACCCAGTGGCTCAAGGAGTAAAAATTTGACTAAACATGGGTCTTAATTACATTTTTTGAGGTGGGGGGGAAATTAACTGAAATCTTTTAGCTGTTAGGGAGATTGCTATCTTAGAAATGAATAAAGGAAAGGTAACCAAGTATACAATGCTGGGTGACTGATTAACCAAACCTGAACAAAGCTATTTACTCCCTGTGTGTGTAATGTTACTGAAACGATAAAATTTATGGTTATTTGCAGTTAAAGAAGAGTGCCACATCTGGAAAATATGGAACGGAGAAGTGATAAGCAGAGATCTTAGGTTTGTAAAGAGGATAAATGAAGGACAGCCAAGGGGAGAGGCAAATGATGGAAGGTGTAGAAGGGAGCTAAAGGAGGAGGGAAAAAGTGACTTATCTCACCCTGCAACTCACACATAGGAAAGGTTCTGTGACTGCTCTTCTGTACAAACACCCTGCCAGAAAGAACTATGTTGAAACAAGCTTATTTTTAAACATTAAAAAAAATGCGAGCTTTTATTTTTTACGCACTGTTAAATTTGTAGGCCAACTACAAAGCACAATTCTTTTCTTTTTTAACAATTGGCACCTGAGCTAACAACTTGCCAATTCTTTTTTTTTTTCTGCTTTTTCTCCCCAAGCCCCCCAGTACATAGTTGTATATTTTTAGTTATGGGTCCTTCTAGTTGTGGCATTTGGGACACCGCCTCAACATGGCCTGATGAGTGGCGCCATGTCCACGCCCAGGATCCGAACCGGTGAAACCCTGGGTGAAACCCTGGGCCACTGCAGCGGAGTGCGAGAACTTAACCTCTCGGCCACGGGGCCCGCCCCTACAAAGTACAATTTAATGCGTTATCTTAATGTATGAATCTATAACAGTTTAAAAAATTGGATCAGAGACCGATATATAAGTAAATTCTAAGCCTGGTTTGAATTTTTTTTTTTTTTTCAGTTTAAACTATGCTCTTAGCTTAGAAGGAGCTAAGCAGGAATCTTATGAAGTATGCTAATCCTTTTTTTACTGTCCTTACCCCATCCTAGCTTGCCCTAAGTTGATCTGATGGGGAGCCCTCTCATTTCACCACTCTGCCTTCCTGCTCCATGGGAACCTCCAGCCTCCAGCAGCAGCAGAGATGAAGGGAACAACCAAAGCAGCTTTCCTAGTCATTTCCCTCGGTTCCCCCAGTTTTCCAACGTTGCTCTGTAATAGTGTCCAACCCAGTTATCTAGACATTTGACAAAAGAGCAAGTCAGGGATAATTAATTTCTGCCAAGACCTAAGGACAACATGATATTTTCAACTGGCACATGAATTTTGAGTTTTGTGCCAAGCACCATATTATGAACTGAGTAGATAATGGAAACAGTGTTGATTGAGCAGTTAAACTGGCACATGAAATCTCATTCTCTAAGTCACCACTTTTTAGTCTTATAATTCAAACAGATTAAAGTGTGACTAAAAAAACAGAATCTCACTGGTCCTGCCACCTGGCTTTTTTCACTTATATTTGAAATGTATAAGTGAAGGAAAAATTCTTAGAAGAGATTGAAGAACTTTTTTTGTTAAAGATCTGTCAACTTGAACAGTTTTACAAAATCCTTGGCTCTAACTAAATGCACATAATGAATTGACAGCAAATTTGAGGAAATAGTAAATGGTGAACCAGAGCCTAGAAATTTGGGAAAATAGCTATTTTAAAGTGACAGAACCCAGGAAACTCCCAAATTTAGTTTTCCAGTACTGAACCATGCTGTGGAACAATTTTTCACACCCTGGTCTTTGCTTTGGATTAAGTTCAGCTGTAAGACTGGGAATAGGCAAGGAAGGGCTGATAAGGAAGGTTTAGAGGCAGAAAAGACAGGAGCATCTATTACATTTAAAGCATCATGCTAGATGATGGAGAAGAAAAAGGAAAGCAAGTAAGAGAAGGAAAGGAAAGAAAGATTGAAAAAGAAGAAAAGAGAAAGACTTGATTTCTGGTGTTCATCATTTTATTTGCTTTTGGAAATTAGTCATTTATGGAAATGCCATTCATCTATTGTTTCTTATACCCAAAAGGTGAATAGTAAAGGTGAAAAACCTAAGGCAGAGAAAAGTAAAATCCACAATCATCAAGGAACCAAGGAAAGTCTTGATTTTTCAAAAGATTGGAACTTTTGATAGCAAAACTTAGAAGAAACGAATTTAAGCAGTAGTGAAATAATGAAGCAAATCAAGTAATCACATCTATTCAGCACATATAATATGGGTGGTTTTATATATGAATTGTAATGGATAGTGTAACAATTATACATTCTCTTCTGAAAGCTTTTTTTCCACTCAGCATTACATCTTTAACCTCTTTGCATGTCAGAATTCAGAGATAATTTAGAGATTTTATATATCTATTAAAAATTGAAAACAGTTGCATTCAAAAATAAGATTTCCTATTTTCCTTAAATGTATTAGCCAAGGTTGAGATAGTTTTTTTCTCAAATATTCTGTCAAAATAATTCTGACATGAAGAGAGTGAAATTCAGGTAGTTAAACGAGGAGACATTAAGTTTTTTGGTTCTTCCTAACATCTCAGTGTGACTTTGTCATTCCCTTTTAAAAAAGCTATTCATAAAATAACATCATTATGTAAAGTTAACTTTGTTGACATCACTGTTAACTTGGATGTCGTCTTTCCAGACATTTTTATGCGTACACATGACACAAATAGAATTAGAATACATTTTTTTCTATCCAAATATGTAATTATATCACGCATTTCGTTCTGCAAATTGCTTTTTCTACTTAATGTATCTTTCCACATCAGTAAATTTAGATCAGACTCATTTTAATTGCTGTATAATACGCGTTACTGTACTGCAACTTATTTCTGTTTTCATTATTTGCCACTGCAAATTATGTTGCTATTAACTTTTGCATTATTTAAACATGTTAAGACATTTTTCAAAATATGAAAAAAATGTTTTCATAAACAGAATAAGATTGAACTTTAAATTCACACTTGAAATTGCACACTACTTTTGGATTGGCCATTCCTTTGGTTCTTGCTGATTTCACACCTACCACTGGCTAATTTACTAAAGCACTAATTAGAAAATACTGTTAAAAAAATTAAGAAAATCTATATGTTCTTTAAAACTTAAAAAACAGTTAATACCTAAAAAGATTAAAGCATTAAAGCAAATTTCAGAGCCAAATTTACTATCTGTGTAAGCCACCATAGAAGCTGGAAAAAGTTGTCAAAAAGAATTAAGACAGGTGCAAACCCCATTTAAAAGTTTTGAGCTTATACCCTGGTCACAGGATCACCAAGAATATTTAGTATAACAAAGGGAGATGAGGCAAAAAGGGAATTAAATATAAATTCACCTGCCAGCCTCTCCATCTTCATATCCCTCCCTTGGAAGATCGTGCTCTCTCCATTCTCCCCAAAGGAGGTGGTGATTACTTCTGATATCATATTTTGGTTACTTTATTATGAATTAGCTTTTAAAATTCACTTTGTCTTGATTTTCAGCTTGCGTCTCCGTTTCAGTTTGTACTTGAAGGGAAGAACACTGGATTGAATGCGTTTGGGTCTTTGAATTTCACAGTCTGGATTCAAAGCTCAGAATGGGAGGAATATAGGCTTTGCGTAGTGAATTTCAAGCACTCAATTCTCGGGAGTAAAGGCTGCGACTGTGAGCCCAAAGGTAAAGGCAGACAACCGCCAGACAGGCATGAAAGTGGGGGAGGACCTTTAGTAAATATTGCATGCCTCCTGGGGCCAAGCGAGCCTGCCTCAAGCAGGAGATACAGGGAATTTGTTAAATAAAGAAGCCATTTGGGGCAGACAAAAGCTTCTGGCACAGGAAGTTAGTTCGACTGAGGATACCGAAATGTAGGCATTTGAATAGGTTCCTCGGGGTGTGAGGGTGAAGTGGAACCTGATTGAAAAGAAGCAGCCGCTGGTGGCGAGGCTCTCCTTAAGCGATTCCTGGTTTCTAGGTAGTTGATGTAAACTCCGGGTCCAGGACAAAGTGTCCTTGAGAATTTTAAAAGGTTGAGCACCTGGGAGATTAATGCAATGGTAGCACTACCTCCAAGTATACTACCAAGCAAGCCATCAAATGGAAAAGCTCACAGATCAAATTAAGATGCTAGAATCATTAATTTAACTCACATGGCACAAAGCATGGGGCGTGAGATGGGGCACACTGATGCACTTAGGATGTGTACGGTGCAAGTGGGGTAGGAAGGGTAGCAATATTCATACGACCTCTCTGATGCATGATATGCTTACAAAAAATGAGGACAAGGACTGAGGATGAGAATTTGAGATTGAATTGGGGCCAGGATTCTGCAGAAGGAATGTACCAGGACACAATCGCACCGGCTTGCTCTATGAGAGGCCCCGAGGGCAAGACTGGCCACAGAAGTAGCTCTCCTTAGCTTGATGAGCACCTATAGAACTTATTTTCACTGCTTGGGCAGAATACATGTGGGCTAGAATGGATGTCACCAATGGCTGGCCAATTCCAGAGTCAGGGATGTTGAGCGCCTTTGCCATATAAGGATATTTAAGTGTGAGACTAAGTGTGAGGTGCTTCTAGCTGCTTCCATCGCTTTGTGTCTTGTGTTCTGCGCACATGTACTCTGCTTATCTAAATCTACCACGTAGTACCGGTCACTAACTTATTTACAGTTAATACGCCTTATGTGTTACATAATTTTCGTTTTCTCTTCCATAGTCAAAGTGAACATTCTCAGACAGTTCAGTAAACACACATTACACCAGATTAACTGCACAGTTCTCGTCCTTTCTGCAACTCTCAATCTTCCCTGCTTCTTAGCCTCCCCCAGATCCCAGATCTCATTTAAATCTCATATCCTCCCTCAGTCACTTAATTCTACAATCATACTTAACATTCCCAAACTGCGTAAGGCTTTGCAGATTCCTTCAGCACTTTCCAATGAACCATTAAAAACTGTCCATCCCTGGGGCCGGCCCTGTTGCCAAGTGGTTAGGTTCCAGCACTCTCCTTCGGTGGCCCAGGGTTTCACCATTTGGAATCCAGGACGTGGACATGGCACCAGTCATCACGCCATGCTGAGGCAGAGTCCCACATGCCACAACTAGAAGGACCCACAACTAAAAATACACAACTATGTACCCGGGGGGCGGGGGGGGGGGGGGCGGCTTTGGGAGAAAAAGGAAAAATAAAGTCTTTAAAACAAAACTGTCCAGGGGCTGCCCGGTGGCGCAGCGGTTAAGTGCGCACGTTCCGCTTCTCAGAGGCCCGGCGTTCTCCGGTTCGGATCCTGGGGCGGACGTGGCACCGCTTGGCAAAAGTCATGCTGTGGTGGGTGTCCCATAGGAAAAGTAGAGAAAGATGGGCAGGGATGTTAGCTCAGGGCCAGTCTTCCTCAGCAAAAAGAGGAGGATTGGCAGCGGATGTTAGCTCAGGGTTAATCTTACTCAAAAAAAAAACAAACCCAAAATTGTCCATACCCACTGGTGCCCTGATAAATTCTTATCTCATTAGGTCAATAAAAATGGTTCCTTTTATCTATTGAAACTCTCTACGGAAGAAAAGCCCTTGTTTAATTATCTGCTACGTCAGTCTTTGTCAGGATAAGAAAAATATGATTATTATTCTTAAGTCCACCAATGGCTCGTTACTGTCTTTCCTTATGCCACTTGCATCTTCCAAAAGCATAGTGAAAAATAAGTGAGTTTCAACTTGGAGAAAATATCTATAAGAGTTCTTTACATTTATACAGCACTCTTTTACATGGGAAAATATGTATAAATTTTATTTCACATGATCCTTAAATTACACTCTGAGGTTAACTACCATTTATATGTGAAGAAACTAAAGCTCTGAAAGTTTAGGTAACAAATCCCATGTTGTTTCACTGCCTCCCCTTCACAGTCTGAGTCGACTATAATGCCTGTCTCCGTTGAGAAATCTATTTTCTGTCCTTAAGCCATTGTAATAAGGCAAGCTAAAACTTAAAAATCACCTCAAAATTAATGCTTCAGTCGTTCATTCAATTAATATTTGTTAATACTAGGTATCAGATATTTTGCTAGGTGTTGAGGTGAGCAAAATAGACACAGTGCCTGTTTTCTTGGAGGTAACGAATGGTTAAATCCTTTGACCTTAGATATTATCTTACTTGACTCTTTCTAAATGGACATTTATAGCAACTACGTGCCCGGTATTGTGATAACTACTTTAAATGCGTTCTCTTGTTTAATTTTTGTAAAATGAGATATTGTCCTATTAGAGATGATGAGGGTTAGAGCATGAGTAACAACTTCCCAATGGACACACATCCTGAACTGACTCTAGAACTCATAATCTTAGCTATACTTCTATACTAATTTCTCTCCATTTCAGAATGTTGACACCACCTCCAATTTTAGTATATTTTTATTTCTAATTGTATTATACCATTTTTAAAAACAATCCTCTATTCCCTAGGCATGTGAATGCCTCTCCCAGCTTTACAGACTTTTATGGGCTTCTCTTCCTCTGCTAACTATGAACAGTGGTGGTGCCCAGGATTCGGTTCTAGTCTCAGCTTTCATGATTTCCCCTTGTTTTCCACTAGCCCCTCTATACCTCTAGGCTAATTGTTCTCCACTCTGTATCTGCAGTTTAAGAGTCTGCAGTGCCCCGACCCCAGACATATCTGCCTACTTGGTATCTCCATTCATGCTAACCTGACTCAGTTTCCTCGTCTGTAAATAAATATGAGTAATAATTTTCTTACTCTGTTGTGATGCGGATTGGTGCTAATGTATGTAAAAGACCTCCCGGATAGGCACTCAGTAAACGGTAACCACAATTCTCATTGTGGGAATTCCACTAGCATCTCAAACTCAACATGTCCAAAATCAAACCCATTATCTTCTTTCCCCACTCCTCTTTCAGCATTTTCATGCTATTCATGGCACTATAACCCACCCTCTTATCATGGCTGGAAGCCTGATGGTTATCCTAGGACACCTCCTTTCCTCCACCTCCCATATCCAAATAGTTACTAGTCAAGTCTCTCTTTAATATATTCCAAACCAATCAACAGGCTTCCATGTTAGCTACTGATATTGAGCAACTAGTGTGTAATGAGCTTCTTCGTACTCCCCAGAATATTCCTGTGAGGGGGATAGTATTATAACCATTCTTATATGAGGAAAAAGAAGGCAGGAGCTTAAGTGACATGGCAAAGGTGGTACTGGTTCAAACCAGTAAAATCTAGACGCAAACTCTTAACTGCCTGACTCCAAAGCCCCAGATGTTCTTGCTGCACTGTTTTCCAGTGGATCCTGATCTAGACCCATATTGGTAGGCCTAATTATTAAAATTTATTTCTAGCGTTGCCCCGTTGCAATACCTTCCCCCTTGCAATTCCTTCTCCCTATAGGAGAGTAATCTAAAATGCTAATCTAAGTGTGTTACTCCTCAAAACCATTTTTTTTTTTTTTGAGGAAGTTTGGCCCTGAGCTAACATCTGCTGCCAATCCTCCTCTTTTTGCTGAGGAAGATTGGCCCTGAGCTAACATCCGTGCCCATCTTCCTCTACTTTGTATGTGGGATGCCTACCACAGCATGGCTTGCCAAGTGGTGCCATGTCTGCACCGGGGATCCGAACCAGGGAACCCTGGGCCGCTGAAACAGAACATGCAAACTTAAAAGCTGGGCCACCGGGCCGGCCCCTCCTCAAAACCTTTTAATGGCTCACATTTGCCTATCCTATAGTGTTTCTTTAGTATACTATCTTAATCCAAATGGTCTTTGGAGTTTATAAAAAATGCACATTCTGGGAAATCATCACAAATGCACAGAATCAGAATCTCTGGCCCAAGAATATGCATTTTAACAAGGACCTTAGATAATGCTTAAGCATGGTAAAGTCAGAGAGTCAAGAGGCCTACTGAATAAAATTTGAATTCATTTTTATGACAAAACAGTCCTACTGGAGGAGCTTCCAGGCTGGTGAACACGTGGAGGTGCTGGCAGAGTGGTGTTCCTGGAAAGAGCATGGAAGCTCCGCACCCCTTCCCGCACACCTTGCCCCGTGCATCTCCTCTATCTGGCTGTTCCTGACTTACATTGTTTGGTAATAAACCAGTAATCAAGGTCACAGTAAGTACAAGGCTACATTTCCCTTAGGAAGCTAACAGATGCTAACCCAGGCATCTTCATTTTGAAACAAACTGGACCAATTTGAATGAACTTCTTCAAGAATCAAGAACTAAGTTCTGTTATTGTTCTAGAGCAAATAGCATTAAAAAAATCTTTAAAAAACGCTTTTAAGGATGTTATAATCAGGGGCTGGCTCAGTGGTGTAGTGGTTAAGTTCATGTGCTCCGCTTCGGTGGCCCAGGATTTGCAGTTTCGGATCCCAGGCGTGGACCTAGCACTGCTCATCAAGCCATGCTGAGACAGCATCCCACATAACATAGAGGAAGATTGGCACAGATGTTAGCTCAGCGACAATCCTCCTCGAGCAAAAAGAGGAGGATTGGCAATGGATGTTAGCTGAGGGCCAATCTTCCTCACAAAGAAAGAAAGTCATAATTATTTTAGCCAAAAGGAAGGGAATATGAAATAAATCTGCTCAGTTTAGGTATTTACAAAGATCCTACTGGAGTCATGGAACTAATTTTTTTAAGATTTTATTTTTTTTCCTTTTTCTCCTCAAAGCCCCCGGGTACATAGTTGTATATTCTTTGTTGTGGGTCCTTCTACTTGTGGCATATGGGACGCTGCCTCAGCGTGGTTTGATGAGCAGTGCCATGTCCATACCCGGGATTCGAACCAGCGAACCCCAGGCTGCCTAGAAGTGGAACTTGCGCACTTAACCACTGCGCCACCGGGCCGGCCCCTGTGACTTATTTTTTTGACCCATGGATTACCTACTTACAAGTCTGTTTTTAATTTTCAAGTATTTTGTGTTTTTCCACTCATAATGCTATTGATTTCTAATTCAATTCTGTTGTAGCCAGAGAACATATTCTGTAAGATCTCAGTGTTTTGAAATTTATTGAGACTTGTTTAACGGCGTATTGTTTATCTTGTTTATAAGCATTTTCTTTATCTCGTTGAACGTTCCATGCGTACTTTAAATAATGTGTATTCTTCAGTCATTGGGTGTAACGTTCTATGAATGCGATTTAGATAAAGGTGGTTGGTAAAGTTGTTCGGGTCTTCTATATACTTGCTGAACTTTGAGCAGTTGCTCCATTCATTTCTGAGAGGTGGTGGTAAAACTCCAACTATTTTTCATTTGTTTCTCTCTTTCTTTAGTTCTGTCCATTTTTACTTCATGTATTCTTAAATAGTTTTGATCCAAGCATATTTGATCCAAGACCTAGGCATTAGGTCTTCCTAATGAAATGATTCATTTTGTGATTTCTTAAAAATTATTTTATCATCCTGTTATTCTCTTTTAATACTCCTTTTCTTGAAGTATATTCTCTCTGATATCCTCCTATTCTATTGTAAACCCATGACAATTACATTTTCAACATCACTCCACCAAAACTCTTCCTGTAAAGATTGCAAATGATCTCTGCATTGCTAAATCCAATGGTAATTCTCAGTCCTTATCTTACTAGACCATACAGAGGAAATCAGCATTTCCACAATAACTCTAAGTCATGTATTAAGATAAAAATTCAACTAACAGAAAAGATGCTTCACGTTTAGCTCCCTTGGACAAACATCATAATACCTTCATAGATATTCAATATTATACCCTTGGGGCTGGCCCAGTGGCGTGCAGCAGTTAAGTGCACAAGTTCCACTGTGGCAGCCCGGGGTTCGCCAGTTCGGATCCTGGGTGTGGACATGGCACCACTTGGCAAGCCATGCTGTGATAGGTATCCCACATATAAAGTAGAGGAAGATGGGCACGGATGTTAGCTCAGGGCCAGTCTTCCTCAGCAAAAAGAGAAGGATTGGCAGCAGATGTTAGCTCAGGGCTAATCTTCCTCAAAACAAACAAACAAAAACAAAACAAAATCAATATTATACTCTTCTTTGTTTCTTTTTTTATAAAGATTTTATTTTTTTCCTTTTTCTCCCCAAAGCCCCCTAGTACATAGTTGTATATTCTTAGTTGTGGGTCCTTCCAGTTGTGGCATGTGGAACGCCGCCTCAGCATGGCTTGATGAGCGGTGCCACGTTTGTGCCCAGGATCCGAACTGGCAAAACCCCGGGGCCACCGAAGCTGAGCGAAGCCAAGCGCGGGAACTTAACCACTCCACCACGGCCACGGGCTGGCCCCTTCTTTGTTTTTCTAAACAGTGTTATTCCTTTTGTTTTCAAACGTAAATGTGACTTCTTTTCCAATATATGTTTTCAGTACCCTCTTTCACATGTATATTATCAGTATAGCTTTCCAAAGACCTTTTTGGAGTTTGCTAATTTATAATAAGGTCCACCTTTTCCTCACCTGCTAAGCACCAAATGTCTACTCTTCCATGCTGGTATCACGAAGTTCTTCCTTCTCTATTTACCAGTAGGCAAATCTTGGAGTGGATCTTTGGTATATTTATGTATATAATGGAGAGCCTATAATTTTAATTTAAAAGCCTGGGGTGCTGATACCTAGGTCCTCTCTGATAAGCATTTTGCTTACCTCCTGTAACGTAGTTCTCATAAATAACAATGTTTTATTTCTAATTTGTTTCTGTGGTCTTTTCTCACAGAAAATCGATATATTCTTGGAAGGATCCGGAGCAACACAGACCCTAAGACCAGTGGAGGTAGAGTTCCAGGGTTTGGATCAAGTGTGCATATGGTGAAATTCCTTGATGTCTTGCTTCCTTCAGGTGCCAAGCAAGCTCCATACTTGAGCTGTTTTCAGAAAGATATTGTTGTTTTTGGGTAGATATCATATACTGACCCTGTCTATCTGTTTGCCTGTCTGTTATGTCTAGCTTCTTTGTTACTGCTTCTTACCTGGACCCCAGAAAAATTTTGTCTACTCTTTTTCAACTTGGGAGAAATCCACTTCGCATTAGTAGTGCTTACTCCAACAGTCAGGATGGGAGCCCACTCCCACTTAGTTCATTTTAAACTATTGTGTTTTCCTTTATGCATAATTTGGAATTGGTACACCAGAAAAAAAAAATTGGTGGAGTTTTTTTCTTGACTTATCTTTCATATTTTATCTGTCATAAAACTTTCTCAGTTTATGGGGCAAATTTTCCAACATGTCTGTAAAGCTTTAGTCAAATTTCAACCACTTATCTTGTACCACCCTCATAGCTCTAACCAGGTAGAATGCAAACTGTGGCACTAAGCAAGGATTAAGTAATTTAGCAACAAAATATGCTGTGAGAGTCATTAGACCCTTCTAATTATCACGAGTATGCTGTGAAGTGCAGGTTAATGAATTGTGGGGCACAACCCATAGGAAATCCTTGCGGAACCCTAGAAGATTACAGCAGTTCACCTTTAACACCTAATGGAGACATTAGTCTCATTTTCAAGAACTCACTCCTTTTCAGAATGAGCACAGGCTGCAACAGCCTATTTTCTTATCTGTCTCATCTAATGGAATACGGCCACAGATAACTGGTAAACTCCTGTGGTTTTCCATTAAGCTCAGTGCTTGACAGAAAAGCATGCACAAAACATTTGTGGTAAGGAAAAGAATGAAAATAAACAGAAGTGAAAGAAAAGAAATGAAGAGAAAAAGAAAAAGAAAAAGGCAAGAAAGTAGTCTAATAAAGTGCATGACTCAGCAGGGAAGAGCCTCCTAATCAGAAGAGGAAGTGTCTTACCTACAGAGATAAGAGGTGAATTGACGGGTCCAGGGAGTCAGGCTCCTCCTAGAAGTGCAGGCAAAATTTTGGATTTGTGCATGTGTGTTTTTCTCAGTAGAGTCCAAAACTTTTATCAGATTCTCAAAAAGTTTAATTACTAATGCAGAACATAATAAACTGTTTTCAGAACCAGAGGTTACCAACCTGTGACCCATCCCCTCTCCATCCCACCTCCATGATTGTGGTGATGACATCACAGGTGTACACATATGTAAAAAAATTATTGAATTGTATACTTGTTGTGCAATTTGTTATATGTCAATTACACTTCAATAAAGCTGGTTTTTAAAAACTCCATAATAAGAAAACTAACAAGCCAATTAAAAATGGGCAAAATATTTGGGCAGACACTTAACCAAAGAAGACATACAGATGGAAAAAAAACACATGAAAAGATGACCAAACATCATGGATCATCAGAAAACTGCAAATTAAAACTACAGTGAGGGGCTGGCCTGGTGGCACAACAGTTAAGTGCACACGTTCCACTTGGGCGGCCTGGGGTTTGCTGGTTCGGATCCCGGGTGCGGACATGGCACCACTTGGCACGCCGTGCCGTGGTAGGCATCCCACATATAAAGTAGAGGGAGATGGGCATGGATGTTAGCTCAGGGCCAGTCTTCCTCAGCAAAAAGAGCAGGATTGGCAGCAGTTAGCTCAGGGCTAATCTTCCTCAAAAAGAAAAAAAGAAAGAAAAATTGTATAGGGAAAAGAGGCTGGAGACTGGAATCCAGTCTGACTGAGTGCCCCAAAAGGGCAATTTAAAATAAGTAAAAGATGCAGGGCACCTAACAACTAGAACAAATTAACTTTTAAAATGTGGTCTTCTTCCAGTCAACTGATTCATTGAAACATGAGGCTTGGGAAGAGAAAGGATGAGAGAGGGAGGAGTTGATGAGCCTTTGATTCCTGGGTGGCCACAAAGGCACCCGTGGTATGGAACTGCTGCCGTGCTGTGATCAGCTACTGGAAGTAAAAAGTTACCATTGAAATTCAGAAGTGATGGATCCAACTCCTGGGGCTCATGGGATGTATAAGGAAACAGAAAGTAATAAGAAACAAGCAAAATATGCAATCCCTTGGTTATTGTCATCTGTAATAGCTAAAATCAAAGTACAAGAGAGTGTTAGGGTAGATCCTGATGCTAGGCCAAGCTTGGATTCTGGCCAGCCTGAGCTACAGCTGCCAGCCTCAGACTCGCTTCCAAACGGAAAAATTATGCTGAAATAACAAATAGCAAAGAAGGAATAATTTGTAAGAGAATGGACGAAACAAAAGGGAAAGAGAAAGGGAAGAGACAAGGGATTTGTCCTACCAGGGTGAAAATTCTTAAAACAATTAAGAAACAAGACGAATAAAGCAGACATTGATGGGGTCAAAACAAAGGTCTTAATGCAGCACTATCAGAAGTTGGCTGGACTGATGAGAGCCCTACTGGTCCCTCAACACTGAAGGGCTCTAAACAAAGCTGCTTTATTCACCCCAGTTTGAAGGAATTCAAGAAACTTGACCTCCAGTTACCTAGGGTAATATTCCTGCAACTTAATCAAAATAAGAAATGATGAGAGGTCCTAGGTCCTTTGTCCTGATCCCCAGCGGGGGACCCAAAGCCATATGTACATGAGTCAGTAAAACAGTCAGGGGATACACAAGTGTCATTTCTGGGACTCCTTGACATGGAAGCCCCATGCACTGTGGTTCCAAAACCTGGTGGTGAAGACCTAATGTGGGCTACAGTTAGGTTGGAAGGATATAAGAACACAAGGGGTTGATGAGACTAAGGTGAAAATTTCAATGGAAATTGGTATGTTTGAACAGGCTTTATGTGAAGTGGTTGTGTCTCCTTTACCCAAACGTATTATATAGATGGATATTGTGTCTGACTGGGGAATGCCTCCCTCCCTAGTTTTGTACAAAGCATGTAAATCCACCCCTCTGCCTATACTGATTGGACACACCAGGGTTGACCAAGACAATATTTTTTTCTTTTTCTTTTTCTTTATTTTTGAGGAAGATTAGCCCTGAGCTAACTACTGCCAGTCCTCCTCTTTTTTTGCTGAGGAAGCCTGGCCCTAAGCTAACATCTGTGCCTATCTTCCTCTACTTTATACCTGGGACACCTACCACAGCATGGCTTGCCAAGTGGTGCCATGTCCACACCCAGGATCTGGGCCAGCGAAACCCGGGCCACCTAGAAGTGGAACGTGGGAACTAAACTGCTGCGCCACCGGGCTGACCCCGACCAAGACAATATTTGAAGGAGTTGTTACCTAAAACATTGCTGATAGACTCTGCAATAATGAAACTTATTCCAGTGTTCTATTAAACCTATCTTTCAACAGAAAAGATGTCATTTACAATAAGCATCAATAAAATAAAATGATATAAAATATCTCCTAAGTATTTTATTTGAGAACCTCTACGAATAAACCTGTAAAACTTTTCTAAGGAATATACAGATAGGAAGACAATATTGTAAAGATACTAGTTCTTCTCAAATGAATTTATATTCAATGTTATCCCAATTAAAATACCAAAGGGATGGATTTCTTTTTGGAAGCTGAAAAAAATTAATCCTGGGAAATTCTAGGGGCCAGCCCTGTGGCGGAGTGGTTAAGTGTGCATGCTCCGCTTCGGCGGCCCAGGGTTTTGCTGGTTCAGATCCCAGGCGCCGACATGACACTGCTCATCAAGCCATGCTGAGGTGGCGTCCCATGTAGCAGAACCAGAGGCACTCACAACTAGAATATACAACGATGTACTGGGGGGTTTTGGGGAGAATAAGAAGGCAAAAAAAAATTCTGAAAAAGGAAAATGAAGAGGGTGTAGCCCAGCAGATATCTTATTTTATTTATTTATTTATTTTTTCCCTTTTTCTCCCCAAAGCCCCCCAGTACATACTTGTTTATTCTTCGTTGTGGGTCCTTCTAGTTGTGGCATGTGGGACGCCGCCTCAGCGTGGTTTGATGAGTGGTGCCATGTCCGCGCCCAGGATTCAAACCCATGAAACACTGGGCCGCCTGCAGTGGAGCGCGCGAACTTAACCACTCGGCCATGGGGCCAGCCCCTCCAGCAGATATTTTAAAAATAAGTAAGCAATTTGGTGCTGCAGAAGAAACAGATCAACGGGAGAAGATGGTCCAAAATAGCCCCAAGTACGTATGAAAATTTAATATATGGTAAAGTTGGTATTTCAAATCAGAGAAGAAAAGGAGTGTTCAGTGAATGATATTGGTTAGTTGTTGAGGAAAAAAACACAAAGGTGGATCCCTATTTCACACCATACTCACAAACTCCAAAGAAATCAAAGATTTAAACATAAATGAAAACTGTCAAATTACTAGAAGAAACATTGGTAAATATTTTTAATATTTGATACTTTTAACACTGGGATGAAAAAGTCCTTTTTAAGAAGGAATTGGTACACAAAGGCTGTAAAGGAACAAATTGTGAGATTTGATTAATAACTATTTTTTAAAAATCCTGTGGGGCAAAACCAAAATAGAAATCTACCTTTGCAATATATATCACAAACAAAAAGTTAATTTCTTTCATATACAAAGAAGAGGGAGAGTCCATGGTAAAGAGTCTGCTTAAACTATCACTAACTGAAACTGATGTGTTGGACTCTCCAGCTATTATGGTGGATTTGCTGGTTGTATCAATTTTGCTTTATATATTTTGAGACCATTTTATTGGGTTTATACATATATACAATTGTTAAATCTTCAAGGTGAATTGGACCTTTGTCTTAATGAAGTGATATTCCTCTATTCCTCATTTTGATTTTGGTCTTAAGGTCTATTTTGGATAGTAATATAGTTAAAATAACTCTCTTCTAATTAAAGTTTGCCTGACATATCTTTAAAATTTTTTTTTTGAATTTTCAGATCTTTAGACTATAGGCGCATCTCTTGTTAAAAGCATATAGCTGTTTACCACTTCTTCCAGCTCCATGGGTACCAAGCCATAATCGTCTTTTATCTGGATAATTGCAGGAGCTTCTGACTGGTCTCTCTGCATCTCTCGTTGCCTAAATTCAGTGCAAAATTTCCTTTGGGTGCGTGACTAAGGATGGAATTACTGGGTCATTGGGTAGTTGAATTTCATCAGTTATCTTTTGCTCATAACAGCCCCAAAATTCGGTAGCTTAAAGTAACAATTATTTATTATCATTCACACATCTGTGAATGGGCTAGGGGGTCAGCAGATCCAGGCTGGGCTAGGCTCTGCTCCAAGCTAGAGATTTAGCTGAGTTAGGCTTCTCACTGAGGTTTGGACTAAGATCTAACACCACTTGGTAGAGAGCATGGAATTGGGGGTGGGGTGGGGTGGGTGAAGAATTGGGGTCAGACTTGTTCAACTTTCCTAGATAAGCAAACTACTTTTTAAAGTGATGGTACAGCTTTACACTCTCACTAGCACTAAAGACAGTTTTCAGAGGCCAGCTGCGTGGCCGAGTGGTTAAGTTCACTCGCTCTGCTGTGGCAGCCCAGGGTTTTGCCCATTGGAATCCTTGGCGCGGACATGGCCCTGCTCATCAGGCCATGCTGAGGCGGCGTCCCACATGCCACAACTAGAAGGACCCACAACTAAAAATATGCAACTATGTACCCACGGGCTTTAGGGAGAAAAAGGAAAAATAAAATCTTTAAAAAAATTTAGTTTTACCAGTTTCCTATTCAGAACATTTAGGTTTTTACATCACTTTTTAATTCCTTACTTTCATTCTTGTTGTAAGCTTTTTATTAAACAGCTTTATTTTTACATAATTTATGTCTTATAAAGTTCAACTGTTTAAAGCATATAATTTAACGATTTTTAGCATTTTTACAGAGTTGTGGAACCACCACCATAATCTAATTTTAGAGTGATTCCATCACCCTTTGTCCCTATTAGAAGTCATTCCCTATCCCTCTGTGTCCTCACCCTCCTTCTTTTTCCTTCCCTTAGTTCTAGGATACCACTAATCTACTTTCTCTCTATAGATTTGCCTATTCTGAAAATTTCGTATAATATGTGGTCTTATAATATGTCATCATATATATATATGTGAGTCATATAATATGTGGTCTGTTGTGACTGGCTTCATACACTTACAATGTTTTCAAGGTTCATTCATATTATACCATGTATAGTATTTCATTCCTTTTTTATGGTCAGATAATATTGCATTGTATAGATGTACCACATTTTGTTTTTCCACTCATCTATTGATGGATATATGGGTTATTTCCAACTTGGGGTTACTGTGAATAATGCTGCTATGAACATTCATGAACAAGTTTTTGTGTGAATCTCTGTCTTCATTTTTCTTGAGTAATATACCTATTGCTGGGTCATATAGTAACCACTGTTTTTATAAACCCTATTTTATTTATTTTGTCTTGTTTCTTCTCCAAAAGACATCCTTTTCAAAATATTTCTCCTCTGATACATACAAATGGTTCACAGATAGGAAAATACAAATAGCATTTAACCATGAGAAAAAATGCACAATCTCATAATAAAAACGCAAACTTGAAGCACAGGATCCTTTTCTCACTTCAGACTGATAAAGATTAAATGTTTGATAATAAACCATTTTGGTAAAAATGCGTAGAAACTGGCACCCTTACACATGGTTGGCTACTTAACTTTACTCCAGTCCTTGAATATCTAATGAAGAGACAAGGGGTGCCAGTTTCAGTTTTGCCAATTCATTCACTGGGTTTCCTTATTTTCAAAAAAATGAGATTTGCATCTAATTTCTGAAATCTAGCCCAACTCAAATGATTCAGCCCTATCAATTAAGTCACAAACACTAAAACAACCCATGAAGGGTGGCTGAATTCACTTCAGAATAAGACAGGCGAGAAATACCTGCATTTGAAAGTTTGCTGGGTTCCCAGCATTTTCTGGGGCTATAGCTAGAACTGGTTTTAACGGTCTTGAACAAAACGGAGTAAGAACGACGGATTTCCGCGGCGCCCGCGCCTGCGCAGGAAGGCGGCTCGCGGAAGGCGGCGCGCGGCCGAAGCCCCGCCTCCTGCAGGATCTGCAGCTCGCCCGCGCGGGTCGGGCCAACAACACGGCCCGGGCTGCGCAGCTGGGCGCTCTCGGCCGCAGGGCCACGCCTGGGGCCGTCGCGGCTGCGCGCCCCGGAACGCCTAGCGCGCTCTGTGCTCGCGGGCGGCTGCCGTCGAGGCTGGAGCGGTGGCATTGGAGAGAGCAGGGCTGCGAGCACAGAAGGAGGGTGGACTCCTGGCGGCACCCCCGCTTTCAGAGGTGCCGCCGCATCCTTGGCTCGGATCAAGGACACAGATTTGTTACTGGATGATTTGTTGGTGCCGCTCTGGGACTCGACACCCAAGAGGTTCTCCGTGGTGATGACCCAGAACGTAGAGCCTGATCTAGTCAGCTCAGGCCTCACCCGCAGCCTGGTCCCCAACATCATCTCGCAGCTCTGCGGTTCCAGGCGCAGAGGCACTCCCTGTGCTTTTCCCTTGTCTCACTCACTTGATCAGCTCTGGACAGGGGCCGCCAGCGCAGCCTCGGCTGGAGCCACCCAGTTGGAACTTTGGCCAAATTTCTGCAACACATATTTTTGATTAAAAAAAAAAAGTGACATGTTTCTAATTGAATTTTATCTAAAGCCCAGGTGGCTTTGGGAGGTGTAGAAGGAGGAAATTATTTCAATCAAGGACCACTTCATACAGACAGCCGTCTAACGTTTATTGTGCTAGTTATCAATTTATTGAAGTTCCAGATTCATCCTTCAATATCTGCTTTGTGGTAATGGATGGAATTCCTTTAAATCAGTTCTTCTTTAGAGTGTTAAGTACAATGAAGTTTTCTTAATAGAGGGTGCTGGAAGGATATTGTAGGAGGAAGGGGGCTTCTCCTGCTGGTTCCAGGGGCCACACCATAGGTCAGCAGTGTCCATGAGAGAACACTTGGTGTGCCCTGCCTCAGCCATGAACCCAGAGTGCGAGTTCCCTCAGCCACCTCATGGCCCCAGCCCAGGCCTGGCGATCAATTTCCACAAGGCTCCAGGCCTTCCACTCATAGTAGTTTCCTCTGAATATGCACATACTTGGCCACCAGCTGTGTCTCACCTGGAGAATTGTGTCCCACTTGTCTGGGGAATGCACACCAGCTCTGGCCCATGCAATCCAGCAAATTTGTCTGCTATCCAGCAGACTCCAACTATGCCTTTTCCATTAACATCTTAACCTCAGCTTTGGTATCTAGGATACCATACTGAGTTCTCTTACATACTTTATTTTTTACTTAGTCTTATTACAGTTTAATATTCTTTACATTAAACTTTCCTGTTTATTTATTTTGAGGAAGATTAGCCTTGAGCTAACATCTGCTGCCAATCCTCCTCTTTTTGCTGAGGAAGACTGGCCCTGAGCTAACATTTGTGCCCATCTTCCTCTACTTTATATGTGGGACACCTGCCACAGCCTGGCTTGCCAAGGGGTGCCATGTCTGCACCTGGGATCCGAACAGGTGAAACTTGAGCTGCCAAAGTCAAATGTGGGAACTTTGCTGTGCCACAGGGCTGGCCCCTAAACTTTGTGGTTTGCCTTGATAGGAGCCAGACTGATACACTTAATAAACATCAGTTACATGTCAGGCAGTGTTCTAGGCATGAACAAGGCAGACAAGGTACTTGCTATTATGGTGCTTATATTTCACAGAGGTTTTTAACTAAGACCTAACTTGCAAGATAGGCTCAGCCATGCCAACTTTTGAGACAGAATATTGTAAGCACAAGGGGACAAGTGTAAAGAAACTAAGTGATAATGAACTTGATGTAATGAGAACTAGGAAGACCAGTGGGGCTACACTTCAGTGAGCAGAGAGAATAACAAGAGAGGAAGATGAAAAAACAAACCTTTTAGGTAAAGTTAACCGTAACTTATTGTCAGGGTGGTTTTGAGAATGAATGAAAGCAGTATACTAAAAGTCACACCAGGGTAACAGGAGCAAGCTGGGACTTATGGTCACCCAATTTATAGGCCACAGTAAAGGAGTCTGGATACTATTTTAAGCGTGACAAGATGTAACTGGAAGGCTTTAAGCAGGGGAGTGACATGATCTGACTTTAAAAGATCACTCTGATTATGTGGAGAATGAACTATGAGGAAGCAAAGGTGGAAAAAGGGAGCTAACACAACCACAATTATGGAAAATGTGGTGTACTCAGAGGCTCTTTTGCGACAGTCAGGGGTCTTTCATTCTTTCATTTCCTCTAACATACAAAGTACCACTGTAAGGATTATGTTGAGAGTAAGGAAGCTCATGCCTGGGCTGAACAGAAATAGACAGTAGCAATTCAAATATCTTTAGTAAGTGAATAGAAACATAGGGAAGGGAGTGTCAGAACTACAGAAAGGCAGGCATGCAGGTGTTAATGAGTGCCATAGTGGGTGGGAGGAGTTTTCTTACATAAATGGGAGCTGACCGAAAAGGTAGCAGAGACCTTGCCCTGGAGGGCTGTGTGAGTCTTTTCTGTAGTCGATTGAAAACTATAGAAGGATTTTAAGTAGGATAGTGATAAATATGTCATATGGATGCCTTGACATCAGTGTAGACTGAATTTTAGACATCAAAGACTGGAGGAGAAAGGAAGTAGGAAAGACTCTAAGAAGGAAGAAAAGAATTCTCACGGGGGGGGGGGGGGGGCAGGGGGAAGAAAGCAACGTAATATATTAAATATGCAAAGCAATGTTACTAAGGCTTTTTCGTTTCATCTGCAGAATAACAAGTACTATTTTCATATGTATGAGACTTTCTTAGAAGAAACTTACTCAAGGTTACAACAGGTACTGAGTGGCCAAACCAGGATTTAAAGCTGATATTGTTGTTATAGGAAGGACAAAAATAAAACAAAACAAAAAAACCCAAGCCTGTGATGTCATATGTACTTTCAGAATTTTTATTTCAAAACAAAGAACTACAGTAACATTAATAATAGAAAATCCATTTGGAAATATTCACAATCTGGTCACTGAGAAACGGGAAAACTTCCACACTCCGTCACTGCCAACCCACTGCTTTTGAGGAGCCAGCAGGAGAGGCGCAGTTAGAGGAAAGTCACCTGTTCCAGCAAAGCCCCAGTCCATAGCTCTATGAGTTTTTATCCAAAGGCTCAATGACCAGAGGGAATGGTGAGAACTGAGAACTAAAATACTGCCGTAGGCAAGGGTTTGGCTAAAGGGCCTGAAATGTGTAAGCACCAAGGAGGGAAAGGGAGACCAAGCAACATACAAGAAAGGGAACATCGGGGTCCAATCTCCATTTATAAAAATACTGGGAAAGTAGATGACCGTGGAGGTGTCCGTGACCTGTAGCAAGTGTAAATCCCTCCACCTCATCCAACTCTCTGAAACACTCTAGTTAGAAAAGTCTTTAGTTTGTTTCTTAGCCCCTGAAAAGAATGCCTCCCTTTCCCCCAAGACCCTCCTCCAGGGTCCCCAGGAGGCCACATGTCCTGAGCTCACACTCTCCTTCCTACTCCCATCGTCTGGGTCTGGAGTGAGGCCGAGCCCTCCACTCTCAATCTCAAGATTTAGGGAGTTCTCCCCCTACTCTCCAACAAGGAAAGGTAGCCAGATGAGACTGAACTCTAAAGTCTGGAAGAAAACCATAGATGCAAATTCGACCCAGCAGAGGCAGTGTTATTTACATACATAGGGATGAGTTTTAACACATTCTACCCAAAGCGGGGCTGTGGGAACATAGAGGAAACAAGTTACCAGTAAACTACTTCCACCCAGAGCAAAGTGACAGCGCACATACATTCATACTCTCAAGTATGGGCTACACCGCACATTTACTCAATACCATCTCAAATGTGGCCTGCGGGAAAGACTCAAGTTCTCTAAGAGCACTTGACATAATACTATGGTAACATGGTAACAGGCTAACTTGACATGGTAACAGACATAAACAAGCATGCAATGACCCTAAAGCAACAATATACTTCAACTAAACAATCATTCAGAAAAAATCCTCCCCCAGAGCTGAGGTTACAAATTCCAAGTTAGCTATGAACATTCTCCTCCGAATTCCTTTTAAAGCTGTGGCTTATAACAAAATAAAAATCAACATCTAAAATCTCCTAAAGAACAAAATGGAGAAACAACAAACCTCTACCAAGAATCAATAGTTTAGGTTGGTCATTTGGAGGGCTTTCCCATCAAATGCGTGGTAGAAGTACTTGAAAAAAAAAGTGAGTCCACTACAAGGGGAAGAAGTTGTTTGATGCAGTGAGGGGAGAGAAGATTTCTAGAAATAACCTTGACTTCTCTAGACACTATCCAAAATTAGAACCCATCAACCACCATTAACCACAATGCCCATCTTAGCAATAATCCTGGATTTCAAGTAATACTACATATAATCTTAAACAAAGAAAAAATTTCCAAAGGAAACCAGTAGCTTCTTTACACAGGCACATGACTTTTCTGAGAAATTAAACTTGAACTTTCCATCTGAAGGACAGATATTGTTAAGAGGCAATGTGCAAACCTCACACACATCATATACCCTCCAATAACGCATTACATTTCTCCCTAAATTCTTCCATTCTTATTGCACCTTAGCCTCTCCAGTATCAAATCTTCCACCCTATAACCTATCTTTAAGCACCTCCCTCCAACTTCAATTTCCTTATGTTTTCATTATTTGGTAAAATTACTTTACACTTAAAAAAATAAATATTTATGCAATAAAACCAGAAGGTAAAATAAATAAAACTCAAGTTAATTTGCTCTGCAGAGCTGTATGGAAGTGAGGAAGGTGCTCTTATTGAATCCCTCTCTGTCCTCCACACTCATGTATATTTGCTTCCTGGTAAGTCTGAGGCTGGGGGGAATTGTACCCTCACTCTCATTCCCCTATGTGCCCTCGTGAGGCAATATTAGAACCTAAGGGGGAGGAGCTGGCAAAGCTGTCATATGCCAAGTGGCCAATCCCTCCTGAAATGAAGGTAGGTTCACTTGGTCTCTCCTAAACAGAAGAGAATGTCCAAGAAATGAAATGTTTAAAAAGCCATTGAAGATACAACTAACCTCAGCATTGGGTTCCTCTGAGTGCTCATGGAGTGTGTGGGATGAGAAAGGAATCAAGTAGCAGCATTCAGAAACAGTCCTGGGTTACAACCTGATGAGGTCTCTCCCTCATTCAGAGAGAGGCTGCTTTTCCATGTTGGGAGGGGGGCGGGAAGCAGGCATGGCTTAGACATTGGTGGTGGTCTCCTTGACAGGCTGGATGCTGTTCATCTCCATCATGGGGCCTTTCTCAGCTCTATTAGGATCCTGTACCTGCACTTCAAAAGCTCGCGTAATTTCCTCAAAAGTCCTGCCACGGGTCTCAGGGACTTTGAAGTAGGTGAAGACCAAGAAGATAACAAGGAAGGCGGAGAAGACAAGAAAAACGTAGGCTCCTAAATAGGTCTAGTGAAAGGAAACAAAAAACAAGTGTTGATATAAAAATCTGGTCATTGACAAACTCCAGTTTCCTTCACATCCATATTTCCAATAGGCTTCAAGCCTATATTTAACCTGATTGATGAACATCCCATGCTTAGTGAGCCTGTAAGATCATGAAGCTATTAACACCAATTCAAATTATAGATTTTAAGTACAGATCTTCCTCGACTTACGATGGGGTTATGTCCTGATAAACCCATCATTGTAAGTTAAAAATATCATTAGGTTGAAAATACATTTAATACGCCTAAGCTACTGAGCATCATAGCTTAGCCTAGCCTACCTTAAACGTGCTCAGAACACTTACATTAGCTTATAAATGGGCAAAATCATCTAATACAAAGCCTATATTATAGTAAACTGTAGAATATCTCATGTAATTTATTGACTACTGTACTGAAAGTGGAAAACAGAATGGTTGTCCAGGTATGGAATGGTCCTAAGTGTATCGGGTGTTTACCGTCACCATCTGATTGAAAGCTGGGACTCAAAGCTGTTGCCCAGCATCATGAGCGTATCTTACCACATATTGCTAGCCCAGGAAAAGATCAAAATCCAAAATTCCAAGTATGGTTTCCACTGAACGTGTATCACTTTCTCACCATCGTAAAGTCGAAAAATTGTAAGTCGAACCATTCTAAGTCAGGGACTGTTTGTATTGGTTTGGAATCCTTTGAGGCTTATCACTATCATTCTGTTTCTAGGCAGAACTCTGCCTGTATCATCTCAGACTAGCAGTCCTTTTTAAAAGTTTCCAGTTTTGCCCTCATGCTTCAATCTTTTCTGCTATAATCCCTTCTTTTTCTATATATCATTGAAAATTAGGGAAAAATCTGGTTTAAAGCCCTTGATATCTAATCCTTCATGATGTCAGTAACCATTATTAAGGTATATCTTAAACATGTTGGCTTAAGTGGGCTGGTTTCAAGATGGACTAGGTGAGTTTTATTTTACTTACTGCAGCTGAGGGGAAGAGCAGTCCAACTAAAAAGTTGGAGGTCCAGTTGGAACAACCAGCCACTGCCACTGCAGCTGGGCGAGGTCCCTGGCTGAAGAGTTCGGCCACAATAAACCAGGGAATGGGGCCTGGGCCAACTTCAAAGAAGGCCACGAAGATCAAGATAGCCCCAATACAGACAAAACTCATCCACTGATAGTCACCCTATATGAGGAAGGAAGAGATAAAAGTTAACATTAAAGACAGCATGATGGGGAGGGGGGAGAGCAAAAGGGGGGATTAGGCACAGATGTCTGGTGATGGACTATAATCAGTTTTTGGGTGGTGAACATGATGTAATGTACACAAAATTCGAAATATATTACGATGTACATCTGAAAGCTATATAATGTTATAATGCAATGTTACTGCAATAAAAACAAAAAAGGAGAAAAAAGAGAGAGAGAATAAAGACCATCTGAGCTTTGGGAAGTTCATTGAAAAAAAAAACATAAAGACAGCCTGACTTAGGTAGGATCCAGCTTGCCAGAGATGAGTACTGATTGATAATGAAAAGCTCCTTCTGTCCTATGGAATAATGGAGTTACTGGACTGAGCCAAAAGCCTTGGGTTTTTGAATCCTAGCTATGTGATTACACAAATGTCATTTTGCACTGAGACCATTTCATCATCTGTAAAACGGGAATAATAATTACCTCAAGATTACTTTAACAATTAGATAACTTTTTTTAAAAATAAAGATTGGCCCTGAGCTAACATCTGTTGCCGATCTTTTTTCCTTCTTCTTCTCCTTCCCAAAGCCCCCCAGTACATAGTTGTACATTTTAGTTGTAGGTTCTTCCAGTTCTGCTATGTGGGATGCTGCCTCAGCATGGCTTGATGAGCAGTGTTAGGTCCATGCCCAGGATCCGCACTGGTGAAACCCTGGGCTGCTAAAGCAGAGTGTGCGAACTTAACCACTTGGCCACGGAACCGGCCCCTAGATAACGTGTTATATAGATTTAAGGATTCCAGCAGTTGTTTAATTACCTATCTCTAATGATCCACTTTTTTTTAAAACTCTGGTAATGTTGCTTCTCTCAAATTTGACTTGATCCACCCCCAATCTTCAGTACCCATCCATCACAGAGAATCAACTGTAAGCTCTCTCCTTCCCCCGTCCCCTTCCTTTCCTTCACTCAAAGAGCACTCACCTTTAATAAGAGAGAAACAGTCATGAGGATAGAACAAAAAGCCATCCCTCCAAGGCCTATCATATGTAGCGTCCTTCTCCCTGCCCTATCCACCAGGAACAGCTAAAAGAAGAAGAAAATAACATGAGACTTCTGCTTTCCCCCTTCATGAAAACACTGTATGAGCTACCTGCATCTGCCTTCTCAATAGCAGGATACTTGTTGCAGTCACACTCCCCCTTTTCCAGTTCCAAGTTTAAAGCATCCTATATAATAATCTCTTCTGTATCTCTTTCTTTCCCATCCATTCCACATTTGCTTGAAGAGAGTGAAGACTACTTACACTCATCATTCAATAACTCTTTTTCCCCAAAGAGGAAAAAAGGTTTAACTAAATGATGGTAAGGAGGTGGAAGGACATGCAACCTATCTTTGAACACGTGTAGCAAGAATTCTCCTTCCCCCCTGCTGAAAATTATCAAATCATTCAACTTACAGAAACTACGGTGAAGATAGTATTAACCACACCCGCACCAATAGTGGCATAAATTGGCTCCTGAACACCTGCATCTCTGAAGATTCCTGTTGAGTAGTAGAACACCTAATAGGAAACAAAAGAAGACGCACACTTGAAACAGCAACTATGCACAGCAGTTAAACAGAACTGTCAAAGTCCCAAAAGTTTCTAGGGTTTTTTGGTTCAATCACAGTATCTTTTCTGCAAATGAAATACCTTTTGCATCTTATCTCTATTCTCAATTCTAGTGGCTCATTTCCATTTTCTCTTCTAACTACGCTTATTCCTACCACTCCATTTAGTCTCTTCCTTACATTCACTTTATTACCTTATATAAAGGTTTAAGTCTTATTAAGTTTTTCATTTAAGCTTTTTCAATGGACTTTTCCCCTAACCCTCAAAACAGTGATAAGTACACTGATGTCCCAATGTGACAGTGAAGAAATTGAGGAGTAACCCCAGCTCGCTCATACAGTTAGAAGCAGAACTTGGGCAAGTATTCTTAGCCCTAGGTGCTTTCCAAGTGTTTTAGGAAATAATACTAGCTACTACTTTAATTTAATATAGTAAATAAACTACTATTTAATATATACTATTTTTATTATTTACTCAATACAGTGCTAAAACATAGGGTTGCAACAACTATCATTGTCAAAGAGATGTCAAAATATTGGACTCAGACTTCAAGGTAACATGAACACAGTATCTAGATCACCCAGATTCAGTCAGTCCCTCAGGTATGGCTCAGGAATTTATTATTTCACCCAGAGTATTTGCCTCTATACTGGTACTCGCCAGACTTCTTTTTTGTTTCCTTTTTCTCCCCAAAGCCCCCCGGTACATAGTTGTATATTCTTCGTTGTGAGTCCTTCTAGTTGTGGCATGTGGGACGCTGCCTCAGCGTGGTTTGATGAGCAGTGCCATGTCCGTGCCCAGGATTTGAACCGACGAAGTACTGGGCCGCCTGCAGCGGAGCGCGCGAACTTAACCACTCGGCCACGGGGCCAGCCCCTCTGGTCAAGTGTTTTAAATGAAGTATTGTATGGCACCTTTGACACAAAGTAGATACTCACAGCATTGATTCCAGAGAGCTGCTGAGAGAGCTGGAGCATGATGGAAATGATGATGGGCTGCCGGTAGTTGGGTGCTCTAAAGAGCTCCAGCACAGTGACTTGCTTTTCCTGGGCCATCCTAATACTCTCATCTTTCATCTCCTGGATGTCCTGAGCCACATCCTGGGTGCCCCACAATCGCTGAAGGACTAGCAAAAAGAAGAAAGAGGAAAGGATAAATATAAGGTGCTGTCCTAAATTCATTTTTTGCAAAAGACAGCTGGGAAGAAGCCACACAAGAGGAGCCCTGGATGTGGCTGATCAATCAGCATCCATGCCTTAACTTACCTTCTCATCTCATTCTTTAAGGGTTGAAAAAGTTTCTTACTTAAGAGTAATAAGAAAACTCACCACTTGGGTTCTGAGGGGCAGGGAAAGGAAATTACAAAAAATAGATCCAATACCCCCACCCTAAAACGAACCACAACCCTAAAATTCCTATAGTGAAGGTGTGAAAAATACTCACTCTTCTTAGTACTCTCCTCTTCCTTTCTGTTAATGAGCAAGAATCTAGGACTTTCAGGGCAAAATGGAAGGGCTGCACTTTGTAGGATAGCTGGAATGACGGTGAAGGCCAATAGCAGGGGCCAAAGATCATCAGTTCCCAAGATGACTTTCAGACCAAAGATCTAGAAACCAGACAAAGATAACACTATAGTATTATGCCACTATCTTATGTCACTATCTTATCCCATATAGTATTATTATAGTAGTATAAAGTAAATCCTGTACTTTATAGGTCTCAAGTTGATTTAAAAAAAAGTTCAGAAAATCATCCACTTTTTTTACCACAAGAAAAGATAAATTATGTTTCTTTTCCTTTCTCTACCCTGCCTGCTTCTTTAGCTGTCTGTGAGCTATCTGAAACTTATAATTGAATATGTGCCAGACATTCTTTTGAGTACTTTATCCATGTTAACTCATTTAATGAGCCATGAAACTAACATTCCTTAAGTATAACTTCTAGAGTACCTGGGCCACCAGAATCCCGACGACGATGCCCAGCTGGTTGAGAGTGCCAAAGGCCCCCCGTAGGGCAGTAGGAGATATCTCTCCAATGTACATGGGCACGAAACCTGTACAGAGTCCGCAGAAGAGGCCAATAATCAATCGGCCCAGAATCAGCATTTCAAATGACTCCGCTAATTTGCAGAACCCCATAAGGCAGCCACCAGTGACAGCCAACAGGTTGGCAATAAGCATTGAATTGCGCCTGAAAGGTTAAGCAAAGACAAGTGAAGTTAGCAAAATAGGCCCCAATCTCTCCCCTTCTTTCCTATCATTCTACTCTTTTCCAAACTCACATATTCTCTCTTTTTTTTAAAAAGATTTTATTTTTCCTTTTTCTCCCAAAGCCCCGTGGTACATAGTTGTATATTTTTAGTTGTGGCACGTGGGATGCCGCCTCAGCATGGCTTGATGAGCAGTGCCGTGTCCACGCCCAGAATTCAACCGGTGAAACCCTGGGCCACCGAAGCAGAGTGCGCGAACTTAACTACTTGGCCATGGGGCTGGCCCCTCACATATCCTCTTTTGGTCTAACTTGTCCACTTTCCATTATCAGATCATTTCTAGTTGGGCTAACTATGATCAATGGTTCTTACACCTCTATATGCATAAAACTCACCTAGAGAACTTGTTTAAGATTCCCCTGTCTTAGCTGTGGCCTAAGATTTTAGCAAGCACTTTTAGGGCAATAATTCTCAAAGTGGTCCGCAAACTAACAGCAACAGTTAGAAATTTGCTACATTGTCCCCCTCCACCCCAGAATTACTAAATCATTAGGTCTGACTCTGGAGCAAGGCCCACCAATCTGTTTTTCTAAAAGGCCTCCAGGTGATCTGATGCAATGCAGGGTAGCAGAGCTCCAGGCAAGAGTGGTCATATTCAGTGCCAGCTGGACTAGGTTTCCCTTGATCAGAATTTGAGGCGCTCTCACTTGAACGCATCATCACTTCCCCGCCCTAATTCTCAGTACCTTTTCTCAGCATAACCAGTAAAACCCTCTTCCTTGCCCAGTTTCTGGTCAATACCTGCCAAAGCGGTTGACAAAGAGTCCAACGGAGAAGGAGCCAATCATACCACCAACGGAGAAGATGGCCACAGACAAGGACCAGAGGGACGTGAGTAACACCTCAGTGGGACGGTATGTTAACTTGTCTTCCAAACTATAATTGAGAAAGTCCCTTATGATCTGCAAATTAAAATGGTTGATGGGAGGGCAGACTGTTAGAGCTAGATGAGAAAAGAGACAAATATTGCAGATCTTCCCTCCCCTAAAAGAACAGCATTATGATTACCTTAAAAGTAAAGAATCAAGGGAATGAATAGATGGGATGGAAGAGATAGATAACATACTGGAGCCAATGTTACTAGCTCTGAAAAGAACAATTTTTTATTTGTCCTGAAAATCCCAGTAGGTAGTAGCACTGATATTCAGTGACTACCCCAGCCCACTCCTAAGAACAACCCCCTCTTCTTTGTAACTGACCCCTAAGGAATAATAAAGGAAGTCTATCACCATAGGGTGAGAGGAAGAATGAGTATAGTCCACAGTATAGGGGGCAAATGAGCTTTTTGATTTGATTAGTGATTCAACCAGACTTTCCCATCGATATTATTCTCCCTCTTCAGTCTTAAGACAAGTTAGATACCAAGTTTGTCTTAAAGTCTTAATTCTTGAAACCCTTCTTAAAGGAATAATTTCCCTATTCCAAATTCTAACTCTACTTGCTGGGCACTCACCATCTCAGGAGCATTGATGACTCCAGTGTTGTAGCCAAACTGGAAAGAGCCTATTGTAGCAATGCTGATGGCAAAGATCAGAGAGGCGGTGACCTGAGGAGGGGGAGGAGGAAGGGGAGAAACAGTCCTTAAAGCTCTTGATTGACGAATGACTCATTAATTAAGGAGAGGTATTAGGAGAACTTGGCATATGAGTAGTAAGAAAAGAACAAAAACTTAATAAGATTTAGGTAACGAATGGGGAAGACAAAAGAGGAGGTTATACTGAAGAACTTATCTGGAGATAAATGGACAGGCATGTAGAATAAAGTTGGGAAAACTGACAAGAAAATTTAGGAAGAAAGAACTTGGTTAGTCCGTTTGGAAGCATTCAAAAAAGTGCCCCAGTTAAAAGCAAGCATAGAATTGCACCCAAGAATAGAAAGAACTGGGAGATCAGAGGAAAAGAGAGCTTTAGGATTCCTAACAAGAGATTATTTTGTAAACAGCTAGCTCCACCGTAGTCTCATCTGTACCGCAGATTCCATGGAAGCCCGGAGTGGTGACGGCCACGTGCGTCTTTACCACTGGGCTGCTCTTTGACTATCTCTGGGTCATGGAATGTACAGTATCTACCCACTGCATCCTGGCCCCATTTGAAATTCTTCCCGTTTATTTAATACTGTACTGCTATCCTGCACCCAGCAGGGGGAGAGCACAAGCTCACTCCCAACCCAACACAGAGGAGACATTTCTTAGCGGAGGGTGGGGGGCAGAATCAACCCAGTCATCTCACCTTGCCCGGAATAATTCAAGTGGGTGTTATCTTAGATTTCCACCTCAAGGTAGCTCAATTTTTATGCCTGGGGCCATCCTCTATGGCCCCAAACCTTCCTTATCTTAAACTCCTTCTCTCTCAGGCAGGCTGGGACTTTCTGTTCCCCAAGTTGACCTTGCCTGCCAGGCAAACAGGCGTAAGTACCCCTGAGATCCTCTGCTAGTGCATAGTTCTTTCTGTTTAATCCTTTTCTTTTCAGTAAAAATTTCTTCTTTTCCCCCTCATCATCTACCATCCTTGAGGGCCTTTTCCTCTTCTTTCCCATTTTTCATCCCTTCTCTTATCTTTCTTTATTTTCAATTAAGTTTACCTTAGTGAAAATACCTTTTTCCCTGCAAATATTGCATACATGACACACAATAATACATTAACATCTCCTGCACTCACAATCATAACCACAATGGGAAAGACAACTGGAATTCTCTCTCCTTAGTATCCAGGGAATCCCAGAGGTTATGGAACAGATAGCTGGACACTGACCCACACCTCCAAACAAATCCCAGGTCCTTTCAAAGTCTAATGCTTCCAGGGAAATCCTCATGCTGGCTCTGAGACCCCCACTTGTAATCACCACAACCAAGCTGCCCCTGGTCCCCTGAACGCTTGATCCTCTCATCCTCAAATCTTCAGTAGCATGTAATTACGTAAAAAAAAAAAATCTGAGAAGTAAACACAACTTCTCCAGGTGACTTTCTGTACAGCAGGAAGATGAACGGTGCTGGGATAAATCCTCTACAGGATATGACATTCAAAGAGAACTGGTGAAACTGTAGCATTGCAGGTTGGACAAGAATGAAAAGGCCTTCAGATGGCTAGGCTACTTAGAATAGAACACAGCAATCACCACTAAGGTTTGCCTTTCTGAATATACCCCAAACAAGCAAAAATAACTGGTAATTGTGTCATTCTTACCTTCTGTGTCCCCATGGCCCTAATTTAATTCTTTTCGAATCTTCACGAAAGATCTAGGAGTAGTATTCCAGAAACACCTCTTCCAGCCAACAAAACCTTAAAAATGTCCCCAGCAGCAAGTTTTCCTTCAGGTCCTCAGTTGTCCTCCTATGCCTCACCCACACTGTTTAGAGATCACGCCAGGCACCCATTTATAATCTCTGCAAGGGGTGGAGTCTGGAAGGGGACAAGCCACCCCCCTACCCCCGCCCTGGCCCCACCCCGGCCCCACCCCACACCGGCTCCCAAGTAATCTTGTGACCTCTCAGAAGTTTCTGACCTCAAATTCTGGCTCCACCCTAGGCAACGACATACTCCTTCCTCTCGTTTAAAACCACATCCTTTACTGTCCCCATTCGGTTTTTTTACGCCGTCGTCCTTCCCTCTTTTAATAGCAGCTATAGCCTCTTAGTTTCACAGACAAAATGCTACCAGAAAAGCCTGGAGGGAGGGCAAATAAATTTTATCTTTTGCTCTCACATCTGCTCTGAATTGAATCAATCTATAAAGAGATGAGAATAAATATTATCTAAGTAAGGCAAGGTCGAGTGGGTGCTATTATCTGAGAATTAAGGTTTTTTGAAGGAGTGTAAGCAGAAAGAATTCATAATCCTATACATTTATCAGCTGCTTTTTGACTGCAGGCTGGGTCTACAATCTTGAAGGAGAGGGAAGGAAGGACAGTCTGAGAGAAGAAAAGAGAGGGAAAAATTGGACCAGTTTTTGGCTCTACTTGTCCTCAGATTAGCATAATCTCTCCTGGGAGTAAGGAAACCTGAATATCCAGGAGCCAGACCAACTCTCCTGGGCTGCAGGAAGGAGACAATTAACTGCCTGTGGGATACAATCCAAAATCCTTAATATGGCATTCATCATACCACCCATTCTGCGTTCTACCCATTCTGCAATGTTTTGCCCCTAGTCTCAGGTTTATAGCATCTAGAGATGGAACAATTTGTCAAATTCAGTTAAACAGGTATTTGCTGAGCACATACTATGTATCAGGTACTCTTTAAGAAGTTGGGAATTTATCAGTATAAAGGACAAAAAAATCCTAATCCTTAAGGAATTTGTAGTATTTCCCTTCTTCCACTTAAAAAAATAAAAAAGGGTAAAGCCAACTGGTTCTTACACAGATGAGACAATTATCAATATCTCAGTAACTATAGACTGAATTTCTTGAAAGAAAGTATGAGGTAAATATATGATTACTAAGCTATAAAAGAAAACTGAGCAAGTAAGAAAAACAGGTAAGAAAAATGTGAACAGTGGAAGATGAAGGATAATGAAAGGAGAGAGGTGGCTGCAGTATGAGGGTAAACAAAGCAAAACAATTTAGTTGTGGTTAAAGAGTTGGGTAAGTGAGAGATAAGATCAAGGCTTTGCTGGAGGGGAAATATCAAAGGTCAAATACCTAATGCCCATTAATTTGTAGCCTAGCAACCCCTTCAGTATGGGGTAAGAGGGTGTTTGGGTAAAAGAAGCCTGGTAAAGGGATACAATTTTTCTAAATTGTAGCCAGAGGAGATGCATCTTCTTTTGGGGTTTTGGTTGTAGGTCTACAATTCAAATTGCTACCACAGGACCTGAAACAAACCAGATGATGATGTTTCCTTCCCTTAAATGAGAATATCTGTTGTTGTTTTTTTTGAGGAAGATTAGCCCTGAGCTAACATCTGCTGCCCATCTGCCTCTTTTTGCTGAGGAAGATTGGCCCTGAGCTAACATCCGTGCCCATCTTCCTCCACTTTATATGTGGGACACCTACCACAGCATGGCTTGCCAAGTGGTGCCATGTCCGCACCCGGAATCTGAACTGGTGAACCCCAGGCCGCTGAAGCGGAACTTGTGCACTTAACCGCTGCGCCCCCAGGCTGGCCCTGAGAGAATATCTTCTAAATCTGATTGTTAGCTAAGAGAACTGAGGACGGGTGAAAGGTGACATCCAAGAAAACCTTCTCAGAGTTCACACTTCCCCTCCCCCATCTCATCCTGGTTTTCCAGGAAACACTGGGCCTAGAGGCCCCTTTAGTTAGCACAGCAACTGAATTTAGCAGCCAAAGGACAAAGAACATCCTATAGGGCAACACTGTCCAATAGAAATATAATTCAAGCCACTTGAGAAATATTAAATTTTCCAGTAGCCACATTAAAAATTTAAAAAGAAACAAGAGAAATTAACTTTAATAATTATTTTATTTGACTGGCTATATAAAAAAATTATCATTTCAGCATGTAATCAACATAAAAATTATTAATTTACTTTTTGTCCAAGTCTTCAAAATCCAGTATATATTTTACATTTATAACACATCTCTATTTTAGACTCTAAGTTTTCTACGGTTAGAGTAACATGTCATTCTATCAAAACAACATGGGGCCGGCCTGGTGGCACAGCGGTTAAGTCCACATGTTTCGCTTCTCGGCGGCCCAGGGTTCCCCGGTTCAGATCCGGGATGTGGACATGGCACTGCTTGGCAAAAGCCATGCTGTAGTGGGTGTCCCACATATAAAGTAGAGGAAGATGGGCACGGATGTTAGTCAGGGCCAGACTTCCTCAGCAAAAAGAGGAGGTTTGGCAGCAGATGTTAGCTCAGGGCTAATTTCCTCAAAACAAAACAAAACCAAAAAAAACTAAAGTTGTGTTTACTGGGAAAATATTTTAAATTTCTTCAATTTTAAATTAATTAAAATTAACAATTAAATTCCTCAGCCTCCCTAGCTACAGGTAAGTGCTCAACAGCTACCCGAGGCTCATAGCTGGACCTTGCAGCTTATATTAAGAAGATCATGCTGTCCCCTCTTTTCCTCTACTTTTTTCTCCAATGTTTTTTATGTTTGACTTTATTATTTGTCTCACAATGTCTTCTTGGCTTTAAATCACTTTGTCTTTTCTTTCTCCCTCTCCCTAGCCTTAGAATAATTATTTTTTAATGTTTTGCAAGAGTAAATGACAGGAGTGAAAGTAAAAAGTAGGTCTGTTTTATCTCTTCATTTACTCAGAGCAGGCTCCAATATAATTCCAGAACACAGCGTTTGCTCCAGTAATTATTTGCGCAATATTTATTAAAAGAATAAAGGAAATAATTACGAAGGCACAGGAATATACTTGTCCCAAAATAACTTGCGTAAAACAGCTATGGAGAAAGACAATACTGAGGGTTAAGTTTTAGATGTTTGAAATCTGTAGAATACTTTCTTCTTGGTAAAAAAAAAAAAAAGAAGGAGGGTGAAGGGGAGAGAGATCTGAAACCTGTTTTCTCTGGCTAAACTCAGTCTGAGAAAATTACTTTTAAAAACTAAGAACTACCAAATGATCTAGCTATTCCATTTCTGGGTATTTATCCAAAGAACACAAAAACGCTAATTTGAAAAGACATTTGTACCCTTATATTCACTGCAGCATTATTTAAAATGCTAAGACTTGGAAACAACCTAAGTGCCTGTGGGGGATCAGAATCGGCCACACCAAAATATGTCTCTTTGGCATGAGGATCATTTTGGGCTGGTTACTTTTAAAAACTGCACAGGGCCAGCCCTGTGGCCGAGTGGTTAAGTTTGTGTGCTCTGCTTCGGTGGCCCAGGGTTTTGCTGGTTCAGATCCTGGGTGCAGACATGGCACCGCTCATCAAGCCATGCTGAGGTGGCATCCCACATAGCACAGCCAGAGGGACTCACAACTAGAATATACAACTATGTACTGGGGGGGGGGGGGGTTTGGGGAGGAAAAGAAGAAAAGAAGAAGAAGGAGAAGAAGAAGAAGAAGAAGAAAAGATTGCCAACAGATGTTAGCTCAGGTGCCAATCTTTAAACAAAACCTGCAGACATGGGAGAAGCTCTGAAAAGTAGAATTTTACCCTTTGCATGAGACATTTACATTTGTAAGGGAAATCTCCATCTGTAAATCTATATCCCTCTCTGTACCAGGAAGAAGGGGGCATGACCATATCTCTAGAAACTCTTATCAGTGCAGAAGGCAAGGACGTAAACCTGCATAATAACCTTACTCTTGTTTACTGTGCTTTTCTGGTAATCTCTCATAACTGACTCTCCCTACCCCCAACATCTTCCTTTGAAGATGGTATTTAAGAAGAGAGCCTCCACCATTTTGGCAAGTTGCTCAGTTTTCCTGAGTGCCTCCCATGTATATATGTTATAAAGCTTTGTTTGATTTTCTCCTGTTATTCTGTCTCATGTCATTTTAATTTGTAGCCCAGCCAGAAGGATCCAGAGTGGGTAAAGGAAATGTTCTTCCTCACCTACAGTTTGGTGACTTGGACAGGATAAAACTTCACTGGCTGGACACTGCTTGCTCCGGGACTACTGCAGCCAAGAGATTTTGGACCCCTGACAAGAGCCAGCAGGAGGTAAGAGTTCTTACCACATCAGTCTCCCGGATCTCTGCCTGCAGGGTCCAATGGAAGCAAGAGTGGTTGAGTTTTTTGCTTTTCTAAATTTAGATTAGCAGGAGAAAATATTGGTGAAGCTAGCTTCTTGGACTTAGCAATTCTAGGATTTGGTTGAGTACTCAAGGGTTGTAGATCCTTTTCCTCCCAGAGATAGTATCTTGCCTTGTCTCTGTCTTTTTTTTGTTGTTTGTCATAAGAAACAGGCATCTGGTGGTTGACAGATAGAAAGTTTGATGTTTGTTGTATTAATTACAGAGCACAGATAGAAACAACATGCATCTTTTTTCTTTTTTATACTAAGTTGCAGTAGAACTTCAAATCTGCCAGCCATAGGTCCTTTCATTTTATTGTAGCCATCTTTGTCATTCATAGGTATTAAAACATTGCCTATAATTTTAACAGTTGATGTCTTAATGTTGACCAAAATTCTCTCTCTCTTTTTTTTTTTTGAGGAAGGGCTTTGAGGAAGCCCTGAGCTAACATCTGCTGCCAATCCTCCTCTTTTTGTTGAGGAAGCCTGGCCCTGAGCTAACATCTGTGCCCATCTTCCTCTAATTTATATGTGGGAGGCCTGCCACAGCATGGCTTGCTGAGCGGTGCCATATCTGCACCCAGGATCTGAACTGGTGAACCACAGGCCACTGAAGTGGAACATGCAAACTTAACCGCTGCGCCACTGGGCTGGCCCACTCTAAATTTTATTTAAAGAAATTTTTTATTTTACCTAATATTACTAGTCTTTAATACCAGGATATGTTGTGAGCTCTGATTCATAAAGCAGGGTAGCACTGCTGTGCTTGAACCAGCTCATGAGAGCCAACTGTGTACATGTCTTCCCAACTCTGTGTTTAGTGATATCATGTTGGTAACTTGAAATCTATCATGGTGGGGGATTTACACAATGGAAATTAGCAAATGCTACAAATCAGAGTCTCTATTTTTTTCAAAGTACTGATTTACTCGTGACTAATACTACTCTCCATTAAAAGTAAGACTTCTTAGAGAAATAGCTGATTCTACACCTGAGGCTAAGAAATAGAAGATGAGCCTGGAACATCTTACTGTGTCAGAAAGCAAGGAAGCTTTGAAAGAGTAATGTGGTCATGTCAAAAGGACAGAGAACCAATTTAAAAGGGACTCTCACTGGCCAAAGTTAAGATAATTTAGACATCAAAAAAAGAATATTTCTGAAGTTAATATATTGTAAATCTAAGAATCCATAATGATACCAAAAGGAAAAAAGGTAACATCAAGTATTCTAAAAAGAAATTGAATAGAATAAAATGTATTTCTGCTAAATCTTATTATTCAATTATATTTACTCATTTATTTATTCATGAACAATATAGAAACAAGTAAATGTAAAATGTACCAGTTAGAAGGCATTTTTTGACTCAAGAGGAATGTTGGTAGAATGATTCTATGAATATGTCCTCAAGTCAAAGGCAGATTTAATATCCTAAATTTGAGTGGGTATAATTTTAAGTATTCTTAGAAATTGTACATTCCTGAGAATATAAAACAATTAAAATTCTATCAGGGCCAAGAGTCCTTAAAGTTATATTTCTTTGAATTTCAACAAGTTCAAGGCTTTGAAGTTATGGCTACTGTAAAACAAAAACGATCTGTGGCTGTCAGAATTGAAGTTTTAAGGTTACTAACTTTTACAAATTTTTCAGATCATTTCCATCTATACTATACAATTTATTCAATATGCATTTATTAAACACTATGTTAAACTGAGCCATTTAAGGAAAACAATGACCATACCAGTTACTATGCATTATCTACTAATGACTATGACGAGACACAAAGAATCCATTTTATTAATGAGAAAATAACTTGCTAGTTTTACACACACAGCTGGCAAATATAAAACTCTCGAACAACAGGCTTTGATGAGCTTCCAGGTTGAACATATCCACATTTGGGGAGGGTGATGTATCCCAGTTCCAGGGGGACAGAAGCTTCTGCTCTAAGGATCCTTCTGGACCTCGCCCTATGTACCTCTTCATCCGTATCCTTTATAATAAACTGTTAAACGTAAGTAAATGTTTCTCTGAGTTCTCTGAGCCTCTCTAGCATATTAATTGAACCCAATGAGGGGTTCATGGGAACCTCTGATTTATAGCCAGTCAGTCAGAAGCACAGGTAACAACCTGGACGTGAGATTGGTGGCTGAAGTGAGGGCAGTCTTGTGAGACTGAGCCCATAACCTGTGGGATCTGGTGCTATCTCCAAGTAGATAGTGTCAGAATTGAGTTAAACTGATAGGGCACCCAGGTAGTGTCAGCTGAGAACTGGAGAAGTGCTTGGTGGCATGGAAAAATACACACTGGAGCCTGCCATAACAATACACCACAGAATGGATGGCTTAAACAACAGAAATTTATTTTCTCACAATTCTGGAGGCTGGAGGTCCAAGATTAAGGTGTTGGCAGGTTTGGTTTCTCCTGAGGCTTCTCTCTTTGACTTGCGGATGGCTGGCTTCTTGCTATGGCCTCACATGGCCTTTTTCTCTTGGTGCATGCATCCTTGGTGTCTCCTTGTTTAAATTTCTTCTTCTTAAGAGGACATCAATCAGATCAGATTAGGGCCCACCCTAACGGCCTCATTTTACCTTAATCACTCCTTTAAAAGCTCTATCTCCTAATATAATCATATTCTGAGGTACCAGAGGTTAAGACTTCAATGTGAATTTGGGGGGCCAGGGCACAATTCAGTCCATAACGCCATGTTATTGGAGACTCACTCTTTTGTACTTTTCCATATGGAATGTCCTTTTGAACTGGCTAACTCCTGGTCATACGTCAATAACCAGCACCTCTTCCCCTTTGTGAAACATTCCCAGACAAACCTAAGAAGATATGATTACCTTGTGCCACAACCTATCTCAAACATACTTATCTTATAGTATTTATTAAATCCCATAGTGATTATTTGTTTACATATTTGCTTACCTTTCTAAATTGTGAGCAGAGACTTTATTTTACCTATCTTTATGTCCACAGTGTCTAACAAATAGGTGAACAAAAATGTTTGTTAAATTAGCTGAATAAAACATGTCCAAAGTATATCCTTAGGACTGTTGAGTATCTAAACAATCTATAACCTAATTAGTAAATAATAACATGATTATAGAAATGATTCATTAATAAAGGTAGTGGTTCACAGAAGTCTTAAAAAATGTTCTTTTGACAAGAAAATCCTTTTAGGGATGTATGTGGATGGGGCTTGATAACTCAATTAAGGTGATCTAGTTTCTTTTATTTCCTGAGAATCATTCCTTTATGCATGTATGTATGTATTTATTTATTTTAAAGATTGGGACCTGCGCTAACATCTGTTGCCAATCTTTTTTTTTTTTCCTTTTCTTTCTCCCCACAGCCCCCCAGTATATAGCCGTATATTCTAGTTGTAGGTCCTTCTAGTTGTGCTATGTGGGATGCTGACTCAGCATGGCTTGATGAGTGGTGCTAGGTCCATGCCCAGGACCTGAACCAGCGAAACCCTGGGCCACCGAAGCAGAGTGAGTGAACTTAACCACTCGGCCACAGGGCTGGCCCCCCCTTAATGTATTTAAAGATCACAAGTATACTAGCATCCTTGAAGCTTTATTTTTCATTGGTAGAGTATAAAGTCAATTTATTTTTTAATTTTTTTGCTGAGGAAGATTCACCCTGAGCTAACATCTGCTGCCAATCTTCTTCTTTTTGTATGTGAGCCTCCGCCACTGCATGGCCACTGACAGATGAGTAGTGTAGGTCTGCGCCTGGGAACTGAACCTGGGCTGCCAAAGTGGAGCGCGCTGAACTTAATCACTAGGCAACTGGGGCTGGCCCTAAAGTCAATTTAAATAATGTAAAATCAGTCTTTTGTCTGTTTTGTTGTGCGGCACCACTACCCATCTCTGAAGCTCTGTCCAATCAGTCAGTAAAGCTCTCTGATGTTCAAAAAAAACCCCAAAAACTTTAGTAGTAGTCTAGGCTAGTTCACTTAATTGGTAAGCATATACTGTTGAAGACACATATCCTAACTATAGCATTAAAAAGCTACAGGCTATACTCCTAATTTAAATAGGTATCTTGAAATGTGAGCTTTTGGTCAATATCTTATCTCTTAGAACATCTCATTTTATATGTTTTAGGTCTGTTATTAATTTTAAAGTGGGTAATTTCTAAGTGTATTTAACATAGACAAATTTATTACCATACCATATTATTTTGTATATTACTAAAAAATGTTTTGCTATTATTGGTTTATAAATTTACTCCTCCAAATGCACTGTGAGCTTCCTGACAGCAGTGACTACACTTTATTTGCCTCAATATTCTGAATATCTGATACATTATAAGTAATGAATAAATGTTTGTTGAGTGAAAAGTTGACATAAGTGGAGCCATTTTAAAATAGAGTAGAGCAGGTAATTCAGAGGAACTGCCTGCATGTCTTACTCCTTGAACCTTTGGACTGTTCAAACTGGGTCAGACCTTTGTACTGTGCCAGATCAACACTGTCTTCCAAACAACTGTTTGTAAAACTAACAGGAAAGCAGACATCCTGACCACAAAGACTGATGATTATGGACTCTCTTTCTGAAGACAGAATCAGTAACCAGTCACGTATAGCTAAAGAACCACCTAGCTTATTAACACCTATAGAAGGTTGTTTTTCCTCTTCCTCTTCTTTTCATGTAATTACTCCTTTCCTTTCCCATAAATACCCTCTTCTTTCACCCTGTAATTGGGACACTATTTGAGTTTCTACCTGAATCTGTGCTCCCTGAACTGCAATTCTTTGATCTCAAATAAATGCTTTGCCTCTTAAAATATGTTTTTGAAGGTTAACATATGGTGTCAGAAGTGGGATCTGAAGCAATCTCATCTTTGTGGACCACTGTCCCCTAGAAACGGGTACAGTACCTACAAGAGGCCCTTGTGCTTACCGCTTCCATGGAACACTGGCTTCTCTAATCGTGAGTTCTCTCAGGTTCTGATCTCCTTTCCTTTTGGTTGAGGTCACTGCCTTTCTTTGGGATTCTGTGGGCAATAGCCCAAACTGGGGTTGATCAACCAGGAGACAATTGTCTCAAAGCCGGCTCACAGCTATGGCTATCTGAAGGGTTTATTCTCTATCTGGGGAGTACTCAGTGAGTCTTTTGTGTTGTTTGTCCAAACAGCTATAGTCAGTGGGTCAGAAGCACAGGTAATAATCTGAGACTTGCAACTGGCATCTCTTTGTCTTTTTTTTTTCTTTGAGGAAGATTAGCCCTAAGCTAACTGCTGCCAATCCTCCACTTTTTGCTGAGGAAGACCAGCCCTGAGCTAACATCCATGCCCCTCTTCCTCTACTTTATATGTGGGATGCCTACCACAGCATGGCATACCAAGCGGTGCCACGTCTGCACCCGGGATCCAAACTGGCAAACCCCAGGCTGCCTAAGTGGAATGTGCACACTTAACCGCTGCACCACCAGGCCAGCCCTCTCTTTGTCTTTTCGTCTGGGCCTTGCTTTTACATGAGAATTTCATCTTCTAAAACTTTCCAAGATGTTTGTCCCATGGGAACTCCAGTTGGGTTTATGTTTAAGAACTACAATCCTTCCTCTTGTAAATTTTTGTCCTGGTGGACCGATAATACTAAAGATGATTTAAAAGTATAGTGGCCACTTTGGGGCTCTTTTGAGCTTCCAAAACTTGTCTTTTTGCACATTAGTTTTGAGAGCAGCAGATTTAAGACCAGAAATAAGATATTTAATTTCTAAAGAGTCAAGCACACCACCTTCTGGCACACCTGCTTACAAACTATGGTCCTGGAAGCAATAAATACTTACAAAGAACAGTGCAATCTTATTAAGCTTGTTTTGTGTCCTGAGAGCTTAGCTGCATAGCCGTCAGGTTTGGGGCCCAAAATATGGTCAGACAGAAACGTGGGTTGCACCCCATTTGTGGCCAGATATGGCTAGGCAAAATTGCACGTTGAACTCTATTTGTGGCTAGGGTCCTACCAAATTGCTGCCAGCCCTCAGGAGAATTACATTAGCCATTATAGGGAATGTTCTAATTAGATAAGCTAATTTAAGAAATGCATTTAAAACCAAAGCCTTCAAAATTCCAAAATAGCCTTATTGAAAGTTTTGTTGCAAAAAGCTAATGAAAAATTAAAGATATAAGGTGTACCTAAAAGAAAAGACTATATGACCATAAACAAAAGTCCATTAAATTAATGCCTTTACAGACACCCTATATCTAACTTCTAAGGAGAGTCCTCCCTTATTGGCTCCTCCCAGAGTTAACAAGACTCTGAGAGATCCTCTGGTAAACGGCTATGTTATTGCATTAAACAACAAAGGGAAAACTAACATTAAAAAATTAATGGAGTAGTAACGGAGTTGTTTAATACTGCCAGAAATATTCACTGTTTATCCTAGCTGAAACCTAACAAGATATTTGAAAGGATTTAGTAACTTATGATGAGAAAGTTGGCCAAATTGGAAGCTCATATTCAGAGCCTGATATAATTTTTTTTTCTAGGGTTTACCTGGACTAAGCTAAAATAAAACTATGTACTCAGAGGGAAAGAAACGAATTAAGGTAATCGGATGGGTATCTCAGTCCTTTCAAAAGCAACTGACCTTCCCTGTTTATCTCAAAAAGGCTTGTAACCTATCCAAGAACTCTAATCTAGACCACCCACGACTCCTAAGACTGAAGGAAAAAAAGGGGAAGAAGCCTTTGGAGATACAGACTGCTATGGAAGCACCGTTGCCCAAAAATCCAGGGAAAATTTTCAAACAGAGGCTATAAGACCTCTATTTGCGGGGCCAGCCTGGTGGCTGAATGGTTAAATTCACGCACTCTGCTTCAGTGGCCCAGGGTTTCGCTGGTTTGGATCCTGGGCGCGGACATGGCACCGCTCATCAAGCCATGCTGAGGCGGCATCCCACACGCCACAACTAGAAGGACCCACAACTAAAATATACAACTATGTACTGGGGGGCTTTGGGGAGAAAAAGGAAAAATAAAATCTTTAAAGAAATGAGCTATCAAGCCATGAGAAGACATAGAGGACCCTTAAATGCATATTATTAAGTGAAAGAAGCCAATCTGAAAAGACTACATACCGTATGGTTCCAACTATACAACATTCTGCAAAAGGCAAAACTATGGATTCAGTAAAAAAGATCACTGGTTGCCAGGTTCTGGAGGGGCAGGGATGAGTAGGTGGAACAAAGGATTTTTAGGGCAATTAAACTATTCTATATAATGCTGTAATAACATGTCAATATACATTTGCCCAAATCCCTAGAATGTACAGGGCCAAGAGCGGACCCCAAGGTAAAGTATGGACTTTGGATGATTATGATGTGTTAATGTAGGGCATGCATAAGTGACTGACTTAATATCTGCTAGGGCTTTAGAGTTTATCAGGTTTATTTTTCACTTGCATTATCTCATCTAATTTTCCAATAATTCCATGAGCTGAGTGTTAAGGTCTTTGATTTAAAAACTGAAATTGAGACTCAGAGAAGTTAAATGACCTGTTCAAATGTCTAAACTCTAGTTCATATTCTAATTCACGTTCATGGACTCAGATTCTGCTCTTTTGACTTCCAATCTTCTGCTTAGTCGATTACACTTAACTATAATTATTCTCTCTCTTACCTATTTTTCCTAGTATTGATAATAAGAGGAAATAGGGAACATGCTAATGGCAGTCTCTGCTGGGTGTTGACAAGGGTATATAGAGTGAGGAGGATATTAGTGCCCCACCAAGGCAGCTGTGGTCAGTAAGGGGCGGTGTCAGAGAAGGAGCTTCTGCTTTAGTGGTGGGTGATCATTTCAGGGAAGCACTGAGATGCTCTGCGAAGAGAGCGTGTCACTTCTTTCTCTAATCTTGGAAGAAGACAAGTTAAGAAAACACTGGAAAGAGTCTATAAATATAAACCCAAAGATTTTTCTCTGTGCTGCTTATCTTTCAAAATTAGTTCGGCATAGGAGGACTGAGGAGAGTTTGGGGCTGAATTGTGGGCAGCTGTTGTATAAGGTAGTGTTTTTTTTTTAGTTTGAATTGTGACATAAACAGTCACTTCTCCCTCTTAGTAACCTGGTTCTTCCTTTTTCTTCAGATCTTCCTTTGTCAACTTCAATGATCTACTCATCTTTCCAGATATTGTTTAGAGCATATTCTAACATACTGTTATTGATTATTAAGTACAATATACATGATGCTATGGCATAGTAGAATCCATTTAATCTCTGCCAAGTGTTAAAAAGTACTTGATCCAAAAAAAAATAATTACTTGGAATTGGCAAACAGATTTAAAAGCATGAAATGAGGTTTCTAAGGAGATAAGTACTAAATAAGGGATTATTCAAAGAAGTTTTGGAGTATGGTATTAAACAGCAAAGTTTACTGTTTTTTCCATATAGCATTCTTACCAATTGATTAATTGTTCGATAGAAATTAATAATTGAATTTCATTAAAGAAGTGACAAAGAGCAAGCCTGGTTGACCACTTAGGCAGGGCTTAAAAATCAAGTTGTTCCAGTGAAAGTGACAAGAGGCAGATTATAAATTTTTAATTGGCATTCTGGTTTACCAATAAGAATGAAGAGTTTATGTCCCATCAGTACATTCTCTCCCATGCAGATCTGTCTGCCTCCAAAAGGAAACTTTTTAATGTCCCCTAAATACTTATCAAATGTTTACTCTAAATAATGTATTGTGCGAAGTATTGAGAGAGTGATGGAAATGATGCTGGAGGAAGAGACACAGAAGTGAAATATACACAGCCTCTGCTTTCAAGATTGGATAAGATTGCTTGTATACAGAAATGGTCATCTTTTTGTTTTTAAGATTTTATTTTATTATTTTATTTTTCTTCTTCTCCCCAAAGCCCGCCAGTACATAGTTGTATATTCTGGTTGTAGGTCCTCCTGGTTCTGCTATGTGCGACGCTGCCTCAGCATGGCTTGATGAGCAGTACTAGGTCTGCACCCAGGATCCAAACCAGCGAAGCCCTGGGCCACTGAAGTGGAGCTTAACCACTTGGCGGTGGGGCCAGCCCCAGATTTAATTTTTTTAGTTCTCAACATCAGTAATCATCAGGGAAATGCAAATCAAAAAGATTTCACCTCATACCTCTCAGAAAGGCTATTTATCAAAAAGACAAAAAATAACTGTGGCCAGCCCTGCGGCCTAGTGGTTAAGTTCAGCACACTCCACTTCAGTGGCCCAGGTTCAGTTCCCAGGTGTGGACCTACACCACTCGTCAGTGGCCATGCTGTGGTGGCACCCACATACAAAATAGAGAAAGACTGGCAACAGATGTTAGCCAGGGTGAATCTTCCTCAGCCAATAAAAAAAAAAAAAAGACAAAAAATAAGAGGTGTTGGCGAGGATGTGGAGAAAAGGGAATCCTGGTGCACTGTTGATGGGAATGCAAATTGGTGCAACCACCACAGAAAACAGTATGGAGGTTCCTCAAAAAATTAAAAATAGAACTATCATACTATCCAGCAATTCCACTTCTGAGTATTTATCCAAAGAAAAGAAAAACGCTAATTCAAAAGGACATATGCACCCTTATGTTCATTGAAGTATTTTTTACAAAAGCCAAGATATGGAAGCAACCTAAGTGTCCAATGATAGATGAATGGATAAAGAAGACATGAGATTTATATATATATATTGTGTGTGTATATATATATATATATATATATATATATACACACACACACATTGTGCATAATGCTTGGCCATAAAAAGAATGAAATCTTGCCATTTGTGAGAATATGGATGGACTTAGAGAGTATTATGCTAAGTGAAGTAAGTCAGACAGAGAAAGACAAATACCATATGATTTCACATATATGTGGAATCTAAAACATGAAACAAAACAGGAGCAGATTCATAGATACAGAGAACAAACTGGTGGTTACCAATGAGGGGAGATGGGCGAAATAGTTGAAAGGAATTAAGAAGTACAGACTTCTAGTTATAAAATAAATGTCATGGGATGTAATGTGTAGAGAATATGTTAATAACATTGTAGTAACTTTGTATAACAGAAAGTAACTAGACTTATTGTGGTGAGCATTTCATAATTTATATAAATAGTGAATCACTATATTGTACACCTGAAATTACTATAATATTATATGTCAATTATACTTGAATTAAAAAAGATTTTATTTTTTTAGAGCAGTTTTAGGCTTACAGCAAAATTAAGAGGAAGGCACAGAGACTTCCCATATACCTGCTACCCCCACACATGCACAGCCTCCCCCATTATAAACATTTCCCACCAGAGTGGTACACTTGCTACAACTGATGAACCTACATGTCTATCCTATGCCTGTCCCACCAATGTATTCTGGAAGCACATAACTTGTCTGGTTTCACAGGTTTACAGCTGGACAGGAATTTTGTCTCAGGATGAATCATACCTCGAGTATCACCCTCATCTGATTTAGGTGATGTTCAGATGAGACTTTGGACTTGGAATTGAGGTTGGAATGGGATAAGACTTTGGGGCTGTTGGAGTGGAGGTGAATGTATTTTGCATGTGAGAAAGATATGAATTTTGGGTGGCCAGAGGGTGGGGTCACGGACTGAATTGTGTCCTCCTGAAATTCATATGTTGAAGCCCTAACCTCCAGGACCTTAGAATGTAACTGTATTTGGAGACAGAGACTTTAAAGAGTTTATTAAGTTTAAATGGGGTCATAAGAATGGAGCCCTAATCCAATATGACTGATGTTCTTTTTTTTAAAAAAATTTTATTTTTCCTTTTTCTCCCAAAGCCCCCTGGTACACAGTTGTATATTTTTTTAGTTGTGGGTCCCTCTAGCTGTGGCATGTGGAGCGCCACCCCAACATGGCCTGAGAAGCGGTGCCATGTCCGCCCCCAGGATTAGAACTGGCGAAACCCTGGGCCGCTGAAGCAGAGCACGCAAACTCAACCACTCGGCCATGGGGGCAGCCCCATGACTGGTGTTCTTAGAAGAAGAGAAAGAGACGCCAGGGGTGTGTGCGCAGAGAAAAGGCCATGTGAGGACACAGCACAGCCATCTGCAAGGAGAGAAGTGTCCAGAGAAACCAACCCTGCTGGCATCCTGATCTTGGACTTCTAGCCTCCAGAACTGGGAGGAAGTAAATTTCTATTACTTAAGGCACCCAGTCTGTGATATTTTGTTATGGCAGCCCTATCAGACTCATACAACAGACAATAAACAAATAAATAAATACATAACGTTAAGTAATGGTAAGGGAGGACTTTGAAGAGTAAAATAGCAAAGTAAGGTCATAAAGAATCGGAGGGGGGATCATTATTTAAGATAGGGTGGTTAGGCTTGATCTCACTAGAGATGACATTTCAACAGCAATCTGAATGACATGAGGGAGCAAGCCTTGGGAGCACTTGTGAGAACAGTATTTCAAACAGAAGGTATTTCAAATACAAAGACACCAAGAGGAGGATGAGTGCTTAGCATGGTGCTAAAAGGCTGATTTGCAGGAGTGGAGTGAACCAGGGACAGAGAGATAGGAGAAACGATGTTGGAGAGAAAAGAAGGAGTCTGATCGTGGAAAGCATTGTAAGCAGTGGTGAGGATCCTGGATTATATTTCAAATGCGACAGAAAGCCAGGAAGCTACAAAGCCACTTTAGGTTTTTGGGTGAAAGAGTGATATTGGTTGATTTATATTTTTTAAAAAGTATTTGCTATTGAATGGAGAAGATGTTGCAGGGGAGCAAGAGTGAAAACACTGACCAATTAGGAGGCTACTGGTCCAGGTGAGAATTGATGAGGGCTTGGACAAGCTATCGTGGTGGAAGCAATGAATTGTTGTTGGATTTGAAATATATTGTCAAGATAGAACCAAAAGAATTAACTGATAGTCTAGATGTTGGGCATGAAAGGAAAAAAGGAGTCAAGAATGATCCTAAGCCAGAGCAGCTGGAGAACTGGAGTTGTCATTTACTTCAATCAGGAAAGCAGAGAGAGGAGCAGTTTGAGGGGTCAAATTAAGAGTTTTGTTTTAGATATGTGAAGTCTGAGACATTTTTAGGATAAGCACTAATAACAGAACACTTTCCTTCTCTTTCATCCCTAGATTCTGGGAATATAAAGATACAAAAGATATGGTTCCTGCCTTTAAGTTCTCACGGAAGGGGATGGAAAGAGACATATGAGCCAGCGGTTTTTCTTGTTTTGTTTTTTTATTAATAGACTTTATTTTGGGGGAGCAGTTTTAAGTTCACAGAAAAATTACGTTGAAAGTACAAAGATTTCCCATATACCCCTTCAACTTCTCTATTATTAACATCTTGCATTAGTGTAGTACATTTGTTACAATCGATGAACCTACACTGATACATCATAGTCACCCAGAGTCCATACTTTAGATTAGGGTCCACTCTTGGTCTTGCACATTTTATGGGTTCAGGCAAATGTATAATGGCATGTGTCCATCATTACAGTATCATATAGAGTAGTTTCACTGCCCTAAAAAATCTCTGTGTTCTGCCTATCCATCCCTCCTCTCCCTAGCCCCCAACCCCTGACAATTAGTGTTTTTATTGTTTCCATAGTTTTGCCTTTTACAGAGTGTCATATAGATGAAATTGTACAGTATGTAGCCTTTTCAGATTGGCTTCTTTCACTTAGTAATAAGCACTTACAGGTCCTCCACGTCTTTTCATTTTTTTTTTTAGTGCTGAATAATAGTCCATTTTCTGGATATATCATAGTTTATCTATTCACTTATTGAAGGACATCTTGGTTGCTTTCAAGTTTTGGCAATTGTGAATAAAGCTGCTATAAACATTTATGTGCAGGTTTTTGTGTGGATGTAGGTTTTCAACTCATTTGGGTAATTACCAAAAAGTGTGATTGCTGGATCATAAACAAGTATTTTAAAGATTTTATTTTTCCTTTTTCTCCCCAAAGCCCCCCAGTATATAGTTGTATATTTTTTAGTTGTGGGTCCTTCTTGTTGTGGCATGTGGGACACCGCCTCAGCATGGCTTGATGAGCGGTGCCATGTCCGCACCTAGGATCCAAACCAGCGACACCCCAGGCCGCCGGAGTGGAGCACACAAACTCAACCACTCAGCCATGGGGCGGGCCCCTAAACAAGTATTTTAAGTATCAACTTCTATACAAGCCTCTATAGGCAAGACAGACTATTGCTTGCCGGAAGCTAAGTGCTTTCTTTGAGTTTCTTAAGTTTACTCCAGCAATGCTCTAAAACTATAAATGTCCTTCCTTCTCTGTGTGGTTATTAGTCTGACACTGTCACCACGATACACTTTCCTAGCTCATTCACAGGAAGACAGCTACCAAATACTGATAACTAAAGTGCTCACGCTGACTCACATCCACCCTTTCAAAAAACCATGTGCGAGTGCCAATCTGTGGAAGAAGTAAGGAGCGAAACCACTTTTCAATACAGTGTTTTACAAGTAAAGGTCTACGTTCTTTTAGCAAGGCTCTTCCCTAACTTTGGTGACCTTCCAGGCCAGCAGAGCCTAACTCCTGAGAAAAAGTTCATCAAGTTCTCTGGAAGAAAAGGCTATTGAAGCTCTAGGGTAGTGTTTGTTAATATGGGGTTCTAATACGGACTAGGCAGATACACAAACCCCCTGAAAGTGAATGCAAATGTTGTGTTTCAATGTACTTTTCTAACGGGGAGGGGGACCATAAGCTCTTATCACATTCTCAAAAAGGAGTACACAAAACAGCCAAAGGGAGCTGCCAAACGTGTGATGTGGTAGGAAGGGGGAGGAGAAGAATCTGACCCCGCCTGGGTCATCACAGGAACTCTAGTGTGGAAACTGCAGGCATCATCTGTTTTCACATTGGTTCTCCTCCCACTCTTAGAGATGGTCTGGGCTCCAGCTAGAAACACAAAGAACATGCTTTTTCAAGCCAGAGGGGAAGTTAAGAGAAAGCAGTCTTTTCTGAGTGCAGGAATAGTGCCACTTATTATTAGGGTACTTCAGCAAGAAGTACAACCAATCCTTAGAACAGGGCATAGTTTGAAGAGACTAAAAATCTTCACCTTTACTCATCTGAGCAGTCACTGTAATATTTTAGCATTTGCCTTTAGCAACTCAAAGAGGAAGAGATGTGGAGCAGTGGAGGCAAAGCCCTCCTGAGCTAAACTGAGAATAACGTGTTCTCTTTAGCAAAACTGTCCACACTGTATGCATTCAACAAACTTTATCAAGTGCCTATTATGTGCCACACAGTGTTCTAACCACCGTACTTCTAATAATTCTATGTCTCCTATATATGCTTCATTTAGAAGTGCCATGTGATCTTTCTTTGTAGTGAAAAATCAGCTTCCCTAATTTGCAAACTTTTTCAGAAATAATCAAATCCATTGTTCCTCTTGTTTTCAGTCTCAAATTGAATCTGGCAGTTACAGAAATATCTGGCTAAGGCGGGCCCAGAAACCAAAGAATCTCTTCTAGTCTAAGTCTATGCTGTAGGTTAGTCCCGCCTGCCTGCGTTTTTAAGAGGCTACGTAAGCTAGTGCAGACGTGCCTTGTAGAACGTCAGCAAAATCTCTGAAGTGACCAGTTCCATCACTCAAAGCTGACCAAAGGCTTCTGTCCCTTCTTTATATTTCTGCTTCTCCCCTCCTCCTACAGAATTTATTTTTGTGCTGATGCTACCCAGGGATGCAGGCAATATCCTTAACTCCCTCATCATCCTGTTTTTCTTCATCCTCTTTGGTTCTTGTTCCCTGTTTGATATGAATCTGCACAATCATATGGGCGTGTAAAACCCTGAGTGCTTCTTGCATGGCTGGATGCAAATTTATTGAATGAATATGTACCTATTTCAAAAATGTGTGCAAGAAGTGTTGACTTTGATGGCCTGACCCTCTAATTCTATAAGTAAGTGTTCAAATATGGGGAAGTTACTTTGATTACAGTCAAAATCTAAATTCTCTAAATATTAGGTTCCAGGTGGACTTTTCTATCCAATTTAATTCCAATTACATGTAAATTGCTGTTTTAAGCTAATTGGAAATAAACAAGTTTACACATGTTTCTACAAAATTAAGAGGAAAGAGATAATCCATTAAATCTCATACCCGTGACAAACAACCCTTTAAAGGCTGTGGGCCTTAGCTTGTTATTCTCTGGCCTGCTCCCTCTCAATACTATTAATAAGCAGCAGCAGATCAACATACTGACAGCAAGAGTGAAGAAGAAATACAAATGGCCTGAAAAATGGTCTAGGTTAATTCATTTATTCATTCATACAGATCTACTGTGTTGCCAGGCCCAGTTTTAGATACTGGGGATACTGTAGTGCAGGTGGTAGGAGAACTCCACTTCTTGTTTGCCTGGAGCTTAAATTCAAGTGGGTTGGGATTACATACACATTTTTAGTTTTTATTTCTATTAAAAAAATTATTTTAAAGCAAGTATAGCTAGAAGCATGGATTCTGGAGCCAGACATCCTGGGTTTGAATCCTAGCTCTGCCGCTTACACTGCTTGATCTTGGGAAAGTCACTTAGCCTCATTTGGTTCTATTTCCTCATCTATAAAATGAAGGAAATAATAGAGTCTAGTTCATAAGACTTGTTATGAGGATTAAATTAAATCAGTTAATATATGTAAAGTACTAAGCATAATGCCTGATATGTATTAAGTGTCATATATGTGTCGAATTAAAAAAATGGAACAAACATATCTATTTAATTTCATAGTTGAATATATATGTTCAGAGATAAAGAAGTTATTGCAGGTCATGGATTAATATCTAGATCTCCATTCTTTTTAAGAACATAAAGACTTTCTAAATATTCTCCAACACATATGAGAAACTCAAACAAATCATCACAGAAATATTCTCTGCAGTAGCAGTAATAATAGGTTCATGATAAATTGAAACTGTTTTTATTAAGTGCCAGGTTCTCATCACATTACCTCTCTTACAATTCACAACAATAGTTTAAATTTAGTATTATCATTCTGATTTACCATGAGAAGTCTATAAGTAATTTGCTCAAGGACCCACAGTTTGGGGCAGAACCAGCTGTCTGATTGTACTATACTATATTTCTGCAGATTAGGAGAAGGATATAGCCAATGTAAGTTCAGAAAAAAGTATCTGGGGGCCAGCCCCACAGCAGAGTGGTTAAGTTCACGTGCTGCGCTTTGGTGGCCCAGGGTTTTGCCAGTTTGGATCCTGGGTGCCGACCTAGTACCGCTCATCAACCCATGCTGAGGCAGTGTCCCACATAGCAGAACCAGAAGGACCTACAACCAGAATATACAACTATGTACTGGGGGGCTTTGGGGAGAAGAAGGAAAAACAAAAAAGACTGGCAACAGATGTTAGCTCAGGTGCCAATCTTAAAAAAAATAAAAAAAAAATAAAAAATATCTGGGATAGCCAGTGTTTCCCCATCCCAACCCCCACCCCTTTCCTCCTAGAAACGGGGCCTATTTTGGCTTTCTTCTTAAGCAGCTGGTCATAAACAGGAAGAATGGCTGGGGTGCAATAAATCTGGAGGCTGACGATAAGTGGCTGTTCAAGAGTTGTAGGAAAAGGGAGCCATCCTCCCTCATTGGTTCAGTAAAGATCCTTATGCTCAGGCCATAGAGAGAAGATACTCCTAGTTGAGGAGAGATGAGGATGGCAGGGAAGGAGGCTACATGAGGAAAGGAAAGCTCTTGCTATTTATCAGTCTTGTCTTTGCCAGCAAGAAACACCAAAGGGAAAAAAGGAGGAGTCTCCATCAGGAGTAATGGATTTGGAGGGGTCAGCCCCGTGGCTGAGTGGTTAAGTTCTCTCGCTCCGCTTCAGCAGCCCAGGGTTTCGCCAGTTCGGATCCTGGGCGCAGACATGGCACTGCTCATCAGGCCACGCTGAGGCAGCGTCCCACATCGAACAACCAGAGGCACTCACAACTAGAACCTACACCTATGTACTGGGGCGCTTTGGGGAGAAGAATTAAAAAAAAACATTGGCAACAGTTGTTAGCTCAGGTGGCAGTCTTTAAAAAAAAAAAAGGATTTGGAGAGCCCAACACCTGCTTTTGTACCACTCATAAACTAAGAATAGTTTTTATATTTTTAAATGGTCGGAAAAAAATCAAAATAAGAATAATATTACATGACTTATGAAAATCATATGAAATTCAAATTTCAGTACTCATAAGTAAAATTTTATTGGCACCAGCCATGCTCATTCATTTATATTGTCAGTGGCTGCTTTTGCATTACAATGGTGGAGGTGAGTAGTTAGGATGGAGACAACACAGCCCAAAAAGCCTAAAATATTTAGCTATCTGACCCTTAACAGTAGAATTAGCTAAATGTAGAAAAATGAATGAGTTAGACAGTAGATGAATCAAATGAATTATGGTCCTAAAGTTGTGAGAACCCACAGTATAGGGTTATACTAGGACTAAATCAGGGGAAGAAACAGAATGGGGCAGTGTAGCAGGAGTAGAGGGTGAAGAGAGAAAAGAATGGAATACAATTGGGCGGGATATGGACAATCTGAGTAGTAAAGATCTCTGAGGATTTCTTGTTAGGGAAGCAAAAAAGTGCGCCTACCAAGATGGAAATGCAAAATGGCTGAGACTAGGAAATAGAAATTTATCCTCTAAATTTCTCTCACTCCACCTAATATGGTATGAGAGAAAAACTTACCAATGTTGAGAGCGCCCTCTCAAACTGGTTCCCTAGATTCACGGAGGGTTGCCAGGTTCACCTGATTCTTTTTACCTATCTAGAAACATGGTATAACACCTAAATCCCTAGTGGCCACCTTCAACATGATGTTGCCCTCCACATTATTAGGAGAGGAAAACTCAGGAATAGATTAGAAAAGTGGCTAACGAAAGATGGGCTGTCGGCTAATTTTCAAGTCCAGTCTCCCTATCTTCCTTAGCTCCATGGTCATTTTCTGTGACCCCAAAAAGATGGCAGACACACTGCACTTTACATAATTGCCAAAGGGTATAGGAAAGAGCCCAGTAAGGACAGCTGAAGTGTACAGTACTGCACTGATAGTCAGACTGTTACCAGGGATTTCCCCATCTTCTAATATTCCTTTTTCCAGATGGAGAAGTGGAGGTCGAAAAAGATGGGGAAAAAGAAAAGATATGGAAGAAAAAATTGCGTGCACGTAAGTCTTCGGAGTCGGGGGCAGGGACAGGATGCAAGCGCGCCTTGGGCACCGTGCCACCATGCACGTCCTCTGCAGTGACAGGAAGCCGTTGCTCACGCCTCCTCTCTGCTGGGGTGAGATGCTGAAAGACTGGGGCCAAAACGTTACCACCACCATTCCCCATATACCTAATGAAGTGATGGGTGAAGAAATGGGATGTGGAGGATAGCAAATGAATAAGGACCTTGGTGGAGTTAGGTCCCTGAATAAAACGTTATAAATAGGAAGCATTATTAAACATAAGCAATTAATTTGTTTTTTACACTTACTGATTTCTATCACTGCTAGATGCTGAGTCATATTTTTAAATACACTTATGGGAGACAGTTATAAAAAAACAAAGTCAAACTATAGTTGGTTAAAGCCCTTCATAATTTTATAATAGAAATGCTTTGTTCCAATTCATTTCTTAGCAAATTCAGATTTTAGTCTGGCAAATAGGTGTGTATAAAGTAGAACATGCTTCAATTTTCTACTGACTGACTGACTTTCTACAATATATCGGATGCTACACTGACACTACCACTACCAAGTGCACAACTACAACATAATACACAAATAGAATGTCATGATACTTAAGTCACCTCGTTTTTAAAACGTGGCGCTTGTTTTTCTCCATGGCACAAAAAGGGAAAGAAAAATAAACACCAACAGAGGAATTAATTTACATCTCAACAGTAACGAAGATGAGGCAGGAAAAGGAGAGTCTTGACTTAGACTTTTTTTCCCCTTTCCTGGTTTCCTCTCGTTTTTCCTCTCAGGCACCCCATCTGCCACAGCAAGCAGCGCGCAAAACGACCCCGCAACTGCCTCAGTTTGCTTTTTCTCCGTTTCCCTATACAAGTTTATTCTCTTCTTTGACGCCTCCATTAATTCTTACTGCTCTTCCCCTCCCAATCTTGCCTTATCTTTCTCAGCGTCTCAATTAGTTCAAAATAATCTCTTTTCTCTGTCTTTTCTCCATACAGCTCTGTCCACCCCTTCCCCTAACTGCGCTTTCTCCCTCTTTTTCACACACATTCCTCTCTCTCCAGTTTCCTTGTCCCCTCTCTTGCTCTCTACTCCGTCTTTTTCTTCTAAGCCCTCCCTACCGCTTTCCACTTCCATTCTTTTCACTTGTAGCTCTCCCTCCTCGACCAAAATTGGCCCGAGGTAGAGACCGAGGCAGATACGGAAGAAACTATGTGTGCACGTCAGTCTGCAGGGTCGGAAAGAAGCTGAGAGAAACCAGCCAGTGTGCTCAGCCCCCCAGCCGGGATTCCCGGGCCGGGGCGGCGACAGGATGCGAGCGCCCGTGGGCGCCGTGCCACGCCGCACGTCCTCACGTCCTCTACAGTGACGGGAAGAAGTTGCTCACGCCTCCCCCCTCCCCTGGGGCGAGAAGCTGACAGGGGCCCATAGGACCGCCCACCCAACAGGCCAGAGAAAGTTGCAATTTCCAGGAATCGGAGGCATCTCTAGGGAGATGCAAAACGTTATACAAAGGTTTTGCCTCAAGGGCAGATGCTTTTGTTCTGGGCAACTTAGCCCCAGCTTATCCCTTTTAGCAGCACTCAGCAGTGTCAGTCTGCATCCTCTACTCCTCCATCATACCCCAACAACCACGCCTGTTTAGTCTCAGGTCTGGTCTGGTGTTCCTTTCTGTCCTCTCCTCCCCCGTTTTCTTCTCTCGTCTTCTTTTTTCTATGTACATTCCACATTTCACACTTCCACACAGCACATCCTGTCGCCGCCCGGACCTAGGAATCCCGGCTGGGGGACTAAACTAATCCCCCCTTTTTAGACCCTCAGACAATTTAGTCAGTTGACTAATCCTTCCGGAGAAATGAATGTTTTCTTTTTTCCTAAGGAAGGCTGAGGGTGAATAAAACACACTAGAGCAGAATAGTTGCTGAGTAGAAAGCAGGGTGGGAAAGTACTAAAACAGGGCGAGTTCCCTGGAGGCCTGGAAGGGGCATGCCCTAATGACAGTGGGAATGCTACAGGCACTGTTTCAAAAACAAGTTGATAAAAGTCTGAGAATGCAGCTGTAAAGGCTACTTGAAGGCTCCTTGGGCATGAGGACAGGATGTGAGCCCCTGGAATAGATTCATAAAGGAAAATGTCAGGAGGGACCATTGAGTTTAATGCGACACATTAGAAAAGATGGGAAAGTAGGTTACTGAGGAGAGATGAAGAAAAGTTGAAGACACCCCCCCCCCCCCAAAGGGTATGTTGTATGGGAGGAGGGTGAAAAATCAATCTAAGAAAAGTAGACATAAGGACACAAAGATGAAAGATAAGAAGAAAAGGAAGGAAAAAACAAAAAAAAAAATAGATTTGTTGCAATGTGGATGTAAACCTGGTCCTCTTCCTGAACCAGTGACACAGGGTTTCCACTTCCCTTTATGATCATATGTTGCTCAAGTCTAGAAACCGAGACATCTGACCACCAACTCTGAATAAGGGAATAACCTCTAGTTCCATATATTAGATGTTCAAATTACAAAACTGAGCCTCTTTAATAATGCTAGGACTGTTAGCATTGAAACATTTCAAGAAAAAGAATTTGTCTTCTAGTAGTGTTAGAATTGAGGGGTGAATTCTTTTTTCCTGTTACGTCTTTTTCTTTCTTTTTTCTTTTTTCCTGAAGTATAATATATATACATTAAAGCAGGTAAAAATGCCCTAATCTTAAGTATTTACATCTATAGTCACCTCATAACCACTACCCAGATCAAGATCTAGATTCTAGAACACTTCTAGCTCCCCAGAAGTTTTCCTTGTGCCTGTTCCAGTCTATAGCCTCCCCTCCAGAGGTAACCACTATACTAATTTCTATCATCATCAATTTATTTTATTGTTTTTGATCCACGTATAAATGGAATCACATAGTATGTACCCTTCCGTGCTAGGATTTCCTTTTGCACTCAGCGTAGTGTCTCTGAGCATTACGTGGTGTGCATCACTAGTTCATCCCTTGTTATTGCTGAGTAGTATTCCACTTATGGACATGTCACTATGTATTTATCCATTCTCCTGTTGACGTACACGTTATTGTTTCCAGTTTTGAGCTATTATAAACATTATTGTCATTTGCCATATGTATGCACTCTTTTCTCTTGGGTATATACTTAGGAATAGGATTGCTGACTAGCTATTTTTTCTCTTTTTTTAACTTTTTATTGAGATTCTGATAGTTTACAACCTTGTGAAATCTCAGTTGTACATTATTGTTTGTCAGTTGTGTTGTAGGTGTACCACTTCACCCTTTGTGCCCACCACCCACCCCCTCTTTCCCCTGGTAACCACTAATCTGTTCTCTTTCTGACTTGCTATTTTTGGCAATAAATAATAAATTCTAAATTAAAAAATGAGCTACATCTTTGTCTTAATATATGTATAGTATTTTAATAAAATTTTTTTTTTTTTTTGAGGAAGATTAGCCCTGAGCTAACTTCTGCCAGTCCTCCTCTTTTTGCTGAGGAAGACTGGCCCTGAGCTAACATCCGTGCCCATCCTCCTCTACTTTATATGTGGGATGGCTGCCACAGCATGGCGTGCCAAGCGGTGCCATGTCTGCACCCAGGATGTGAACCGGCAAACCCCGGGCCACCGAGAAGCGGAATGTGGTAACTTAACTGCTGTGCCACCAGGCCAGCCCCATAAAAATCTTTTATATATATATTGTTTCAATAGATCTTCAAAATGTTTTTGTGAAGTAAGTAGAGTAGGTAATACTAGCTCCATTTTACAGGTGTAGAAACTGAAACAGAGAATTGAAATGCCCAATTTAAAGCCATAAAATTAATAAACTGTGAATTAGGACTAGAAACCACATTTTCTTATTCCTAGTCAAGTTCATTTTTCCTTTTATATTCCTCTTTCACTGGCCTCATCTGAATGGAGAGATCACCTAAAGTCCAGTTTTAGCACTGAAAGGCCCTGGGCACACTGGCATGGTTGGTCACTCTCTGGAAAAAAGAAAGGAGTCAGATATCACGCCTTGCAAATGGGCAGAGAAAAACAAAACCTGTCTGATTTAGCTCATTTATGCTCCTCCATTCCCAAAGAAAAATATATTTTTAATCAAAGAACAATGCAATATCCATATATTTATGTACTATGTATGTCAACCATATCCCTTGGCTTTGGAAATCATCTAGACTAGTGCTACTCAAATTGTGGTCCACGGACCAGAAGTATCAGCATCTCCAGAGAGTCTGTTAAAAATGTAAATTCATACCCCCTCCACCCCTGCTCCTCAACCCCAGACTGACAGAATCAGACTCTCTAAAGGAGGAGCTCAGGAATTTGTGTTTAAAAGCTCTCCAGGTTGGGTCAAGGAAAGCAGTGGGAAAAGGTGGCTAAAGTTTGAGAAGCACAATTTCCAGAAGGAAAAGTTCTAGAAGCACAATCTAGCCAATTTCCTTTACAGAGAAATGGATAGCTATCTGGTTTTAAAGATCTCTGGGCAGAATGATTCCATTACTATAAGTAAACTTTGCTTATGTAAAACAAATCCCATTGTTGGTAAAATCATTCTTCCTTATTAAATCTCTTATCTAGCATTCTGGTCTTGAATGAGAGTACACTACATCATTTCATAGTTGGTTTTTTTCGTTCTTTTCTAGGGGCATTCCAAGTGTTCTTCATTATCACTTAAAATATGGTGTCCAGAATGAACCTAGTGAAAATCTATAGTACATCAAGAGACAGACCTTATGGTTCCAATGTGAATACTCATTAATCTTTAAGAAAATCACTTTTCAAGTACGATACATTAGAATCCATACATGTATAAGAATCATGAAACCTAGAAACAGAGAAAGAAAGAATAGTTAATCTGGATCATAAGAGAGGGAAAAAGAGAAGACAGACTGGCATAAAAGAGAAGGGATTTGCTGAATGAGTTTTGCTAGAAGGGGCCAGATTTGGTCCCCCAATTTGTGTTCCCTTAGGGTTTGTGTAACTTGGCTGGCATCCATTTACATAGTTTGTCTGTACTCTGTTCCAGGACTCAATCCAAAAGCTCGCCCTCCAACTTCAACCCAGCTTCTCAATGTCCATCTATTCTAGGCTCTCTCTTCCTTCTCTTTCCCCTCATTCTTTGCCAGAAAGGGGTTGCCATGGGGATGGAATCATAGTAAACCAGCTGGTAAAGAAAAGCAGTGACAGAAGTAGAATGGGAAAGGGTGCAGAGAGAAAAATAAAGGACTAAGGCAAAAGGAAAAGACATAGATGAGACTTGAGACAGTCAAAAGAGGAACTACACAAGTGATAAGATACTATAAACAACTTACTTACAGAAATGGATGGAGTCATATTGCCCAGTTAGAGGAACAGAGTAGAGCTACTAAGGCAACAGACGTAAGCAACCCAGAGGTCTGAAATATATGTAGAGACACAGGTGGGGAGAGTCACAGTGAGGTGGTGAACCAGATAATACAAGATTCTGGAGAAAGCAGCTGCAGACAGAACTTTGCTAAGAACAGAGACATTTCCAAGGAAGTGTTTATTTATCCTCATATGCCTCCCTGAGTCATTCCTATTTCCAAGGAAGGGATCAGTGGGAGGTTATAAGAGGATACTCTTAATTCTGCCTTGTTTTCAGTTCGTTTTCTTGCCTGTGGTCTTCTGACGTGCCAGGAAAGGAACCTCCCAAAGACAACCAAAGGCTAGGATCTTCCCCTTAGATATAACACTTTTAATGACTTGACTAGTCCTCCTTCCATCTCTTCAATATACGTATCTCAAAACTTCCACAATTCCTTCTCTTTCTTGCTCCTTTTTCCTTTGTTTCCATTTTCCTCAGGTTCTAAGCCACTGTCTTAATGCTATCTTTGTCTATTCCATTCTCTTTCCCAATACCTCCCTTTACCTAAGTCATACTTGTCCCCACATCCTAGCCATAAACCTTGCTTTTTATAATTCCATTCTCAAATTTTGACCATTAGCTGCATACTTACTTGGACCTCTCAGTCTTTGGATAACATAACATCTAATAAAAACAATGAGAAACAACAGTTTTCTAAATTCAGGAAGATTATGATGAGTCTTTTTTTTTTAAAGATTTTATTTTTTTTTCCTTTTTCTCCCCAAAGCCCCCAGGTACATAGTTGTATATTCTTCGTTGTGGGTCCAGTTGTATATTCTTCGTTGTGGGTCCTTCTAGTTGTGGCATGTGGGACGCTGCCTCAGCGTGGCTTGATGAGCAGTGCCATGTCCGCGCCCAGGATTCGAACTAACGAAACACTGGGCCGCCTACAGCGGAGCGTGCGAACTTAACCACTCGGCCACGGGGCCAGCCCCATGATGAGTCTTTTTTTTAAGGCAATGTTGAGAACAACTAAAATATATCAAGGGTGCCTACAAAATGCACAGCACTCTGGTGAACAATGCAGAGGACCCAAAGTCCCTACCCTCAAGTTGATTATAATCTGGTTGTGGAGAGAACAAGAAAAGAAAGTGCTGAAGGAAGCCAAAGAATCAAGAGATTTTATTCGTGTGGGAACAATCCAGAAAGGTTTCATGAAGTTAGAATTTGGAATGGATCTTGAGATGGGGAGGATAAGAGATAAAAGATAGGCAGAGATTAGAGACAGGCATTTCAGGAAGGTGGAATGGCCTGGGCAAAGATATGGTGGTAGGAAGTTTGTGCAGAAGGTTGGGGAATAGATCTTTGTCCAATTTAGCTGCAGAGTAGGGTACTTATAGGAGTCTAGTAAGAGATAATGCTAGAAAAGCAAGTTTGGGCTATGATACAGCAGTTTTTGAATACCAGAAATACTATTTGGAGTATAAGCCCTTAGGTGAGGAATGAAGTAAAATCTTATGGCATTTTTTTCTTTTTTATAGCACCAGCATACTACCTGTACTCCAGAGATACCAAAAGTGTCACTTTTATCTTATATGCTTTGCCCCAACTGAAATATGTTCTCCTTGTTCTGTGCTTTTTCTAATCTCCCCTTTCTATAGGTTCCCTCAACCCCAACCATGAACCCCAAACTCTGTTGCTTCATTTCACTCTCCTATCCATTCTTTCAGTCAGAAGTCTTTCTGGATAGAAACCAACTTGTACAATGGTGGAAAGCAGACAATCTTTTCTGCAGACAATCTTCTCACTTCTATTTTTAGAACAAAGACGAGGTTGAAGGTTAGAAAACCCAGGTATCAGCTCAGACTATGGTACTGACTTGCTGTGCCACACACTATGCTAATCATTAGCTAAATCATTAAACTTGTGTCTCAGCTCTCTAATTCTAAAGGGTGGTCTTCGGACTGAAGGAGAAGGACCCTAGCTGTTTTATTCTCTGCAATCTCACGGGTCCCACAAATACTCTGCCTATACAAATATGTAGTGAGTTATGTATGTAAAGTAATCATTACCCCATGGAAGAAAGGTGATAAATTATATAAATATTTTGATTACTAAGTAGGTATTCACTTATCATTCCTCTTTCAAATACATACTTGAACTTTCCAAATTTTTAGAAGCTTTCCCTGGTTCAAGTCCCTTTTACATATAGACACATTCAATAAATATATGAATGAATGAATGAAACTCTAGCTCTGAATATAAAGGTATTGGGAAGGATTATTTTCACCACCAGATTCTGAGTGGGAACATAGTAGAAATTTGAAAAATTAGAAGCATCTGAAAGATGCCACCTACTTGTTTCTGGGTATGACCGAGGAAAGAATTTGTTTCCCCCGGTTCACTTTTTTTTTTTTTAAAGATTTTATTTTTCCTTTTTCTCCCTAAAGTCCCCTGGTACTTAATTGTATATTTTTAGTTATGGGTCCTTCTAGTTGTGGCATGTGGGACACTGCCTCAGTGTGGCTTGATGAGCAGTGCCATGTCCGCACCCAGGATCCCAACAGGCGAAACCCTGGGCCACCCAAGAGGAGTGCGTGAACTTAACCACTCGGCCACGGGGCTGGCCCCTGAGCCCCAACCCTGGTTCACATTTTAATCTCCATCAGAACTTGCTTCTTCCAGGTACCCTGAGAATGAAGCTATTTACTCCTGTCTCATTATTTCCTCTTTGATCTTGACAGCTGCAGTCACTACCAAGAAATAAAACAGCCGCAGGAAAAGACTCACATGTTCCCACCATTAAGGACATGTAGTGACCAGCATTCTTCTCTGTCCCCTACACCTCTACCTCTAAGTACAACCAGTGACAGGAAAGTAACTTCCACCTCCACCTCTCTCATTAATAAACTAGTGACTATAACTAGCATAGCCACATCCTAAAATAGCTGCATGCCTCACTGGGGCTCCTGAAAGATAAGGAGAACAGAGCTTCTAGTTTAAGTTGTATTGTATTTATCCAGAGTTAAGAGATGACAGAAGAAAAGCAGGATTATTCCTCTTCTGAAGAAACATAACTTTTCAGAAAGAATGAACAAAATATGGGGAAGAGAAACTAAAGGCCAGAAAATGCAATGAAACAGTAAGAGTGTACATTTGCTTTAAATAAAAGCATATGAAAACAATGTCCAGATTTGATCACTGAACATTGTTAATATTCTAAAAATTATGGAGTTTGGGAGAGGTGACAGAAGATTGGAGCTATGATAACTTTTCTTATTGAAAAAAGTAGTGCTTCATTATTTTCCATTAAATTCTAGAAGGATTAATAACAGATGGGTGGGTGTGTCATGCAATAAAAAGAGCAGTGATTAGTTGAAGCAGAAGTAATGCATTAACTTTAAATTGTGTCAATTTTTTCACATGTGGTTTTACTACCCTTTTTTCAATAAGGTTAGTAAACAAAATCAGAAAAATATTATAGTCCAGGGTTTTAAAATCTAGGTACTATTGACTTTTTGGGCCAGATAATTCTCTGTTATTGGGCTTGTCTTGTGCATTGTAGAATGCTTAGCAGCGTCTCTGGCCTCTACCCACAGATTCCAGTAGCATTCTCTTTGCCACAAGTCATGGCAACCATATATAGCTGCAGAAACTGAGAAGTGTCCCAGGGGAGCAGAATCACTGCCGTTTGAGAACCACCACCTTAGACTGAGAACATCTCCAACGAGATCCCTGCATAAATGACTGAAATACCTCACCCACCTGGAACTCAACTATTTGGAAAAGTCACTTATTTGGAACATAGGTTTGAAAAACAAAGTAAGGAAAAAAGATTTTCTCACGAGAGTTCAAAGTTTTACTCATAGGAAGGCTCCTCTGGCTCCTCTCAGAAAGCACATACTCTTTCTCTCTTTTTAAATCATTATAAAATATTCCAAACATACAAAGCAAAATGTTAATATCTGATACGGAGCATAAGTTGGTTATTTGATTTCCAAACCAAGAACAGATTAGAAGAAAATTAGAAGAAACGTTGTATGCTACAGGCAGGGACTCTAACACACTAATGACAGCAAGGAAGAAAACAGACAAATTATAAAAAGTAAACATATTTCTGAAGTTATAACAAAGCAGAGAGATAACAGTTCTACATTCTGGGCATGTTATTCAGATCACCTTAGTCCCTGGCATCCTACTTTAAGAAAATTTGACCAGGATGATGAAGTTTCTGGAAACAAGGTCATGTAGAACAGCTGGGGGAACCAGGGTTATTTCCAGAGTCATATAGCTATAGCCTGTGTGATATCTCCACTTGGGTGGTCAAAAGGCATCTCAAACTTGGCAAAGTCAAAACAGAAGTACCGATTTCTCTTCCAAGCCCCCAAATCTTTTCCTTCCTCAGTCTTCTCCATCTCAGTAAACATTATCATTACTCACCCTTTTGCAAAAGCCAAAATGCCAGGAGCTATTCAGCATTTCTCTCTTTCCCACATCTTCCACATCTAATCCAACAAGTACCATCAGCTTTACCTCCAAAATATACCCAGATTCTTTCCACTCTCACATTTCCACTGCACCACCCTTGTTAAACCATCATAATTTGTCACATGATCTCTTACAATAGTCTTTTAATCAGTCTTACTGATTTCATTCTTATTCTTCTACAATTCATTCTTCATAGAGCTATCAAAACTGTACCTGGCCCCATCTCTCTTTCCTGCCTTGCTGCCTACCACTATTCCCTTACTTCACTGAGCTCCAGCCATATAGGGTTTTTTTTTCTGTTCCTCTATTATATCCAGTTCATTTCTGCCACAGGGCTTGCCTGGAGATGTCTTCACAAGATCTTCACAAGCCTGATTCTTTCTTGTCATTCAGATGTGAGCTCAAAACTACTTCCTCAGAGAGGCCTCCTTGACCAGGCTATCTATGTTGCCCTTCTACTCACCCACCATTTATCACATTTCCCTGTTTTAATTTTTTTCATAGACCTTATCACCAACTGAAATTATTTTTTTGGTTATTGTCTGTCCCCATTACAATAGGGACCTGTTCAACATATTTGTCCAATATACTTAATGCCTAGAAGAAGCCTGATACATACTACATGCTCAATTAATATTTGTTGAATAAATGAGTAACCAAATAATGATACAGATCACCTGGATAATTATTCCTACATTTGGTAGGCAATTGGACTAGATGATTACAGATTGGTGAGTATTATCAATAACTCAATGAGATTGGTGACTCTGAATTTATAATGGTACCAATCCTCTGCCTAGTTGTGTCTGTTTTTTTCAGCACCCCGGGTGTAATATCAAAGAAGGCTAAATCAATCCTGCAGATTTTTCAGGTGGGTGAAAGAGGACTACTGGGCAAGAGCCTCATTTAACCAAGCAGTTATCTTTGGAGGGTTAAGTACATGAAATGACATCTCTTTACAGAAGCTCGACTCAAGATTTTAGGGTATGGAGAAAATACTGCATTTAGAGAGACAAACCTTTTCCCAGCCTCTTCAAGCTCCAATCCCATTCCTGTTTCCTCCCTTTACCCAGATGACCAGATTCCATGCTTTTTCAGAAAATGGATTTTGTTCATTTTTATTCCTTACCCTCACCTCACCCTTAATCCATTTGTTCTAAAACCCTGCCTATTTTAGAAGTTTTCTGTCCTCCTCTCCATATCTGAATATCCCATCTATGCTCCAGGACACCATTCCATCCATAATTCCCATTTCTGCCCTATATTTCTTACTTTCTGCTTCCCCTTTCCCTGCTACCAATGGGAGTCTAAAGTATCCCCATCCTGAACTACTCTCATTCTTCCTATACCACTACTCCTCATAAGGTACTCTGTCCTTTACTGTCAAATTCCTCCAAAGAATGATCTATACTCCTTCTTTCTATTTCTTTCCCTCTCATTCAGCATCAGCATATTTCAGAATATCTAGTGGTCTGCACAGAAGTTCAGACCTCTATATGAAATTACATACCTACTACTAACAATATCTTTGGTATGACTGGAACTCTTATTTACTTTATTGAAATAATGATTATCCTCCTATGGCCACACCCTGGTGTGAAGGCATGGTTTCCCTGAAAAAAGTGGACATTCCCATTCTAGAGAAAAGAGGCGGGTCTACAAAAAAGGAAACCAGAACTCTTACACACATGTATAAGGAAACTGGACCTTGCTTCCTTAGACTTTGAGTTTAGATGTGGTGAGGACCCTCCCAAGAGGCACAAGGAAAAGTTGGCCTCTGACAAATGGAACTAGGCCAGGAGCTTCTCAGGAAGACAGCTCTGTAGTGAATCACCTCATTAAAAGAGAAATATCTATTATTCATAACTCTTGTAATATATTTTTTTCTTCTATCTCCTAGTCTTTGGAAAGTCTTGCTTCAACATTCCAGGCTTATCTCAGTTGTATTAAGTAAGTATTGAGTACTGAGTTAGAATTAAAGAAGAAGAGAAGCATTCTGCCTTCCTTGTGCCCCTTCCCTTAGGCTACCAAGATGGTAGTTATATAGTATTTAGCAATAATTTCCAAAGTTAAGATGTTTTTTGCTTGAAGGTTCAAACACTCTTCCCCACATTCCATTGCAACCTATTTACTGAAGCTGCAGTTGCAAAAGGCATGAATGACCTAATTGCAAAACCAGTGACCTCCTAGGCTATTATCAAAGCATAACCTCTCTTCATCATTTAAATTGTTAGTGAGCCCCCCTAATTTCTCTTGGCTTTCACACCATTCTCCAGGTAGTCTTCAACTTCTTTCACTCCTAATTCTACTTCTTTTTCATTGGTTCTCCTCATTCAATGACTCTTAAAAGTTAAGTTCATCTTTGACCAGATTCTCAGTGGTCTCAACTCCCACAGAAGAAGGGGACTTCCAAATCTACGGTTTTCACTACAAACATTCTTTTGAATTCCAGACCAAATTTACAATTGCCTGCCATGAATCTCAACATGGATATCCTGCAAGTACCTCAAGCTCAACATGCCCAGAACTGATCTTCCAAATCTGCTTTTGCTCTTCCTCCTCTAATTGATTTGTCCATTTTGGTTAATGGCATTACTAATTATCTAGTTCCTAAACTAAAATTTCTTATTCTTCCATCTCCTTCACCTTCTAGCTGTCAAGTCCTTTCAAGTGTGCTTTCAAAAAACGTCCCACAATATCGGACTAGTTATTGACAAGATCAATCTTGTTTTGAAAAATAGTGCTGTGACAAGTGGATATCCACAGCACACAAATGAAGTTGAACCCCTTCCTCACATCATACATAAAAATTAACTCAAAATGGTTCACAGATCTAAATGCAAACATTGCTGACTTGGGTTAGACAAAGCCTTTTGTGATATGATGTCAAAAGTACAAGTAACAAAAGAAAAATTAGATAAACTGGACTTCATCAACATAAAAACTTTTGTACTTCAAATAATACCATTAAGAAAGTGAAAAGACAACCTATACAATGTGAGAAAATATTTATAACTCATATATCTGATAAAGAACATATCCAGAATATATAAAAATTTACAAGTCAACAAAAACACAATCCAATTAAAAAATGGGCAAAGGACTTGAATAGATATGCCTCTAAAGAAGATATACAAATGGCCAATAAGCAAAAAAGATGCTTAATATCTTCAGTCATTAAGGAAACACAAATCAAACCCATACTGAGATACCAATTTGTACCCACTGGAACGGCTATAATAAAAAAGATACACAATAACAGTTGTTATTGGCAAAAGTATGGAGAAATTAGAACCCTCATACATTGTTGGTGGGTATGTAAAATGGTGCAGTGTTTTGAAAAATAGTTTGGCAGTTCCTCATAAGTTAAACATAGAGAGTTACCATATGACCCAGCAATTGCACTCCGATGTGGTATACCCAAGGGAATTGAAAACTTATGTCCGCACAAAAACTTGGGCAAGAATGTTCATAGCACCATTATTCATAATAGCCAAAAATGGGAAAAATTCAAATGTCAATCAACTAATGAATGGATAAACAAATGCAGCATAATCATCATACAATGAAATATTATTTGTCCATAGAAAGGAATGAAGTATCAATACATGCTATAACATGGATGAACCTTGAAACATCATGCTAAGAGGCCAGTCACAAAAGGTCACATATTTTATGATTTGGTTTATGAAATATCCACAATAGGCAAATCTATAGAGAGAGAAAGTAGTTTAGTGTTTGCCAAGGGCTGGGACTGGTTAAGGAGGAATGCAGAATTACTGCTAATGGTTATGGGGCTTCTTTTTGGACTGATAGAACGTTCTAAAATTGACTAATAGTTGCGCATCTCTGTGAATATACCAAAAATCCTTGAATTGTAACACTTTAAGTAGGTGAGTTGTATTGTATGTGAACTATATTTCAATAAAGCTGTTATATTTTTTAAAATGTCCCTCAAATCTATCTTCTATTCCCCATGCTAACAGCCACTGCTTCAATTTAAAGTGAATAACAGTTGGTCTCCTTTTCTTCAATGTCCCCAGCCCCACTCCCCGCCAGATACCTCCACATCACTACAGTTGCCTTTTTAATACAAATATGATCTAAGCAAAACATGGAACATGTGAATTATAAAATATTTATAAATATTATCACATAAAGTTAAAACTTTCTATTGTGATAAAACATCATCAAAAATTTTTAAAGAAAAACTGGCAAAAATTTGTGCAATTCATATGATAAAGGCTTAATTTTCATAATATACAGAGAGCTCTTTCAGAGGAATAAGAGAAATGAACAATAAGAGACAAAAACAGGCCAAGCACAGAAACAAGCATTCACATAGGAAGACTCAGTAATGGCCAAAATGAAAAGACATCCAAACTTACTAAGAATAAAAGAAATGAAAATAAAAGCTTTTTTTTTTTCTCCTACAGAGACTGGTAAAATTATGAAGACTGACAATACACAGGCCTGGCTAAAGTTTTAGAAGATAGACACTTGGAATGAATGTAAAATTGCAAACTTTTGTGAAGGCAGCTTGACAAAATGTAAGCATTCATACTCTTTGACCCATAATTTCTACCATGCATGGATCCTACAAAATACTGCCACAGTGTGTTCAGATAAAAGTACAAGATGATCAATGTGGCATTATGTCATAGGAAAAATTTGGAAGCAACATAAACATCTAGCGGAATTTGTTTTAAAAAATGTTATCCACGGGGTCGGCCCCGTGGCCGAGTGGTTAAGTTCGCGCGCTCCGCTGCAGGCGGCCCAGGGTTTCACTGCTTCGGATTCTGGGCGCGGACGTGGCGCCGCTCATCAAGCCATGCTGAGGCGGCATCCCGCATGCCACAACTAGAGGGACCCACAACTAAGAATATACAACTATGTACCGGGGGCTTTGGGGAGAAAAAGGAAAAAAAAAGTAAAAAAAATGTTATCTACAATCTCGCCTTGCACTATTAATCCCCCTTATTTACTAGCTGCAGCAACCACACTGATATTTTTTTCAGTTCCTCAGAAATCACCAAGCTCTCTTGCATTGTAGGGCCCTATATATGTTCCCTCTGCCAAGAGGGTTCTTTCCTCCCTTGCGTAGCATATTCTTTTAGGTCTCAGCTTCAATGTCACTACTGGGAAAGGTCTTCCCTAACCACCTTTCTTTTTCTTTTTTTTCAAAGATTGGCACCTGAGCTATCATCTGTTGCTAACCTTCCTTTTTTTTTTTTTTTTTTCCTTCTTCTTCTTCTCCCCAAAGCCCCCCAGTACATAGTTGTATATTCTGGTTGTTAGGTCCTTCTAGTTGTGCAATTTGGGATGCTGCCTCAGCATGGCCTGATGAGCGGTGCCACGTCCGTGCCCAGGATCCAAACCAGTGAAACCCTGGGCCGCCGAAGCAGAACGTGCGACCTTAACCACTCTGCCAAGGGGCCAGCCCCCCAGCCACCTTTCTTAAACAGGGTCCTTCTCTGTTAATTTCTATTTTAAGTGCTTGTTGTTTCCTTCAATGCCCAACCTGGTGCCTGCTGTAAAGTGAGCTCTCAATAACTGTAGAATGAATAACCACTGTATGGTATAACCATACAATGAAATGTTATGTAGTTATTAAAAAGAATCAAATATAACTATAAATATTGACTTGAAAACATGTCCAGGCATATATTTCTTCACTGTATATTTTAAAAATAATATATGTTCATTGTAAAAAAATTAAAAAATACCCAAATGAAAAAAGTAAAAAGTTAAAGACAGTCACTGTATTCCTATCCAATTTCAAGATTAATCATGGTTACAACCTTTGGGGGTGTGTATACAAATATACAAACACGTCTCATATATGTACACATATACAGATGAGTACATACACATGCTCTCTGCTTGTATACATGTATAATTATTAAAAATGGCATTATATAAATATATATCATTTCAGTATTTTGATATTTTTCCAATCAAAATTAAATCATTATTTAATATCAGTGCATTTAGATATGTTGCACAGTGGTCCATAATATGATAGTGGACAATAATTTATTGTCCATTTAGTTTGCTTTCTTATTACAAATAGTGCTGCAATGAACATCTTTGTGCATTTAACCTTGTGAACTTCCAAGAGCATTTTGTAGGAAAAAATTTGTAGATATGGAACTGCTAGTTCAAAGGTACATATATTTTAAATTTTGAAAAGAACTGCTAGATTTCCTTCTCCTAAAGTACTAATTTTTATTCCTACCACTTGTGTAAAGAATGCCTTTTTCGTTATATCCCCACCCAAAGTGAATATTGATCATTCTTTTTCATTTGTCCAATCTTATAGGTAAAATAGGATACCACTTCTATGCTGATTATTAGTGAAGTATATTTCCAAATGTTCATATTTTTGTTGTAGTTGATAATGTTTGTGTGATTTGCCTCCCCATAGAAGATACCATTACTTCAAAAAAGGCAATGGCTAAAAGTATGGTTAGAATGATCTCTCTCTTCTTTTTTTTTGAGGAGGATTAGCCCTGAGCTAACATCCGCTGCCAATCCTCCTCTTTTTGCTGAGGAAGACTGGCCCTCAGCTAACATCCGTGTCCATCTTCCTCTACTTTATATGTGGGACGCCTAGCACAGCATGGCTTGCCAAGCGCTGCCATGTCCGCACCCGGGATCCGAACGGGCAAACCCCTGGCCGCTGAAGCAGAACACGTGAACTTAACCGCTGCACCACCGGGCCAGCCCCTGACCTCATTCTTATAAATAAATGAGTTATATATACACACATACACACATGCATATAGGCACAGAAAAAATATGCAGCATTCTACCAACTGGTTAACTGAGTTGGATTATAGAGACCTTTCACTTTATCTGATATATATATTTTTCGGGAACAAACTTTTAAAAAAACATGCTTTGGTTTGTAGTAAAAAATAATGGTGAAAAATATTTTGAAACACAGATCTGACTATATCACTGCTGTGCTCAAAACTCTTCAATGATTTGCTTCCTAAAGAATAAAATTCATATTGATTAATGAAGCATGTAAGGCCTTACACAATTTACCTTAATTTCCATCCCCCTCATTTATTCCTATTTAATCTGGTCACACAGACTATCTCTACACTCTTTTTATTGTGATTTCCTCTACTGGAAATATAGTTATTTACTTTTTCTGGCTGTTGCCATCCCTTCAAGGCCCAGCTCAAATGTCCCCCAGCGTGTACTCTTTCCAGTACTCACAATTAATTATGTTCTCCTGAGTGCTTACACAGTACCTTATTTTTTTACAATTTTACTATAGGACTAACCATAATCTTGTTATGTATTGTATATTATAGTTGAATGTACATATTAATTCCTTTAGTTTCCTTTATTTTTTTCCAGCACTCACTACAGAGCCTAGAATTATAAAGGCTGCAGTTATGTGGGCAAGAATGATAACGGCAATATCACTACAGAGTATTAGTCTTAGGAGGGAAGCATAGGAGACTCATGAAGCATAGGAGACTCATGAAGCATAGGAGACCCACGGGACTCTTACATTCCAATGGGGACATTGCATAGCATTGTGCAGGTTGTGTCTGCATACCCCAGATTACCATTCACACCAGAATTTACATGATTGGAGCTCCCCAGCAACCCAGCAGTGCACAACTTCCTGTCTTGCATGAGGGGACTTGGGGAAGAGATACAAAATTCATGCAGGAGGAAGGGGTGTGGTAGCATGCAGAAGGCTTCCTCTTTGAGAAGGTAAGTTGAGAAAGACCTGAAGGTTTGGTAGTAGTTGCCCTGACAAAGTAGGAGGGAGGAAGATAGGAGAACATAGTGTTCTAGGTTGATGGTATGGTATGAAAGAGGGCTTGAACGATAGAGTATGATGTGTTTGTGATCCTCTGAGAATTTCAGCATGGCTGAAGTGTACAGGAGAGGGTCAAGAGGTGAGAAGAGGCTGGGAAGTAAGCAGGGATCATACCACAAATGGCCTAATATGCCAGATTAAGGAATTTGGACTTCATTCTGAGTACCATAGAGAACTAGTAGCTTAAGCATATTAATAACATGAGTAGATTTGAATCAGAAAGATTACTGACTGTATAAAACTAGTTAGGAGGCTTTTATACTAATAGATGATGATGACTTGAACTGAGGTACTGGCAGTGGGCTTGGAATAGCAGGTTTCAAAAGGATTTAAAAAGTACATCTAACGCAAACCTCTGCTTTCATGTAAATTTCCTTGAAAGGTAGATCTTATGATTTCTTGCTTGATTTTGTTTTTCCTAAACTACAGATGAGAAAAATAAGACAGAAATATTTGTAACAAAGCAGGAAAAATAAAACAGATCTTGACCTTGGGGTACTCATTCAATTCACATTTATTGATCACTTACTATATATTGGGCCCTCTTGGCATTCTCTGTATACTCATAGAGAGTTGTCATATTACTATGGCTTAAAGCCACTGCTAAGCTTCTAGACATGTGCTATCCGACCATGGAGAAGTGCCTTTCTGAGGGCTGGTGGCCCTCCTTGAACAAGAAAGTCTTTTAGAAAATGTTTCAGCTAATCCTAGTTTGTTTCTCCAGAACGGAGGCAAGATTACATATTCATTAGAAGATCAGGTGCTAACTACCTTGGCATTTGCTCCTCTTCAGCATTCTTGACCTTGCATGCTATTGGTTTTAGAAGAATAACCTTACAGTTTATCCACTTAAGAAACCTGTGTGGGTTGACCTTTCCCTCTCTTTCTCCCCTGTCAGGCCTGTCACAATTTTCATCAAGGGGATTTTTCCATGTCTGGTGCACATTTATTTTCATCTCTAATTGATCTATATCATTTTCTCTCTCCTGCTCGGCTTTTATCACCGCCACTTTGGAGCCATAGATAACACTATAACCTAAGAACAAAAGATATTTGGAATGTTAGGTACTCAGACAAGGAGAGGTGTCTGGGAGGGAGAATATGCAAGAAAGGGGGAAAGGTGAGGAAGGTTGATGCCCTCTAGCAGTAGGTAAGGAATCTCCATCTACAAAGTCCTCTTATTGCCTGCAGACACCAGTTCTCAACTAAGATTGAGTTAGGTTCTGGAAACTCTAACAATTAGATAATCTTTAAGGTCCCTTCCTGTTTTAAAATTTTATAATTCTCCTCGTGTGATTTCACCAACATATTTATTCACAAGGCTGATTTGTAAAGAGGACTAAATAATTCTTTTTTTTTTTTTTTTGAGGAAGATTAGCCCTGAGCTAACTACTGCCAATCCTCCTCTTTTTGCTGAGGAAGACTGGCCCTGAGCTAACATCCATGCCCATCTTCCTCTACTTTATATGTGGGACGCCTACCACAGCATGGCTTTTGCCAAGCAGTGCCATTTCTGCACCCAGGATCTGAACTGGCAAACCCCGGGCTGCCGAGAAGCAGAATGTGCGCACTTAACTGCTGTGCCACCAGGCTGGCCCCTAAATAATTCTTAATTAAAATTAGGACTGAGGATTTGAGACTCACAGATAAATCTGGGAATAGTACAAGTTAAATTTCTGGGATTTCCTACAGTTCCTTCAGTAGATTCCTGTAAAAGTTACCCAAAACATTAACAACCTTTTGCCTCTTTTGGGTCCTCTTACAATCCAAACAGTAGCAGTAAAACAAGAGTATTAGCTGGGCAATCTGTTTAAGATGTGCAATGTATTTTGAAGAAAAGTTAATTTATTCTTAATATGAAGGATAAAAGAAACAGGCAGAGTTGCCAGATTTAGGAGAAACAAACAAACAAACAGAATGTTATTAAATTTGAATTTCAGATAAACAATGAACACTTTTTTTAGTAAATATATCTAATGCAATGTTTGGGACACACCTATACCAAAAAACTATTTTATCTGGCAACCCTAAACAAGGTCTAAAAAGAGACAGCTAGGGGCTGACCCTGTGGCATAGTGGTTGAGTTCACCATGTTCTGCTTTAGAGGCCCAGGTTCATGGGTTTGGAGCCCAGGCGTGGACCTACACTACTCATGAGCCATGCTGTGGTGACCACCCACATAAAAAATAGAGAAAGAGTGGCACAGACGTTAGCTGAGGGCTAATATTCCTCAGGGGGAAAAAAAGAGGTAGCTGACGTTCTTTTCCATCTCATAGGTTATTAGGAGGATTAAATCAGATTAAGTGGAAAAAGTACCTAATACAATATCAATAAATAAAAGTTCTTTTGCCTTCTCCTTAAGCTAAGGGATATGATATGGATAATTTTCTATTATTCACATGTAGATTGTCCATATAAAAGTTAAATCCCAGTCACCCAGCTACTTGTGGTTCATTTTGTCTGCTGTCCATCTGTCTTAGCTACAGAAATGAAAAAATACTTAGCACTGGCTGAAACATAATTAGAAAAGAAAATCTGCTAGTGGATATTGAAAAAGTCATAAATTATTGTGGTTTAGTCATACAGTAGCTTCCATTAACACAAAGAACTGGCTTTATATTGGGCAACTGCAGATGTCAGAAAGAATTTTTGGTATAAAGTGAACGGCCTATTACAAATTGTATGACCTTGCCTGAGTTGTGCTTTAAAGTTTAGGTCTGTAGAATGGTGATAGGCATCGATTTATTGGGAAGATTAAATAACATATGTTAAAGTTCTTTGCACATTATAAAGTACTAACTTGATACTGCACTGAGTCCCACACAGTACAGAAAGTGAGGATTCCTTGAACCAGAGGTCATGCGATAGCTCATCCCACGGGCAGACTTTCCTCAAAGGCATGTCTCTTTACATATGTGTAGCTTGGGAAATCAATGAATGTCATTTGCCCAGTAAAATGATTTCACCACTTCCCAGGGTAATCCCTTAATTTTCACTCTGGACGTTAGGCAACCTATCTTTACATCCTCTTGAGAAAGTTACATCAATTTCAGTTCCTATCTGATTTCTGAAGACTGGCACCCTTTGCTCCCCACAGGTCTTTTATCGGTAATGTTGTGACCATAAGAAGAAACCTAAATAGGTCATGTAAAACACCCACAGCTTCATATTCTCCTTAATCAGGTGATGATGCATTCTTTACTCTAAACATTTACCGTGGTTCCTTCCAATCCACAAATACTCCTTCTTAATGCACCAACCTAATAACATGAAGTAGATTCAAAAAAATTTCTTTGTATTTACATTAGCCATACCATTTTGCACACAATTTTACATTTTTTAGTGTAAAATCTAACATGTGAAATTTTGACTACTTTGGTCACTTTTTTTATCCAGTACCCTTCAAACTGAAGTATCTTTTTTTTTTTTTTAAAGATTCATTATCAACATTCCCCACCAGAGTAGTACATTTATTACGGTTGATGAACCTACACTGGCACATCATTATCGCTCAAAGTCCATAATTTACATTAGGATTTACTCTTGGTGTTGTTCTACGTGTTTAGACAAATGCATGATGACTCGTTATCTACCATTATAGTATCATACGTATATACATACACAGTATCACGAGGTAGTTTCCCTGCCCTAAAAATCCTCTATACTTGACTTAGTCAACCCTCCCCCAACCCGTTTTTAATAAGTAATTTTCCAGATCTTCAACTTTCATGTGTTTTCTTTCCTAAAATTGTTTTTCTTAAGAATGTGTCTGGTTTGCTCCTTTTTCTTTCCCACCTTCCTTTTCACTACTTTCTCTCACTTTGCAAAAGAAAAGCTTATTTGTAACCAATCTTAATTTTTTATTATGGTGCAATATACACAATTTGAGAGTGCACAGCTCCTGAGGGAGAGTGCTGTGACAGACAACATGGCATTAATGGGAAATATTAAAGTGGGCAGCGCCTTATTTTATCCACTACTAGGATGAGCAACATCACCATCTCCTGGAAGCTTGGCAGACATGCAAACTTTCAGCTCCATCTTAGACCTGCTGAGTCAGAATCTCTCCAGGGCGGGACCAAGAAATCGGTATTACGAAGCCTTCCAAGTGACTCTTAAGTGTGCTAAGCTTTTAGAAGCATCAACTGGTAAAGAAACCCTAAGCAAAGTTCCATAGCATCTGTATGTCTTAGAATTAAATAAGATGGTTGGCACAGGGAGACATATCTTAAAATTTGTTTTTTTTTTTTAAAGATTTTATTTTTTTCCTTTTTCTCCCCAAAGCCCCCTGGTACATAGTTGTATATTCTTCGTTGTGGGTCCAGTTGTATATTCTTCGTTGTGGGTCCTTCTAGTTGTGGCATGTGGGACGCTGCCTCAGCGTGGCTTGATGAGCAGTGCCATGTCCGCGCCCAGGATTCGAACTAACGAAACACTGGGCCGCCTGCAGCGGAGCGTGCGAACTTAACCACTCGGCCACGGGGCCAGCCCCTTAACATTTTTATTTAAAATAAAAAAGGAAGTCAGATTTTTTCTGACAGAAAGGCAGTCTGATTTGGTTTACCAATGAAGAAATGGCATTGTCATTTAATTTACATTTGCACAAATTGAATGAGCTGTCTGTATTCAAAGGCTAAAAAAAAAAGACTACAAGGCCTCTGTGTATGGTTGTGCAGTTTAGGGGGCAAGAGGGTGCTGAAACCCAGTAGTGCACTTTTTTGGGGTAAGTAGAGGCTGAAACACAGCCCTCAATCCACTGGCCAGACTCTGCTCCTCAGCCAGAAGGAGAGACACCTTTTTCTTTGCACAAGGCTACCATCCCTAGAAAACTTGTCCACTCTGCTTTTCCCCAGAGGGATGCCTTTTTCTAATTGGCACAAAGGCACCTGAAAGGCTAGCAGTGGCCCTGAAAACATGTATGTGATACATTAGACAGGAGAAATTAGTCCCTGGAAGCTATTTAAATATAAGAAAATTGATTTTAGATGTCAACTTGAAAATGTGTGAGGGGGTTACATAGTTTTCCAAAATTATTTTGTGAGTAAACAAACAAGAAAAAAAAGATCACTGCTTCTATCTTTCCTTCAGTATTGCTCTGGTGCCCATTCCCCACCCTACACCCACAAGTCTGCAAGTCTCTTCCTTTCCTTGTGGTTCCTTCTTTCGGCCTTCGCTTTTTATACCCCATCATACCCTACCCTGAGACTGCTTCCTTTCCTTTTATCTATTTCTTGAACTTTTGCCTGAAGGTTCTCAAGTTTATTTTCTTCTCTTGAGGGCTTTGCAACTTCATTGCTAGGACCATGACAACACTTTTAGGCCTAACAAAATACACCAATACACATCACTTGCCTCACCCCAGCAACAGCTGTGGCTAGATTCTCATTTCCCCACAATCACACAGTACTAGGAAGGGTGCCTCACAGACATACACTGCCACCACCTAGTGGCCGACTGTTAAAGAGATCTGGCAACACCAGGATGCTCTTGGCAACCTAGCAAAAAGCCAGAAGGCAGATTTGCAAAAGCACCAGTTGTGGGCGGAACCAACAGTGTTAGCTCCTTCTTCCTTAGTAATAGTATGTTCTCTGGCTAGAAATATCTTTCTAAATCTGTTTCTCTCAAAATTCTTTTCATCTTTCAAAGTACAGCGTAAATGTCACTTCCCCCTCCATGATCCCCTTTCTGACCTTACAAGTCAGAGTACCTCAAGTCGGAATACTCTAAAAGTACCACCAAGTAGGTTCAGCATTTCATTCGTACCTCTTATGAGCTCCTCACTGCCTATTCCAAACTCTTTCTCATCCTCTAGTCCCTCAAAAACTCAGCTCCTTCGAAGTACATGCCATCAGCATACTGCAATCATCTGCTGATCTCCTGGGTCACTTCCCCTCATTCTCTGGAAATTTTAAAACCTGACTCACTCTCTTGGTTACACCACTCATACTGTCATCATTCCTGGTGACTTTGTCACCAGTGGAAACAACTCATCCCATACACTGGCCTCTCTGCTCCTTGTCCACTCATTTCCAATCATCTTGTCTTCCAGCCCACCTCAGTCATTTATTCCCATGATGATACCCCAGCTTTGCCCATTAATAATAAATGCACTCCGTCCAAAACCTGTTTTCTTGCATCTCACACTGACCATCACCTCCTCTTCAACAATTTCTTGACACAAGCAGGATTTCTAAGCTGTTAACCCTATCAATTTTCGCTGCCCATCACCCTTCTATTTTTACTTTCCACATCACCCAGCTTCAATTCCTTGATTCATCATTCTAAACGCTCCTTTGCATAAACTTGGAACTCCCTGGCACTTCTTTTCCTTCTTTTGTATTCCTTGGTAAAATCCCAATTCTTGGTTAAATCCAACTCTACTTACTCTACTTGCTTGCACTCAATAACTAAAGAAACATAGCTGGAGAAAAATCCCCAACTGTGCTAACTGGTTTCACAAGACATTTAGGGTGCTAATCTCAAGTGGGCACTCAGCACTGCTCTGTAAAGCTTTATTTTCCCAAATCAATTCACTCCCTACTCTCCAAGAAAACAATTTCACATCTTTTCCACTCTCCTCAAATTTCCAAGATCTCCTCTTCTTTTTTCACTCTCAGCTGATAATTTCATTGAAAAACTAAAGAGAAATTCCTTATCTTCCTACTTCACTTGCTGTATCAGTATCCACAGACTCAGCTTCCTCCCTGTTGCAGTGGATGAAGTCTCCTGCCCCCCTTCTCCTAAGGTCAGCCCTTCCACCAGAGAACTGGATTCCTTTCCCTCTCACCTTACTAAAAAATTTTATCCTAAAAGTATTTCCCGTATATCATCAACTTTTCCCTTTCTACTAGATCCATATCATAATACCTCCTAACAAGACTAAGACTTTCCCTTAGATAAAGACAAAATTCAGAAAAGTGAATACTATGGCATGGTGAGAAGCTAGACGAGAATCTTACAACACCTGTAAGATTCTATTTTTTGAGCAGATTGGTAGTTATCAAGGTCTTCATTTAAAAAATTCTTGCCTTTTTCATGAAGATGGTACTGAAAGCGAAGAGGGAAGCCCCTGCTCCTCCCAAAGCTGAAGCCAAAGCAAAGGCTCTGAAGGCCAAGAAAGCAGGACTGAAAGGTGTCTACACACCGCAGTTCTGAAGGCAGCTCAAATATCCTTGGAAGAACACCAGCAGGAAAAAAAGCTTGACCACTACGCCATCATCAAGTTCCCCCTGACCACTGAGTCAGCTATGAAGAAAATAGAAGACAACAACACACTTGAGTTCACTGTGGATGTCCGGGCCTACAAGCACTAGATCACACAGGCTGTGAAGAAGCTCTATGACACTGACGTGGCCAGGTCAACACCCTTATCAGGCCTAATGGAGAGAAGAGGGCATACGTTCAACTGGCTCCTGACTGTGATGCTTTGGATGTTGCCAACAAAATTGGCATCATCTAAACTGAGTCCACTTGGCTAATTCTAAATATAAATTTTTTCACCATAAAAAAATTCTTATATTGGGCCGGCCCCGTGGCTGAATGGTTAAGTTTGTACACTCCGCTTCGGCGGCTCAGGGTTTCGCTGGTTTGGATCCTGCGCACGGACATTGCACCACTCATTAGGCCATGCTGAGGCAGTGTCTTGCATGCCACAACTAGAGGGACCCACAACTAAGAAATATACAACTAGGTACTTGGGGGATTCAGGGGTAGGGGGGAAGAAGACTGGCAACAGTTGTTAGCTCAGGTGCCAATCTTTAAGAAAAAAAAAATTCTTATAATACATATATTGCTTCACAGAAATGAAAGAAATAATTCTTCTCTTGCTCTTAAGTCCTTCTCAAGATTAGCACCCTAGATCTCTGCTCCTTTAAAGTAAAATTCCTCCAGCTCCTTAAAGCATTCTCTATTAAACCTACTCCAATTAGGCTTTTGTCCCTCCTGCTGTATTTGAACTACTTCTGTCAAGGTTATCAACAAACTCCATCTCACCAAATCCAATGACCAATTCTCTATCCTTACTCAACCACTCAAAAACATCTGACAAAACTGATCACTCCTTCCTTGTTCAAATATATTTCTTCCCTTGGCTTTTGATATGCCAACCTGTCCTGGTTTCTAGTTTATCTTCTTGCCTTTGCTCAGCATTTCTAAATGCTGGGGTGTCCCCAAAGTTCAATCCTTAAAATTCTTTTCCATATACACTCACTCCCTGGGTTGTCTCCTCTAGGTCCATGGCTTTAAATACCACCTATATTAAATCTGTCTACAGGTTGGACCTGGTCTCTAAGCCACACACTTGGATGTCTCCACATGGAGAAGTACCCAGGAGCGCACCAGGCTCCTGTTCTACTCCTCTGCTAACTTGTTCTTCCTCTAATTTTCCTACCTCAATTGCTTAAGCTAAAAACAGAGGAACTAGTATTGATTTCTGTATTACCTTAACATCTCATGTCCAATTCATTAGCATGTCCTGCCTGCTGAATCTGACTGCTTTTACTACCCTTTACTACCACCTTCGCCCAAGTCATTACTCTCTCTGCCAATATGATATCCGATAACTCATCTCTCTGCTTCTAAATTTGCCCCCACACAGTTCATTCTCCAACAGACAGGAACAGTTCTCTCTTAAAAACATAAATCTGGGGCCAGCCTGGTGGCAGAGTGGTTAAGTTCGTGTGCTCTGCTTCAGCAGCCTGCAGTTTGCAGGTTCGGATCCTGGGCACAGACTTACACACCACTCATCAAGCCATGCTGTGGTGGCATCTCACATACAAAAGAGAGGAAGACTGGCACAGATGTTAGCTCAGAGACAATCTTCCTCAAGCAAAATGAGGAAGATTGGCAACAGATGTTAGCTCAGGGCCAATCTTCCTCCCCCAAAACCCCCCCCGTAAATCTGCTTATTTCTCCCCTAGTCAAAACCCTTCCAGTGACCTACCTTCATATCTAGAAAAAAAAAAATTAAACATTTCACCATGGACTACTAGGCCTTACATGATCTGGCTCTGGGCTGCCTCCCCAACCTCATTTCCTACAACTCTTCTCCTTGATGCACCACATTCCTTCCTTGCCGTTCTTTGAATGGCCTGTGGGACAAATGCAGCCTGCCACCTGTTTTTTATTGTTGTTGTTTTTATTAACTTTTTATTTTGAGATAATTATAGATTCACATATAGTTCTAAGAAATAATACTGAGATCCTACATACTCTTCATCCAGTTTCCCCTAGTAGCAACATCTTGCATAACATACAACATCTCAACCAGGAAATTGATACTGATCAATCCACTCATCTTATTCAGACGTTACCAGATTTACATGCACTTATTCGTGTGTATGTGTTTAGTTCTACACAATTTTATTTCATGTGTAGATTCATATGACCATTATCACAGTCAAGATACAGGAGAATTCTATCAGAAGGATATCTCCAAAAAAAAGGAGAATCCCCCAGCTTCCCTTTTACAGCGATTTCTCTCCCTCAGTTCCAACCAGTGGCAACCATTAATCTGTCCTCCATCTCTACAAAGTTGTCATGTTACAAGTGTCATATAAATGGGACCTATCTTAGTTTGGGCTGCTACAACAGAATACCATAGACTGGGTTACTTAACAACAAACATTTATTTCTCACAGTCCTGAAGTCTGGAAGTCCAACATCAGGGTGCCACCATGGTTGGGTTCTGGTGAAGGTCCTGTTCCTGGTTTACAGAGCCATCTTCTCATTATATCCTCACATGGTGGAGAAAGAGCAAGCTAGCTCTCTGGCTTCTTCTTATAAAGGCACTAATCCCATTCATGAAGGCTCCACCCTCATGTATGTATCAATAGTTTGTTCCTTTTTATTACTGAGTAGTATTCTGTGGTATGAATGTACCATAGTTTAACTATCATCTATTAAAGGACAACTGGGTTGCTTCTAGTTTCAGGGTATGATGAATAAAGCTGCTATGAACCCTCAAGTACAGGTTTTTGTATGATTATGTATTTATTTCTCTGGGATAAATGCCCAAGAGTGCAACTGCTGGGTCATACGGTAAGTGCATGTTTAGTTTAGAAAGAAATTCATATTTATTTTTTAAGATTTTATTTTTCCTCTTTCTCCCCGAAGCCCCCCGGTACATAGTTGTGTATTTTTAGTTGTGGGTCCTTCTAGTTGTGGCATGTGGAATGCCTGCCTCAGCATGGCCTGATGAGTGGTGCCATGTCCACGCCCAGGACTCGAACCTGCAAAACCCTGGGCGCAAAGTGGAGCGTGCGAACTTAACCACTCAGCCACAGGGCCAGCCCCAGAAACTCATATTCTTTATTGGAGTGGCTGTACCATTTTACATTTTCACCGTTAACATATGAATAATCCAGTTTCTCTGCATCCTCACCAGCAAATGGCGTTAGCATTATCTTTCATTTTAGCCATTCCAAAGTTATATCTTATTGCGGTTTTAATTTGCATTTCCCTAGTAGCTAATGATGTTGAGCATTGTTTCATGTGCTTATTTGTCCTCTATATATCTTCCTCAGTGAAATGTCTGTTCATGTCTTTCCCCATTTTTTTAACTGTTGTGTTTTTTATTAATAACAGCTTTATTGAGATATAAATCACATACTATACAATTCACCCATTTAAAGTGGACAATTCGAGTTTTTTTAATATATTCACAGAATTGTGCAGCCAGTATCACAATCAATTTTGGAACAATATTATCACCTGAAAAAGAAACTCTGTACCCATAAACAGTCACTCTCTTATTTCCTCCAAACTCCCAGCCCTAGGCAACCAGTAATCTACTTTTTATCTTTATGGATTTGCCTATTCCAGACATTTCATATAAATGGAATCATATAATATGTGGTCTTTTGTATCTGGCTTCTTTTTCTCAGTGTATTGTTTTCAAGGTTCATCCATGTTGTAGCATGTATCAGTACTCTACTTCTTTTTATTGTTAAATAACCTTCCATTGTATGGATATATCACATTTTATTTATCCAATCTTCAGTTGACGGACATTTGGGTTTTTTCCAGTATTAGGAATAATGCTGCTATGAGCACTCAAGTACAAGTTTTTATGCGGACATATGTGTTCATTTCTCCTGGGTATATACCTAGGAGTGGAATTGCTGGGTCATATGGTAATTCCATGTTTAACCTTTTGAATAACTGTCAGACTATTCTTCCAAAGCAGCTGTATCATTTTACCTTTCTACTACCAGTGTATGAGAGTTCCAATTTCTCCATATCCTTGCCAACACTTTTCAATGTTTGTATTTTCAATTATAGACAATCTAGTGAGTGTGAAGTAACATCTCACTGTGGTTGTGATTTGCATTTCGCTAGTAGCTAATGATACCCAGCACTGGTGGTCTAGCGGTTAAGATTCGCCACTCTCACCGCCGTAGCCTGGGTTCAATTCCTAGTCAGAGAAATGCACTACCTGTCTGTTAGTTGTCATACTATGGCAGCTGCATGTTGCTATGACGCTGAAAGCTATGTCACCGGTATTTCAAATACCAGGAGGGTCACACATGGTGGGCAGGTTTCAACAGAGCTTCCACACTAAGACAGACGAGGAAGAAGGACCTGGCCACGCACTTATGAAAAAATTGGCCATGAAAGCCCCATGAACAGCAGCACAGCATTGTCTGATATAGTGCTGGAAGATGAGAGGATGGTGCAAAGATCAGGCAGGGTTCAGCTCTGCTGTACACAGCATTGCTAACAGTTGGAATCGACTCAATGGCACTAACAAGAACAACGGCTAATGACACTGAGCATCTTTTCATGTGCTTACTGATCATTTGTATGTGTTCTTCTGAGAAATGTCTACATGGATCCTTTGCCCATTTTTTAATTGGGTTGTCTTTTATTATTGAATCAGAATAGTCTTTATATATTCTAGATACAAGTTTCTTACCATGTACATGATTTGCCAAAATTATCTCCCATTCCGTGGGTTGTCTTTTCACTTTTTTGATGGTGTCCTTTGAAGCATAAAAGCTTTTAATCTTGATTATATCCAATGTATCTATTCTTTCATTTGTTACTCATGCTTTTGGTGTCATATCTAAGAAATCACTGTCTAATTCAAGATCACAAAGGCCTACATCTTTGTTTCCTTCTAAGAGCTTTATGGTTTTACCTCTTACTTTTAGGTCTTTGGTTCATTTTCAGTTAATTTTTGTGTATGGGGTGAGGAAACGGTCTAACTTCACTCTTTTGCATATGGCTATGCAGTTGTTCCTACACCATTTATTGAAAAGACTATTCTTTCTCCAGAGAATGGCCTTGGCATCTTTATTGAAAATCGCTGAACATAGACACATGAGGTTTATTTCAGGATTCTCAATTCTATTCCACTGATCTATATGTCTATCCTTATGCTAATACCACACTGTTCTGATTACAGTTTACTGTTGAGTTTGAGAGGGCTTTTTATTTTCTAGATGCAAATTCTTTGTCATTATGTGGTTTGCAAATATTTTCTCCATAGTCTGTCTTTTCACCTAGAATCTTTCACAGAGTAAAAGCTTTTTAGTTTTGTAAGGCCGAATTTATCTATTTTTCTTTTTACGGCTGGTGCTTTTGATGTCGGGCCTCTGCTCATTTTGTAAATAAAGTTTCACTGTAACACAACCAAGCCCATTTGTTTACATAATGTCTGCATCTGCATTAACTTGTAACAGCAGAGTTGAATAGTTCTAACAGAGACCATATGGTCCACAAAGCCTAAAATATGTACTATTTGGCTCTTTATAACAGAGTTTGCTGACCTGTTGCTCTAATCCAGGGCCTTTATATATGCTCTTCCCACTGTCTGAAACACTCTTTTCCCAGATCATCGTCATTCTGGTTTCTGCTCAAATGTACCTTAGAGAGGCCTTCCCTGACCACATTATTTAGAATACGCAACCCTCCCCCCAATTTCACCCTCTATGCCCTTACCTTGCTTTATTTTTCTTCATAGAATTTATCATTTTCTTCACTAGAATGTAAGCTCCATGAGGGCTGTCCCTGGCACCAATAGTGCCTGTCATATAATAGCACTCAAGAAATATTTGAATGAATAAATGAGTCATACAGAATTACCACATCTTTCTAGGAAAAAAATCCTACTTATTATCCCATAAATTATTTTGTTAGAGGAATAATACTTGAATAAAAGAACAATATGTCTGATTCCCATCATGATTTGTGTAAGTGATGTTTATGTGTCACTTTACCTCCATGGTATTCCCTAACATAGCAAGCTGAGGAGTTACAGAGAACCAGAGAGTAAAGAAGTTTAAAAGTCTTTAGATTTGTTTCTAACTCTGTATTCCTTCCTGATGTCCTCTTGAACCTGAGCTGAAATCCAATGGGTGGATAACAATGCAGGTTATCTTTTTCACACTATAACTGATTTCTCCTGATTTCTCTTAAATTCTGAACCTCTTGCTCTGTCTACTAGGGGAACAATGTAGAAGAGAAGAGGAAACAGAGTTTTGGTATCAGTCATAGGCCAGCTCTAGTAGTCACTGTGTGACCTTGAAAATTTACCTCAAGATCTTAAACCTTGATGTCAGATAATAATAGCTGCCTCACAAATCAATGTATGTAAATAATAATAAATTCCCAAGTATTTAACATCTTCTATATGCCAAATACTTTGCTAAGTGCTTAGAATATATTACCTAACTTAATTGTCACAATAATTGGCAAAGATGGACATCCAAAGGGCTAATTATAGTGTCTGGCTAATAGGTATGAAATAGGACAAACTTTCACAGCCACATATATCTGGCTATGTCAAAATGGCCTTGTCAAAAGTAAAATCACTGTTTGTAACGCCAGTAACAACAGCAACAACCATCTTGAATCTTCACTGATCCTTAAGTCCCATCAAAATTCAGGGGACTTTGTTCTTTAATTTCTGTGTTATTGGAATGTTTCACAGACATGTACTTCCTTTTAAATAAAACAACAACAATGATATACAATATCTTAATAATGATAAGGTTGGCATAATTGGCAAGCCCACAAATAATACAGGTAGACTATCCTATGATTTTTGAAATGGAAAACAAAGTTACTCCTACTCTTAAGTAGTAAAATCTAGTTATTAAATTAAATGAATATGCAACAAGGAGAGCCTCGTGGGGAACTGGGTTGGGCAGGGGGCACAGAATCTTTGCTCTTGATTGGTGGAAGAATAAAGACATTTAAAAAAATGATCACTCTTTGACTAATTTCTATCTCATATCTTGCTCTTACAGTACTTCCTCTAATGTCTTTCCAAAACAGTCTTAACAATTGTCATCTAAACATATCATTTTTAAAAATGTGTTGACTTTTTAGATTTTCCAAAAGATACATCTTCTGGAAAACATGCTAAAGAAGAGCAATTGCTCCCCCTGCTCTGCTTCCCTTAGCATGACCATCAACAAGTTCAGGGAAAATCGGGCAGTCTGAGATGCCAGCCATTCAGACACTAGTGAATTCCCAGAGAATAAGCTTACTTAAAGTCTTTCTAGATTGATCACTTATGGTAAACCCTTGACTTCAGGAAATTTAGCCACCAGATGATGGATGCCTACCCTACCCCCATGCCATTCCAGAGGCTCATACATTACTTAACACCTTTTTGTGGATCTTCATCGCCACGCTTTGCAAGTAATATGACTCAGTTACACTCTAGAGTCTGCTCTATAAGAATAGCTCTTATTATTGTGCACATTCATATAATACTCTTCACATCTATACAGCCATGGCTTTTCTCAGGGAGATTCCCTCAAGACCAGTTGTGTATAATTTTACCGAGGCCTGTTTGCAATTACAATGCTGAACACAGATATCATTCTTATTGTTCTTGATAATATTAAAGCACTAAATGCCACAAATGGCAAATACTAATTAATTGTAAATAGAAAGAATGTGGGGATGTACCAACTCCATTGGCTGCAACAGTCTCTCCCACCATCACTTATGTCACACATTATGAAAACAAGAAAAATTTAGGAAGACGACAGGCATGTGATTATTAACATAAACATCACAAAACAATTTGATACCAATCTAATATAAATTCTTAATACTCACATCGTGTTTGTTGCTCTCCATCTCTCTGCTATACTAAGAATTGACTCTCCCTCCAATTCGTCTTCAAGGCACTGCTTCCTGTAAATTGTAATTGGCTAGTTATTTATGTGCTCTATCTACTTAAGCTCCTTGAGACAAGAAGCTGTGGCTTAGCCCCCTGGCCAAAGGCCACACCAACAAATACTTGTGGAAGGAGGTGAAACCTCATATAATTCTAATGATGCCTTAGACTAACTCAATTCTGGGGTCCTCAACAGAGCTCCTTCCATTTGTTCAGTAGTCAGTGGAAGAATTTTATCAAGTTAAGGGTTCTGGGGAGAGAAATGAGGGCTGAATATGGTGAAAACAGAACCTCTATATTTTTGAGTCATTGCTCTGTCACTACCGAGCAGTTTGCCCATCAGCAAAATGAGCAGGGACTGGATTAGGTGATCTTGCTGTTATAAAATTCTGCGATTTCACCTGAAATTTACACAATGTTATAAACCAATATAACTTCAATAAAATAATTTAAAAAATAAAATAAAATTTTGTGATTTAATGTGGCTTATTTTGCCATATAAAATTTAAACTATTTAAAGCAAGCCACCTCCTCATAGAATCACCTTTGCCTAAACCACTAAGTGGGCTACAGGGGAGTCAGAAATCATGATTCTGCACAACCAGTTAGCAAGTCTGAGTCTGTTTCTTCCTCTACCAGCTCTCCTGACTTGGATGCATAGTTTGGGGGATCAGCCGAGATGCTGTATGTTGAAGCACCAGTATTATTTCCTGAGTTTATGAGGAGGAGGAGGAGAATTAGGACAAACCACTGCTTTGACTATTCCAGGTCTCCTTATTACCTTTTCCTTTTCATTTCTCTCTTCAACCTTCCCACCCCCAGCCTCATCGCTCTCCTTTCCTCTGTCTGCTAATTCTTGTCTTCTAGGTCATTGCCATTTGGGAGAAAACAAAATCAAAACAACCCCACCATTCTTTTAACTCAAACAAATATACTTTTCTTAAAAGGTGAGGTGCTACTTAGTTATTTGCAAAATTAACTCAGATGAACTCTACTTGAAAATCAATGGAAATTCTAAATTTAGTCAACGTATTAAACTGGGATAAAATTAAAACAGTATTTGCCAAGGGCACTTGCGCTTACCCTTTCTCACATTTCAGGAATAAAGTACCGAATGAATTCAGCGCTGAATGAATGAATGATGCATAATTTTCTAAGAAAATTCCAATTTTCACCTTGCAAGAACCTGCAAAGCTAATCTCGTCTGCACAGCACTTAAACCCCTGGTGGACATCTTTCAAAGGCAACACGGTTCCCTCTTCCTCAGTCCTGTTCCCTCTGCCTGCAGTATTCTTCGACCACTCCCTCAGGTCTCTGGTCCAAAGACACTTCCTCAGAAAGGGCTGCTCAGGTCCTCCCCTCTCCCCCCCCTCAATTTAATACACCAGTTTCCCCCCCCCCCCCCCCATTCCCTAGTGTATATTTTCTTCAGAAGATGGATCACCGTCTGGCATTTTATTACGTGTCTATGCGTTTTCGTGTCTGTCCCTTCCCGAGAATACAGGCTCCAGGAGGGCAGGGCCTCTGTGCATCTCGGTCACCGCGGGATCTCCAGCACTGGAGCAGGGGGCGCTCGGGCCCCCGCGGTGCTCAGGAAACGCAGCTATCGTCGCCCGCGCTCCGCGGCCCTCGGCTAGTTTCTCCAGAGCCACGGGACCCCTGCCCCTCGGCCCAGCCCAGCTGTGGGGCCCACCCGCTTCGCCCGGCGCCCGGCTCTGGGGCCGTCCTCCCACCTGCCGGCCACACGGACAGCCGCGCTCCCGCCGCCCGTGCCGGCAGCTGCGGTTGGACCCTGCGGCTCCGCTCAACAGCCCACCTCAGGGGCCACCCACGCCGCTCGGCTGCTCCGCGCCCGGCAGTGACAGAGCCGGCGCCAGCGCGCTTCCGCCGGCCCGCAGCGCAGCCGTTAGGACCCCCGCGCCGCTACGAAATGCCGAGGGTTCTTTTTTGAGAGATCCGTTGACGCGGTAGGAAAAGGTGACTCGGTTTATCCCGCTCCTTCCGTCAGCGAGACGCAAGCCCCCACCCGGCGTGCGAGCAGCGGTCCCGCTCGCGACTCCCGGCCGCCGAGCCCCCGACTTCTCACCTTCACAGCTAACCGACCCGCGCCGGCCGCGCCGCGCGTCCCCCCGGCGCCCCTCAGGCGGCTCCCGGCGGGCGGGCGGGCGGGAAACCCTTCACGGGGAAACAGTTCCGGGCCCCACCATCCTCAACGTCGCCGTTAAGAGGGTGTTAACATTTCTGCTTTAAGAGATACCCGTCCCCTCACCGCCTTCTCGCCCGGGAGATGGTGCGCCAGATACCCTGCTGGGCGGGCCGGAGTCGGGGCCAAGATGGCCCAGGGCAGTTTCTGGGAGTTCTTTTGGACCCAGTAGTTCTTTTCTTTTCTTTACTTCCACCTCTTGGAAAACACCCTCTAGAGTTTTGCTTTTAGGAGTAATAAAAGTCGTCTCCCCCTGCCTCGTCGGTGCTGTCCAGGCGAGGGGGACCCCAAGAGACAGAATGCCAAGGTGTTTTGGCGAGTCTGTTCTCTCCTGAACCTAGGTTGGAATTATTTGGAGCTTCACCATGACAGCATGGGCTTTAGTAAAGGGTTAAAGATTTTAAAAAAGGGCTACCCTTCACTTCCCCAAAGAGAATATCCCAGTGAACAATAAACACAGGAAAAGGTGTGCAACTGGTCATCTGGGAACTCGAAATTTAAACCACATGAGATTCCACTGTACACCCGTCAGAACAGCTAAAGTGAAGGAGGAGGAAAAGGAAAGAAAGAGAGAATGCCAAACCTGAGGGGAAGTGGAACATGCAGAACTCTCATACACTGTTAATGGGGGTATAAATTGACAAAATGGTGCAACCACTCTGGAAAGCTATTTAGCTATTTATTAAAACAGAATATACGCTATGACCCAACAATTCCACTCCTAGGTTTATACTCAACAGAAATGCATACACCTGTTCATCAAAAAACAGACACTAGAGTGTTCATCTCAGCAGTATATGTAATAGCTTCACACTGGAAATAACCTAAATGTCTATTAAGAGAAGAATGGATAAATATATTTGGTATATTCACATAAGGGAATATTATACAGCAATGAGAGCAAATGTACGACAGTGACATGCAACTATATGGATGAATCGCACAAAGTTTGGTGAAAGAAATCAGGTGCAAAAGAGCACAGTGAATGATTCCATTTATGTAAAAGTCAAAACCAGGCAAAACTAACATATGGTGTCATAAATCTAGATTGTGGTTACCCTTTGAGGGTTCATGACTCAGAAGGGATGCTGTGTTCTATGACTTGGTCTGGGTGCTGTTAATTTTGGAAAAACAATCATCCACCTGAATATTTTTCCATACGTGTTTTACTTTAAAAACTTTTTAATTAAGAAAAAAAATCCTGAGCTATTATTTTGTCCAAGTTCTCCTCTATTCACGTCAACATACATTCATTTTATAGTCACTATATGTAAGGCACTAGTAGGCACTGTGGAGTCCTGGAAAGGTGCTCTGCCTTCCAGGAGTTCATAGTCTAGAAGGTGGTACAAACACAGAAGTCATTGCTTGGGAATAGTCTTTGATAGTAAGCTAATTGTTAGGGAAGTCCAAAATAATTACTTTGGAAGAAAGTTGGGGAAAAGAATATGCATCCAGGCAGAGTTTCTAAGTTAGAAAGGATCTTAAGATCCTCATAATTTCTTGTGGGCAGAGGCTAGGGTGATCAGCTGTCTCAGTTCTCCCAGGACTGAGGCGTTTTCCGAGATGAGGGACTTTTAGTGCTAAATCCAAGATAGTCCTGGGCCACGTGGGATGGGCCGTCACTCTAGCAGAGGCTGAGCCTGATTCATCTTTGAACTTGCTGAAGTATCTGACACAAATTCTGGCACATAGAGGATGCTCAATAAGCTCTCTAAATATTTGTCGAAATGAAACAGGGGGAAAGGGTAACAGAAATAAAGGCACCTATTCAGGTCATGTCAGTTGTTTTTTGGGGGGAAATTGTGGGAAATATGGGTTAGGACCAGGTTGAGGAGGGCCTTGAATACCAGGCTGAATAGTTTGGATTATATTTTATTGACAATTGGTAGCCATGTAATGCTTTTGAACAAAAGGAGTGACATGAAAAAAAAAAAAATCTGTGCTTTTCTTTATTAAATTTGGGTCGCTGAAAGGGACTAGTTGACATAAGTAGAGTCTACAAGCTGATGTCCAGGTGGAAGGTTATTAGGAGTTCAGAAAAAAGTTAAATAATAGACTTTTAGAACTGTAAGGGAAACAAGAGGTCCACTAATCTAATGCCTTTCTTATTTTTTCATTAACAATTTTTTCTTATTATATATTCCTTTTAGAAACTTTCTTTCATATCTTTTCTTCTCCTTTCTTTTTTAAAGATTTTTTTTCCTTTTTCTCCCAAAGCCCCCCGGTACACAGTTGTGTATTTTTTAGTTGTGGGTCCTTCTAGTTGTGGCATGTGGGACGCCGCCTCAGCATGGCTCGATGAGCGGTGTCATGTCCGTGCCCAGGATTCGAATTGGCGAAACCCTGGGCTGCCAAAGCAGAGTGCGCGAACCCAACCACTTGGCCACAGGCCGGCCCCTTCTTCTCCTTTCTTAAATGTTAATATTTATTTGTAATATAATTGTAGTTAGCAATAAATGAAAGCCCAGTGGTAAGGTGCCTTGTTCAAAGTTATTCAGCAAGTCTTAAGCAGGGCTGGGCAAGAAAGTAGTTTCTTCCTTATACTACTTCAGTGGTTTCACAGCCCTGCCACACCGGAACAAAGTGTTCACTGAGAAAGGCAAGGACAAGGTAGTATTTTTCTTGAAGTTAAACGTATCCAGTTGTGGGGGCTGGCCCCGTGGCCAAGTGGTTAAGTTCTCGCACTCTGCTTGGGGAGCCCAGGGTTCTCCAGTTCAGATCCTGGGCACGGACCTAGTACCACTCATCAGGCCATGGTGTGGCAGCGTCAAACACAGAGAAACTAGAATAACCTACAACTAAGATATACAGCTATGTACTGGGGCTTTGGGGAGGAAAAAAAAAAAGCAGCAGCTTGGCAACAGATGTTAGCTTAGGGCCAGTCTACTACAAAAAAAAAAAAATGTATCCAGTTCTTCAATTCTGAGTATAACCTTCCCACCTTTTTGGTGTTAAAAATGTTCATTTTATGAAATGATGGTTATGGTAGACGATAGTTCATAATGTCTTTATGTGACAACGTAAAAAGTTCTCTGCTCCCCCTTGTGTCTCTATTTGTTTATAAAACGAAAAAAAGTCTAAAATAGATTTTTGCTTCATTCTTGTGCTGCTTTTAGCTCTGAATCCTTTCATCCTACTTATTACCAAGGACATTTTTTAAATGTAGATACATATACACTTGTGATGGATATGGCTGACCCACATTCTGTCTTGTTTTTATATTTTCTCCTGTACTGCATGAGGCTGGAAACCAAAAACTATTTCCCAGATTTTCTTGCATCTAAGATTCTAGTTGTGAATTTTGATCTATCCATAATTTGCACACCCAAGAGCCTTGAAAAGTAGAAGTGAGGCAGAGGCCGTTTGCTGGCTGCTGTGGCTGTTGCTGCAAGCGTGGTCATGAGATGGGTTTTTCTTCAGCAGTGTTCCAGCATCCATTCACTAGCTTCATGACCACTGAAGGTTGTTGAAGCAGTGTTAGCAACAGTAGCTTCCTGATTCCTGGATCACAGCTAGGCCCCTGTGTTCTTGAACTCAACAGTTTCAGCAATATACTCTTTTATTTTTTTTTTAAAGATTTTTTATTTTTCCTTTTTCTCCCCAAAGTCCCCTGGTACACAGTTGTATATTTTTTTTAGTTGTGGGTCCTTCTAGTTGTGGCATGTGGGATGCTGCCTCAGCATGGCCTGATGAGCAGTGCCATGTCCACGCCCAGGATCAGAACCTGTGAAACCCTGGGCTGCTGAAGTGGAGCGTACAACCTTAACCACTCAGCCACGGGGCCGGCCCCAGCAATACACTCTTGATTCCTCATCTTTCTGAAGCTTCCCTGGTGGATGACTTTAGTAATCTCATTCTTGGAGCCATTTCTGGAATACAGCATAGACCCTGCTCCTTAGGTCCTTCCAATGATTTCGTAAGCACTGTGTCCCTGTAATGAGGCCTTTTCTGCTTAAAATAAAGTGGATTCTGTTTACTGCAACCAACCCTGACAGATAGAATATCTGACTGAACAACAGTAAGTGCATTGTCCCCTGGATGTCTCTACCAGCCCCTCCTATACCCCGGCTTTCCCTTTTTCTCTTTCCCTAACTGCCAAATGCAGTATAACCTGGAGCTTTCATCCTTGTTTTTTTGAGGCCATGTAGCTGTTTCTTGGGTCTCAGGAGAGGAAAGAAACTCATGATCACCGTTTCACAAGGGGGCACGTTAGGGAGAGGGGTCAGCTAGGCTAGGAAGTTGAGGATTTTTCTAAGGCCCAAGATTTTATCTGACTCAGTGCCTCCTGTTCTCACCATCAAGATGCCACTGGTTTATCTTTACATGCTGCAGGGCTTGGATCTGCAGTTAAGAACAATGACGGGTTTTTTTCTTCCTTAGACTTGCTGGTGGGCTCTAGGTCCCCTCAGAGACAATTTCTGCTTTGGTTTATTGGCCATCATCAAAGGGAAAGTGACAGTGCTATAAGTATATGAATTATTAACCTAAAAACAATTTTGTATGTTATAATTCATATAACATTAGGAACAAAATGTATTTTTCTCTCATGGACACAATTCTTAAAAATTTTCTTAGTATTTCCCTCCCCTCCCCTCCCCTCCCCTCCCACTGCCCTTTGGCTTTTAAAGGCCTCAGGGTGTTAAGGAGAAAATGGTAACATTTTCACAAGTAGGTAGCTTCCCAGGTGGGTTTGGGAAGCAGAGCTATGTCTCAATTATGGCTGGATTAACCCAGGTGCTAAGTGAGTGTGAAACAGTTCTCCAGGATCATAAAATTGGCAAACATACCTTTAAAAACATATTCTAAAGCCCTGGCATCTTTAGAATTCGTCCAGCATACTTCATAAAAGTCTTCTCATTCTGGTTTAGTTCAGTTTGATTCAGATCACCTACGACGTATCTGACACTGCCAGGCGCGGGAGAAACAAGGATGAATAAAATACACTCCCTACCCAAGAAGGTTTGTGTGTGTGATTAACGCCCTCCTTTCAGACACATGTTCAGAGTTCTCTTCGCCTCCACCCACCCTATTTCACGAATGGTTTCTTTAGGAACCCACCTGCTTGGATACCGTGATCCACGTTCAGTCCTTATCTTTCCATACGAGAACCTCAGTTTCCCTAGCCTCCCCTAAAGGCAGGGTTAAACCCCATGCTCTTCCTTTCCCCTGTCTCATTTCTTCTTTTAGGTAACCTAAGTAGGTGGGAAATCTGGGACCAAAGGCTCATAAGAATACAATTATCATGTATATTCCAGAAAGCCAGGGCGCACGCTGACTTCGTCGAGTAAACGGGAAACCATCCATCCCATGCAGGAAATGACTTGTTTGAGGGCAAGAAAAGTGCCGCGGATCTTCCTTTTTCCTTCAATTCCCTTCTAAACTCATTTCCGGGTTGCAGTCAAGGCGGTCCTTCACTACAATAACTGAGTCTGGATGGCTCTTCCCAGTCCCGCCCTAGACAACGTCCCTGCAAGAAAGGCCAATAGGCCCTTCCCTTTAGTGAATATTTGTATACCTTGTTTTACGTCATTGCAAATCTCAACCAATCAGTAGTTGGGGTAGGAGGTACGAAAATAATCTTCACTTCCTCCCCAAATAGCCACCCCTCGCTTGCGTCATCCTGATAGATTACTTATGGAGCCAATCAACAAGCAGCCTTGGGCCCAGCCTACCTTAAACCCAGTCAATTAAAATGAAGACGAGGAATTGGGGCGGAGAATGGAAAACTTGCCCCCTCTTTTGGAAATGGTTTGAAGAGGAGTGCCCGGACCTCAGGAACTTACAAATTTCGACTAATGATCACCGCATGCTACATATCTCAAAAGCCTCAGTTCCATCCCCTTTCGACCACACCCCAAGATGAGCCACACCCCTCAAATCCCCCCCTTCCCCCCCCCATTTCAGTAGAACATATCCCCACCGTGAATCCTCCGGAAAAGAACCAAACCCTAATGGCCTGTGCTTTACACGCTCCTCCCCGTGCCGGTAGAGTAGGGGGAAGGAGAGACCCTGCAGCCTCTGGCGCCAATCTTTCCATTCAGTTCGTCTCTCCTCCCTTCCCCACGTTCCCGGGTCGGGGCTGACACGGGAGTGGGAGGAGCTGAGTGCTTGCTCAGCTAGGGGAGAGGCTAAAGCTTCTTAAGGTGGCACAGAAATGTTGGGTGTCTGGGCCTCAAAACAACTGGATGATGACGTCCTCCTGCCTCCCAACCTCGCTTCCCACAGTTTCTCATCTGTCCCCCAGCCTTAGTTCTAGTCTTATTTTTTAGGGAGAATAAACAGGATAGGTAGAGGATATAAAATTAAAATAATAAAACAAAATAATGTTATGTAAAGGAAATACAAACCTTGGAGAGAACTTTTCCTTTATGAATCTCTTCTACTTTTATCCCGAGATTGCCTTTTAAAGTAGCAGCTAGAATTTTTCTGATGTGCAAATGTGAGCTCAAATTTTGTCTGATAAGTATTTCTAAGCGACTCGTTTGTACGTTTGTTATTCTCTCCCCTCTAGATCTGACGGCAGTCACTAGTCGGTTACCTCCCACTCCTTTTTCCGCGGGTCCCCTGAAGCTGGAAGAGTGGAGGTGGTATATTTCGCAGCCTGGCAGTCTTGGCTCTGGTTCAGTCTTCTCATTTGTGAAATGAGGATAATAATACCTACCTTAGGTTTCGTGTGAGTACCAAAAGACACTGTGTAAATGAAAACACGTTGTAATCTGAAAGGTATAAACAAACGTTAGATAATATTATAAATACAAAGCATGTAGTAACAGTAATTATTTACCCAGTCCTCACTGTGTTCTAGCACTTTTTAAATAGTATTTTAAAAAAACTATTTTTTAAAATTTCAAACACATACAAAAGTAGAGAGAATAGTATCTAAAAGAAAAAAACAATCCATGTTATAATAGTAACACTTGGTCAGTCTTTTATCATCTATATCTCTCTCCTCCATCACTTGATTATTTTGAAGCAAATCTCAGGCATTTCATGATTAAATACTTCAGTATCCATCTTTAAAAGATAAAATTCTTAAAAAATAATAATTCTATGAATACATCTAAAATATAACAATAATTCCTTGCTATCACCAAAGTCAGGATTGAAATTTCACCATTTGCTTCATGATATTTTTTCCAGCTGTTTTCTTCAAATCAGGATCCCCCAAAAGGTTCACATATTGCATTTGATGGATATGTCTCTTGATCCATATATTGCATTTGGTTAATACGTCTTTTAAGCCTCTTTCAATCTCTGGGGTCCCTTCCCTCCTGCGCTGACTTCAATGCATTAGTGTACCTGCATGAAGCCACACAGTCCCCACACAACACCGTGAAGGAGGTACTATTATCATCCCCATTGTACTGATGAGGAAACTAAGTAATAGAGCAGTTAAATGACTTAAATTCTTTGTTATTGAGTACCAAAGCTGAGATTTGAATACATGAATCTTATCTACTATACTACCTTTCATATAACACAGGTCTTTAATAAATGCTTCCAAAATGTGTATTAGTCACCAATATTATGAAGAAGCATTTTGCTCAAGGTAGACTAACACTTGTGAAGAAAAACATAATATGTTCTAGTACAGAGAAGGGTGGATCCTTACACTTTGATTCCGAGTATGTCTAAGTGACTATATGTTTATTCTGCTCCATATCATCCTCCTTAATAGAAAGTGAGGGAGAATGACAGCAAGAGCTTTCCCCTGTCTTAGGGCAAAAACCAAACAAAACCAGGTTTACCAGGGTTTTTTTTTTAATATTAAAAATTACATAAGCAAAAACCATACAAACACTAATTATAGATATAGTAGAAAATGAGATAAATTAAAATAATCTTTATGTTCACATCTTTGGTGTATACCCATCTATGTCCGTGAGTGTGTCTGTGTATGTATATACACAGATACATACATACATACACATACGTATCTATTTTACTATATGATTATATTACACAAACTTTTTAAACATGATTTATCACTGCAGTATATTCAGATATATGAAAAAAACTGATTCTTTAAAATAATACACGCCTATTTAAAAATATCTAAATGGTAAAGAAGATATAAAAGAAAACCAACTCCTCACTAATTCTGCCTTCCGGAGTTAAATACAATTACTCTTTTTTTTTTTTTAAAGATTGGCACCTGAGCTAACATCTGTTGCCAATCTTCTTTTTTTTTTCTTTTTCTCCGCAAAGCCCCCCAGTACCTGGCTGTATATTCTAGTTGTAGGTCCTTCTGATTATGCTATATGGGATGCCACCTCAGCATGGCCTGATGAGCGGTGCTAGGTCCATGCCCAGGATCCAAACCAGTGAGACCCTGGGCCGCTGAAGTGGAGCAGGCGAACTTAACCACTCAGCGTGGACAGGCACCACAATTACTCTTTTAAAAGCTAAATAGTATTTTACTATATAGATGTACCATAGTTTATTTAACACCTACTCTATTACGGATATTTAAGCTTTTCTAATTTTCTACCATTACAAATAATGCTGCAACCAATATCTTGTATATATCAAATAATTTCTTGAGCTTTTAATTTTTCTAGATTTCTAGGAAAAGAGAGTCTAATCCTTCCCTAGCTTTTCCATTTTTAGTACTTCTACCTCTCGACCCTTTCCCCTCAAATTCCATATACATGTCAAAAAGGGTTGGAAAAAGAAACATTACAAAACATCTAACGGAAGGCAAGAGACATCTGATGAGAAATTATCTGTGTATGAGAGACTGAGTTAATGTTTCAAAGAGGGGAAAAAATATACAGCTTTAAACCTGGACATTGGAAGGGTGGGGAGGAAGAAAAGGCTCAGGTGGGCTTCGCTTCTTTTAAGGTTAAGACGACTTTTAACTCTGACAGCTTGGGACAACAGAATAGAAGTTAAGAGCCAGGTCTTTGGAATCATGTGGATCTATTAGTTTAAGTCCTGACTTTGCTATTTATTAATCATGTGAACTCAGACATACTCAATATCTCTAACTCATAGTTTTCTCATCTGTAAAACAGGTATAACAATAGTGCCTTATGGGATTGCTAGAAGAATTAAATGTGATAGCACATGCAGAGTGCTTAGCTCAATAAATGCCTGGCACACTGTAAATACAATGTAATTATATGTATAGTATAATTTAAATAAAATACAGTATCACATATTTAGCCAGAAGACAAAAAGACTTTATTATCTAAATGTGAAATGCAGTCATCAAGCTGTAATCTTTGAGTATGCAGTCTTTTTTTGAGCAATTCAAATATTTATGGATAATATTTTTGCTTTCATATTATTTTATGTAATAGTAGAGTAGATTGAGAAAAGTTCAATAGGTCACAGGATATATATATAAGAATTTGCAGAGGAATAATACAACTCCAGGAGGAAGAGTGGAGGTGTTCTCTCCTGTAGCATTTTGTCTCTGGGTGGGGATTATTCTGGAAGGGGCAGAGAATGAGAACATTCTATACTCTGTGACCAGGATAAGATATGTTATAGGATTGTCGGGGGAACTGAACAGTAGTCATACTTTGTATCCTTTGTATACTATATAGTTTAAAAAGCATTTTCACATAAATTATCTCATTTAATCTTTGCAACAGCCTTATAGGGTAGGCAAGGCGAATGTCAAGGTCCCCTCTTCGCTGACCAAGATTCCACTGAACTAGGGCCTTGCACAAGTTTTTATACATCTAGATTTTCTGATATTTAGTCCAGAGGTTTCTCCATTACACGTTCATTTATCCCTGGATACATTCACTCATTCAATAAGCATTTATTGAACTCCAGGATATCAGGGTAACATTAACTTCGCCCCAACCCCGTAAGTCTTTGTAAACTATCTCAGGGGAGAGAAGCCCATGGAAGGCATTCCTAAGCAAACCGGAGATGTTCATCTGTACATAGAATACGACAGAATAAAAAAAAGGTCGGTGTACCAGAATTAGAGTGTTCAGCTGGAACCGACAGTGTTTGGTGCGAACGAGGGACTCTCCCGACAGACAGCAGGGGGCTGGCATCTCGGTGGATGGCAAGCCGCAAGGAGCGCAGCGGCCCGGGGGCGGCGGCGCGCGTCCCCGTCTCCCCGGAGCGGCCGCTCCTCCTTAACCCGCGCCGGGAGGCGGCGGCGGCGGCGGCCCGGCGGGCGGGGGAGGGGGAGGGGCGCGGAGCGCGGCGCGGAGGCCGGGGAGGAGCCGGGGCCTGCAGCGGAGCCGAGCCGAGCCCGAGCCCGAGCCGAGCCCTGACACTGGCCGTCCGCCTTCTGGCTCCCCGGGAGCCCGGACTGGCCGGAGCCCGAGAGGTGGCAGCGCGGGGAGCCCCACGCGCCGAAGGGAGCGGCCCGGACGGGACGGGACTCGAGGAGGCGCTGCCGCCACAGTAGCCAGTGACGGGCGTCGGGAGCCGCGGCCTCCCGGACCCTGCTGCCCAGGCCAGCCCGGGAGAGCGGGGAGTACGAACCCCCACCCTCGGGGGCACCCCAGGAGCGGAGGCGGGAGCGGGGACGGGCGCAACCTCTCTCCCTGGTGGAGAGAAGACCCTTACCACCCAGGGGAGGGAAAGAAGAGACCCCTCGAGGGGACGAGTCTCTCCATCCCAGAGGCGAGGAAAATCCCCATACTGGCCCGGGAATAGCCCTCCAGAAGTAGAAAGGGGTGATCCTGACGAGAGGAAGCCGACAGAGAGAGACCGCCCCGCCGTGCCTCCGCCCTGCAACACACACTCGCAGCTCTTCAGGACTTTTGAGGCAAAGAGAGGAGGGACATGCGTATGGAGTAGGCACCCTGCATCCTATCCAGTACTCACAGGGAGGGGAGTCCTCACGTTCAGAAGCAGAGGGCACTCCAGGGAAAGAAGAGGAATCGGCTCGCAGCCTTTCTGGAGAGGGGAGGAACTTCCCCCTCAACTTCCTTGTACCTAGACAGTGGAACAGGGCAGAGCCCCTCCGCTCGGACCTCCAGCAGACAGAAAGAGCCCTCCACTCCCGAAAGATCCAGTTGGGGGGGGAGGGGGACTCCCCCGAGGGGGAGGAGACAACTCCTGGTTGGGAGAGGCTCCTCCCCTCCTCCCCAGGGTAACAGGCAGGGTGTGGGGGGTGTGCCACCTACCCCAGGTAGGACCTCCTTCTCCTCCTCCCCCTCCTCCCTCCGCTCCTTATCCTCGGGGGACTCAGTTCCCCTCCCCAGCTTGGGAGGCTCAGCCAAGTACAGGAAGAGCCACTGAGGATGAGACTCTTCAGCTGCCTTTGAAGAGGGGCGTCCCTCCAACCCCAAACTCCAGTACCAGGTGGTTCCCTCCCTTTGCTGGAGGAACCTTGGAGACAGGTTAGTGCCTTCTTTCATCTCTCTGTCATCTTTAGGCGCTAGTGGGTGTAGGGGGCTGGGATGGGGGCTCTCGGGCTTCATTCCTGGGGAAGGTAGAGTAATAACTCAGAGAATCCTCTGGGAAATGTGTTCTGAGGAAGCTCCTGGATTTGAACCCACATCTAGCTGCAGAGGCTCTGAGAAATGGATTTCTTCGTGTTTCGGGACTAAAGGGATGGGATTCATTTGAGGTCCCTAGGAAAGTGTGTGTTTTCATGCTGACGGCAAAGGGATATCAGAAAACGCCTGCATTTTCAGAACTCCATCCATACTGTGTAGTAGTGGTGGACACATCCCAACCACACTCCCATACCACCCTCTATCCTTGGGCCTCTTCACCCTGAGAGAAGGCCCTCACTGAAGTGATGGTGGCCTTTCGTGGCCTGGCCTTGTCTGGGGCTTCCATTGGTATTATGTTTTCTTACCTGTAACCCCAGCTCAGCTTAATGTCCAGCAGAGATCTCTACCCCCTGTGGTTATTGCCCCCTTGACAGAAAAGCAGTCCGTCCCCACTCACGGTGCTGCAGACACCAAGAGGCCTCTTCTCGTGACATTCCCCTTCCTGGCTTGAAGTATGCCTCTGCCAATAAAATCCAAAGGGAAAACGGGAATCCCACATGTCCTGAGGCAAGAAGAAAGGGTGTAAGGGAATTCCACCTCCTGGGTTGAAGTTCTTCCCTGATGCTGGCCCTGTACCACTGCCCCAGTGCCCTACATGACTCCTGTTCTTCGCTGACAGTTCCTCAGGAAAAAGCAGATCTTAGATAGGAAGAGAGGAGTGTTGCTGCTCAGCTCCTTCCAGTCTTCCGTCTAAATAACTTGACCACCAGGGACACTTGACCTCGGAGCGGTTTCCTTTTAGAAAAGCACCTAATAGTCTCATCCTCTGCCTCCCTGTTTCTTGTTCTGTTCTGGGTCTCTGGAACCTCGTATTTAAGTTTTCTTTCATAACGTAGGAGCAGGAATCATCAAAGTCCAGAATCTTCAGAAAAAGCAGGAAAAACGTGCCAGGAAATCCTTCTAGCTGAGCCCGGGCTGTGTGTTTAGGAGCTCTCTGCCTTTCAACCTGGGCTCAGTAGCTGGGTACCTGCCTTCCTACCTTGCCAGAAGGAAATACCTTATCTTCTGTAAGGGGTATTATACCCCACAGCAAGACCACGTGGGAGGCTTCATCTTACTTGAAATTTTATGTTTCCTCCTTCTCTGTCTGGCTCATGGATGGGCTACCTAAGTCCCTAAGTACATCCACTTGGTCCTGGAGGCTACCTGTTAGTAGTAGTAGATGAGACAGGGCTGTGATCCAGGTTTGTGTGGCTGTGCTTTGCAACGATGTGCGTGTTTCTTAATTCAGGTGAATGGCTCTGTCTCTGTTTTGAGTAGGTATGTGTGTGGAGACAGGTACATGTGTACTTCCAGACTAAGCTTTCAGTGGCCTAGAATTCTGTATTTCTGGTAGGCCTCTGACAACAGGTGCCCCCACGCAAGGACCTGGAAAGGGTGCTGGTAAGGATGCCCAACTGAGAGGAAAGGCTTGGCCTCCCCTGGCCAGGGGGAGCCCTCATGAGTGGCTGCATGAAAGTCATCCCACACAGCAGGGCAGCCCAGTCTCAGGCTGGGAGCATTGCTTCTAGGACTAATAAGAGAGCCTCATTTCTTATATCTCTGGTCTCAAAGGAATCAGGATCCTTGGCTGCTAACTCTAGAACTCCCTCCCCTACTTTTTGAAAAGAGACAGCTCTGGTGTAACAGCAGCCTATTTCTTACAAAGTACTTTACCAGATGCTGGAATGCAACTTGTTGAATGGCTTGGAGGGAACTGTGTCACCACACCTCCAGGTGTACCACCCCCACACGGTCTAACTGGCTCTGCTTGGACTGAGTTTCCCTAATTCTCCCTGCCTCTGTGAAATCAGTTAGAAGCAGATGGCTTTTGGGTTGGATTAACTGTGATTTAGAGAGCGCTATTTTCCAGATCATGTCTTATGACTAGCCGTAGTACCCCCTGAGAAAGAAGAGATGCTATTCTCCCATTCCTTCCTCCTTGGAGTTTACTCTGTCCTGATATTGGTCAGTACTGGGGTGACACTGTCCCCAAAGAAGACGTTTGAGATTCTGACATCCTGAAAACTATTGCAAGCTCACTGCAGACTTTGCAGTGTAAACCATTGCAGGCTTGCTGCTTCCAGCCTTACCTCTATGGTCTGTCAGTTTTCTAATTTTTAATTTCTAATACTTTCTTTTTCCTATTAAAAATAATATCTACACTTACATAACACTAAGTGCTTTAAAGATAGTAACTCAAGATAAATCCTTACAAAACCCCTATGTAGGTACAGTTATCACCTCCATTTTATAGATGAAGAAACTACAACACAGAGAGGTTAAGTAACTTTCCTGAAGTTGCACAGCCGGTAGGTAATGGATCCAGAATTGAAACCCAGGAGCCTGACTGGTAATTAGTAACGTGGTTAAGTTAGTCACTGCTCTCTTAGTTTTGGCATTATGTACAGAGCAGTAAGTTATCACTCATTAATACTTGACTTTAGCACCGCACAGAGAACAATTACTGGCCTTTCAGATAAAATGGGAAGAAAACTGTGCCTGTTGTTTTGGATCTTACACTTCTCATCCAGGATCAGTCTTCCACTCCAACAGAATGTCTTTCTGTTTTTCTCTGCCTTTCTCCCAGTACTGTAGTCTTCATTAGACGTCCTGTGGATGTGATGGAGCCTGCCCTTTGGCTGCCTTTCCCAGTTTCTTTGGGTATTTCCTTTCAGTCTTCCAGCATGCAAAGAAGAATGTGGCCTGACTCAGATTCTGCCCAAGCCCAGTGGCACGAGGCCCACCTGGAGAGAGAGGTCTGGGTAACTAGGTTGGTTTGACTGAGAAATGGAAGTACCTCTTGTTTGCCTTTCTAATAATAGCCCTGAACATTAGCCTCGTGCCATTATTTTGGGGAGTGTGGAATGTGCGGCAGCCACAAACTCATTAAGCTTCATTCACTTCCCTCCAGGGAGGAAGCTTCGGCAGTGTTTATGACTTCATCCCTTTTTTTGAAGGGGGAAACTGAGGCATCAAGACTTCAGGGAGCAAGGGGTAGTTAGGGACATTTAGTGAGTCAGTGTCAAGGTTGGGAGTAGAACCAAGGAACCTCAGTCTTTGGGGTTCCACACACTGGGCTGCCCTTCAAGAATGGGGAAGTGGCGGGGGTGAGGAAGTGGGATGGGTTAAGGGAGAATGGTGCTGAAAAATCAGAAGGCTTTTTCTCTGCAAGCTTCTTGTAGCTGGGAAGACTGGAATATATTTTGAGTGCTGCGGCAGTATGTGGAGGGCTGACTGGGAGGGTGCTGGAGAAAGGTTAAATTTAACCTCAGTGTCCTAACCTGGTGTTGGGGTAAGGATAGAGGAGGGCATAGAACCACTAGCAAAAGGCTGAGAGTGCTTCCCTTTCTGGAATTCACAGTGATTGGCACGTGCCAAATGGGTTCTGCTAACCGCTTTAAATCTACTCTCGTGCCCCTGTCCAGTGTTGAGAGCGTTTCAGATGAAATATCCACTGAAGGCTTCTGTGTTCTTAAGATGAGATTTCCCAGGGATCATTAGCAGGAGATAATAGGGAATAGGGTAAAATTTCTTTACAGACCTCCCCTTTTAGGAAGGACCTAGGAGAACCCTGGTCATTGAGAACCTGCTCAATGTCGTGTCACTGTCCAGTTGGGATAACCCAGCTACAGGACCAGATTACTGCCCAAAGTGCTCTGCTTTGCCCCAGAGGCTGTGGCATGTGGATTTAGTAAAGTGCTAGGAGGTCTGAGCCTTTCTGGGATGATTAAACGTCCCTGTTAGTTTCCAAGTTTCCATGATTTTAGAGCAAAATGGTGGTCATGGGATGAAAAGGAGGGTGGTAGGGAGAGGAGCTAAGGATAAAGGGGGAAACCCCTTCATGATTCTACTGATGCTATTTATAAACAGTTTTTTTTTCCTTTCTCTTGTCAAACAATTCTTGGGTTGCAATTGGGTCTCCTGCTGCCCAGGCCCCTGAGGCACTAAGGTGTTTCCTTCAGCCCTGTGGAGTGGGCGTGTTGCTGGTGAGGACCACAAGGCAGGGTAGTTGCAGGTACACGCAAAGATTGTGTGGGTGGGGACCTTGGGAGAGGGAGGTGAGTGAGAATGCTGACCCTTAGGAGTAAGTGTCAAGGAGTGGCGAGTCGCTAACTGGTAGAGTGAGCTGGTAGCCTGCAAGAGGTGTTGGAGTCAGGAGAGAGGGCTAGGCAGTCATATCAGGGACTGAGCTTTTAATTGCAAAGCGTGTGGACTTGTATGTAGTTGTATGTATATGCTTGTGCATATTATCTGGGTGTGGATTTAGCGATTACATACATAATGCATTTCTGCCCAGGATTCTGAACCCTGAGGCATGCTAGCCCTGGCTGCTCAAGAGAAATGCCCTGGTGGGTCAGTCAGCAGGGATATGAGGAAGAAATACTAGCTGGAATCTGATGGCAGTACAGGCACAAACCTGTTAGGCTGCAAGTACTTAGGAGGTTGCTGGCATCAGCTGTGGTGGAGTGCCAAATGGCCACCAAGTGGTTCCTGTCAGCCTTTCTAGACCCTGCAATACAGATATCACCCATCATTTTTCACCTTCCCCCACCAAGACGTCACTCTAGCTACTCCTCTCTGCCAGCAAGAGCGCCCAGGCTGTGTGGGTGGCAGCAGGGCATGCAGACAGCAGGCGTGGGCGGTTTGGCAGCGCCAGGAGTTTGCATGGAGGTGCAGCGAGTGTGCGTGCCTGGCTGGGAAGGAAGGAGAGAGGAGGAGGGCGGGAGAAAGGGAGCCAGCTCTTAGCCCCAGAGTGGCTATTTTTAGCCAGGCTATCTGATTGTTACCGGTGTGCACACAGCTGGGTGTCTCCCTGGCTCAGCGAAGCCCAGCGGGCTGAGAGGTGGGAGGTCCTTGCTGATGACTTCTTCCTGGTGTTGGTGTCTGTGGGCGGGAGCTTGCAGGGGGTAGCTTTAAAGGTGTGAGGGCAGCTGTCCTTAGGATCTGTTACCTGTGTCTGTGACTTGTGCTCTGTTGGTAATGTATGCTGTATATCTAATTATGATCTCTGGGTATGTGGGCCACTGTTTATGTGTCTGTCTTGCTTCTGTCCTTTGTTGATTGTCATATTGTAATTTATGCTTGGGATATATCTAGTATGCCTCACGTGCACATGTATGTGAGATAAAAAGACAAATGCTCAAACATATCTAATAGGAAACATCTTGAAAAGTGTTGGTGTGTGCTTCACTTGTGTATATTTATGTTTACTCAGACTATTTTTCTTTATATGTTCACTCGTGCTATCTATCCGTGGATGTTGTATGTAAATATAATAGGCATCACATAATTGGAGAATAAACTTTGGCCACTTTACCCTGCTAACTAAATATTTTTTTGAAAAATTACTTCTACGTAGCTTAAAAATATTACGTTGTAGGGCTTTTAAGTAAGGAGAATTGAGAGAATAGCTCAATTTGGTGGGTGGTTTCATCTTTCTTAGTCCTGCATGAAAGGAGAGGCTTCTGGGCCATGTTCTGCATTAAGATGTAGGATAAGTACCAGTCTATCATCTGGTAGATGGTTGGTGATACGTTCGTTTGTGGCTCTGGGAACAGCTGGTTGAGGACTGTCCCCTGAGAGGAGTCTCCTATGGGAACATAGTGGGAATAAACTCTACTTCCCTTAAAGCTCTAGGATTTGAGTATTACTTTCCACCAGTAACCAGAGGTAACACTCACCTATTCAATTTTCCTCTCCCCTTTGTCCTTTTCTCTGCAGAACCCAGAAGTACCATGGCTTCTGACCTAGAGAGTAGCCTCACCTCCATAGACTGGCTCCCCCAGCTGACCCTCCGAGCTACCATTGAGAAGCTTGGGAGTGCCTCCCAGGCTGGGCCTCCAGGGGGCAGCCGCAAGTGTCCACCAGGCTCACCCACCGATCCTAATGCCACCCTGAGCAAAGATGAGGCAGCAGTCCACCAGGATGGCAAACCACGATACAGCTATGCCACCCTCATCACCTACGCCATCAACTCCTCTCCAGCCAAGAAGATGACCCTCAGTGAGATCTACCGCTGGATCTGTGATAACTTCCCCTATTACAAGAATGCTGGCATTGGTTGGAAGGTGGGACGGCTTCTATAACCTGGGGTTATTTATAGCCTTCGACAATATTTTTATCTACTTTTGCTTCTTCTGTAACCTGATTCACTTCACTCTGACCTGTCAGAGATGTATGAACTTAAAATCTCATATCTCCCATCCCTTACTTTTTTCAGAGTTGAACGACTTTCATAAGGTTTATCAGGGGAACTCCTGTGAAATCAAACCACTAAGTGTACTTATGAGCATGGCAGGATGTTGTTACTTATCTCACCCTCTTATCTCTTGACTCTTCAAAAAGGAGATTCATTCGTTTCACAAATATTTATTGCCGCTCTACTGTGTTCAAGTCACTGTGCAAGGCATAGCATTGCGCCTTCCTACCTAGAGGAAGGACTCTCACCACATTTCCAGAGCCTCACTGTGCACGGTCATCATCTTTTAAAAAATTGTATATCAGGAAAGAAATAATATAATTAGGTCCTTCACCAGCAGCTCATCCACCAAGCAAATAATGAGAGGATAAGTTGTTTGGCTGGAGATAAAGGAAGAAGGGGACTCCTCTTCCAAGCAAAGAAGGAAGGCTGATGTTCTTAGTCTTTTGGAGCAGCCATTCATTGTGATTCTTACATTCTATAAATCGCTGGTTGACATAGAATCCAGATGATGAGCTGGAGACTGTTGAAAGCATTCAGTTTTTCCTTTATAAATTTGTCCCTCCTAGCTACCACAAGCGCAGACCCCACCCAACACATATGCACAACAGTATTTCTTTCCTGCAAATGTGACCATTCTATGGGCTGTTGAAAAAACAAAGGTGAACTGTGCCTTTGTTTCACTCGTGATTTATATAAACAGTTTTAAAACGTTGTTCTTTGACTACAGAGAGAATGAATTAAGGAACTGGGCCGATGTGATTTTGAGGCATTCATATGCCTGTTGTCAGATGGGTGGAAAGATTGAAAGACTATGTAAGCAGCTTTCCAGAAGCACCTGGTAGTTGAGTTTATAGCCATTACCTCTCATCGGTTTAGTTTCTGCATTTTTCTTATTTCGTTGCTCTTGCTCCCTATTGGTAATTTCCTCCCTGAGTAGAGTTAAGAGGTGCTAAGTTTACCCTGATAATTGAACTTTATTGTGTGTTATGTCCTTTTGTGTCTCTCTGTGTCCTCTTGGTAAATTTTCTGCTATGCACAATGCTCAAATCTAATTTGGTTCTCTGCTTCCCCAGAATTCAATTCGGCACAACCTTTCTCTCAACAAGTGTTTCCGGAAGGTGCCCAGACCTCGGGATGACCCTGGGAAGGTGAGATACTGCCATAAGCGTTGAAGGGAGGAGCAGGAAGGAGAGAGAAGTAGTTGACAGCCCAGAGTCCTGCAGCTCTTTTAATTATCCAGAAGAGGAAATCATGTTAATTAGAGAAGCAGCTTTATTTTATCTCAAAGGAAGACCTTGGTTATCAAGCTTGTGGGCCCCACTAAGGGGTGACTGAGGAGTGAATGAGTGAAAGAGTGACTAATGAGTGACTAAGAAGATTGTGAAATCTTTTTTTTTTTTTGAGGAAGATTAGCCCTTAGCTAACATCTGCTGCCAATCGTCCTCTTTTTGCTGAGGAAGATTGGCCCTGAGCTAACATCCATGCCTATCTTCCTCTACTTTCTATGTGGGATGCCTACCACAGCATGGCTTGTCAAGCGGTGCCACGTCCGCACCCGGGATTCAAACCGGCGAACCCCGGGCTGCCGAAGTAGAACGTGTGCCCTTAATGGCTGCACCACTGGGCCAGCCCCGAAATCTTAATTTTTTAATAGAAATATCTGTGGTAAAGTTGACTTTGATACCTCCTTCTTTGCGTGTAGCACTCTTTCTAGATGTAAAAGGTGGACTTAATAACCTTTGTTATATTCTATATAAAAATTCTGTTAGAAAAATAATTATAAAATATTATAAAAATTATATAAAAATTTTCTGTATAAAAATCTCATGACTTTTATCTTGAAAGGGGAGAAGGGAGAAATCATTGTCTTCACTTGACAGATGTGGGCGCTAAAGTCCAGGAGAGTCTTGCTTCACGTCGCCTGGAAGGGGAGCGTTGTGTATGGGCCTTTCTAGCTCTGTGAACTAAATATCATTGTTGCACCCCTCCAGACCAATCAGGGCCTGTGTTTGCACCCCAGGGGGTGCCTCTGACATACTCTGAGCTTTTAGGACAAATTTACTCCTCAAAAGTAGCCAGTACCCTCAGGATTCTGGGTGAATCTCCAGGTTTTTTTCCTTAATATAGCTGTTATTTTATGTGAAAATCCTCCCAAATATCTACTTTTCCAAAGGTGGGACTTTTCATATATAATGATTTTGTTCTCTGTGGGGATGGATTCTCCTACTAGGGCTCTTACTGGACAATCGACACTTGCCCTGACATCTCCCGAAAGAGAAGACACCCTCCAGATGATGATGTAAGTCCCCTCCTCATGGGGAGGTGCCATTTCTGAGCCAGCTGCTCCTTCCACATTCTTCCCTGTATTTTCAGTCCTTTCTTATATTTGGGGCAAAGGGTGAATACCAACAAAGGTGAAACCATGGGTCTTGGGAGGATGTTTAGCTTCTTCTTATAGGTTTCTATTCTTTCACAATCCTCAGCTATCCCAAGACTCACCAGAACAAGAAGCAAACAAGAGCCCACGGGGAGGCGTTCCAGGGAGTGGAGAAGCCTCGCTGCCTCCCGAGGGGAATCCTCAGATGTCACTTCAGAGCCCCACATCCATCACCAGCTACAGCCAGGTAGGAAGTAGAGGGGGCAGGGCCATAGGGGTGGAGGGATGGATGGGTGATTGAATAGATTCATATATCTGTCCGTTCAAAATTATGAATTGAGTATCTGTGATATAGTAGGCAGATAAATTGGGAAAGAAGGGTAAAGTAAAAGAGGGAAGCTGAGAGAGAGAGACATAACAGAACTTTGAGAAAGATCAGAAAAATAAAATAGAGAGAAGAGAAGAAGGGGAACCAAAAAGGTTATGAGAAGGGAAAGATGGGCATGGATGTAGCATAGGAAAAAGGCAAGACGCTACATCAACATAGGAACAAATGAGGGGCTGGCCCAGTGGTGCAGCAGTTAAGTTTTCACGTTCCACTTCGGTGGCCCAGGGTTCGTTGGTTCAGATCCTGGGTGCAGACCTGGCACTGCTTGGCAAGCCATGCTGTGGCAGGCATCCCACATATAAAATAAAGGAAGATAGGCACAGATGTTAGCTCAGGGCCAATCTTCCTCAACAAAAAAGAGGAGGATTGTTGGCAGATGTTAGCTCAGGGCTAATTGTCCTCAAAAAAATTTAAAAAAAATTAAAAAACAAAAAGAGGGAGGAACGAATGAGAAAAGGAGAAAATGGTGCTCCTTCATTGAAAGGTTGGGACAGGATGAAGAGGACAGGCAGGAGAGCTGGGTGACCACTGAAGGATTGTATTTGTCCCTCTTTAAGACATGGATGAAGTCTTTCTTACCTCTTTTTTTCAGGGCACAGGGTCTGTGGATGGTGGAGCAGTGGCAGCAGGGGCTCCAGGCCGAGAAAGTGCTGAGGGGCCCCCTCCCCTGTATAACACCAACCATGACTTCAAATTCTCCTACTCAGAGATCAATTTTCAGGATCTAAGCTGGTCCTTCCGCAACCTCTACAAATCCATGCTGGAGAAATCCTCTTCCTCCTCTCAGCATGGTAAGTCTGGAGTTAGAATGGGGGCATGGATTTCCTTATATCTTTGAACAGCTGGTGACATTTCTCTTCTCTCCTTTCTTACTTTTAACACGAGAGGTCAGTCACTGCTCAGGGGAAGCATGTCATGAACCAAAACTGTTTGGAGTCCAGCTCTCCTGGCTTAGTTCTGAAGGACAGCTGTTTCAGAAGCAGGCTGGGTTAGAAGCTTCAGAATGTGGGTTGGAGGAATCCCCCTTCTAGAACTAAGGGCAATCATGTTATGGCTTCAGGCAAGTCATTTAGAGGATGGCCACTAGGGGACAGCAGTACATAGTTTCTTTTCCCAGAGAATCCTTGCATTTCGTTGTGAGAACAATTTAATTTTATGTTTTAGCATATTTATATTTATCTTAATTTCTATTAGGAAAAATTTCAAACAGATGCAAAAATAGAGAAAAAAGAATAATAAATCATGTTTTCATCACCCAACTTTAACAGTTACTAATGTTTTGTTAAGCGTATTTCATTTGCCATCAAGCTTTTTTTTTTAATTGGAGCAATTTAATGCAATTCCTAGACATGTCATTCTACCTGTAAATACTCTTTCAGTATGCATCTTTAATGACAAAGACTTTTATTTTAGTTATCCATTGCCATTATCACTCCTAACATAATTAATAAAGCTTCCTTAATATCAGTTTATACCTTGTCCGTGCTCAAATTTCCCGAATTATCATGTGAGAATGATTTAAAGTCCTTATTGGCTAGCTCCCTGAGAGGTCCTCAAGTTCAGCCCTCTGCAATTCCTGTTTTTTAATTTTTTTGCTTGAAGAACTTAGAAGTAGGGGTGAAGTCAAGACTTCAGGTGAGTCATCAGACCTTGTTCTGTGCAGTGCCCTTGTATGCATAGGCAGCAGAAGATTAATGGAATGATAAAAAGTGGTTAGAAGTCACTTTGTGGAAAATTTATATTAATTGTCATGAATTTCTTCTTTTAAATCCCGAAGGATTCATAGCTAGAGTGGTGTTCTAAGATTGTAGCATTTACTTGAGAAATGAGTCCAACTCAGATGATTGGTTGATTGTAAGTGGGAAACATGGAGGGGCTGTCAGAAACAAAGTGAAAAATTAGGGCGAGCGAGGACAGCAAAGTGTTCACTCAAGTTTAATTGTGGCTGAAAACCAGTAGGCTCAACCTCTAATTCTTCCCTGTGGAATCTGTTTGAGAAAGTCATCCATCTTACTCTCTTCCTCACCCAAGCCTCATTTGTTGGCAGTGAATATAAGAAGCCTGTACAGTAGGAGAGTGTAGACACAATAGGAAGAGGAGAGAGGGCTAGCCCGGTGGCGCAGGGGTTAGTTTCACACATTCTGCTTTGGCAGCCCCGGGTTTGCCGGTTCAGATCCCGGGTTCGGACATGGCACTGCTTGGCAAGCCATGCTGTGGTAGGCGTCCCACATATAAAGTAGAGGAAGATGGGTATGGATGTTAGCTTAGGGCCAGCTTTCCTCAGCAAAAAGAGGAGGATTGGCAGCAGACGTTAGCTCAGGGCTAATCTTCCTCAAAAAAAAAAAAAAGAAAAAGAGAGAATAGCTGTCCAATGGCTTTGTTTTATTTATAATTGACTTTTAAACTTTACCTGATGTCTGAATTCTTTTGAAACTGTGATTCCAGGCCTACACCAAAATCCTTGAAAAAATAGCATAAAAAAATCTCTTTTTGCTGGAATTTCAGTGGTTGTCACACTATCAAGGCCCTCCCTCTGTCTGTTATACCTGCCAAGGGGAGGGGCGGGGGAGCCAAGGGGATCCTTGCTGTCCCGGGACACACTTACCCTTTGAAGTCTGCGGTTCTGTCTGAGGCCTCCCATGTCAACCCAGCAGAAATCATGTTAAGTGAGAAATGCATTGGCCAAGTCACTTGCGTGCTTCCTCCCACCCTGCAGGCTTTTCGTCTCTCCTGGGGGACATGCCTCCCTCTAACAACTACTACATGTACCAGCAACAGCAGCCGCCGCCTCAACAGCAGCAGCCGCAGCCACCGCCACAGCCACCACCCCAACAATCACAGCCACAGCAACAGCAGGCATCAGCCCAGGGCCCCTCAACTGTAGGGAGTGCTCCTCCACTGCACACCCCAAGCCCAGATGGTTGTACCCCACCAGGGGGAAAGCAAGCTGGGGCTGAAGGCTATGGGCCTCCCCCTGTGATGGCTATGCATCCACCCCCACTGCAGCATGGAGGCTACCACCCACATCAGCACCATCCCCACTCCCACCCTGCCCAGCAGCCGCCACCACCACAGCAGCAGGCACAAGGCCAAGCTCCTATCAACAGTACTGGCTTTGGTGAGTAAGGAGGGTGCAGGGAGATCCTAGAGGAGGGTGGAATGACCCCCTTGTTCTGACTCTGGCTTGGAGGTGCAATTGATTAGGAAGTTAATAGTGGGTCTTTTAGCCTTGCTCCCCCGTGGGGGCTCATCTGAGCAAACAGAAGTTGCTTCTTAGAGCTCTATAATATAGAATTCTTGGACAAATTGGGATATTTTTACATATTCTGCTTACGAGCTGGGCTGTCTATACCTAAAACATAGGTCGCTTTACTAGTCCTAAATCTCCAGGGAGGGGGATTCCGGAATTATCTTGATAATGCAATTGACAACCTGTGTAGATGCAAGAATCTTGCATGTAGTCAGTCTGCTATCAGTTGGCTGCCATCTTATTGGCTTCACTCTATCTTATTACCCACTTGCTCTTCCTCTTTACAGCCTTTCCTCCTGACTGGTGCTCCAATATCGACTCCTTAAAGGAAAGCTTCAAGATGGTGAATCGGCTCAATTGGTCCAGCATTGAGCAGTCACAGTTCTCAGGTTAGTGATCAAAGGATGATGATTGGAGGGAAGTGGGATACCTTGTAAGTGGGGAAACCCGATAGAAACCAAAACCAGAAGGGGGTGGTTAAGTGAAGTTTGAGGATTTCATTATTTCCCCTCTGTGTTTCACAAGGTGGATAATATTGATATTATTTTCAAATTAATTTTAATTAATTTTGCCTTAACTCAAAGTGTGACAATGGTTGTCAGAATTATCTTAGCTAATCTGTCTCTGGGAGAGGGAAGGCTCTCAGGAATTCAGAAACCCTAGATCACTATTTTGTAGTTTTGTCACCATTTACTGACAGTGTGACCATGGCTGATTCATTCAGTCACTTTGAAATTTTGCTTTATTCATCAGTAAGATGGAAATTATAATAAGAATTTAGTAAGGGACAAATAGAATGAGAGTTTTAAAATCTAGAGCTCTAACAGATGTCAATTGTTGTTGGTAACGTGCCTCATCAGTGGTGTTGATTTATGATGTGGTTGGAACAGTGAGATGGGTGGGTCTGGTGGGGGCTGTGGGACCACTGCAAGGTTGGCATTTCTTGCTTCTCTATTTGTAGAATTGATGGAGAGTCTGCGACAGGCAGAGCAGAAGAACTGGAGCCTCGACCAGCATCACATTGCCAACCTGTGTGACTCCCTCAACCACTTCCTTACTCAGACTGGTCACATGCTCCCTCAAGGGGGCTCTCACCGGCCACTAGCCTCTGCCCGCATTGCTGACTCCTGTGCTCTCACCAGTGGCAAACAAGAGCCAGCTATGAACCAAGGTACCAAATAAAGCAAGTTGCCAAGGGGGTGGAGACTGTGCTGAAAAGGGAGAGGGAGGAGAAAGGCAGAAGAGAATTGAGAAAAATCATCATGGGCACTGATCCAGACTGAGCAGTGGGACTAGTTTGTCTGCCACTTTGACTGAACATCTGTTATATCAGTAAAGTCCTATACTGAAAAATGCCAGAGAAATAGACCATATGATTCCTTTTTAGACCTTGATTTGGGAGATCAGAATTACTTTAGAAAAGGGGGGAGGTGGGCTGGCCCGGTGGCACAGAGGTTAAGTTCGCATGTTCCGCTTTGGTGGCCAGGGGTTTGCCAGGTCAGATCCTGGGTGCAGACCTGCGCACCACTTGTCAAGCCATGCTGTGGCAGGCATCCCACATATAAAGTAGAGGCAGATGGGCATAGATGATAGGTCAGGGCCGGTCTTCCTCTGGTGGAGGGTGTGGTGGGGAAGAGGAAGATTGGCAGCAGATGTTAGCTCAGGGCTAATCTTCCTAAAAAAAACAAGTACAAAAAGGGAGAGAAAGTTCCCACTCCAAATTTGTGTCTCAATAACCCCTACGTGGATCATATTAGGAAAGGCATGATTCTCTAAGTTATATGCTCTTCAAACTGGTGAAATGAGAGAGATTGGATGATCATGTTTCTGTATTTGTTATCGTTTTAATATCTTCGATATTTCACAATGCTAGTATCCAGTCCCTTTTTACTGTAAGTGGTGAGGACCGATAACTTCTGTAGAAAGCCTTCATGCCTGCAGGAGCTACAGAACAGAGCAGGGAAGGGAGAAGAGACAAGGAGAGGAAGAGTACTTTTCTTCCCTCTCTGTTGGACCCTGCTTCTTTGAGTATAATGATTCCACTCAAGAAACTGTCATCTTGCTTTGGCAGTGAACTCTTACGGGCACCCACAAGCCCCTCACCTCTACCCTGGCCCGTCACCAATGTACCCAATCCCCACCCAGGACTCAGCAGGATACAATCGCCCAGGTAAGAACTAGACAGCTGGTTTTACCAGCAGTTGAGCACTCTCTACCCTGAAGAGTTTTTTCTCTTCCCTCTGGCTCTGAGCCTACATTCTCTGCCCTTTTGCCTGCACCAGCCAAGAGGGGAAGAGCCTTCATGATTCCCAAGGCTGGGGGGAGGGCCACCTGCTGGGGGGGGTTATGTCATGGGAGACCAAAGAAAACTGATTTACTTTAAAATTAGCTCATGTCTTCAATAATGAAAAGAAGTAAAAACATGAATATAAAGAAAATATAGATATGTGGAACACTTTAGAATCTAGATGGGAGACATACTCAGGCAAATGAAATGAATGTGTTCAACAAACATACCTGCTTTGTGCCCATGTCTGCTTTCCTGTCACCTGACTTCTAGTATCAGGGGTCTAGGACTGAACTAGCTCTGATGGTGGAGGTGGGGGTAGAGACCCTAAATTGCTGTAAATAGTATAAATTTAATAGATCCTTCACCTTTAAATACATTTTAGAAGAGTCACTATGATCATCCCGCCTAACCACAAGGGTTTTCAGTTTTTTGGTTGACGTCTGACTCTTTGTCCATGCGTTCCTTATCCATGTAACACATATGCAAATTTATGCACTGCTATTTCATAGAATAGTATATTCTGTATTTTTTTTGTCATTATTACATAGTCTTCACAAGCATAATTTTTAATGACTGTGTACTACTATATTGCCATATGACCTAGTTTACTGTAGTTTATTTCTTGAGACGTCACTGAAGTGGTGGCTGGCAACAAAAATAACTCTGGGCTGATAATGACAATAGTTTTACCAGACCTTCTCATGGTATTATTTGGAGCTAAGCACTGCCCATCCAGTTTGATAGAATGGCTTCCCATCCACTCTCCTTTTAATCTGTTTCTCTCTTCCTGACAGCACACCATATGGTCCCTCGGCCACCGGTTCCACCTCCTGGTGCCAATGAGGAGATCCCTGATGACTTCGACTGGGACTTGATCACTTAGTGCATCACAGAGTGTGGCCATCAGCCCAGGGCTGAGTGGTGAAGTCTGGCAGTGGGGAGAGAACAGCCCCAGCCCATCCCTTTCCCCTTGCCTGTATATAGATATATATCCTCTTTTTTCTTTCTCTGTCAGAGAAGCCACCGCAAGATGCTGCCGAAGATAACCCCCTTTCCTGACTGATTCTTCCTCTTTCTTGTTTTTTCCTAATTCTTTTATTATTATTCTTATTATATTATTATTATTATTATTATTATTGGTTATATGCTGTCCCCAGTCTCTTGTCCCTACACCATGGACCATGTCCATCTCTTGCTAATTTAAAATCATCTGGCTGGAAGGTGAGGCCATGATAGCTGCAGAGAAAGGTTTCAAACTATGACTTACCTTTCTCTTTGAGAAATTCAATGCTAATCCTACCTTTTGGCCCTGAATTTTTTTCTATTCCTGTCAGTTCAGTTCAGGAATAGAGAGGCCACATTATCAAGTAGAAGGGATCTAAAACACTGCTTGGCAGCCATGAATTTGCAGGTTTTACTCAATGGTGCTAATTTTGTCCTTTGAGCTCTTCCTTGTCCTTTTATATCTTCAATCCTTACTTCTACCAATCCTCATTCCCCATCAAGGGTAAGAGTGATGGTGGTGGTGCAGGAGGGTGACAATAAAATCCTAGGCCTGGGTTGGGTTGAGTAGAATACTATAGAGGGGTGATGGAATATAAAAGAGTCAGAAATTGGATATATACTACTACATCAAATAAACTTCCATCGGCTTTTCCTAGCCCATTCTCTATAGGAGATAGGGTTACTCTTAGCCAGAACTCTGCTTCGATGGTAGGGATGAGGACAACTATTCAGCATAGGTTCAGCTTTTTGGAGATGGTACCAATTTAACCATTTTGGCTTTTTAAACATAATTTTCTCTGGAAATTAACTGTGGCTCTTACTTGCATTTACAAATCCTTGAATCCCCTTTTCTCATTCAGCAAATATTATTTTGTCCTCCTTTAATTGTTTGATCAACTCTTCTACCCATCTTATTTTCTTCCCCCATTTTCTGGGATTCTCAAGAAAGAAAAGTAACCCATTATCACTTTTTGTTTCATCACGTCCTAGGACTCTTTTCTACTAATCATACCAGAACCAAATCTCTAATACTGGCGGTAGGAGGATGGGGAAAGGAAAAGGGATCTGGCATAGACATGGCTAGGGAATATTTCACTTATTTAACTCTGTGGGCAAATGCTTCTCTTGGAATCCAGATCATTGGGGCTGAGGCTTTTTGCAATTAGGCTTTTGAGGGTGAAGGAAATCGGTGGAGGGGAGTAAATAATCTAGAGAGAAGAGTTCAGTGAGGGCCAAGGAAGACCCTCAGAAAAAGGTCTGGGGATAATTTATCTCCTTTAACAAGGACTGGCCATGATTTATTGCTGCAAAGTACATAGTGTATATTTAGTGTTAATTGTTGAACTTTAGTTATGAGAGGGAAGAACAAGTTTACTTTTGTTTTTATTTCACTGAATGTTCACTTTCTGAAAGCTACAGGACAAAATGTACGGAATGGACAAGCCACTCCCTCTGTGATTTCTGCTTTTTGTTCGTACTCTTTTATTTATCCATGATTTCCAAGAGATCTAGCTTTCCGCTCTCCTGCTTTTCCCCCTCATCCACCCCTTCCTTTCTTTGTAAGGGGGTTATATATGAGAGTTTGTTGAAGAAGTCCAGTGAGGCTGATGTTAAGAAAGGGCGGTTAACTAAAGAGCACTTTATTTCTTTGAAGTTTTTTGTAAGAAATGGGGGTATGAGTGGCTTGAATCCCCCATTGTGTTGGAGGGCAGTTAGTGGGGTTGAAGTATGACATAATATTTCCCATTGGGGAAAGGATAATTTCTCTTAGAGGGTGGTAAAATGCCTTTGCCCTGTGTCCTCTTCCTTATTCCTTCCAATCAGGGTGCCTCCTACACACAACTTCCCATTTGTTCTCCTCAAGATTTCCCCTCTACAAATCATCACTTCTCTTTTCTAAACTCCTTTTCTACTCAGATCCATACAGGATTTGCAAAGGTAGACTAAATCATACATGTAAATGTTCCTTTTTGTAATTCCATGTCTTCTGAAAACTAGTCTCGTTAAGAACCCTGGTGGGAGTCAGAGTAACTGAAGTTTGGGGCTAGAGCTGGAGATTGGCTATCAGACCTTCTGGGATTTTAGCTCCCCTCCACTAAACTCAGCCTTGGTAAACGGCACAGCACAAACCTGACCTTCTTTGGGCCTCAGTTTCCCCTCCCTTCCATGAAATGGAAAGAAAACTACTTTTTCTTGTTGGTCCAGCATTGTTGGACTTGAAGTATAGTCATTGTTGTTGTATTGGGTGATGTGTGCAAAACTGCAGGAGCTCACTGCCTACAAGAGGAAATAGGGAGAAAGTGGAGGAGAGGGACAGAAGGAGCAATTATTTGGTATAGATCCACCCATCCCTGCCTTCCTCTCTTCAACCCCCATGTTTCTGGTTTGGTGAGTCCTTCATACCACCCATAATGCTTTGCATTGGTGCAGGCTGGGAAGGGGGTGTATGGTCTCACAGGTTGTTGTTGTTTTTTGCATGCTTTCTTAATAAAAAAAAAAGATGAATGTTTATGGTTTTGTCTTACTGGTACTGGTCTCAAATTTCTTCTGGCCAGGGTAGCAAGGGAGAAATGCAAGAGCATTTGTTTTCAATTGGCCTGTAGCCTCTCCCTGACCCTCTACCACTTGGTGTGATTAGTTGACCCTGAAATTTTTTGTATGATTGATGGGAAAGAATAATTAAAAGCATGCCTTTAACAATCGTTTTTTCAAAACCTATTAAATATAGTGAAATATTTTGGGGAGAGGCAGTTACCCCTTGCAGCTTGGTGTGTGGACTAGGCCATTTTGCTTGTATTCTGGGATATTTTAAAGATTAAAGATATTACAATTTGGGGAGAAGTTGGGTCCCCATCTGGGACTTCCTGTGAGTACTTACAGGTACTCACCAGGGTTTTTCATCAGAAATTAGAGAATTCCAATTGTAGGAATTTCTTCAGAATACATTTCCAAGGCAAATGGAATTCTCAAAAGGAGTCCAAAAAAGCCAACTATTGGAGCTGGCCCCATGGCCGAGTGGTTAAGTTCGCGCAATCCGCGTCAGCGGCGCCAGGTTTCACCAGTTTGGATCCTGGGCGCGGACATGGCACCACTCATCAAGCCATGCTGAGGTGGCGTCCCACATGCCACAACTAGAAAGACCCACAACTAAAAACACACAACTATGTACTGGGGAGCTTTGGGGGAGGAAAAGGAAAAAATAAAATCTTAAAAAAAAAAAGCCAACTATTGAATGTTTATAACTATGCCAAGATCATTCACCCTAATATCCTATACACTGATCTCAGGAGTTTGGAACTTATACCCCGGGTCTTGTGAGATGTGTTGGGATTTTCAGAAGCCTAGCTAATTGCCACTTTAACAAGCCTATGAGATTTGTTTGTTCCATAATTAGAGATTATGATATAGTCTGAATGTCAAACAGTTAAAAGGATCCATGAATCTCTGAGCCTTGCGAGGAACCATGAGAAAGAAAGCATTTATTCACATCAAATATATAAACAGATTAAATTGGAAGGTAGCATTGCAAATCTTATGTCGTGTCAGACATTATTACCTCACAACTGAAGCTATTCCTAGTGATTTGAAATTCTTCTGCATAGTACTTTATAAGAAATTTGTAGTCCTACACCCTCACCTCAACCAGTGAACATATAGTAGTGCCTTACGAGTCTAAAACATCTTATTTTCTATTTGTTAGGTTAAATCATCATCTTCAGCTTAGATGAGGCTATGTTGTAGTACAAACAAACCTAAAATTTTACTGGTTTAACATAAAAGTTTATATACAGAGAAAAATGAGAAGGTGATAGGGAGTTGAATGCTTTTAGAAAGTGAAAGAAGGATAGAAGGAAAGCTGTATATATGGTTGGAAAGATTAGACAAAGTAGAAGAAAATGTGTGGTCATGAACAAATTAAAGTATGATGGTTAACGAATATTGGGATGCTAGATAAACAAAAAATACTAATGTGTTTGGACAAAATTATCTTTCAAAACAAGAAGTCATTTTATCATGTCTACAAAAACTAACAGCATAAGGATATGATTTCGAAATACCGTAAGTATCAGAAAATAGAGAACTCCCCAAACCGCAGCTTACATACCACTTCGTGAGTAAGTTTTTGGATGTCTTAGTAGTCTGTCTTTACACAATAGATGCTTATGTAGTTGCAATAATGGAAACTTGAAATTCCTATGTCCTCTCTCCAGGCGTATTCCAAATAGCAGGCATCCGGCATTGTACTCTGCTTCAGACTCAGTCTTAGAAGTCCTTGTTTCAAAGACTTTTTCTGTTTCCACTTTCTTTTTGTTTAAAGCCACCGCCAACCACCACCACAGTCACTACCACCACCACAACAAAGCCATAGAATAAATGATCATCTTCCACTTAGGTATGACTGGAAGAAATGGTTTTAAATGGAATCTGCAAGGGGATATAGATAATGCTAAAGAAAAACTTTAATGATGGTAACATCATTTTAAAACAGACTAGATTCTCATTTATCTCACGTGGCTTAGTTTGGGATAGAAGGAGACTAATTTTTACAATGATTCTCAAATTTAGGATTCATCAGAAATGAGAGCTTCTTAAAATATTTGCTGGGTCCCACAGCCGGAGGTTCTGATTCAGCAGATCTGGAGGGGCTCCAGAATTTTCATTTCTAACAAGTTTCCAGTTGATGCTGATGTCACTAGTCTGGGACCACACTTTGAGAACTTCTGGACTGATTGACTCTTTGATGGTTTCTGAAATCCCCTGCTCACCATATTCCTTGTCCCTTTAGAAACATGTTGCACTGGGTGAATACCTAAGAGCCTCTCCTTCCATCAATTGCTCCACATTTTCACACAACTGTACTGATGCTGTTTTTTTCCGAAAAGACTTTGCTTGGGGTACAGCTGGTAGAGTGTGTGAGCTCCTCACTGAAAGCTGCCTCTAGAATGCCCTGCATGGACTGCCTTGCTTTTTTCCTAAAATCTTTCCCCAGGAGGGCATAGAGGAAGGGATTGAAGCAACTATTGGCAGATGCTAGAGCAATGGACACATGGTCCCAGGCCAGCAGAGCTTCCCCAAAGGGAGTTTCTGAGTCAATAAACAATAATAGGACTCCAACAATGTGGTATGGAGCCCAGCAGACAAAGAAGACCACCACCACCACCATGGCCACTTGCAAGGTTTTGCTCCGAGACTTGGTAAGGCGGCCCCGTCGCATTCGTAAGATAATAAGGCTGTAACAGGCCACCATGATAAGAAAGGGCCCCAGGAAACCCACCACTAGCCTGGTGATGGTTATTGCCACAAGGGGTGTTGACATTTGATTGCTGTATGCAAATTGGCCTAAATTATCATCCAGGAAATCTTGCGATGGCTCATAAGTGTAGAATGAATTGCTGGAAGCATTAGAGAAAAGCTCTAAATCAGTAGAGAGAGAAGCATCAGAGTTATCCAGTGGGTTAATTCTGTGATCTTCAATGGGAAACCCACCGGGGCCTGTAGGTGAAATCTCATCAGCAGGTTTAAATAAATTATAATATAGATGTTGATTGGATAATCTAGCAGAATCCGTAGACAGTGAATCTCCAGATGGTCTTTGAAATGTTTGAGAATGGAGAACAGTGGTAGCTGTCCAAGGATCACCTGCTTGTAAAGAGAAAGAATCTAACCTATTATTCATTTCTCCAGGTAGTTGAACGAAGGCATTGTCAAGAGATCCGTTTTCCAGTAGATCAAAGGTGAAGTCTGAGTAATCTAATGAACTGTAGGGACCAAAATTGTAGCCGCACATATTATGATTGTCTACACTGAACATTTCCCGGTATATGAACACAGGTATACACATTACAAAAGCCACCACCCAGATACATCCACAGATAGTGAAGGCTGTCCCCACATTGCGGTGATTCTGGCACCAGATTGGCTTGAGGACCAAAAGACAGCGGTCCAGGCTAATGGCAGTCAGCAGGAAGACGCTGGCAAACATGTTGAGGACAATGATGGAGGGGATGAGCTTGCATAGGAGCCAACCATACGGCCAGTGTCCTTGGAGAGCCAAGTGAGCCAGGGAGAAGGGCAAGGAGAGGCAGCAAAGAAAGTCCGCCACCGTGAGATGGATAAACCAAACTGTGTTCACTGTTCGCTTCATCTTTAGGCCAGCCACCCACAGCACTAGCCCGTTGCCTGGCAATCCCAATAAGAGAGTGAGGCTGAGAATGACCATGGAGAGAATTACTTGAAGTTTATTCTGGGGCTGTGAGTGTAGGTCAGTTGAATTGCTCTCAGCAGAGAAAGACTCCATTGCTAAATTTCTGAAAAAGATGAACAAAAATGTTTAAACTAAGAGTATCTTTTAAAAAATGAATATTCTTAGAATTCTAACCTTCCAACATAATGACGTAGAACCACAAAGGCTCTCAGACTATTTTAATTTATAACCCTTGACTTCCCATTGGATTACACAAAAACGTTCTCTGATAGACAATTTAAAATCTACTGTGTCAATTTAAATGTGTATCAAAATAACTCCATTTGGAAGTCCATATCGATGTAAATTTCTCCTCTTTCTTGTACTTTCAATCTCTCATTCTCCACTGATTCCTTTCCTAAGGTCCTCTATTTAAAACAAACAAGTTAAATGAGCAAACAAATAATAACTTTCAGATCAGATGTTCTCAACTTGAGATCCAAGAAAGGGCTTACGAAGCTCCATCACCACCTCAAATAATATGGAAAATTTTAGCTTTGCATATTTTTATTTCTCTGAGGGCAGAAGGTCCATCCATTCCTTCCACTGGATTTTCAAAGGACTCGCCATCACGGAAAAAGGTTCTCTAGACCAAGTTATGTTTTAGGTATAACCTCATGTTTTCCTTTTGCTATCAAATTTCTCAAGAGTTGTTTACCCTCTTTGTACTGATTTCCTCGCCACTTATTTCTTTCTTATTTATTTGTTTTTTATGAATATAACTTGGGAAAAATAGCTTTATTATTGCAGAAGCATAAAACATGCATGAAGAAAATTGGAAAACGTAGACAAGCAAAAATAAAATAAAAATGTCATATACCACCAGTGAGTGATTACTCTTTTAGCACCTTAATTTACATTCTTCTGAATCTTCTTTTCATATAAATATATGTATGTATGTGTGCATATGTTTTGTTAAGCAAAATTTAACAAAATTAGATCATACTATGTATACTGGTTTAAAAAATATATTTTTTTTGAGGAAGATTAGCCCTGAGCTAACATCTGCTGGCAATCCTCCTCTTTTTGCTGAGGGAGACTGGCCCTGAGCTAACATCCGTGCCCATCTTGCTCTACTTCATATGTGGGATGCCTACCACAACATGGCTTGCCAAGCAGTGCCATGTCTGCACCTGGGATCTGAACTGGCAAACCCTGGACCGCTAAAGTGGAACGTGCGCACTTAACTGCTGTGCCACCGGGCCTGCCCTTTAAAAATTTTTAATTGTGGTAAAATACATGTAATATAAAATGTACCATCTTAACCATTTTTAAGTGTACAGTTCAGTAGTGTTAAGCATATTCACGTTATTGTGCACTCAATCTCCAGAATTTTTCGTCTTGTAAAACTGAAATGCTGTATCTATTGGAGAAAAACAGCCCACTTCCCTTTCCCTCCAGCCTCTGTCAGCCACCATTCTACTTTCTGTTCCTATGCGTTTGACTACTCTGGATACCTCACAGAATTGGAATCATACAGCATTTGTCTTTTTGTGTCTGGCTTATGTCACTTAGTATAATGTCCTCAAGGTTTATCCATGTTGTAGCATGTGTCAGAATTTCTTTCCTTTTTACCGCTGAATAATATTTCATTGTATGGATATACCATGTTTTTTTTATCTATTCACCTGTTGATGGACATTTGAGTTACTTCCACCTTTCAGCTATTGTGAATAATGCCGCTATGAACATGGGTGTAAAAGAATATTGTTCTATAAACTGCTTTTCTTTTTTTAATTTGCAGTCTCCGCATTATACAGTATGATTGTACCTTAAGGAATACTCAGTCTTTATCCAATTTTTTTCCAACAAAGAATGTTCCAAAACATCCTTTATAGTTGATTTGTCCACAATTATATCCAATCTAGTATCACACTTTGCATCAGATGTTATGTTTCTTAAGTCTCTTAATTTAGCATAATTTCTCTTTTTCAAGGATTCTGGCTTGTTTTGGGGTCTGTTGTTCTCACCACTCACTTCTTTTTTTTTTTTAAGTTTTATTTTTCCCTTTTCCCCCCAAAAGCCCCCCAGTACATAGTTGTATATTCTTCGTTGTGGGTCCTTCTAGTTGTGGCATGTGGGACGCTGCCTCAGCGTGGTTTGATGAGCAGTGCCATGTCCGCACCCAGGATTCGAACCAACGAAACACTGGGCCACCTGCAGCGGAGTGTGTGAACTTAGCCACTCGGCCACGGGGCCAGCCCCCTCACCACTCACTTCTTAATCCTTTGTAATTTGTCTTCTGCTCCATGGCTCCTTATAAGGAAGGTGTCCTTATAAGCTAAAATCACCTCTAAAGAACACATCCAAGTATCTTTTTCTGTCTTCATCCTCTACAGTAAAATATGTGTCATTTGATACATTGACTCCTTAACACTGTCTTCTCTTGGCCTCTGTGACATTACCCTCCCTTAGTTCTGAAGGGCCCCGTAAACATACCCTACTTTGTAGCTTTCCTAAACAACCCACTATTCCAAGTTAATGCCGCTTTCTATTTCTTGGCTAATGCTGTTTACTTCTATCTGGAATTAAGTCTTTCACCTTAATATCCTCTTTCCTCCATCTTTAATCACTACTTGTTGAAATCCTAGCTATTCTTCAAGATCAAGCTCAAATATTACATCTTCCTTGAAACCTTCTCTTATAATATCAATCAGAAATTAGTTCTTCAGCCTCTGAATTTTTCTGATATGTGTGGGTTGAACCTCTTTTCATATCTCTATGCAATAATGCATTTTGTCTTGTATTTATAATTATTATCGTGGCTGTCTTAGCCATCATTGTGGCCTTAAATTTCATGGTGGTGAAAAGGAGTTTTGTTCCTAAATGCTTGTTCCACAGAATTTGGCACAATGCCTTATATGACATAAAGATAAAGATTACTTGAATGGGTGGATACTCATTTTGGGGGTTTACCTTTTTTTTCCCTTTTTCAACTAAATTTAAAATTTTTTCCCCTTTTCAACTAAATTTAAAATTCTTATTCTATGCCTTGAATCCAGTAAGGGTGCTACCTCTTCTCACTTCCTTTTTGTTTTCCAGTTCCCAATTCTTACAGGCTATAATAGCATTTCATAGAGTCCCAAAATAATTTTGTGACTTGGAAGTAGTTCTGCTGAGTTAACCAAATGTTGTCATAGACTCTTATATAATCAGCAGAACTTAAAATAACTGAGTCAACAAAATAGTAAAAAAGAAGAAGTTATTCTCATTCCCCTCTCTATAGCCTTACTTACTCAAACATTCAGATCCTATCAGATTCCCTGCCTTCCCTGTTGTGCATGGCAGCTGCACCCATCCACTGTTGTGCTCCAACACACACATTCACGTACAGATCCCTAAATTATTGAGAGAAGAATAGAGTCCTAGAATGCTAGGACTAAAAGGCAACTTAGCAATCATCTCTCCTTGTCTCTACTTTTATTTTGCAATTTTGACACTGAAACTCAGCAAATTAGGTGACTTTCACATATTCACAACTAGGAGGGTTCTCAGATCCTAGGTCCAGTGACTGTCAGACCAATACTCTTTTTACTACAAAGAATCAGATAACTGAAAAGCCTTTGGTATTGCTAATAAAAGAAGAGGTACTGAGAGTTGCACAAATTGAATTAATAAAGACTGAAAAGAGCAAAATTCCAATATAAAGAAACTGAGTCATATGGTGTGATCTATATTTTAAATGTCGCATATTATCCATCTTGAAATGAGAATATATATGAATCAGAGTCTTAGAAGTCTTTTGGAACAAGATTACTTTTTACATTTCTCCAAGTATTTTGGCTGAAAGATACCTCTACATTTAAGATTAGTAGAGGAATTTTTTTCAGTTTTCCATACTGAATTAACCGATAGTAATTAAAAAGGTAAGTAAAATTCTGAAACTAAAATTCAACTATGATAGGGGAAAAAAATGTAGATTCCAGAATCAAATACTAATGAGGATGACAGACTAATCCTATCAGCAATAAGGAATGAGCAAAAGAATAAAAGAAAAAAAAAGGGAAATGGAATGAGAAAAAAAAATCTACGTAAGGAAAAAACTCACGATCAATGATTTGAAAAAATGAACCTAACGAGGAAAGCTGGAATCAAAGGTCAGAAAGAGAAACATAGTCAATTTAAGACAGGGAAAAATGACATAAAAATTCACTATTAATTCAAGAATTAAAATATTAAGAGCAAAGTAAATAGAATGTGGAATATTTAGAAATAGAAAAAGGTGGATATAGGGTTAAAAAAAAGACAGAAAAGTTGGCGAAAGAATAGGAGGAAATAGAAGACAATGACCCTCAAACCATTTTCCATAATAAGCAAAACAAGCAAGGCACAAGTCATCACGTGAATTTAGGCTTTCTTACCAAAAACCCGAGACAGTAAGTGAAGGCGTCCTGTCTGGTCCCCACACTTAACTGCAGTCAAGTTGTGAAGTATGTTTAGGAAACGCGCTGAGCTCTTCTTTCTTCCCTTCTTGGGTTCTGATGGTAAACTCCACGCTTTTGGCTACTATCTGACTTCACAGGAAGAGTTTCAAAGTGAGTCATTTCTAAATGTCTTAGATAAAGAAAAGTCAAAAAACAGAAGTGGGAGGGCATCATTCTCAGATGTTTTCCGCAGGACACAGGATATGGTTAGAGAGAGAGCACTTCTCTATATAAGCCTCTCACTTATAGATTTTTGCTTTTGTTTTGTTTTGTTTTAGAAATGCAAAAAAAAAAAAAAAAAAGACCCTATGGTATGTGAGGGTGAGGATGGAGAGCAGCTGGGAGGAAGGACCTACAGAACCCCAGGTAAGGAATCTCAAGTAACATCTCTTAAATTCTGAATATGTGTGAAGAAGTCTGCCATGGCAAAATCAGCTGAAGTAAACTGTATTCTAATCTCTAGAGATTCACAATCCAGTGGGAATATGCACCTATACACAAAAAACTGTAATATGACGCAGCCCGTGATAGATGTAATAATAGATGTCATAGGTAGGGGTATATTTAGCCTGGGGCCATCTAGGAAAATCTTAATATAGAAATAAGATCTGAGCAAGCCCTTAAAGAACTGCAGGACTTCCATAGGCAGACAAAGCTGGAAAGTTGTTTAGAGTGTGAGAGCAGCATATCAGAGGCCGGTGGGTGGGAGATTGCATCAGGCACTGGGGGACAGGCAGAAGTCTCGTCACTTAGACGATTTCATCAGGAAGGAGAGCAGAGGACGGAAGAGTGACCTTGAGTGGTGATTCCTGCTTAAAGTGTAGGTTGTAAAGAATTCTCACGCACATTATTCATTTACATGTATGCATAGGAAATAAAGTTTATTTGGGTCAAATGTATTTGATCACTATCACCTATGGTAAAGGCTTCAGTCCATATTAATCAGCTTATTGTCCAAACAATGATAGCTGCTTCTCCTCGTGTTTGCAGTCAAATAACCGTGTAATATTTTTGAGGCAGAAAGACCCAAGAAAAATGCCAAGAGTTGAGTTTTATTGTTTTATTTCTTTCTTTCCCTTGTTATTTTCTAATTACTAGAGTAGTACATACTTCTAAACAAAGATAAATTAAAATACTATGTAAGTATAAAGGGTAAAAGAATGAAGGTTTTCATTTCCAATTCCATTGCCCAGATGTAACTATTTTTAGTAGATTAGTATTCATTCTTAGTGAATTTTTTCTAAATACAACACACAATTTTTTTTTTAAGATTTTATTTTTCCTTTTTCTTCCCAAAGCCCCCAGGTACATAGTTGTATATTTTTAGTTGTGGGTCCTTCTAGTTGTGGCATGTGGGACAGCGCCTCAGCATGGCTTAATGGGTGGTGCCATGTCCGTGCCCAGGGTCCGAACCAGCGAAACCCTGGGCTGCCGAAGCAGAGCACATGAACTTAACCACTCGGCCACGGGAATGACCCCCCACACACATTTTTTAAAAAAGAGGTTCAAACAAATTCGAGATTATAATTTACACGTGATTTTTTAACTTTTTTCACTTAATATATCAGAACATATTTTCATGTTAGTGCATGTAATTCTATTAATTACATTCATTTTTTTAATCCAATATTTGGAAACATTGAATAATGAAGCTATTCACAAAGCAGAGATACAAAGCATACAAAAGAGACAGTATTACCATAAATTATATATGTATAATATATAATATATATACACACATGTATAAAGTAATTCATTTCCATGGTAAAAGACTTAAATATAAAAGTAAAAACTAGAATTTCCTGAACTCCCAGCTACCCTAGTTTTGCTCCCAGCAGGTAATCCCTTTCATAAATACAAATGTAATTTCACCAAACATGTTTTATCCTGCTTTTTCTACTTATCTTTTCATTTCAGGATATAGATATAGTGGCCCACATCATACTTTTCTAATTGCTCCATATTATTCCATTTAATCAATTATTCCCCTGTTGTTGAATATTGTTTTTATCCAGTTTTAAAGAGTTGTGGTATTGTGATTTATAAGAAATACATATTTGATCATTCATATGACCAAAATATATTTTTCATATATATTTGGTCTTCATTCACAGTTCCTGGCTTACAGCTCCCAAAACCCTTCAAACTTCTGAAGCATTGAGAGCGATAAAGTGTCTTTTGTTTTGTGAGTAAGGTAACTTTTGGAAGCACCTGAGGATGTGAGCTGGTCACCAGGAAAACCAACCATGTGATTAGAGGGTTGGAACTTTCAGTCTCCGCCCCCCAACACCTCCAGGGAGGGGAGATGGGCTGGAGTTTGAATCAATTGCCAGTGGCCAATCATTTAATCAACCTATGTAATGAAGCCTCCATAAAAACCAAAAAGGACAGGGTTTGGAGAGCTTCCTAGTTGGGGAACACGTGGAGATTCGAGAGAGTGGCATGCTTTCCCCATGTCTTGCCCTATGCATCTCTTCTATCTGACTGTTCCTGAGTTGTATCCTTTTATAATAAACCAGTAATCTAGTAAGTAAAATGTTTCTCTGAGCTCTGTGAATCACTCTAGCAAATTAATCAAATCCAAGGAGGAAGTTATGAGAACCTCTGATTTATAGCCAGTTGGTCAGAAGTACAGGTAACAACCTGGGCTTATGACTGGTGTCTGAAGTAGGGGAGTGGGGGATATTCTCATAGGACTGAGCCCTCAACCTGTGGAATCTGTTGCTATCTCTGGGTAGAGAGTGTCAGAATTGAGTTGAATTTTCGGACACCCTGCTGGTGTCCATTGCCTGCCACCCGCCCTGCCCTGCCAAATTAGAAATTGGGTCCAGGAATCCTTTGCAGCAGTTATAAACAATGCTTCAGTGAGCACTCTTGTGTTTTATACATCTATAAATATTTCTGTAGAGTAAGTTCCTAGAAGTGTAATTGCTAAATGGAAGAGCATGTGCATTGAAATTTTTGAAAGATGGAATTTCCCACTAAGGAGACTCCACCAATTTACACTCCCAGCAACAGTGGTGAGAGCATCTTTTCCACTTGCAAAAGGTAAGGTCTTTATTATTAAGTTTAACATCATAAACACGTATTCTGCCCCTACTATAGACACCATGCTTTGCCCTGGAGGAAATGCAGAATAATTGAGACATATATATAATTATAACACAGTCAGGGCTGCTAGGAGGGCACAACATACTCTGGGAACACGGAAGAGGGAAAGACTAATTTTCATTGAAGCAAACAGGAAGATGATGCATGGAAGAGGTGGCACTTGAGCTGGGCTTTGAGGGTGGGTAGGAATTTGACAGGCATTAATAGTGCTATAAAGTAATAATTTATCTGTCTCTCTACCCTGCTAGACCATAAATTTGTTTCTATATCCATTGCCTCCTATCGTGCCTGGTATAATACATGTTTGGGGCACCAATGAATGAATGAATGAATGGTCGAAAAGACTGTTAACTTTTGAGTACAATTCAAAGAGTTAATTTGAGTCTTTAAAGTTGTTTCTGGTGTGGATTCAGTTTTACTGATTCCTTTCTCTCTAAAGATTATAAAGCAATTAAAACCAGTTGGAGCATTTATAGCTGGATTCCTTGGATTTTCAGATCAGGAAGGAAATTACTGAAAACATCTTGGGAATCGCGCTCCAATTTCTAGGATGACTTTTGTCTCTTCTTATAAAGTACTAGTTGTTTCGCGGTATAATGTGGAAAATTGAGGGAAATTTATGTAGTTCACTTGTGTTTTCTTCCTTTTTAGTATCTAATTATAAATTTCTAAGCAGAGATCATATGCTTTGGACAGAATGAAAGTTTGAACATATATTACAAAGGCAGTCACATTAAAACCTTTTATGAGTCACTGATTAATTCTACAGTTTCAGTGATGGAGATCTGTATTCATTTGACCCAAATAAGAAATTTTAGAGTCATCGGATCTCTAGCCTGTTTTGTATGAGAGAATTAAAAATAAATATATGACAAAGTTTCTGCCCTTAAAGATTTTGATGAAAAATGATTAGCTCAATCATTAGACTGTATGCAGTCAACTATATTCTAAACTAAATATACCAAGTGCCCAAAACTGGATGACACAGACAAATGCTATGGCTAGCCAGCAAAGGGCAAGACTGATGGTGGTTAGAATTAACTAGGAAAATTTAATGGAAGAAGATTTTTGAGATGAAAAAAGCACTAGATTGGAAATTTGAGTTCCAGTTTTTGTAATAACTACTTGACCTTCGGCTAGACACTTGACCTAGAAATTTATTTTTAGGTGTAAAGTTAAAGAGTTGTATTGAATGGTCTTTAAGATTTCTTTTACATCTCACGATCTATAATTCTTCTGTTTGGGCAGGGAGAGAGAAGATGAAAGAGACGTTCAGAAAGGGGGAAACATAAGCACATATTAAGGTGGAGGTGAGCCCAATGTGTGAGTAAATGGCACAAGTAAAGTGGTTTGGCTAGAGTAAAAAGAACATACTAAGGAGTAACGGAAGGTAAGTAGAGAGAGCCTGACTTTGAATCTCAGCTCTGCCACTTATTAATTGTGCGACTGTACAGAAGTTATTCAAACTCTGTGTCTTCATTTCCTCTTCTGTAAAATGGGGAGTATGTCAGATACTATCTATTGAGACTCAAGCCATTCCCCTCCTTCCTTATTATCCCTCTACTGGAAGCCTGGCTCCTACACTTCCTAGGCTTTCTCTCCACTGGGTTCTAAATAGTTTCTGCCAGAGGGGCATGTTCATGTGCTCTTGGAAAGTGAAGAGAAAAAGGAATCATTACATTTGATTCTGGAACTTAGTTTGTGCACAGAAATTGCAAATCTATTTTAAAAGTAAAAGAATAAAAACTATAAAATAGAATAAACATTAAAACTACTAAAATAAAAGAAAGAGAGATTGAAGGGGAATCACTCAGCTTCTGGCTCCTGCAGAAGCAGACAACTCTGGTGGGCTCCAGCAATGGAGGTGGCAGGTGTGACTGTGGCAGCTGCTGGCTGCTGGGTGCTCTAGCAGGATTACTGCTTTCAGCAGCAGCCACAAGACTGAGTTCCTTGATTCCTGCTAAGCAGCAGCAAGAACCCCCAATCTCAAAGATAAGTACATACTTGCCTGTTCTAGGTAATACCCTTTGCTATTTTTCTCTTCCACTTGTAGGGAACAGCCCCTTGCAGTTATATCATCTTCTCCCCATTTATTTCTCTAGTCCTTCCAATACTTTTGCAACCAAGTCCTTGTATTAAATATCCTGTTTCAAGTACCTATAATGGTTTCTATTTTCCTGTCTGGGCAATGACTGATTTGGGGAATATTTGCTGTACCTACTTTATAGAATTGTTAAGAATAAATGAATTAATACATGGAAAACGCTTAATGCTGGCACACAAGCACTCAATAAATGTTAGCAGTTATTATGTCAAAAAACTAATGAGGCTTCCAGTTGTCCATTACATCAAAACTATTCTCCCATCTTGGATGTGTAGCAAATAATTTACAGAATGTTCTTTTCCCAGTGTTAAGTCACATCCTTTCTGTCAAATCAAATTCCAACCCATGGCTCTAAAGGATGTAGATTAGACATACTCTCTCCGCCCTACAATATAACTCCCTAATTATGTACATAGTTATAATTTTTTTTTTTTTGAGGAAGATTAGCCCCTGAGCTAACATCTGTTGCCAATCCTCCTCTTTTTGCTAAGGAAGATTGGCCCTGAGCTAACATCTGTGCCAATCTTCCTCTGTTTTGTATGTGAGATGCCTGCCACAACATGGCTTGATGAGCAGTGCATAGGTCCAAGCCTGGGATCTGGCCCGGTGAACCCCAGGCCACCAAAACAGAGCACACGAACTTAACTGCTACATCATGGGGCCAGCCCCTGCACACAGTTATAGTAAAACCAAGTAGGAGCACAAATTGAAGAACAAAGTCACCCAGAAAGTAAAGTAATTCAGTGGAAAGGTAAATAAAACAAAACAAAGAACTCTTAATCTCATGATAATAACAAATACTTATCCAAGCACTTATGCTTGGATCTTGAATAAATTAGGAAAATTTGGCATGATGAATCATTCAATTCTGAGTGGTTTAAAGAAAATTCAACGAACTTTGTTTCTTCTGTTCATTTGTTGGTTATTGATTTTCTATAGTATGTATCTAAGTATGTATTACAGGATGTATCTAGGACAGCTGAAGAAGGGAGACTGATGGGGAAGTAAATTGAGTTTCATTAACACCCTTTGTGACTTTAGTTTCATGAAATGAAAGTGGACAAGGGGAAAAGGTTTCAGTTAGCATTCAACCAGTCTAATGAGAAGCCATAGGAATTTTTCGGGGCGGGGTGACAGGATTCAGGACTATTGGGGAGTGGATGGCTCTCATTAATGTGGGTCTAGATAAATTTTTTTTAATTTTTATTTTTTGATTGAGTTCATAATAGTTTACATCAATGTGAAATTTCAGTTGTACATTATTTCTTGACTGTCACCACATAGGTGCTCCCCTTCACCTCCTGTGTCCACCCCCCATCCCCCTTCCTCTGGTAACCACTGAACTGTTTTCTTTGTCCATGTGTTTGTTTATATTCCACATATGAGTGAAACCATTTGGTGTTTGTCTTTCTCAGTCTGGCTTATTTTGCTTAACATAACCCCCTCGAGGTCCATCCATGGTGTTGCAAATGGGATGATTTTGTCTTTTTTATGGCTGAGTAGTATTCCGTTGTATATATATACCACATCTTCTTTATCCAATCCTTGGTCGAAGGGCACTTGGATTGTTTCCATGTCTTGGCTATTGTGAATAGTGCTGCAATGAACATAGGGGTACATATGTTACTTTGGATTGTAGATTTCAAGTTGTTTGGGTAGATACCCAGTAGTGGGATAGCTGGTCATATGGTAGTTCTATTGTTAGTTTTTTGAGGAACCTCCATACTGTTTTCCATAGTGGCTGCACCAGTTTGCATTCCCACCAGCAGTGGATGAGGGTTCCCTTTTCTCCACACCTTCTTCAACATTTGTTATTTTTTTGTCTTAGTAATTAGAGCCATTTTAACAGGTGTAAGGTGGTATCTTAGTGTAGTTTTGATTTGCATTTCCAAGATGATTAGTGATGTGGAACATCCTTTCATGCGTTTATTGGCCATCTATATCTTCTTTGGAAAAATGTCTGTTTATATCCACTGCCCATTTTTTGATCGGGCTGTTTGTTTTTTTATTGTCTTTATTGTTCAGTTGTGTGAATTCCTTATATATTATGGAGATTAACCCCCGTTGGATATATGATCTGCAAATATTTTATCCAGATTGGTGGGTTGTCTTTTTGTTTTCATCCTACTTTCTTTTACCTTGCAGAAGCTCTTTAGTCTAATGAACTGCCACTTGTTTATTTTTTCTTTTGTTTCCCTTGTCTGAGAAGACATGGTATTTGAAAAGATCCGTTTAAGTTTGATGTCAAAGAGTGTACTACCGATATTGTCTTCCAGGAGTTTTATGGTTTCACGACTTATCTTAAAGTCTTCAATTTTGAGTTTATTTTTGTGTATGGTGTGAGATAATGGTCTATTTTCATTCTTTTGCATGTGGCTGTCCAGTTTTCCCAACACCATTTATTGAAGAGACTATCTATCTTTTCTCCATTGTATGTTCTTGGCACCTTTGTTGAAGATGAGCTGTCCAGTCTAGATACATTTTTGAGGAAATTTTTATGGATTTTTTAGGTTAGCTATCCTATTTGTGCATTATTTAGAAAATGTCTTCTCCATTTCCTTTCTCCTTTGCTTTTTTTCCCCATTTCATCTCCACTAGAATGCAGACAAAAGAAAGTGGTGATACATAATAAACACACTGGGTTGGAAAATCACCCACTTTTTTCCTCTTTGTAGGGAAAAACACAGTTCTTCATCTCTTGTGTGTCTCCTTTACTTTCACACAGCTGACACCACTTCTGGTCACCAAATCTGTGGGGTTTTTTCCCCATATCAAACAATTCCGTGACACCAGTTGGGTGCCTTACAATTTAACTTAATTCTGACATTATCTACCTGAAGATAGCATCAGATCCCACAGATTAAGAGCTCAGTCCTACAAGACTGCCCCCCATTTCAGAGCCTTATCATGAGTGGTAGGTCCCCAGGTTACCCAAAACTTCTGTCCAACTTGGCTACAAATTTGAGGTTCCCATGATCTACTCCCCCTTGGATTTGATTATTTGCTAGATGGCTCACAGAACACAGGGAAACATGTTTACCAGTTTATTTAAGGATATGACAAAGGGTACAGATGAACAGCCAGATAAAGAGATACATAGGATGAGGTCTGGGTGGGTCCCAAGTGCAGGAGCTTCTGTCCCCATGGGGTTGGGGTGTGTTCACCCACCCCTATACACGGATGTGTTCACCAACCTGGAAGCTCTCTGGATCCCATACTTTTCGGAATCTTATGGAGGCTTCCCCATGTAAGCATGATCGATCATTAACTCCATTTTCAGCTTTTCTTCCTTCTCAAGAGAATGGGGGGTGGGGGCTGAAAATTCCAGACTTCTAATCGTGGCTTGGTCTTTCCAGTGATCAGCACTCATCAAGGAGCCCACCCGGAGTCACCCCATTAGAACAAAAGACACTCCTATCACCCAGGAAATTACAAGTGTTTCAGGAGCCCTGTGTCAGGCACTAGGGTCAAAGAGCAAATATTAGAACAAAAGATGCTGCTAGTGCTCTTGTCACTTAGGAATTTAAAAAGGGTTTTAGGAGCTCTGTGTCAGGAACCGGCGGCAGAAACCAAGATAAATATTTCTTATTATAAACTACCATTTAACACATACTCATTTCAGATGAAATGCTCCTTTTAAATTTCTCCAATCACACTACATTGGTCACATTTGTCAGCCATGTAGGGGAAAATGGTGTTAGAATGGTAATTCCATTTTAGTTATTATGTTCTCTAGTGTATAGCTTCTGAAATACTAAAAATGAGTGTGTCAATGTTTATATTTAGCTAAACAAACATAATTCTTATTTCAAAAGTAAATTATTATTAATATTAGCAATATCTTACACATTGAGGGCTTATCTACCAGACTCTGTACTAAGTACTTCATTGACTGTTTGTCATTTAATTCTCATAACATTCCATTGATGAGATAGACACTAATGTTAGTACCTCATTTAGTATGTCATTGTCAAAAAGGACACTGAGATGCAAAAAGGCTAATGAATTATCCAAGTTCACACCACTATTTAAATGGCAGAACTGGAACCAGACAGTTGGCCTGCAGAGCCTATCTTCTTAGCCAGTATGCTCCTCGTGAATGCCGGAACAGATTCCCTTTGTATTCGTGGTAGGTATGCTCTGTTATGTCACCAAGAACACTAAAGTAGCAGATACTAAGCCCTTGCTCCTCCGGGAAGTACAGGGTTAGGATCTTGCGAGCCTCTGGTCACAGCATTTTGGTCAGCTGATCAATACATAACCTTGCTATATGTGTGTTTCTGTTTAAAGACACTTGAATATATTTTGGTGATTAATTTACACTGACCTCTCCACCAACAGCACTATATCTCATGCCTGAATAAAATTGATCTAACGTATATTTTCTCCATAAAGCACATCACAGGCCTCTTGTGCTTAGGATACCACACAGCACTGCAGCACTGTGCTTGGGGACCATTGCCAACAAAAAGCCTAGAAATGAGAAAAACTTGGCACTAAATAGACTGTGAAAAGAACACTAGCTTACACTATGAGAGCTGACATAAGAAGGTGCCGCCCCACCTGGGATAATCATAGCTGTGTATGTGCATGTCCAGCGATTCAAATTTTTTGTCACTTTGTGCATGTCCTGGAATGACTGTGAAAGTTCAGTCAATGTTGATTTTGGGGTTACAGATAAATTTCAGTGAGTGGGCATATTCACAAATAGGAAATCCATGTATAATGGGTATCTATTGTAATTGCTAAAACTCTTGAATATTCTGTGCATTTTCTAGATGGAGGGAAAAGGAACAAACAGCTGAGGCAGAACTGCATATTGGTTAAGCACCTGGGCTTGAAGACACTTAGATCCATGTCTGCTACTTGTGACAGTGGAAAATTACTTAATCACACTGTATCAGTTTCTTCACCTGTAAAATAGGCAGGGTAGTAATAGTACCCATCTCTTGTGAGGATTAATGATATAATGTACATAAGCATGTAGAACAGTACTCAGTATTTAACAAATGCTAGTCATTACTATAATTCCACCATAGGCACAGGAATACTAATAATACATACAAACATTTAAATATAAGGCATAGGCAGCTGTTGTGTTGGTAACAGAAATTGAGAATTTTCCTTTCCTGACACTTACAGATTGGATGAGCAAGTTAATGACCTTTCTGTGTCTCAGCATATTTTTTTGTGAAAATGGGGAGAGTACTAGCTACCAGGCAAGACTGTTGTGAGAAATAAATACGATAGTGAATGTGAAAGCATTTTGTAATCTTGAAGGTGCTGTATAAATATTAGGTAATATTATCATTATTGTTATACAGAATGTTTACTGTTGAAATCAATGACAATTTAGTTGCTTCACATATCACCTTTTAAATTTTACTGTGAGGTATACAACACATTTGAAAGAGTGTCTATAATGAACATGTACATTTTAAATAACAATAAAATGATCCCCCATGAGCTAGTTTTAGAAGTAGAATGCCGGTTTTAGAAGTCGAATGCTACCAGTGATCTCAAGGCCCCTCTGTGCCCGTCCTCATCTCCTTCCTGCACCCTCCCCCTCCAAGTACCCACAACTGGGAATTTTGTGTTTATCGTTTCCTTACATTTTAAAAATGGCTTTACCACCTAAGTGTATTTCCCCAAATTATACAATTTTAGATTTGTCTATTTTTTAACATTGTGCAAATGGACAATTTTGTTTTTCCTTTTGTTAACTTACTTTTTTCCACACTCAACATTAAGTTTTTGCGATCTATTTATGTTGATGCACATAGCCAGTGGTTCATTCATGTTCACCATTTACACTAAACCATTATAGGAATATATCACAATTGATCTGTTCTAATAATGGATGTTTATTTCCAACGTCTTGCTGTTGTAAATGATAAACAATGTTGCAATGAAACTCTTGTACATTTCTCCTAATTACATCCAGCCCCTGGATGTATGTTCCTACCTAGTGTATTTGCAGGAGTTGCTTTCTTAACTCCTGTGATAAAGCGTGAACATGTTCAGCTTTAGTAGGTACTGCCAAACTCTCACCCGTTCCCATTGTCCTACGTTCTGGTCAACACTGGGTATTGACAGATTTAAAAAATTTTTGACGATCTGTGGTGTGAGACCTCAGTCAGGTGTAAGACTCTTTTCTGAATAAGGGGATTACTCTGGAAATCAAGTATTTCCTCAGTAAATCATCTGCCGATTCTAGTGACTATAGTAGGTAGTAGACATTCTTCCTGTTGGATTTGCATTTGGTAGTGTACTGGGATGGCAGAATTGGGAGGAAAAGTAGACATCTTTAGTGTCTGATCCTTCTTCTATTTACATCCAGCACCCGCCAATGCTTCACATCCTTGGGATCGAGTGGAGATTCTCTAAGGATGAGTTATTGCTGCAAACTTCCCTGGATCCAGATCATTATCCATGTTCTGCAGCTGTTGAGGTTAGAACACCTAGGAGGAAACAGGTATTTTTTTAAATCAGGAAAAAGAATCCTACCTCCAGAGTTCTCATCTTGAACTTAAGTGTCTCCAAGTGAGACATATCCTTTGCTTTTCAGGTTTGTAGGACCTGATAGAGTTTTTTCCACCAAGCTAAGGTGACTTTGATCCTAAGTTCTGTAGTTCTAGCATTTTTTCAGTCTTTTTTTTTCTCTCTTGGCTTCTAGGTCACTATCTTTCAAACTACAGATATTGATTGAACACACCAGGTGTCAGGCACCGCTTTCGGTATTGGGGATACAGCAGTAAATCAACTGGACAAAGTTAGAATTTATTACCCCTCAGGTTTAGAGATGGTAAATTCACAAACTGGGCCAGTTTAACCTGACATAGTGGCTGCAGCAGAACACTGGGGAGCAAGGAGTAGGAAAGGCTAGATTTTGTCAATGGCTGACTTCATTTACTATTTAATTAAAACATTGTGAACTTATCCTAAGGCTAGAACAGTGTTTCTAACTTTTAAAAATGTTCAGTTTTTGAATTAAAAAAATAATACTTGCGCACTGTAAAAATCAAAGGCAACATGTATAAAGTAAAAAAAGTGAAAATTCTTTCTCTACTTCTCCTCTTCCCAAGTCCGTTTCCCAGGAGGTGACTGCTATTAAATGTAGTGTGTATCCTTTTAAATAATCTTTGATATACATGTAAGCAAATGTTGTGTTGTGTGTTTCTGAACATTGCATATACTCATTTTAAACTATAGATATAATTCTGCAACTTATATCACTCAGTAATTTATAAGGCCATTTCTTCATTATTTAATTTCTAGCTTTTGCTTTTTGGACTCTCATTCTCCATGTTATTATTATGGAATATTTAAAACAGATGAATAAGAATGCAAAAATATAATTAACATCAGCTTTATCAAGTTGTAACTAATCAGCTTTATTAAGGTCTTAACATACTTTTGTGCTTTTATTTTATATTTGTATGACTCCATAAGCAAAACATAGTTTTATTTTCATGTTTTAAAATTTTATGTGAACAGTTCTTGATTTACTTTTGCAAGTTATTGCTATTATTATAAGAGTAATATAAAGAAGGGTATAAAATGAAAAAGAGTTTCTCTTCTTTTCCCTTTTGTATTTCCCAGAAATAATAGCACCTGTTAGGTGTCTCTGCTATAGTGCCACAATTATTTTATGCCTATCAAACCTCAATATTTTATATTCATTTTTTATACAAATGACCTAATAGTATACTTTTTCTTATGTACCGTGCAGTTTTCACTTATCAATTTACCTTTTTATGTCAACATATAGATCAATCGAAATTCTAATGGACACATAGTACTTTATTGGTAAAAGTATAGTAATTTATTTACTTATGGAATTGATCAGACTGATGGACATTTTGATTATTTCCATTTTTAATTACAAAAACACTGCCATAAATATCCCATATAACTTTGTGTACTTGTGAAGTTATCTTTATGGTTTATATCAAATGAAAAGCACAGATATGTGTACAAAACTGCACAAGTGTACTATTTTTGAACCAATGTCTTGGGTGTTTCTTGTAGCAGATAGCGTGGTGTGGTGAGGGAGCGTTAGTTTGTAAATCATGAGACATTAAGTTCCAATTCTGGCTGCAGCACCAACTGTGTCTTTGGACAAATGATTTAGTAAGTCTGGGATTCAAGTCTCTCATATGTAAAATGTGGGATTTTAACTATAAGATCACTAAGGTCCATTCTAAGTAAGAAAGATCTGTAAATTATGATTTAAATCTTATTACAATTTTTATCACTGCATTTGTAGCAACCTCAGGATTTAGGAAAATTATACTTTAGCAAGTACCATTTCATAACAGATAACAGTACCCTGAGCAAAGGCAAATCAGAATTTAAGAATCTGTGATAAATAACTTTTTGTGTGTGGCAAAGAAAGAGCTGAGAAATATGTTAACTGGTGGAGATGTCAAGAAACCCATGTCTTTTACTTTTTTGTTAAATTATATCTAAAAGTAATAAAGATTTAGATGGATGCGGCCTCCGTCATTTCCAACAAAAATGGCTTTTGGTTAAGTCACATAAACTTGGAAAGTCACACATATGGGAAAATTTGCTTAATTTCTGGGACCTTCTATTCTCCAGTCCAGAACTTTTGAATTGTGTTGCTACTTCCCCCTAGTGGTGGGCAGAGGTGAATTCCAGCTGAGACATTTCAAATGTTCTTGATTCAGAAAGAACAAATTATCCCTGAAAGATGGACAGAAATGATCATTCATTTAACAAAAAAAATGTACAGAGTTCTTACTATATTCTGAAAACTATGATAGATGGTGGGAAAATACAAACATGTTTCTTGCCCTTGGAAAATAGACACACCTATAAGCAGTTGAATGCAATGTGATAAGAACTAAAACTGAAGTATAAAAAATGTTTTGGGAGCATAAAGGAGGGAGTTACTAGCTCTATTTAGGGAAGTTGAGGACAGCTTCTCAGAGAAACTGATATTTAAATAATTTCTGAAGGCATTTTACCAAGGAATGAATGGGAAGAGCATTTCAGCCTGAGCAAATGTACTTAACATGAATGAGGACGGTGTGTTTGGAAAATTATGGCAATGTGATCAGCTAAGCTAGAGAGGACATTGGGAGTGAGAGTGAGGAAGAGGGTGTGAAAGCTGTCTCTAGGTGTGGCTGGAAGGAAAAGCTGGGACAAGATTATGAAAAATCATCTAGCTAAGGAGCTTAGACTTTATTGTACAGCAAGTGGAGTGTTTATGACCCCAAAAATAGAGTACAAGGTACATAATGATCTTAGCATATGATCTAATCATTAGAAATGCTCTTTGTCTTCCTTAATTACTTTTTGTTTTAAGCTGTGAAACCATGAGCAGTGTTAGATCTGTTTTTAGTTTTTCACTGTGGGTCAAGAGTTACTAGTGTGTATTGAAATCAATTTTGTGGGTGGAGAGCAACAACATAAAAAAGAACAGGATGGAATAAAACACAATAAAAACTACAAACTGCCATCATGTTTAGTAAGGGTAATATTTTGGGAAACCTTTATTTCAGTTACATATCTGCTAGTATATATATGGGTGCATTGGGTTCTAATATAAAATGTATTCTTACTTTGGGTCATAGTAAATAAAAACGCTTGGAAAAGACTATTAAATAATGTCTAAGTATGTCTCCTAATTCAAAGTTCCCATACTTATACTACCTTCCAATGATTGACTGATTTTTTGAAAGTAAATCTTATTAATTTAACTTATAGGCAGTTTGAAAAGATTCAATAGGTAGTCTTTGAATGGAATGTATGAAACGTTGAAGTTTGAGGTCTACCTATGTGTACTGACATAAAAAGGTGTCTTGATGTATTGTTAAGTAAAAAGCAAAATGCAGACACTATGTATAGTATGATTCCATTTGTGTAAATTCATATACTCACAACACACATACTTATAAATGCGCAATGCATAGAAAATACCAGGAACGAATATACAAAAAATTGTTTACAATAGTTAATTCAATGGAGAATGAAAGGAGAATGGATCCTGAGGAGTAAGGAAGTGGACTTTAAAATTTTTAAAAAGTATTTTTTATTATAATTTACATACAATAAAAATGCATGCATTTTAAGTATATACTTTCTTGAGTCTTGACTAGTACATACACTTTGTGTAACCAATAAGGTAGTCAAGATATAGGACATTTCCATCACACCCCCACCCCAAATAGCCTTGTGTCTTTTCCTGTTTAATCCCTGATCACCTTTGGTACCAGGCAACCAGTTATCTACTTTCTGTTACGATAGACCACTCTTTTTTTAGGATTTTGTATAAGTGGAGTCATACAGTATGTACTCTTTTGGGTCTGGCTTCTTTCATTCAATATGTTTTTGAGATCTAGCCATGTCATTGTGGGTATTAGTAGTTCAAACCTTTTTATTGCTATCACTGAGTATTAGCAGTTTGGTCCTCTTTATTGCTCTTCTATTTATTTTATTACTATTGTATGTCAATATGACAGTATTCTTTTTTATTATTTTTTTTATTGAGTTATTGATAGGTTACAATCTTGTGAAATTTCAATTGTACATTAATGTTTGTCAGTCATGTTGTAGGTGCACCACTTCACCCTTTGTGCCCACCCCCAACCCCACCTTTCCCCTGGTATCCACTAAACTGTTCTTGGTCCATAGTTTTAAATTCCTCATATGAGTGGAGTCATACACAGATTATCTTTCTCTCGCTGACTTATTTCACTTAACATAATTCTCTCAAGGTCCATCCATGTTATTGCAAATGGAATGATTTTGTTCTGTTTTGCAGCTGAGTAGTATTCCATTGTATATATGTACCACATCTTCTTTATCCATTCGTCTGTTGCTGGGCACTTAGGTTGCTTCCACGTCTTGGCTATTGTAAACAGTGCTGCAATAAACATTGGGGTGCACAGGACTTTTGGGATTGCTGACTTCAGGCTCTTTGGATAAATACCCAGTAGTGGGATGGCTGGATCGTATGGTAGTTCTATTTTCAGTTTTTTGAGGAATCTCCATACTGTTTTCCATAGTGGCTGCACCAGTTTGCATTCCCACCAGCAGTGTATGAGGGTTCCTTTTTCTCCGCAACCTCTCCAACATTTGTTGCTAATAGTTTTAGATATTTTTGTCATTCTAACGGGTGTAAGGTGATATCTTAGTGTAGTTTTGATTTGCATTTCCCTGATGATCAGCGATGATGAGCATCTTTTCATGTGCCTATTGGCCATCAGTATATCTTCTTTGGAGAAATGTCTGTTCATGTCTCCAGCCCATTTTTTGATTGGGTTGTTTGATGTTTTGTGGTTGAGTTGCGAGAGTTCTTTATATATTAAGGATATTAAGCCTTTGTCAATATGACAGTATTCTATTACAAGGATATACCACAATTTGTTTACTCATTAACCTGCTGATAGACATTTGTGTTATTTTCAGTTTTTGACTACTGTAAACAAAGCTGTTATGAACATTTGTATATATGTCTTTTTGTGAACCTATATTTTAATTTCCCTTGGGTAAATATCTTGGAGTGGGATGCTGGGTCATATGATAAATGTATGTTTAACTTTTAAGAAAATACTAAACTTTGTTTTCTAAAATGGTTGCACCATTTTAACTCCCCACTAGCACTGTATGAAAGTTGCTCCATATCTTTATTCCATAGTCTTGCCAGCATTTTGCTGTTGTCAAGTTTTCTTTCTAAGCCATTCTATTAGTTGCGTAGAGTTATCTCATTGTGGTTTCAATTTAATTTAACATACATATATATATTTTGAATACAAGTCCTTTGTCAGATATATGTATTGTGAATATTTTCTCTTAGTCTGTGGCTTTCTTAGTGGTAATGGTATCTTTTGAAGTACAGAGATTTTCAATTTTTATGAATCTTAATTTATCAAATATTTTATGGTTTGTGGTTTTTGTGTTTTATCTAAAAGATCTTTGCCTACCCTAAGTTTGTACAGATTTCTTTTTCCCTAGAAGTTTTAGCTTTTATTTTTAAGATTTTATTTTTTATTTTTCCTTATTCTCCCCAAAGCCACCCAGTACATAGTTGTATATTTTAGTTGTGGGTCCTTCTAGTTGTGGCACGTGGGATGCCACGGGGCCAGCTCCCTGGCTTTTACACATAGCTCTATGATTCATTTGAATTAATGTTTGTCTACAGTGTGAGGTACGGGTTGACCTTCATTTTTTACCAGTTGTTCCCGCACAACTTGTTGAAAACTTCATCTTTCTCCATAGAATTACTTTGGCATCTTTGCCAAAAATCATTTGACTAGGGGCCAGCTCCGGGGCCGAGTAGTTAAGTTCGAGTTCTCCCCTTCGGTGGCCCAGGGTTTTGCTGGTTCAGATCCTGGACGCGGACATGGCACCACTCACCAGGTCATGCTGAGGTGGCGTCCCACATGCCACAACTAGAAGGACCCACAACTAAAACTATACAACTATGTACCGGGGGGCTTTGGGGAGAAAAAGGAAAAAAATTAAAAAATCTTTAAAACAAACAAACAAACAAACAAAACCATTTGACTATATAGCTGTAGGCCTATTCCCGATCCTCTGTCCTGTTACAATGATCTATGTGATCTATATGTTTACCCTTATGCCAGTGCAACACTGTGATGATTCTTTTTTTTGTTTTAATTCTTGTCCCCAGAGCCCTCCAGTGCACAGTCGTATATTCTAGTTGTGAGTACCTCTGGTTGTGCTGTGTGGGACACTGCCTCAGCATGGCGGGATGAGTGGTGCCATGTCTGCGCCCAGGATCCGAACCGGTGAAACACGTAGCTGCCAAAGCAGAGTGCGTGAACTTAACCACTTGGCCACGTGGCCGGCCCCGCACTGATTCTTGTATCTGGATTCTCGAAATAAGATAGTGAAAATTCTCCGCCTTAGTTCTTAACTTTCTAAGTTGTTTTGGCTCTTCTAGGGGCTTTGTATTTCCATATGCATTTATATATCAGGCTGTTGATTTCTACAAAAAAGCCTGCTTAGATTTTCTTTTTTGTGAGGAAGACTGGCCCTGAGCTAACATCTGTGCCAATCTTCCTCCATTTCGAATGTGGGATGCCACCTCAGCATGGCTCAGTGAGCAATGTGTAAGTCCGTTCCTGGGATCCGAACCTGTGAACCCCAGGTTGCCGAAGTGGAGTGTGCAAACTTAACCATTATGCCACTGCGCCGGCCCCACCTGCTCAGATTTTGATTGGGATTGCACTGAATGTATGGATCAATTCAGCAGAACTGACCTTTTAGCAATATTAAATCTTTCAATACATAAACATGGTATATCTCTCTTTTTATTGGGGTCTACTTTAATTTCTCTCAGCAGTGTTAAATTTATTTCAAAGTATGCCATGGTTTTTGATGCTATTATAAATGTTTTAAATTGTTTTGTATTTCAATTTCTGGTTATTGCTAGCATATGGAAATGAAATTGATTTTAGTGTACTGACTTTGTATCTTGCAACTTTGGTAAACTCAGATCTGTTGTTTTTTTATAGATCCCTCATGATTTTCTATGTAAGTAAAGAAGTCAAGGCAGTTTTTTTTCCTTCCTTTCCAATCTGTATATTTTTAATTTCTTTTTCTTGCCCTATTGTATTGGCTAGGACTTCTAGGATGATAACAGACGTGGTGAGAGTGTAACACTTCTCTTGTTGTTCACTTGTTCTTGATCTTAGCAGAAAAGCATACAATCTTTAACCATTAAACATGATGTTAGCTGTAGGTTTTACTTAGATGTCCTTTATTGAATTGTGGAATTCCCCTTGTATGCCTAGTTTTCTGAGAGTTTTTATCATGAGTGAGTACTGATTTTTTTTTGTATTCTTTTTTCTGCTTCTATTGGGATAATTATTGCTTTTTCTTTATACTGTTAATATGGTGTATTCTATTTATTGATTTTTGAATGTCAAACTAACCTTAAATTCCAGGGGTAAATCTCATTTGGTCATGGTGTATTACCCCTTTTAAACATTACTGGATTTGACTTACTGGTATTTATTAAGAATTTTTGCTCATGAGGAAATGTTTTTCTATTGTTTTCTTATAACATCTTTGTCTGGTTTTGGTATCAAGGTAATGATTGTCTCATAAACATTAGTTGTGATGTGTTTTTTCTCTTCTGTTTTTTAAGAGAGTTTGTATAGGATTTCTATTATTTCTTCCTAAAATGTCTGATCAACAATGAAGTCACCTGGGCCTAGAGCTTTCTTTGTGGTAAGGTTTTCAGTTATGAATTCAATTCTTTTAATAGATATAGGGCTATTCAAATTTTCTATCTCTTCTTGAATTATTTTTGCTAAATTGTGTACATCAATGACCATTAAAGTTATTGAATTTGTTGGCATAATGTTGTTAGTAAATGGAGATGTGCACTTTTGCTTTTCATTTTATACTCTTTGAAGTTTTTGCATAGTATATGTAGGGTCCTGAAATTGGAGAATTTTGGGAAATGGCCAAATTAAGTTAAATGATTAGACAAATATAAATCTTGTATTATTCAACAATTGTTATTGCCAACTATGTGAAGGACATTGTGCTGAGTGCTGAAAAAGCAAAGTTCTCACCTTCATGGAGCTCACGGTTTAGTAGGAGATATCTGAACTACAGTAATACATTAGGTACAATGAAAAGGTATAACAGAAGCAAACGGAAGGATTAGAGAAAATTTATCAAAGTAAAAGTCACAGAGGAGATATTATTTGAGCTGATGTCAGTTTGCCAAATTGGCAGGCTAGGGGAGAGTGTCTAAGGTACAAGGTTTAATGAATATAGAGGTATGAAGAATATGAAGATCATGGACAATTCAGGGAACCATAAGTAGTTGAGGATTACCAAAATTTTAAGGGAAAGTTTGCTGTTTTTTTTTTTTTTTAAATCTTCGATCTCTTTCTATGGATTTAATATACATATCTATCTATATATCAAAGCATCCTATAGTAATGGATCATTAATCATTTTCTATTGGTAGACATTCATGTTGTTTCCATTTTTTCACTAGTATAAACAATGCTGTGATAAACATTTTTGTACATACTTTTTTGTGCATGTAAGAATTTCTCTAAAATACCTATTAGCATATTTGCTACATTGAAGGTTATGTACAATATTTTGATCAGTTCTACTAATTTCCGTTCCAAAATGCTAATTTACATTTCTGCCAACAGTGTATGAGAGTAGCTGATCCTTGCCAGGGATGGATATTATAATTCTTTTTGAATTTTAAGATACCACTTTTCTACATACAGTAGACAAATGAGAGACAGGTTTTCAACCAGTCAATATAAGGAAATTATGAAGACCATTGCTGTCGTAGTCAGACGAGTTCGTACATCGGTTTTGCCTTTGCTAACCGTGCTAACTAAATAGTTTTTAAGTGAGAGTTTAAATGTGACAAGTTTACATTTGAGTGTACAAGGAATATATTTACGGAGACAATTCAGTAGGATTTATCATAATAATAGAACTGGGAATAAATAGCAGCCATTAAATAGTTCATTATCTTTCCCGAATTTGTCAGGAATTGAGATGATCCCACTTAAGAGTTTAACAGGGTCAAATTTTCCAAAATGATAACTAGAATAAACATGGAAAGTGCGACAGCCCACTTCAACAGATGCCGTTCTGAAAGGTCCCAGATAAAAGGGTGCTATTAGGCAATTAACTCAGGCTGGGTATTATTAAAATTTAGGCTCTGGAGGGTTAAAATTCACCATGTTTACTACTGGATCATCCATTTCCTGTAGGTACCCAATTTGGGAGCACCGACGGGCAGATGCTCCTTTTCCGTTTGGCAACTATGATGAAAAAGTGACTGCTAAAAGAAAAATATTCGCCAGATGGCTCTTGTCCTCCGAGAGAACTGCAGGCACCTGCCGGGAGCGAGACAGCACTGCTCTTCTTTATCTCCCGGGGATGAAGGTTTCCATAACGTGAAGCACGCGCGGGGAGGGCATTTTTGCCATTACCCAAGATGGCGAGGCGCGCAGCTTCATGTTTCCAGGTTTCAACATGGCTCCCCGAACCCGCGCCGGCCGAGGTTAATCTCAGGAACCAAGCCAACTCGCGCGGAAGTAGCGTCAGCGGAAGTTGAGCGTATCGCAACTCCCCGCTCCCCTGTCCGGCCCGCTTCCTACGCCCCGCCCCCGGTGGCGCGGAGAGCAGAGCCAAGATGGCGGCTGAGTTGGAGTACGAGTCTGTCCTGTGTGTGAAGCCCGACGTCAGCGTCTACCGGATTCCGCCCCGAGCCTCCAACCGCGGTTACAGGTACTAAGTCCGAGGCACTGCAGCGTACGCGTACTTGGTTGGGGATGACACTTTCTTCCTCAGGTAGCACGCCTCCCGTCCCTGCCACTGCCACCTCTGGGTTGTCACCTTGCTAGCCTCCCTACCTGGGTTGTTATAACCCTCCTCTCCTGCTCTTCCTCCACTATGAGCTGCCATCATCCTTGTTTCCGCTGCTTTAAAAAATTACCATCCAGCATCCTCCCCCCCGTCCTCCCCCGGACCCCTCTGGGTTGTCCATCTGCTCCCTGTCATCCACATCCTGTCGTGCCCGCTCCATCGCCAGTCACCTTTCGTTTGCTGTTCCCTGCGTCCTTCAGCTTATCACTCTCACCCCCCACCCCCCCATTGCTAATACCCCATGCACGTTTGTGGGTAATCCTTGTGTTGTTGGTCATTCTGCATGAGCTAATTTATCTTTTGTGCTGTTGTCAGTCTTGCCACCAAATATCATCATCCACCCTTTGGTTTTCCTTTCAGCTCTTTTGCCAGTGGGCAAAGGTTATGATCATAAGTTTTCCAATGGTTGTCCAGTCTGATTCTTGTCAATATTTTCTTGGTGATTATCTAGTATTTTCTATCTTCCTTCCCTCCCTCTCCTCTCTTAACCTCTCCTATAGCTTTTCCTTCCAGAGTTAATGCAGCATTTTCTCTGTAGGGCTAACAAACCACCTTGTAATGTAATGACTGTGAGAGTCTGAAGATGCTGTAGGAAGTCTTGAAATCATGTAGTCGAAAGACTTAATGTGTAACTGACTGGGTTACATGTTAAATAATATGAGTATGAGCCCTGGCAACTTAAGAACTGTATGATTTGGGACAAATCTCTTAAGCTCTGCAAGCCTCAGTGTTCTCATCTGTAAAATAGGAAAAAAGAAGTTAATGATAATAAAACCTGCTCTCTTTATGTACCCCACAGAAGTTTTTGGAGGATTCAATGAAATCATATAATAAATGTGAAAGGATTTAGGAAGCAGTAAAGCAGTTTATAAATATATGATACTGTTCTTATTCCTCTCTCTGAGCCACATCACCATCCTGATTTTCCTCTTGGCATTTACTACCTTGGCTGAAAGGTTATCCTCTCCCTATGCCTGTTGTTTTGCCTCCTTACCAGAGGTTCATTCATCTTGAATCGATATCTTTGTGCTTGCTGACCTGTGCACTAGACCCTGTGGGTTGTGCCTTTTGTCAAAGAAGTAGTCCTAATTTCAAGCTTTCAATCAGACCCCAAATTGACTGTGAATGGGAATCTACACGCTTTTTGATGGTAGTCACAGGTACTAATATGTGTGGCTCATCTGAGACATCACTGTTTTTGGGAAGGCCTCCTTGACCCTTCCAGTCTGGCTTGGGTATGCTCTCTGTGTGCTTCCATAGCACCTATGCTTGTGTCTCTCACAGTGGTCTTCCTTCTGTGTCGTAGTTGATTGCTTGGTCTCCTGTTTCTCCAGTCTAGACTATGAACAGCTTGAGGTCTTCTTTAACTTTATGTTCCCAGAGTCTAGCACAGTGTCTGGCACATAGTGGGCACTCTGTAAATGTTAACTGAAAGAAGAAATAAGTAGATTACATTTAATCACATAAATTAGCATTGATTGAACTGTTGAATAAGGTAAAATAGCTCATGACTTTCAACTTTAAGTGTTAAGACTTCCTAAAGGATTTGATATACATTGAAGTGGGGTTCTCTTCTTTTTCTTCGACTTCAGGCTTTTTAAAAGACCTTCCTTCTCTTACCCATCTGCATTCTCTGCCTTCACTTCCTAGTTTATCCACAGCCTTTATCCTTATGTCAGTTAACTGCACTGAGCCATCAAAGCAATTTCTTAATTTTCCTCTTTTATTCTTTTTTCTCATTATCCTTCTATGTTTTCCATGCTTATTATTGACATTTCTTATCCTCCAAGAGGCATTTTTATCATCAACCGCTCTTCTCTTAGTATGAGTGAAGAGAACAGAGCAAAGTTTGAATCGTGATCTCATTTATTTGCTGGATTACCTTTGGTGGATTACCTTTGGCAAGTCACTTAACTCTTTTGGACTTTAGTTTCCTCATCTATAAAAATGGATATAATACTACTTAGTTTGCAAGATCCTCTCACTTAATTTTTCACGAGAATGGGCATAATGCCTGGCATGTAATAGATACTTGATAAATACTACTTTTCTTTCTGTCTGCGTAATCTTTCTTGTTGTTTAGCAGAACCCATTTTACCTTATGAGCACAATTTATTCTTTAGGCTGACATTAAAGGAGAAACTGGGCTTTTTAGGAAGCAGGCGAAATCCTTTCATTGAATGGCTAGTAAGATCAGAGGGAATAAATGACTTTGATTCACCTAGTGTAAGCTCTTGCTTCCCAGACTTTCACTGACCAGACTTATGGAAGGAAAATTTAGGTTGATGAGAAAATTAAAAATGATTGGAAAATGGTTTCCCAACTTATAAAACTGTTTTTTTATTCATCACTACATTCCTCCCCAGCTAAATTAATATTAAACTGTATAGTGTGTTTTTATGTGATAAAAAGAATGCTGGACTTTGAAGTTAGGCATTAATATTTATCATGTTATTGTCATTTCCTTCATTTAGAGAGAGAGAGAGAGATGACAGGCTTTTCATGCCTATTGCATATGGCTGCTGTAAGGATTTATTGCTAAGGCAAATGAAAATATGAGGCCAGTTTAGAGTATTGTCAGAAGATCAGCAAAACCAGGAGTTATTTAGGCTGGGTGTTAAGAGTGGGAGAGGAACTAAGGCTGAGGGCTGAGCAAAACTGCTGCCATGAATATCCATTCACTTACTGAGAATTTGTTAAATATTGGTCACTAGACACACACGATAAGACGACAAGGAAGCTGTCCAAAGAAACACACATTGTAGGTTCATTCTTAATATTTTCAATAACCATTTACACAGTGTCTACCTCTTGATAGTATGGTAGAATAAGTAGTGAGTCATTTAAAAAAATTTAATGGGCAGAGGACCTCTAGAGTGCTCTAATCTGGATCAGATTCAGGTACTTGAGTCCCTCAGGGCAGGGCAGCAAGAGAGAAGGCATGACAAGGATTTATCTTAACAAATCCTCTTCAAAATCTATGCTGATTTTAATTTTCACTCTCTTCCTTTCCACCTTTTGCTTACCCCCTTGTTAAATTCATTCTTGTTCAGATAAACCTGATTGTTTCCTTTCTAACCTGCGAATATTAGTCTTCAGGTTCCTAAAGGATGAGCTATTAATGACTTTTACTTTGCATTCCCTTTTCCACACTCCTGGCAAAACAAGATCACAAATGTGATGTTTTGTAAAATTGGTCATATTTGAATAATGTCTTAGATGTCATTCAAATTCATTTATAACACAGATTATAAACATTCAGTGTTTTATAATGCTTCCATGCACTTTTGTATTTCTAGCCCACATTTCTTTCCTGAACTCTAGACTCCTATATTCAGCTACGTACTCTTTATCTTCTCTTGAAAGTCTGCTAGACTTCGCAAACTCAGCATATCCAAAACTGAACTCCTGACCTTTCTTCCCAGACATTCTCTCCTTATAGCTTTCCTCATCTCAATTATTGGCGACTCCTTTGCTCAGACTAAAAACGTTGTAGTCATCCTTGTCTTCTCTCTTTTTTGTCTACCTCACATCCAGTCCATTAGAAAATCCTGCTGCTTTAAATTTGAGTGTATCCAGAATCGAGACACTTCTGCTACTCTCTTCCTAGTTGTCATCATGACTCTCCTAGATTACTGCTGTAGTCTCCTAACTAATCCCTCTGCTTCAGCACTCATATCCCTACCTCTCTTCTACACACAGCAGACAAAGTAATCCTTTTTTAAAATAAAAAGGAGACCATGTCACATCTCTGCTGAAAACCTGTAATGCCTTCTTTCTCACTCAAAGTAAAAGCCAAAGTTCTTAGCATGGCCTACGAGGTCCTATGTGATCCAGCCTTCTGTTCTCTCTCCCACCTCCTCTCTTACTTTATCCTAATCACAGTGGCTTCCCTGCTTGAGGGCCAACATGCCAGGCATTTGCCTACCTTAGCCCCTTTGCGCTGCATGGTCCTTGATTTGGAACGCTTTTCCCCCAGATCTCTGCATAGGTAACTCTTGCTTCCTTGACATTTTTGCTCTTATTTCACCTTAATAAAGTGACTACTCTCTTGAATGCTGCAACCTGTTCACTGTCCCGCTACCTTCCCAGTCTCCCTTTTCTGTCTCTGCATTTTCTTTTTACTTTAGCACTTAATCACCTTCTGAGATAGGAATTATTTTACTTATTTATTATGTTTTTTTTTTGTCTACTGTTTAGAAGGTAAGCCTCATGAAGGCAGGAATCTTGATTGTTGGCTATTGTATACCAAGCACCTAGAATAGTGCCTGTGACTTCATACACACTCTATAATATTGGTTGAATTCAATGAAAGATAGTAATATGTTTAGGGATTTGGGAAGGCTTCTATTACCCAGTATATTTCATTTAGTAGACTTTATTGTTATCTGATCAGTAAAACACTATTATATAAAATATTATCTACAGTATGGAAATAATATCATTATGACAGTTTTTTTTTAATTGCTTTTATTTGTACTTATACATGTTTTTATTGATGTTTATTGGAATCCAAAATCCTCAGGTAGTAACATGGTCTTCTATTTGCTTTGGACTGTATATAACATGAGGCGTCTATATTGAAGGGAGCATGAGTTATCCTTGTTGGTTGTTTAATAGGTAGAAAGAATAAGCAATCCAGGACAGGGAAATAGAAATATGGCAAATGATTCTGTGTAGCTTCTTAGTATATTAAAGATGTGGACCCTAGGCCTGAGGCTTCCCATTTTCCTATCCTAGGGCATCTGACTGGAAGTTAGATCAGCCTGATTGGACTGGTCGTCTCCGAATCACTTCTAAAGGGAAGATTGCTTATATCAAACTCGAGGATAAAGTTTCAGGTAATCTTTGCTGGTGACCTTCTAACATATTCAGGATATTGGTTCAGTGTGCTTTTAAAAACACCTTCAAGTACTTAAAGTGACTGGAATGGAAATACTTGTTAATTGGAGTTTTAGGTTTTTGCTTCCTTTGCTCAAAGTCTTTTTTTTCCTGTCAGGGGAGCTCTTTGCTCAGGCACCAGTAGAACAATATCCTGGTATTGCTGTGGAGACAGTGACAGATTCCAGCCGCTACTTTGTAATCCGGATCCAGGATGGTACTGGTAAGACATCTGGAATTTTGAATGGGATGAGATTAGGAAAATAGGTAATGTACTTCAATGAAAGTGTGACCCAATTGCATGTATCTTACTTTAGTTTACTAAATTTTTCCTCCCCTTTCACCAAAGTTAATATAGTTGCTAAAGGAGAAGGATTAAATGTTATTTGTAATAGATACTGACACGAGTTCAAGACATGGTAATTAATGGGTAGACATAAATAAATCAAAATGCATATGTAACAAAAGAATGAACACATATTGCCTATTCATTCTTTATGGTGGTTTTATGGTGGGGCTGTCTTAAATCATCTATGTCTGGGTAATCCTTCTCTATTTTTCCTCCATAGTCTATACCAGAGGTCAGCAAACTTTTTCTGTAAAGACACAGATAGTAAATATTTTAGGTTTGCGGGTCAGGTGGTTTCTATTGCATCTACTCAGTTCTGCTATTGTAGTGTGAATGCAGCCATAGATAATATGTAAACAAATTGGCGTGGCTGTGTTCTAGTAAAATTTTATTTACAAACACAAGCTATGGCAGTATTTGGCCCATGTTTGGGCCAGCTGTATGTAGTTTGCGGACCCCTAGTCTTTGAGAAAATGGTTCACATTCACAGATTTTATCTAGTTAGGGTAACTGTTAGATTTTCATTGGGTAGGATTTTTCCTAAGGGACACTTCTTATTCTGAGTATTCCTTCCTATCTTTTTCACAGGGCGTAGTGCTTTCATTGGCATTGGCTTCACAGATCGGGGTGATGCCTTTGATTTTAACGTCTCCTTGCAAGATCACTTCAAGTGAGTGAAGCTTGTTCTTGGTTACCAGGTTAAATGGTTTTGAGAATGCTACTTCTCAATTGAGTGGACACTCTCTCTTTTACCTCCTGCTTTCTTTATTTGGTAAACTAGTTCATTGTGAATAGAAGTCTTCCCAGTCACTCTGTTTCCTTACGTTGTCTTTCTATCTATTCTATCCTTTCCTTATAGCCCGGCATATGTTTTAGATCCCTTGTGCAGTGGTTTGAGATGATGCTCTTGTTTACGCCTCTGGGGAATTTGCCCTTACTTTTAGGTGGCTGAGAGAGGCATCCAATCACAGCAGGATGGTATGTGAAGTGTGTGGGGAGTTATATGCCAATTTTATTACTTCACGTAGCTGACATGTTTTGTGCTTACTGCAACTTTTCTTCAGCCCACCTGATTCTGATGCAGCTTTGGTGGACAGCACCATGCACACTGTCAACTTCCTACCTCAAGGACAGACATACTTCTACTTTTTTGCCTCAGGACTGTAAAATTTTGGAAGACCACTCAGCACAGGGGTGCAGCCTTAAAGGACTGAAGAATTAACACGGCCTCGGGGCAGCCCTCAAGCATGGGGGATGGAAGTTGGTGGCTAAATGCCCTCCTTTGGAGGGACAACTTTAATATGCATTTTGTGTGGTTCCTCAGTGGTATTGAACCCCACTTGCCCTTTTTCTTGACTTTTCTTCCTTTCTTTTCTCACTCTTCACGTTCCCCCACTCTGCTTTGTGGAGTTCTGTTTCACATAAATTAGCTATACTCAAATATGTGTGTCAGACTGTGCTTTCAAGGAATCTCAAATTAAGATAAGTTACTCTTTTACTGAAGGTGGGTAAAGCAGGAATCTGAGATTTCCAAAGAATGTCAGGAAATGGATACTCGTCCTAAGTTGGATCTGGGCTTCAAGGAGGGACAGACTATCACGTTGAGTATTGGGGTGAGTATGGTTTTCTTCCCCCACCCGGTCCTCCACCCCCACTGTATTTCCATATGCCATGACTTCTCTTTTTCTCTCCCTCTCCCTCTCTTTTTTCTTTGTAGAACATTACAACCAAGAAGGGAGGTGCTTCTAAGCCCAAGACTGCAGGGGCTGGGGGCCTAAGCTTACTCCCACCTCCACCTGGAGGCAAAGTCACTATTCCCCCACCGTCCTCCTCAGTTGCCATCAGCAATCATGTCACTCCACCACCCATTCCAAAATCTAACCATGGAGGTAGTGATGCAGGTAAATCTCTCTAGTACTTTTAACTTTGAGAAATCATATTTTAGATTTTAACACTTATTTGCCAAGGAGACTGTTGATGTTTTTGCTATTAAATGGCACTTGGTACTGACAAGGTGATTCTGGCAGCCTCTAGCAAGGATCAGAGCTTTTCTAGTGAACCAAGAGTCTTGGTATCTGGTAGGTTCTTTGGCAGAAAATGGGTGGATATTAAGAAAGACTGTTTCCTTCATTGTATCTTGGTTAGGTGCAAGTATTCCTGAGAGTGAGATGGACCAAGATTTCAGTCATGGCTCTGCTACATTACATGTGAATGTGCTTAGTAACGCTGCTTAAGTTCTTTGAGTCTCAGTCTACTTATCTGCAAATGGAGATGTAAAACTACCGCAGGGTTGTGAAGGTTAGATTGTGCCATGCCCCAGAGGACAGTACTTGGAAAATAGTAGCCGTTCAGTAAATGTTATTTCGTAATCCTTTCGATTTCTTCACAAGGGCAATTGGGAGAAAATGAGACAACATCTCATTTGTCCATATATTTTTGTTCTTCCTTACTATGGTGGGAAAAAGAATAAATAATAGTTATTTCCATTTAAAGAATGAGAACATTAGAACTTGGAAAGAAATTTTCTTAAGATCAGAGAACTAAATATTACAATCTGGGAGTTTTAACTTAATGTATTGGATGATATAGATAATTCGTATAATTGATTGCTAAGAGTAAACTTTCTGGAATTTTTGAGGTAAAAGTGATTAAAGCCTACTTCTTTTGGTAAGTGTTGCCAGAAGACACTGGAGATAGTATTTAGATTTATTTTTTATTTTGAGATAATTGTAGATTCACAAGCAGTTGTAAAAAATAATGCAAAGAAATTCTGTGTTCCCTTTATCCAGTTTCCCTCAATGGTAACATTTTCAAAACTATAGTCAAATATCACAACCAGGAATTGGACATTGATATCATCTACCAGTCTTACCGGTTTACTTATTCTCATTTCTGTGTATATGTGTATTTAGTTCAATGCACTTCTATCACGTGTAGCTTCCTAGATCTGCCACCATGGTCAGGATACAGTTCCATCACTACAGGGATCTTTCGTGCTACTGTTTTATAATCACAGCTCCCTCCCTCCTAGCCTCTTTCCCTTCTGCCCAATTGTCCATCCTTCTGGGTCCCTAACCCTTGGCAATCACTAATTTGTTCTCCATCTCTATTATTTTGTCATTTTAGGAATATTGTATAAATAGCGTATAGTATAAACCTTTTGGGATTGGCTTTTTTAACTCAGCATAACTCCCTTGAGATTCATTTAAATTGTTGTTTATATCAATAGTTTGTTTCTATTTATTGTTGAGTAGTAGTCCATAGTATGGATCACAGTGTGTTTAACCATCATCCATGGAAAGACTTCGAGGTTGTTTCCAGTTTTTGGCTATTACAAATAAAGCTGCTGTGAACATTTGTGTATAGATTTTTGTTGTGAACATAAGTTTTCATTTCTAAGTTTTTTATTATGTTTCCCCTTTTCTTTTTTCTTTTCATACCTTATATTCAGATATCCTTTTAGATTTGGATTCTCCTGCTCTTGTCACGACACCAGCAACGGCTCCAGTTTCTGCAAGCAGTGACTTGTGGGGAGACTTTAGCACTGCATCTAGGTATGAGCATAGTGAAACCAGCATACTCTCAATCAGGGTACAGGCACACCTCATTTTATTGCGCATTGCAGATATTACATTTTTTACAAGACCCCCACCATCAAAAAGATTATGACTTGCTGAAGGTTCAGATGATGGTTAGCATTTTTTAACAGTAAAGTATTTTTAAATTAAGATATTTACATTGTTTTTTTAGACATAATGCTATTGCATACTTAATAGACTACAGTATAGTGTAAACTTTTATATTTTATTTGGGAAATGAAAAAATTCCCGTGACTTGCTTTATTGTGATATTTGGTTTATTGCGGTGGTCTGGAACTGAAGCTGCAATATCTCCAAGGTCTGCCTGTATGGATGGTATGTACAGTCAAATGAAATCTTTGATCTGGGAAGACAGGGCATTTGCAGGTCACATAGAGTCTTTGGCAGGAATTCTAGGTAAGGAAGTATAGGAGTTCTGGTGATGGTGGGATAAGAAAGCTGTAGGATGGAGTTTGAGTGAGCTCTTTCAGGCTTTGCTAAGTAGAATTGCTGTGATGTGTAGTTTCAGAAATTCTGGGCAGTGATTTCTTGGAAACTATTAAAAATGGAGTAGCTATCCTAATATGCCGTTGACTTTCTCTCTATTCTCTTGTCTTGCAGCTCTGTTCCAAACCAGGCACCACAGCCATCCAACTGGGTCCAGTTCTGAATAGCATTGACAGGACATTAAGGACAGACTTGAAGAATAAAAATGACCTTGAGGGCACCAATCTGTGAGGGAACCACACATTCCTTCCCTTCCCTCCCCAGAACCACAATTACTGGACAGTCTTTTTCATGGCTTCTCCATTGCATTCAAGCTGGTTTATGTCACTCCCCTATGTTGTTATGTGCTGTGCAGCCAAGAAAGTATCTCTTATCTCCTGTTCACTGTCTAGGCAGAGGAATGGTGGGTCTTATCATACTTGTGGCTGACTGTGCAGGCCTCAAAAGGCCAGGGTCTCTTTGATAAGGAAATGACCTCTAAAATTTTTTTCCAGCTTTTAAATTCTTAGACGTATTTCAAAATCATCTCATGACCCTTGTGTTCCTCTTTGTGAAGCCCTATTTAGCAATTTCAGGGGGAGATAAAAACCTTGAAATTTCTTTTTCCATTAACCCAAGACTCTAAGAGTGGACAAGAGTGACTTCAGTGTTTACAAATTCAGAATTTTGATAGGGATAGGTATGAAGAACGACCTGTTTTCCTGGGTCTCTGCTACATCTCTTCCTTCAGGCTTATCCTATTCAGTGAACATCCACTGCTGGGTGCACCTCCATCACCCTCTCATGTGTTTACGTGTCTCTTCCTATGATAAGAGGGTTGTGTTGGTGGCGCCTCCACTATTCTTTTGTTTGTTGAATAGTGCAAGTCTTTGATCAGTGGATCTCTTGGATGAAGGAGGTTCAAGGGGCTGTGTTTTCCAAGTTATATTCTAGAGAAGCATTTATTTTCGTGCAGCTTCATCTAGATGCTGTGTTTGAAGCACGGCTTTACTTGGTATTTGCCCCATTATTTGACCTAAAGTTGAAGGGTTTAGGGTTTTTAACCTAATTTGTAGAGCAGAGAGGTTGTGAAAGCACTTAACTCTTGTTCAGTACCCACGTTGCCTTGCTGCCTGGGTATCTGGCCCCTTTCCGTAAACATATTTTTCAATCCATCTAGCTCTTCAGTAGAAAGCTGCTAGTACATGTGTTGTCATTTTTGAAGGAAGCTGGGGAGTCACAGCTTTAACTGTGATAGGTTTTGCCCAAGTGATGGCTTTGGTACCCATTTCCCAGGGTATGTCAAAAGCAAGTTGATCTCCCATCACATTTCTTTCCTTTTGCCCCACCATTCCTTTTACAATACTGTGAAGAGAGGTCCCTTTCTTAGATGAATGGGCACTATCTGTTTTGTTTGTTAAACGGGCAACTTTGAGGATGAAATGGGAGGATATCATTTCTTCCCTTAGCACCTATTTGGGAGTGTACAATCTGGCTAAAGGGAATCCTTACATTTAGTTTCAAAATACGTTCTTTCTCCCGGATTTTCTTCTCGACTCTTTAGCTTTGGGTCCATTATTTTTCATTGCCCTCTGTTGCAGGCAGCTCTATTCTTACAGAGCCTTGGCAGGACGTTTTAAAATTCCAATAGAAAACACTAAAAGGAAAGTCTATAGAATCACTAGTGACTGACTACTGAGAACCTGTTTTCTCAATCTTCCTCCATGTTGTGTTCTTTGTATTCTCAAGATGATAATATATTATGTATTTGAATTGCTGAAAAATTGAAAATGAAGTTTAAGATATATGTATATAAAGCGTATGCTGTATTGGTGCAATAATGGTAATTAAAAATATGGAAAAAGGTAGTGTCTCTTTTAATTTGCCTATTTCATTACTTTTTTAATTTGATTGACCTAATATAAAATGGGCCAGTAGGTAATAAAAGGATATTTTGTATCTATTACTCTTTCTCAAGAAATAGAGCTTTTAAGTTGAAGCTAGACCTCTGTGCTCATGGTTCTAAACCCACAGAGCTCACCCTATAGAGATCATTTATATTCATTACTTATTTGCTGATATAGTTAATTTCATTTGCTTCAAATTCTCTTCATAATGTAGGCTACCTCTCACACCCCAGAACTATAATCAGCATAAATGAAGGGAATCAGTATAAAAGAGAGAACTAAAGTCAGAGTCAGAGACTTTGGAAGCCAGAAAGATCTTGGAGTTCTTCAGTGATTCTTACAGGAGATAAATCAGAAAGATATGGGTGCTTGCTCTTTTTTTTTTTTTTTAAAGTAATGCATATGCTCTCTCCAGAGATTCTGCTGTGCCTCCCCTGTTGGCTCTCCGAGGGCGGGTCCTAGATGGCTTCCCCAGCCGTGGCCTTTCTTATCATTACTAAGGTTGTGAGACACTATCATTGATAGAAATATATCCTGAACCATAGATTTTGTTAGGGGAAAAATGTGGACAGTCATTTTGTAGCTCAGCCCCCCAGTTGTACATTGATCTGCCTTCACAATCGAATGGGAACCTTTATTATTCCTCACTGTCTCCATTCTGATAACCTTCTAGGTAGTTGGCTTTCCTCTAGCTTTCTCAGCTCCAATTCAGTTTATGTATTGCCACCACAGTAATCTTCCTAAAACCAAGCCCTGCTCATGCCCTTTCTTACCTTACTCATTGCCGTTAATGATTTTCCTTTGCTTACAGAATAAAGTCCACAGTACCATTTCATCCTTAACACTCAGTTTTCCCTTTTACTCACAACATGCTCCAGCAAACCAGAGTACTAGTCGTTCTTCAATTGCCATCAGCACCATGAGCATCGAATGCTTGCTAAAATTCCTTCTGCCTAGAATACCTTCCCTTCTGTTGACATCCTTCTCATCCTATAAAGCTAGCTCAAATACCACTTCGAGGAATGTTACCTATCCACTCAGTCTGAAAGATGATCTCCTTTTGTTTGGGTTGCTGTTGAAACTCTTTTCCTTATTAGTTTGTAAGCTCTTTGAATTTGAAGACCATGTTTTCATTTTTATCTACTCACTACTTCCCATATACCTTTCTAGACAGTAGAGGCTCATTAAATACTTGTTCTGTTTGTTTATTGAGGGAAAATTTGTTTATAGTATAAATTTCAGGTGTACATCATTATATTTCAATTTCTGTGCAGACAACATTGTAGACCCAAAGTCTAATTATCCATCATGGTACACATGTGCCCTCATACTCCTTTTGCCATCACCCTGACTCCTCCCTCTTGGTAACCATCATTCTAATTTGTATATCTATGTGTTTGTTTGTTGTTTTTATATTCCACATATAAGTGAAATCATACAGTATTTGGCTTTCCCCGTCTGACTTATTTCGCTTAGCATAAAACCCTCAAGGTCCATGCATGTCGCAATTGGCAAGATTTCATCTTTTTTTGTGGCTGAGTAGTATTGCGTTGTATGTATATACTACATCTCCTTTATCCATTCTTGTGTCGATGGGCACTTAGGTTGTTTCCAAGTCTTGGCTATTGTAAATAATGCTGCAATGAACACTGGGGTGCAAATATCTTTTCAAATTAGTCTTTTTGTGTTCTTTGGATAAATACCAAGAAGTGGAATAGCTGGATCATATGATAGTTCTATTTGAAATTTGTTGAGGAAACTCCATACTGTTTTCCATAGTGGCTGCACCAGTTTACATTCCCACCAGCAGTGTATGAGTGTTCCCTTTTCTACACATCATCTCCAACACTTATTTCCTGTCTTTATAACAATAGCTGTTCTGATGGGCATGAGGTGATATCTCGTTTTAATTTTGAATTACATTTCCCTAATAATTAGTGGTGTTGAACATGTTTTCATGTGCCTTTTGGCCATCTGTATATCTTCTTTGTAAAAATGCCTGTTCAGATCCTTTGCCCATTTTTTAATTGGGTGGGTTGTTTTTTGTTGTTGAGCTGTATTGTGAGTTTTTTAAAATATATTTTGGATATTAACCCCTTATCAGATATATGATTTACAAATATCTTCTCTCAATTGTTACGTTGTCTTTTCATTTTGTTGATGGTTTCCTTGGTTGTGCAGAAGATTTTTAGGTCAATGTAGTCCCATTTGTTTATTTTTTCTTTCGTTTCCCTTGCCTGGGGAGACATGATATTCAAGAAGATACTGCAAAGACCAATATCAAAGACCATACTGCTTATGTTTTCTTCTAGGAATTTTATGGTTTCAGGTCTTACATCCAAGTCTTTAGTCCATTTTGAGTTAATTTTTGTCTGTGGTGTAAGATAATGGTCTACTTTCATTCTTTTGTATTCTTTTGTGGCTGTCCAGTTTTCCCAACACCATTTATTGAAGAGACTTTCATTTCTCCATTGTATGTTCTTGGCTCCTTTGTCAAAAATTAGCTGTCTATAAATGTGTGTGTGTATTTCTGAGCTCTGAATTCTTTTCCATTGCTGTGTGTGTCTTTGTACCAGTACCATGCTGTTTTGATTACTATAGCTTTGTAGTGTATTTCAAAATCTGGGAGTGTGATAGCTCCAGCTTTGTTCCTTTTTTCCTCAGGATTGCTTTGACTATTAGGGGTCTTTTGATCCATATAATTTTTAGAATTCTTTGTTCTAGTTCTATAAAAAATGTAATTGGGACTTTGATAGGGATTGCATTGAATCTGTAGATTGCTTTAGGAAGTATAGATGTTTTAACTATGTTAATTCTTCCAATAGAAATGCAACTGATTTTTCTATGTTGATTTGTACCCTGCAACTTTACTGTATTCATTATTTCTAATAGCTTTTTGGTGAATTCTTCAGGGTTTTCTATATATAAAATCATGTCATCCACAAATAGTGACAGCTTTACTTCTTCCTTTCCAATTTTTTTCCCATCTTTTGTTTCTTTTTCTTGCCTGATTGCTCTGGCTAGGACTTCCAATACCATGTTAACTAAAAGTGGTGAAAGTGGGTATCCTTGTCCTATTCCTGTTCTTAGATGGTTAGCTTTCAGTTTTTCACCATAGAGATGATTTTCTCTGTAGGTTTGTCATATATGGCCTTTCTTATGTTGAGGAACTTTCCAACTATACTCATTTTATTCAAGGTTTTTATTATAAATGGATGCTGTATCTTGTCAAATGCTTTCTCTGCATCTGTTGAGATGATCATGTGATTTTTCTTCTTCATCTTGTTAATGTGGTATATCATGTTGATTGATTTGTGGATGTTGAAACATCCTTGCATCCCTGGTATAAACTCCACTTGATCATGGTTTGTGATCCTTTTGATGTATTGTTGTATTTGATTTGCTCGTATTTTTGTTGAAGATTTTTGCATCATCAGCAATATTGGCCTGTGGTTTTCTTTTTTTGTTGTCCTTGTCTAGTTTTGGTATCAAGGTAATGTTTGCCTTGTAAAATGAGTTAGGAAGTGTCCCTTCCTCTTCAGTTTTTTGGAGAGTTTGAGAAAGAAAGGTATTAAATTTTCTTTGAATGTCTGGTGGAATTCACTGAGAAAGCCATCTGGTCCTGGACTTTTGTTTTTTTGGAGTTTTTGATTACTGTTTTGAGCTTCTTACTAGTGATCAATCTTTTCAGATTCTCTGTTTCTTCTTGATTCAGTTTTGGAAGATTGTATCATTCTAAGAATTTATCCATTTCTTCTAGATTATTCAATTTGTTGGTGTATAGCTTTTCATGGTATTCTTTTATAATCATTTGTATTTCTGTGGTATCTGTTGTAGTTTCTCCTTCGTTTTTGATTTATTTATTTAGGCCTTATTTGTTTTTTTATTGGTGAATCTAGCTAAAGGTTTATCAATTTTATCTATCTTTTCAAAGAGCTAGTTCTTAGTTTCATTGATTCTTTTTATTGTCTTTCTAGTCTCCACTTCATTTATTTCCATTCTGATTTTATTTTCTCCCTTCTACTAATTTTAGCATTCGTTTGTTCTTCTTTTTCTAGTTCTCCTAGGTGTATTGTTAGAGTGTTTGAAATTTTTCTTGTTTGTTGAGGTAGGTCTGTATTGCTTTAAACTTCCCTCTTAGTACCATTTTTGCTGTATCCCATAAGTTTTGGTATGTTGTGTTTTCGTTTTCATTTGTCTCCAGGTGTTTTTTGATTTCTTCATCAATCCAATAGTTTAGTAGCATGTTATTTAGTCTCAACATATTTGTGACTTTTCCAGTTTTCTTATTGTAGTTGATTTCTAGTTTCATACCATTGTGGTTGGAAAAGATGCTTGATATGATTTCAATCTTCTTAAATTTCTTGAGGCCTGTTTTGTTTCCCAACATATGGTGTATCTTTGAGAATGTTTCATGTGCATTTGAGAAGAATGTGTATTCTGCTTTTGGATGGGATGTTCTCTATATATCTACTAAGTCCATCTGGTCTAGTGTTTTACGTAAGGCCGCTGTTTCTTTGTTGACTTTCTGTCTAGCTGATCTGTAAGTAGAGTGTTAAAGTCCCCTATTGTTATTGTGTTACTGTCAATTTCTCCTTTTATGTTAGTTAATATTTGCTTTATGTATTTAGGTGCTCCTATGTTGGGCACATAGATATTTACATGTTTTATGCCCTCTTGTTGGATTGTCCCCTTTATCATTATGTAATGCTCTTCTTTGTCTCTTGTTACAGTTTTTGTTTTAAAGTCTATTTGTCTGATTTAAGTATTGCTACCCCAGCTTTCTTTTCATTTTCATTTGTATGGAGTATCTTTTTCCATCCCTTCACTTTAAGTTTCTGAGTGTCTTTAGGTCTGAAGTGTGTCTCTTGTATGCAGCATATATATGGGTTTTGATTTTTTTTTAATCCATTCAGCCACTCTATGTTTTTCTGAATGTTTTTGTAGTTCTTCTCTGTTCCTTTTTCTCTGCTTTCTTCCCTTGTGATTTGATGACTATCTTTAGTGTTATGTTTGAATTCCTGTCTCTTTATTTTTGTGTATTCATTATAGGTTTTTAGACTGTGGTTATCGTGAGGTTCATATATAATAATCTATGTAAGTTGATGGTCTCTTAGGTTTGACCTCTTACTTTTACTTACACTTTTACTCTCCTCCTCCCACATTTTATATTTTTATATCATGTTACCTAAACATTTTTATGTATCCCTTAATCTCTTATCATAGATATAGATGATTTCAGTACTTTTGTCTTTTGATTTTTATACTAGCTTTATAGGTGGTTGATCCACCACCTTACCTGTATATTTGCCTTTACCAGTGATATTTTTTCTTTGATAGTTTTCTTGTTCCTGTTTGTGGCCTTTCTTTTCCACTTAAGAAAGTCCCTTTAACATTTGTTGTAAGTCTGGTTTAGTGGTAATGAATTCCTTTAGTTTTTGAGTATTCAGGAAGCTCTTTGTCTCTCATATCATCTAACAATAACCTGGCCAGGTAAAGTATTCTTGGTCATAGGTTTTTTCCCTTCAGCACTTTGAGTATATCATGCCATTCCCTTCTAGCCTGTAAGGTTTCTGCTGAAAAGTCAGCTAATAATAGCCTTATGGGATTTCCTTTGTATGTAAGTTGTAGCTTTTCTTTTACAACTTTTAGGGATCTCTATTTTTAACTTTTGACATTTTAATTATAATGTGTCTTAGTGTGGGCCTCTTTGGGTTTATCTTGTTTCATGCTCTGTTTCCTGTACCTGGAAGTCTGTTTTCTTCTGCAGGTTAGGGAAGTTTTCAGCTATTTTTTCTTCAGATAAGTTCTCTGCCCCTTTCTCTCTCTTCTTCTTCTGGGACACCTATAATACAGATGTTAGTATGCTTGATGTTGTCCTGGAGGTCCCTTAGACTGTTCTCATTCCTTTTAATTCTTTTTTCTTTTGTCTGTTCGGCTTGGATGATTTCCTCTACTCTTTCATCCAGATCATTGATCTGTTCTTCTGTGTCACCTACTCTGCTGATTCCCTCTAGTGAATTTTTCATTTTCATCATTGTATTCTTCAGTTCTGATTGGTTCTTTTTTATATTTTCCTGTTCTGTGTTGAAGTTCTCACTGAGTTCATCTATTCTTCTCCCAAGATCAGTGAGCAATCTTGTGACTTTTAGTTTGTACTCTTTATCAGGTCAATTGTTTCTGTTTCGCTTAGTTCTTTTCCTGAGGATTTGTCTTTTTCCCTTATGTGGAACATACTCCTTTTCCTCCTCGTTTTTCCTACTTCTCTTTGCTTATGTCTATCTATTAGGTAGATCAGCTATGTCTCCTTATCTTGGAAATGTGGCCTTATGTAAGAGATGCTTTATGGGCCAGCCTGGTGGTACAGTGGTTAAGTTCGCACGTTCCACTTCTCGGTGGTCTGGGGTTTGCCAGTTCAGATCCCGGGTATGGACATGGCACCGCTTGGCAAAAGCCATGCTGTGGTAGGCATCCCACATATAAAGTAGAGGAAGATGGGCAGGGATATTAGCTCAGGGCCAGTCTGCCTTAGCAAAAAGAGGAGGATTGGCAGTAGTTAGCTCAGGGCTAATCTTCCTCAAAAAAAAAAGAGTGCTTTATGAAGCCAGCAACAGCCTCCCCTCTCATCATCCATGCTAAATGCTTCAAGAGTATCCCTTGTCTGTGGTGTGTGCAGGTGCTCTTCTGCTGTGGCAGGGTTACTGTTGCTGTGGGTGCATGGGTAGGCTAGGCTGGCCCTTGGTGTAAAGCTTGGCTGCATGTGGCTGCTATGGTTTTTATTGAGCTGGGAAGCCCTGGCATGGCTAGCTGTGAGATTTAATAGCACACAACTACTGCTGTTGGCTATTAAATGAGTCAGGCCTCTTGTGTGGCTGGTTGCTAGGCTCAGGGCTCACAATTGCTGCAGGCCTCAGGTGTAGCTGCTTGTGGTGTGCGGCTGTTATCAGCTCTCTTTTGGGCATGGCAAGCCTCTGGCTAGACCTGGCTGTGCTCTCCTGTGGTACACAGCTGCCTCAGAAGCACAGATGGGTGGAGCTGGCTCCAGGCATTTCAGGTGTTGGAAGACAGGGCAGATCCCCTGTGTGGTTGTTTGTGATGGCCAGCAGCACAGCTTTGCTGCGGGTCCAGATGTCCTGCTGCCCACAGGCCCACATGTTCCACTGCGGCAGGCCCACATGTACCCTGTGGGCCCACAAGTTTGCGATGTTCTTGCTAGCCGGCAGGGCCCATCCCTGGGGCAGGCTGCCTGCTGTCTGACTGCGTTCCATTACCTTGGGTGTTCTAGTGGGTTGAGCAGAACCCTGTGCTAACAGGCTAGAGGGAGGAATATATATCTAGTGCCTGCCAGTGTCTGTGTCAGCACGACTGAACTAGCTCACTATAATTGCTGCCACCAGCGTCTTGGTCCCTGGGTTTGTGGGCCCAGCTGCCTCCTGCCTCTTCAAGATGTAGTTTGAGCCTAGTAAGTCTCTTTTACCAATAGACTATGCACTTTTTCTGATGTTTTTGTGTTGGTTTCTAGGTCAGGTGAGTATGTGTGTGCACTCTTAGAGAGTTTTTCCTTCTCTGAAGCTTTATCATTTTCCTGGGCATATTCCCTATTGGTTTTCAAAGTCAGCAAAGCCAGGTGTAATGGGATCTTTTCTCTCTTTTGCTGGATCTAAGGGCTTGGGTGCCTAATGGCGAACTCAAAACCCCTGCTCCTTCAGGAGAACTTCTGTACCTTTGAGATCGCTCCTGGCCGTGAAGTGCTGTGGCTAGAGTGTGGTTTTTCCTCAGCAGGGCTGTATTTTGGCCTCTTTCTCCCTGTCTGCCTTGTTCCTTGTTGTGGAGGTTCTTTTTATCTATTTTCCAGATCTCTCTCAGAGGAAATTATTCCACAGATAGTTGTAATTTTATTGTGTCTGTTGGAAGAGGTGACTTCAGAATCCTACTCCACTGCTGTCTTCCAAACTCTTGAATCTACTCATTCTTATTTGTGTTGTTTCTAGCTACATGGCATAAGTATTCCTTATATGCTTTGTCGTAGTCGCAGAGAATCTCATTTATGTGCTCCAGAGTCAGTCAATATTAGGGATCAAAAAAGCAGTAGTGAAGACAATTTTACTTTGGTGCATAAATCTCATGACTTGGGCAAAGAAAAACTGGATACTCTGTAGCATAGTGGCTGATAAATTTGGTATCTTAGCATCTCACTTTATTTATACATAACTGGCTAAGATTACATTGTAGTTTGGTTTTGTTTTTATTTTCTAGCTTTATTTTTTTAACCGTTTCTGTTATTGCTTCTTAACTGTGCATGATAAAATACATTTGGTTTAGAGCTCCTCATCAATCATGTATTCTCTTGAGAAAGAAAGGAAAAAGGAAAAGAGTTATCTTTACTTGCAGGTCTTGTAAGCCTGGGGGATGTATAGGTTTATGATTATTTTTATAGCAATTTTATGGTCTGGCATTTACTTCAAATTTTGCAAGGATTGTCATTTTCAGTTCTCTTTCAAAAGATAGCAAGATATAGGGATGGTATATTTTAAAAAAGCTCTTGTATAGTTGAATTGTCTACATCTGAGCCAGGAACAAAATAATTTTCCTTTGTGACCTCATGTTCTGCCCTGTCAGTCTAAGGATAGCATCATCCCCTCAGTTAGGCACAATAATGCGTTAAGACCCATCATGGAGTTTTTGGTTTGCTTTTTAATATTTTCTTTTCCCTTTTTCCGTGTGCTCTGCCGCTGAACCTATAACAGGAAAGAAATGTTGAAACACTTTCTGTGAATGCTTCACCTGGCTGCATATCAGCATGGGGCCACTAGAGGGCGTACTCCTCTAGCAACTCTAGCCCAACTCGAGGAAATATTGCTCAGACTTCTGGTGATCGGAGAAGCATTTAAAAAGACATAAATGAAGACTGTCAAGGGGCATGTCATCTATGGAGTTTAAACGTGCACTCAATCCAAAGTTTATTGGGAATGTAGAAAACTAGCTCTTTGAGTAGGGAGAAAATGAAGTACAAAATAATTTTTTTTTTCAGGCTTTAAAACCTACATAAATTTTTGAATGGCAAATATACTTATTAATTTTAATGACTGCCCCCCTGCCCCGTCCCCAGCCACACAAAATAGATGATTAGTGAGTAGTAAAGAGTAGTGATTATGAGCATGGATTTGGGAGGAGACATTGCCTTAGTATGAAATTTTGCTCTGCTACTTACTGACTTTTTGAACTTGGCCAAGTTACTTAGCCTTTGTTTGCCTCAGTTTCCTTACATGAAAAATGAGTATAATAGTTCCTACTTTATAGGGTTATTATAACATTAAAATTTTCAAGCCAACCCTGATGCCTAGTGGTTAAAGTTCAGTGTTCTCACCACTTCAGTGGCCCGGGTTCATTTTCCAGTCGCGGAACCACACCACCTGTCTGTCAGTTACCATGCCGTGGCAGTGGCTCACACAGGAGAACTAGAAGGACTTACGGCTAGGACATAGGACCAGACACCGGGGCTTCGGGGAGAGGAAAAAACCAGATTCTTCTTTCCCCTAAAAGCGTTCATTCTTCCAATTCCAATATGAAAATAATACAAAAGCTTCCCATAGCCACGTCTTGGAATAGAATCTTTAAAAAAACTTTTTTCAAGTGCCTAGAACAGGGCCTGTCATATGGTAAGCTCTATGTTAGTGCTGCTACTACTACTGCTGCTGCTGCTTGACTGGCTGTTCCAATTCTGGCTGTCAGAATGTGCAATAAGATCATAAGTTTAAGGGCAAAACTATGGGAGTTCCTTTCCTTTTTAAAAAAATTTAATTTTTATTGAGATATAATTGACATTTTACATTCTATATGTTTAGATGTACAACATGTTGATTTGATATATATTGCAATATGATTACTACTCTAGTTTTGGCTAACACTTCTATCATATCACATAATAATCATTTCTTTTTTGTGGTGGAAACACTTAAGATCTAGTCTCTTGGCAACTTTGAAGTTTATAATACAGTATTGTTGTCTGAAATGACTATGCTGTGCATTAGATCTCCAGAACTTATTTGCTGGTTGCAAATGTGTACCCTTAAACCAAATCTCTCCAATTCTTCCTCCTCCCAGCCCCTGGTAACCACCAGTCTATTCTCTGTTTCTATGAGTTTGGCATTTTTAGATTTGACATGTAAATGATATCACATAGTATTTGTCTTTCTCTGATTTATCTCACTTAACACAATGCCCTCACAGTCCATGCATGTTGTTGCAAATGGCAGGATTTCCTTCTTTCTCATGGCTGAATAATATTTTGTTGTATATATATACCACAACTTCTTTATCTGTTTATTGTAAATGGACAGTTAGGTTGTTTCCATATCTTGGCTGTTGTGAATAATGCTACAATAAACATAGGAGTGCGTATATCTCTTTGACATCCTGTGTTCATTTCCTTTATATATAAACTCAGACGTAGAATTGCTGGATCATATGGTAGTTCTGTTTTTAATGTTTTGAGGAGCCTCCATACTATTTTTCATAGTAGCTGTACCAATTTGCTTTTCCCACCAACAGCATACAAGTGTTCCTTTTTCTCCATATCTTCACCAACACATATCTCTTGTCTTCTTGATGATAGGCATTCTAACGGGTGTGAGGTGAAAGCTCATTGTGGTTTTGATTGCGTTTCTCTCATGATTACTGATGTTGAGGATCTTTTCATGTGACTGGGCCCCAAGTATCACCTCTGCCAGTCTGGGCCCCAGTCCTAGGACTTAGAATGGAGTGAAGTAGAAATGGTTTCTTTGTGTCACACTGAGTCAGTCAACTGCTTGTGACTCTAAATAAACATAGCCTACCTTTTGTAAATGAAAAAAAAATGACCTGTTGGCCATGTCTTCTTTGGAAAAATGTCTATTTAGCTTATCTGCCCATGTTTTAATTGGATTGTTTGTTTTTTTGTCGTTGAGGTGTGTGTGATCTTTATATATTTTGGATATTAACTCCTTATCAGATGTATGGTTTGGAAATATTTTATCCCATTCTGTAGGTTGTCTTCATTTTTTTGATTGTTTCTTTTGCTGTGCAGAAACTTTTTAGTTTGATGTAGTCCTAGCAATTGACTTTTGCTTTTGTTGCTTGGGCTTTTAATGTCATACCTAAAAAATTGTTACCAAGACCAAAGTTAAGGAGCTTCCTCCCTGTTTTTCTTTGAGGAGTTTTACTGTATTAGGTTTTATGTTTAAGTTTTTAATCTATTTTGAATTAATTTTTGGGAGTGGTGTAAGATAGGGGTCCAATTTCCTTTTTCTGTATGTAGTTATCCAGTTTTCCCAACTCTGTTTGTTGAAGAGACTATCCTTTCTTCACTGTCTTGGCTTCCTTGTCAAATATTAGTTGACTATAAATGTGGGGACTTATTTCTAGGCTCTCTAATCTGCTCTATTGGTTTATGTGTTTACTTTTATGCCAGTACTGTACTGTTTTGATTTCTGTATCTTTGTAGTATAGTTTTAAATGAAGAAATGTGATGCCTCCGGCTTTGTTCTTTTTTTCTTGTGATCACTTTGGCTATTGATTTGGAGAGGTCTTTTGTGGCTCCTTACAAATTTTAGGATTTCTTTTCTCTTTCTGTGAAAAATACCGTTGGAATTTTGATACAGATTGCATTGAATCTATAGATGGCTTGGTATAGACATTTTACCAATGTACAGACATTTTATACATTTAAATATATAGACATCTTAACAATATTAATTTTTCTAATCCATGAACACAGGATATATTTCAAGTTTTTTGTGTCTTCAGTTTCTTTCATAAAGTTGTAATTTTTGGCGTACAAATTTTTGGTTGAGTTTATTCCTAAGTATTTTATTGTTTTTGATGCTATTGTGAGTGGGATTGTTTATTTCTTTTCTAGTTGTTTTATTGTTACTGTATAGAAATGTAACTGGTTTTTGTGTGTTTATTTTGTAACTGCAACTTTACTGAATTGATTTATTAGTTCTAACAGTTTTTTTTGATGGAGTCTTTAGGATTTTCTCTATATCAGATCATATCATCTGCAAACAGAGACAATTTTACTTCTTCCTTTCTGATTTGGATAAATGTTATCTCTTTTTATTGCCTGGTTGCTCTAGCCAGGACTTCCAGTACTATGTTGAATAAAAGTAGTGAGAGTGCGGGGCTGGCCCCGTGGCTGAGTGGTTAAGTTCGCGTGCTCCGCTGCAGGCGGCCCAGTGTTTCGTTGGTTCGAATCCTGGGCGCGGACATGGCACTGCTCATCAAACCACGCTGAGGCAGCGTCCCACATGCCACAACTAGAAGGACCCACAACGAAGAATATACAACTATGTACTGGGGAGCTTTGGGAAGAAAAAGGAAAAAAAATAAAATGTTAAAAAAAAAAAAAAGTGAGAGTGGGCACCCTTTTCCTGTTCCTGATCTTGGAGGAAAAGCTTTCAGTTTTTCACAATTGAATATGATGTCAGCTGTGGACTTGTCATATATGGCCTTTATCATGTGAGCTATGTTCTTTTATACCCAATTTGTTGAAAGTTTTTATTATGAAAGGAGGTTGTATTTTGCCCAATGCTTTTTGTGCATCTATTGAGATGATCATGTGATTTTTGTCTTTCGTTTTATTAATGTGGTGTAACACGGTTAATGATTTGCATATGTTGAATCATCCTTGCATCCCAGGGATCAGTCCCACTTGATCATGGTATATGATCCTTTTAATGTGCTGTTGAATTTGGTTTGCTATTATTTTGAGATTTTTATATCTATATACATCAGGGATGTTGGCCTGTAGTTTTCTTTTCTTATGTTCTTATCTGGCTTTGACATCAAAGTAATGCTAGCTTTTTAAAATGGGTTTGGGAATGTTATCTCCTCTTGAATTTTTTAGAAGAGTTTGAGAAAGATTGGTGTTAATTTTTTAAAAATGTTTGGTGGAATTCTCCAGTGAAACCATCTGGTCCTGGGCTTTTCTTTGTTGGGAGGTTTTTGATTACTGATTCAATATCCTTACTTGTTATTGGTCTGTTCAGATTTTCTATTACTTCCTGATTCAGTCTTGGTAGGCTGTATGTTTCTAGGAATTTTTCCATTTTTGTAGATTATCCAATTTCTTGGCATATAATTTTTCATATTTGTCTCATATAATCCTTTGTATTTCTGTAGTACCAGTTGTAATATCCTCTCTTTAATTTCTGATTTTATTTATTGGAGTCTTCTTTTTATTTTCTTAGTCTCACCAAAGGTTTGTCAGTTTGGTCTGTCTTTTCAAAATACTAGCTCTTAGGTTTGTTGACCTTTTCCTTGTTTTTGTGGATTCTGTTTGATTTATTTCCACTCTGCCCTTTGTTATTTCATTCCTTCTGCTAACTTTGGGCTTAGTTTATTTTTCTTTTTCCAGTTCCTTGAGGTGTAAACTGAGGTTGTTTATTTGAGATCTTTCTTTTTTCTTAATTTAGGTATTTATCACTATAATTTTTCTTTTAGAACTTCTTTTGCAACCTCACATAGAGTTTGGTATGTTGTGTTTCCATTTTTGTTTGTCTCAAGATATTTTTTTGATTTCTCTCTTGATTTCTTCTTTGATCTATTGGTTGTTCAGGAATCCGTTGACTTCCTTTCCATATATTTGTGAATTTTCCAGCTTTCCTCCTGTTATTGATTTCTAGTTTCATACTGTTGTGGTTGGAGAAGATACTTGGGATGATTTCAAGCTTCTTCAACTTGCTAAGACTTGTTTTTGATCTAACATATGATCTTTTTTGGAGAATGTTCTATCTGTGCTTGAGAAGAATGTGTATTCTGCTTTTGTTGGATGGAATTTTCTGTATATGTCTATTGGAGTCCACTGGTCTAAAGTATGGTTGAAATTTGACAAATCTTTGTTGATTTTTTTGTCTGGTTGATCTGTCCATTGTTGAAAGTGGGGTATTGAAGTCTGCTATTATTGTATTGTTGTCTTTTTTTCCTTCAGAACTGTTAGTGTTTGCTTAATATTCTTAGGTGCTTTGATGTTGGGCACATATATTTTTATGATGGTTATATCTTCTTGATAATTATATAATGATCTTCATATATAATTATATCTTTGTTTCTTGTTACCATTTTTGACTTAAAGTCTGTTTTGTCTAATCTATGTATTCCTACCTCCTCTCTCTTTTGGTTTCCCTTTGTGTGGAATATCTTTTTCCATCCCTTTCCTTTTAGCCTGTGTGTGTTCTTAAAGCTGAAGTGAGTCTCTTGTAGGCTGTATATAGTTGGGTCTTATTTTTTTATCCATCCAGCTACTCCTCTTTTCATTGGAGAATTTAATCCATTTATATTTAGAGTAATTATTGATTGGTAAAGATTTACTAATGCCATCTTTTTAATTATTTTCTGTCTGTTTTGTAGTTCCCTTGTTTCTTTCTTCCTCTCTTGTTGCCTTCCTTTGTTAATTAATGATTTTCTCTAGGGCTATTCTTTAATCCCCTTCTCTTTGTCTTTTGTGACTCTGCTGCAGGTTTTTGATTTTTGGTTACCCTGAAGTTTACATTAAGCATCTTCTATATATTTACGTAACAGTCTGTTTTATGCCGATTACAATTTAATTTCAATTGCAAATCAAAACTCTACCCTTTTATTCTTCCTTTTTATGTTTTTGATGTCACTATTTACTTCTTTTTATATTATGTATCCATTAACAAATTATTGTAGCTATAGCTACTTTTAAAGTACTTCTGTGTTTAACTTTTGTACTAGAATACACACCATCATATTACAGTGTTAGAGTATCTGATTCTGACTGTATGCTTACCTTTATGAGTGTGTTTAATGTTTTCATGTTACTAATTAACATCCTTTCACTTCAGCTTAAAGAACTCCTTTCAGCATTTATTGTAAGGCAAGTCTGTTGTTGATGACTCCTTCAGCTTTTGTTTGTAAGGGAAAGTCTTTATCTTGCATTCATTTCTGAATAACAACTTTGGTGGGTAAAGTATTCTTGATGGGCTGTTTCTTTCTTTCAACAATTGGAATATATCATCTTGTTCTCTCCTGGCCTGCAAGGGCTCTGCTGGAAAATTTGCCTGTAGCCTTATGAGGGTCCTTTTGTATGAAAGAAATATTTTTTTCTCTTGCTACTTTTAAAATTCTCTGTTTCTCTTTGATTTTAGACAATTTTGCTATAATGTGTCTTGGAGAAGACTGTTTTGGATTGAGATTTGGGGTGACCTCTTGCCTCAGTAACTTAGATATCTAAATCTCTCCCCAGGTTTGGGATATTTTTAGCCATTATTTCTTAAGATAGCTTTCCGTCCCTTTTTCCCTCTCTTCTCCTTGTGGGACTCTGGTGATGTGTAGATTGCTTGTTTTAATAGTTCCCATAAGTCCTGTAGGCTTTTTTTCTTTCCTTTTCATTCTTTTTTCTTTTTGCTTCTCTGATTGGATAATTTCAATTGATCTGTCTTCTAGAGCACTGATTCTTTCTTCTTCTTGGTTAAGTCTGATGTTGAAGCTCTCTATTGAATCCTTCAGTTCAGTCATTGTATTTTTAAGCTCCAAAATTTCTGTTTGGTTATTTTTATGTTATATCTCTGCTGAACTTCTCTTTTTTTTCTTGTATTGTTTTCCTGATATCATTAAATTGTTTATCTGTGTTCTTTTATAGCTCTCTGAGCATCTTTAGAACAATTATTTTGAATTCTTTGTTAGGTAATTCCTGGATCTCCATTTCTTTGGGCCCACATACTGGAAGTTTACTGTATTCTTTTACATGTTTCCCCGATTCTTTGTTACCCCTGTAGCCTAGCATAATTGTCTGAATATTTGAAGAAGCAGTCACCTCTTCTGGACTTATAGACTGACTTTAGTAAGGGAAGACTTTTGCTTGTGGGTGGGGGCATGCTGGACTCCAGGTCTAGTAGTGCAGGGTGCCAAATGCTGGGGTGTGTAGTTGCACCAGATCTGGGAGATCATGATGTATCTTTCACTTAGGTCATTGGGTCTACATCATTGACAACTGTGTGGTCCTTGGTGAGCACTGCAGGGGATCTACAGAGGCTGTAAGGGCTTTTGGGCTCAGTGGGGCCTCCAAGTCCAGCAGCTAAGGACCAGAGTTAGCAGGCATTTGTGGTAGCTATAGCCAAGCTGGTGGTGTGCACACACTTGACTGTGGGGAACAGCTGCAGGTACCTGTGAAGTTGCTGAGGCCAGTTGGAGACATACATGTAGTGGTGGGGCCAGCGCAGGCAGCAATGGCCATAGCCAATATGGGCTCACTGGAAGGTATGGGAGCCCAGGCTGTTGGAGTGCTCTCCTCTTGTTGTGTAGTGTCCCTCTTCTGGTGTGGGCACTGGAGTGGAGGCTGGCGATGGGTGTGAGGCTGGCAACATACAAATACACAACTGAAGAGGCTAGCCTCAAGTGTACATATGGTATTTGGGGTCAGTTGCTTGGGTCTGTGCTGGCAGCTTGTATTTGCACAGCCACTCAGGTGGCTGGCATCAGCAAATGTGGATACCTGTGGGGTGAAAGCTGATGAAATCTCCAGGGGGGTCTGCTGTGGCTGTTAGTTTCTGCAGTGGTGATATTTGCTGGGTTTGTCTGCAGAGCGGGTCACTGAACTGTGATCTCTCCTGCTGTGTGGCTTCTTTTGATAGCCCCTGCTTTTCTTCCTTACTCCTAGCTGTCTTTGTGTCTCAGTTTTGTCAGTCTGGGTGGGGTGAAACTGAAGTGGGACCTTCTTGAAGTGCCTCAAAAGGCTGGGGAAGCTGATTGCTCACCCCACTCTCCTTCCCAGTAAGAGGAACTCTTTCTAGCTGTGAAGTTCCCTCTTTGTCTGAGCAGTGTTGGCTTGGTGGGTGGATGATGGAGGTGGAATGAAGCTGTCTTCCTTTTCTTCTTGTGTGGTTACTCTCAGGTTTTTTTTTTTTTTGTCATTATGTTGCTAAAGTTTCTTAAGTGGAATCTAGAGTTCTCCTAAGAGCTGTTTTTGTTCATGGATAGCTGTGTAATTGCTTATCTTTTTGGGAGAACAGAGGCTGAGATCTCCTATATTGCCATTTTGGTGACAAAAAATAATTTATCCGATTCCTTTATATATGATGGGACAAGATATTCCAAATTCACCTTGTACTTTCCTACTGGTTTTTCTTTTTGAATGTAAAGCCCAGGGAGAAGTATTACTGATGGGTGATCTTTTTCTAGTTTCCCTTTCACTTAATTTATAGTTTTGCAAGGATTCTGAATTAGGCAAGGGTCACAGTTCCAACTCCTTGCTTAGTGCTTGTCCAAGGCTTGTTTCATGTTCTTTGTGTGCATTTAATTCCAAACCTTTAGCCATCACTGAATCCTCCATTCAGATTAGATGACTCTCAGTTCATGATGGTTAACTCAGTTTGCATTTTCATCTCTTGTCCCACGTTCATGTGTTCTGATTCTGTGAGGATCCAGTGGCAAACTAAGAGCATTTCTCAGGAATAGAATGGTTACTTTCTGAAAGGGCATGACCTGCTCTAAAATATCATAGAGGCCTCTCTGGATCATCCTACCAGGGTTTACCTTACACTCCAAGAGCATGGATTTGCCAAAGAGGGTTCAAACACCACTGGTTTATTAGGGCTAAGTGCAGACTATCTACTGTGCAGCCTACACTACCTGGACAGCATTTACTTTGACTAATTAAATCCTGGAATGTTTTCAGTTATCTAGGGACGAATGTATTTGAACACCCAAATGTGAAATATGTTGCCTTCAAGATCCAAAGAGGCTTATAAATCCTATCTTTTTAAATGATAACTTGTTATTTTGGAGGGGATATTTATTTTTTTTAATAAACACTTCTCTAAATGTGGTACAGAAGAGCTATCTCTTTCATTCGTGAAGAAACCCTCCACTCAGTGTATTCTGGAGGTCCTACTTTCATAAACATAATGTGTACGGAAACACTTCTCTAAATACAGTACAGAAGAGCATATCCATCAACACCCAGAAATAGCATTCTTCTTAAGGTATTCTGCAAGTACTACTTTCGTAAACATCTTTAGTATATTTGCTTTCAAACAATCCTCCTATATTACAGAGGTGCTATCACTTTCATTCTGGAGTGAATATGTAAATGCCCTAGATATCCTTCAGAGTCACCTGGAGGGCCTGTTTAAAGACAGATTCTGTGCCCCACCCCCAAAATTTCTGATTCAGTCTGTCTAGGGTGAGGCCCAAGAATTTGCATTTCTAACATCTTCCCAGGTGATGGTGGTCCTTCTGGTTTGTGGACCACACAAAGAACTATGGCTTAGATCACTCAGAAGTTCAGTGGCATGAAGCTTACCAAGGCAGCTAAAAATCCAAAGAGGCTTATGAATCCTATCTTTTTAAATGATAACTTGTTATTTTGGAGGGGATATTTATTTATTTATTTATTTATTTTTTAAGAAACACTTCTCTAAATGCAGTACAGAAGTGCAAGTTACCAGATTGTGCTCTCCTCATAGTATCTGCGTGATATCACTATTGGAGTGAACCACATGATGTCCTGTGAAATGGTGAGATGTTTAAGTTCTTTGCAGTATAAATGGTAGGACAGAATGAAAGAGTTATGTAGATCTGAGGCAAGATGTTGAAAGTATACTATTGTTTCTGGTAGGAGAAAAAGCAAATTGATTCTGATTTTTCTTCCTTATTTACTAAGTGGAGGAAACGATATCCACTATATTAACAGTATATACTAAGGACCAAGGACTGCACTGATTTGCTCTAGACCTCACGTCTGGAATAGCAGCTAAAATTAGAGTCACCACCTGACTAAATTTTTGGTAATCCACTGCCATTGTCTATAACCCATATACATTGGCAAGATGGGCAAGTTAAATCAAGAATATAATTGGAATCATCAACTCTTCATCTTTGAAATCTTTGCTAATAGTACTAATCTCTGTGATTTTCTTATGGATACTTTACTGTTTTGGGTTTACTATTTTGTTAGGAAGGGGGAGATTTAGGGGCTTCAATTTGGCCTTTTCACCATGATAGATCTAAAGGAGACAATGTGGAAATTCTGCCAGCTGCAGATTATCTATTCCACCTGTGCAGTAGGCACTTGGGCAATAACCACAGGGTAGATTCAGCCTCTCATCGGCCTACTCCTTTTGTGGGCAAAGGAAACTCAACAGACTTTGATGTTTGGGATGTTTTGGGATATATGGGAGTCTTTCATATATCTCTTTATCAGTTCTTGAGATCACAAATTAATCACAGTCAAGCCTCTAGTTTTCACTTAAGAGACCTACCAAAGGTTGAATTCAACTGAGTTTGTAGTTTTCTAACCTGTAGAATCAAACTTAGAGTTTGGTTTTTGGCTTCTTCAGCCTGCATCTGTAAGCAATAAAGGAATCTTTTAACATAATCATAGAAACTCTGGTTTTCCAGTTTTACCTTAAGCCAAGAATTAAGGGCTTTGAGCTTGTTACTCTCTTTCTTTAGGTGGTCCAGTCCCATAAGAAGCAACTATTCTACTCTAGAGTGCTTACATTCTCTTTTCGCTTGCAGTCACTTGGTCTCCTAAAGTCTTGTCTACAATGGGCATTTTTTTAAGGTGACAGCATGTTTTAATTTTCATTTTAGTCTGTTCAGGCTGCTATTTAAAAAAATACCATAAGCTGGGTGGCTTATAACAACAAACGTTTATTTCTCACGGTTCTGGAGGCTGGGAAGTCTGAGATCACGGCACTGGCAGATTCTTTGTCTGGAGAGGGCCTGCTTGCTCATAGACAGCTGTCTTTTGTAATAGCCTCACAGGGTGGAAACAGTAAAGGAGTTTTCTCAGCCTTCTTTTATATGGGCACTAAGTCCATTCATGAGGGCTCTGACCTTATGACCTAATCATCTCTCAAAGGCCCTGCCTTCTAAAGCCATCACCTTGAAGGTTAGAATTTCAATATATGAATTTTGGGGGGACACAAACTTTCAGACCATAGCAATTTACTTGGTTATTTTGCCAGTGTATGACGAGGACTGCCAGGCCCATCCATTAACGCTAGTTGGGTTCACTCCTCTCTCATCTTCAACCAGGTTAGATAATAAATCTCAAATTTCCTCGATTTCACCGAGAGTCTATTGCCTTCAAGTTTTTATGGTACCAATTTCTGAAAGCAAATGTCTGGATTTTCAGCTTCTGTAGTATGTGAAGAGCTCTGTTTCATAGAGTGGGAGTGTTCTCCAAACACAGGAAGAGTTAGATGCTGGACAGCCCAACTGAATGGCGATACTGACCACACTTGCCATACTGTGATATGTTTCTCTTAATATGCTATTGTATTTTATTTGGTATTATTTTATTAGGATTTTTAAAAAGCTATATTCTTATGTGGTATCTACCTAGAGTCGTGATTTGTAGTTGTCTAATTTGGTTATTGGAATTATCTTCAACTTAAAGAAGGACTTGAGAAAGTTTCAATCATTTTTGTGTTCTAAAGAGTTAATAAAAAAGAGAATTATCTGCTTTTTTGAGGGGTAATAGAATTTGCCCATGAAGTGGCATTTAAAAAGTTGTTCTTGGGAGGCGGGACCAAGATGGCAGAGTGAGTAGTCTTCTTTGTCTCTCCCCCTTCGAATCTACAACTAATTGGACATTCACCGGTTAACAAAGGATATCCAGATAGCATCTCAAGACGCCTGAGAGACCCGTGCTGCTATACATCGGAAGGCGGTTGGACTCCCCCCCGGGAGGAGGTGGAGATAGGTGAAAACTCTCTGACCCCTGACCCCCGGACCGCCTAGTACCTGCAAGAGGCTCTCTTCCAGCAGACTCCCCAATAGCATCGCCACGCACCAAGGGCGGGAGTGTGCACTCACTGGCGGAGCGACGGTGGAAACAGGTGAGTATAGCCCTACCTAAACCCCCCACGATTACACCTAAGCCCAGGGGGAAACTCCAGGGTCCCGCACCTGCCGGCAGGGAAAGCCTCTGCTCGCCATTAGCAGAGAGGCCCCGCCCAGCATTCAGAACACTGGGAAGCTCCCAAAGAGTGGATTCCCCAGCAGGGCACCAGCCTGCCAGCCGCTGCTGGGCCCCCAGTCTCTGGCTGTGCATGGGATCGTGCAAGAGGTGTCCAGAGTTCCCGTGGGCGTGCTTGGGGGCTGGGTGGAGCTCCAGCACCTGGCTGCATGGCCCAGGGGGAAACTCCAGAGTCCTGCACCTGCCAGCAGGGAAGGCCTCTGCTCGCCATTAGCAGAGAGGCCCTGCCCAGCATTCAGAATGCCGGGAAGCTCCCAAAGAGCAGAAATCCTTGCAAGGCAGCAGCCTGCCAGCCTCTGCCGGGCCCACGGACTCTGGCCGTGTCCTAGAAGGGGCAAGGGGCTCCCAGAGATTCCATGGGAGTGGTTTGGGGCTGGGTGGAGCTCCAGTGGAATGGCTACGTGGCCCAGGGGGGAACTCCAGGTTCCCACAGCAGCCTCAGCAAAAGCCTCTGCACAGCACTAGTGGAAAGGTCCCAACCAGTAATCACAAGGCTGGAAGGCCCTGGGGCAAAAGTAGCACAGCTAGGTGAGCTAACCACAGACTGCAGAAGATACCCATAGCTCTGCTGGGACCTATAGTGGACAAGTGTGATCTTGTGGGCTCTGACAGTGACAGAACTGTGATTATAGGTGATCCTGCTCCCGGCTGCTGGGAAAGCCCATGACACCGCTGCAGACCCCAAGGAGGGAGCACATGTAGGTGGTCTGCAACAGTAGGCACCAGCAGCCTGAGGCCCCCTTGCGATTGCCCCCACAACTGATGAGGGACCCCACAGGACTATGTGACTATGAGGAGGGGCCCAGGTTCAGTCAGTAACAGCTGACAGGGTTCCTGGTTGGTGTGGTCTAAACAGCTGCTCCCCCCCACACCAGTTGCAACAAGTAGAAGCAGTGGCTAAACTCTATCTCTATGCGGAGGCACAAATCCACGCGATCAAGCAGTATGAAAAAATATATTAAATCTCCAGAACAGAAGGAAAATGATAAGTACCCAGAAAACAATTCCAAAGACAATGAAATCTATAACCTAAATGACGATGATTTCAAAACAGCCATTATTAAAAAACTCAATGAGTTAAAAGAGAATTCAGATAGACAACTCAATGAGTTCAGGAGCTATGTCACAAAAGAGCTTGATACTATAAAGAAGAACCAATTAGAAATGCTGGAGATGAAGAACACAATGGAGGAGATTAGGAAAAATCTGGACTCTGACCAGTAGGGTCGATAATATGGAGGACAGAATTAGCAATTTGGAGGATAGGAATATAGGAATGCTGCAGACAGAGGAGGAGAGAGAACTAAGACTAAAAAGAAATGAAGAAACTCTCCGAGAATTATCCGACTCAATTAGGAGATGCAACATAAGGTGTATAGGTATACCAGAAGGAGAAGAGAAGGAGAAGGGGGCAGAAGGCCTGTTCAAAGAGATAATGGCTGAGAACTTTCCAAACTTGGGAAGAGAGCTGGAACTTCATGTGACAGAAGCCAATAGATGTCCAAACTTTATCAATGTAAGAAGACCAACCCCAAGGCATATAGTAGTGAAGCTAGCAAAAGTCAATGACAAAGAGAAAATACTAAGGGCAGCCAGGCAGAAGAAAATAACCTACAAAGGAACCCCCATAAGGCTATCAGCAGATTTCTCAGGAGATAACTTACAGACTAGAAGAGATTGGAATGAAATATTCAAAACTCTGAAGGACAAAAACCTGCAGCCAAGAATACTCTACCCAGCAAAAATATCCTTCAAATATGATGGGGAAATAAAAACTTTCCCAGATAAACAAAAGTTAAGGGAGTTCATTGCCACAAGACCTCATCTTCAAGAAATGCTCCGGAAGAACCTCATACCTGAAAAATCAAAAAAAGGAAAGGGGTTACAAAATCCAGAACAAAGGAGATAAGCAGAAGGACAATAACAGAAAGTAGCAGCTCTCCATCAGAACATGTTAGCAAAAGTTAAATAAAACATTAAAGATAAATGGAACAGAAACACCAAGAATAAATATAACCTAGTCATTTTAACCACAAACTCACAACACAAAAAGGAAGAGGAAAAAAAAAAAATCTGACAATAACAATCTAGAAGGGGAACAGAAAAGAGATGGAACGTTTTAATTTAAGGAAATAAGAGGCTATCAGAAAAAGGACTATCTCATCTACGAGATGTGTTATACAAACCACCTGGTAACCACTAAACAAATAACAAGAATAAAGACACAAATTACAAATAAGAAGAAAGCCAATACAGACATTTACCTACTTGAATTAAGAATCCAAAAATCATGGGATGAGAAACAAAGGAAATGCAAAAGAACTGGAAAACAAGTGATAAAATGGCAGCAGTAGGCCCCCATGTTTCAATAATCACTCTAATGTAAGTGGATTGAACTCTCCAAACAAAAGACACAGAGTGGCAGGATGGATCAAAGAACAAGATCCAACAATATGCTGCCTCCAGGAAACACACCTCAGCCCCAAAGACAAACACAGACTCAGAGTGAAGGGATGGAAGACAATACTCCAAGCTAATAATGAACAAAAGAAAGCAGGTGTTGCCATACTTATATCAGACAAAGTAGACTTCAAAGCAAAACAGATAAAGAAAGACAAAGAGGGGCAGTATATAATGATAAAAGGGACACTCCACCAAGATGACATAACACTTATAAATATATACGCACCCAACACAGGAGCACCAAAATTTGTAAAGAAACTATTAACAAAACTAAAAGGAGACATCAACAACAATACAATAATAGTAGGGGACCTCAACACCCCATTAACACGAATGGATAGATCATCCAGACAGAAACTCAACAAGGAAATTATAGAATTAAATGAAAAATTAGACCAGATGGACTTAATAGAGATATATAGAACACCTCATCCAAAAACAGCAGGTTACACACTCTTCTCAAGCGCGCATGGAACATTCTCAAGGATAGACCGGAACTTGGGAAACAAAGCAAGCATCAATAAATTCAAGAGGGTTGAAATAATATCGAGCATCTTTTCAGATCATAATGCTAGAAATCAACTACAAGAATAAAGCTGGGAAAGGGGCAAAAATGTGGAGACTAAACAACATGCTACTGAACAAACAATGGATTATTGAAGAAATTAAAGAAGAAATCAAATATTATCTGGAGACAAATGAAAATGAAAACACACCATACCAACTTATTTGGGACACAGCAAAAGCAGCCCTAAGAGGGAAATTCATTGCAATACAGGCTCACCTCAATAAGCAAGAAAAATCTTACATAAACAACCTCAAACGACACCTAACGGAGTTAGAAAAAGAAGAACAAACAAAGCCCAAAGTCAGTAGAAGGAGGGAAATAATAAAAATTAGAGCAGAAATAAACAATATTGAAACAAAAAAGACAGTAGAAAGGATGAATGAAAGAAAGAGTTGGTTCTTCGAAAAAATGAACAAAATTGACAAACATTTAGGCAGACTCACTAAGAAAAGAGAGAGAAGTCTCAAATAAATAAAATTAGAAATGAGAGAGGAGAAATCACAACAGATACCAAAGAAATACAAAGGACCATAAGAGAATACTATGAAAACCTATATGCCAACAAGTTGAACAACCTAGAAGAAATGGATAAATTCCTAGACTCATACAACCTCCCCAAACTGAATCAGGAAGAAATAGAGAATCTGAATAGACCGATCACAAGTAAAGAAATAGAAACAGTAATCAAAAACCTCCCCAAAAATAAGAGTCCAGGACCAGACGGCTTCTCTGGAGAATTCTACCAAACATTCAAAGAAGATTTAATACCTATCCTTCTCAAACTATTCCAGAAAATTGAGGAAGTTGGAGCACTCCCTAACACATTCTATGAAGCCAACATCACCCTGATCCCCAAACCTGACAAGGACAACACAAAGAAGGAAAACTACAGGTCAATATCACTGATGAACATAGATGCAAAAATCCTCAACAAAATTTTGGCAAACTGAATACAGCAATACATCAAAAAGATTATACACCATGATCAAGTGGGATTTATACCAGGGACACAGGGATGGTTCAACATCCACAAGTCAATCAACGTGATTCACTACATTAACTAAATGAGAAGCAAAAACCACATGATCATCTCAATAGATGCAAGAGAAAGCATTCAACAAGATCCAACATCCATTTATGATAAAAACCCTCAATAAAATAGGTACAGAAGGAAAGTACCTCAACATAATAAAGACCATATATGACAAACCCACAGCCAACCTCATACTCAACGGACAAAAACTGAAACCCATCCCTCTCAGAACAGGAACAAGACAAGTGTGCCCACTTTCACTGCTCTTATTCAACACAGTACTGGAGGTTTTGGCCAGAGCAATTCAGCAGGAAAAAGAAATAAAAGGAATCCAAATAGTCAACGAAGAAGTAAAACTCTCGCTGTTTGCAGATGACATGATCTTATATATAGAAAACCCCGAAGAATCCATAGGAAAACTATTAGAAACAATTAACAACTACAGCAAAGTTGCAGGGTATAAAATCAACATACATAAATCATTAGCATTTCTGTATGCTAACAATGAACAAACAGAAAAAGATCTCAAGAACTCAATCCCATTCACGATCGCAACAAAAAGAATAAAATACCTTGGGATAAATTTAACCAAGGAAGTGAAAGATCTATACAACGAAAACTACAAGACTTTCTGGAAAGAAACCGATGACGACATAAAGAGATGGAAGGACATTCCATTCACATGGATTGGAAAAATAAACATAGTTAAAATGTCCATACTACCTAAAGCAATCTACAGATTCAATGCTGTCCCAATCAGAATACCAATGACATTCTTTACAGAAATTGAACAAAGAATCCTAAAATTCAGATTGGGCAACAAAAGACCCCAAATTGCTAAAGCAATCCTGAGAAAGAAGAACAAAGCTGGAGGCATCACAATCCCTGACTTCAAAGCATACTACAAAGCTACAGTCATCAAAACAGCATAGTACTGGTACAAAAACAGGTGCACAGATCAATGGAATGGAATTGAAAGCCCAGAAATAAAACCACACATCTATGGACAGCTAATCTTCGACAACGGAGCTGAGGGCCTACAATGGAGAAAAGAAAGTCTCTTCAACAAATGGTGCTGGGAAAACTGGAAAGCCACATGTAAAAGAATGAAAATTGACCATTTTTTTCACCATTCACCAAAATAAACTCAAAATGGATCAAAGACCTAAAGATTAGGACTGAAACAATAAGTCTTCTAGAAGAGACTATAGGCAGTACATTCTTTGACGTCAGTTTCAAAAGAATCTTTTTGGACACCATAACCCCTCAGATGAGGGAAACAATAGAAAGAATAAACAAATGGGACTTCATCAGACTAAAGAGCTTCTTCAAGGCAAGGGAAAACAGGATTGAAACAAAAAAACAGCCCACTAATTGGGAAAAAGTATTTTCAAGTTATTTATCTGACAAAGGGTTAATCTCCATAATATATGAAGAACTCACACAGCTCAACAACAAAAAATCAAACAACCCAATCAAAAAATGGGCAGGGGGCATGAACAGACATTTCTCCAAAGAAGATATATGGATGGCCAATAGACACATGAAAAGATGCTCATCATCACTAATCATCAGGGAAATGCAAATCAAAACTACACTAAGATACCACCTTACACCCGTTAGATTGGCAAAAATATCCAAAACCAAGAGTGACAAATGTTGAAGAGGCTGTGGAGAAAAAGGAACCCTCATACACTGTTGGTGGGAATGCAAACTGGTGCAGCCACTATGGAAAACAGTATGGAGATTTCTCAAAAAGTTAAAAATAGAAATACCTTATGACCCAGCCATCCCTCTACTGGGTATATATCCTAAGAACCTGAAATCAGCAATTCCAAAAGTCCCGTGCACCCCTATGTTCATCGCAGCATTATTCACAATAGCCAAGTCATGGAACCAACGTAAGTGCCCAGCAACTGATGATTGGATAAAGAAGATATGGTATATATGTATGCAATGGAATACTACTCAGCCATAAAAAAGGACAAAGTCGTCCCATTCACAACAACCTGGATAGACCTTGAGGGTATTATGTTGAGTGAAATAAGGCAGACAGAGAAAGACGAACTCTGTGTGACTCCACTCATAGGTGGTAGTTAACATATAGACAAAGAGAACTGATCGGTGGTTACCAGGGGAAAGGGGGGTTGGGGGGAGGGCACTAAGGGTGAAGTGGTGTACCTACAATATGACTAATAATAATGTACAACTGTAATTTCACAAGGTTGTTAACTGTCATAATCTTAATTAAAAATAAAGTTGTTCTTGGGGCCAGCCTGGTGGCACAGCGGTTAAGTTCACACATTCTGCTTCAGCGGCCTGGGGTTCGCTGGTTCGGATCCCGGGTGTGGACATGGCACCACTTGGCAAGCCATGCTGTGGTAGGCGTCCCACATATAAAGTAGAGGAAGATGGGCACGGATGTGAGCTCAGGGCCAGTCTTCCTCAGCAAAAAGAGGAAGATTGGCAGTAGATGTTAGCTCAGGGTTAGTCTTCCTCAAAAAAATAAAAGTTGTTCTCAAAACCTTTGTCTTTAAATTTAGTGAGAAACAAGTATGTGATGGTTAGTTCAATCTACAAAACAGAAGTTACTGTCAAGTTAGCTGCCTTTTGCTAAGTGTATGCTTCACTGTTGATGGTTGAAGGTCAGCCTGGAATTATTCAGTAGGGGAAACTCTAAGGGGCTGATTTTGAGATAGCTTCTTCACAGAAGGAATGTCTTTCAACCATTGACAAGTTGCCACAACCTCTATTTAGTTGCATGGGATTTTTATAAAAGTAATATTTGGCAATAGGGGGACTGGAGACCCACATCTTTTTTCTGTTTCTCACCAGCCACGACATAAACTCCATCCTTTTTTTGATCAGGATCCTTAATATTTTTATAGGTTCCAAGGAATCACAAAATCTTTGTTTTGAAAAAGACTTAATGACAATTTTGCAGAAAACATCATTTTCTGTAACATCCTTGAGAGATAGTTATCCAATATCTGCTTGGGTAGCTCACTCCTCAAAAGTTAGCCTTTTGAAATACAAACAAATTTGGGTTTTGGAATTAGGCAGGCCTGGGTTAAAATTAAAAGCCTATTTTTGTTGGATATGTGATCTTGGCCAATTAGCTAAATTCTCAGACTCTCAGTTTCTTTATTGGTCAAATGAGGAATAGCAATCCATATTTTTCAGGATCATTTTGAATATTAAATGAGATAATGAAAGCAGTATATTCATCACAGTGTGCAGGACATAGTGGGTTCAAATATGTTAATCATTATTGCAAGTCATTTCCCTGTTGATGACTCTAATAGCAAGCCTATTTGCTTTTTCCTTTTTTCTACTTCTTCTCCCCAAATCCCCCCACTACATAGTTGTATATTTTTAGTTGTGGGTCTTTCTGGTTGCAGCATGTGGGATGCCACCTCAGCATGGTCCAGCAAGCGGTGCCATATCCATGCCCAGGATTCAAACCTGCGAAACCCTGGGCCGCTGAAGCGGAGTGTGCGAACTTAACCACTCGGTCATGGGGCTGGCCCCAAGCCTATTTCTTTTAGTGGGAGGAAATCTAAATTGAGCCATTACAATACAGGAGAATTATTGATTCACAATACCAGGAAGGGCAAGGGTGAGGATGACCTTTAGAGTGACTGGTACTAAGAACTTTTTTGTAGACTGATACCAGTCCATGGATGGCTGTTATATGGCTATCATATAAATTGTGTTTAGAAGCTTGAGGAGTCTTGATTATTATTCTTTGTTTGGGTTTGATGGAAGCATTGTAAACCAGCAATGGAAAAACATAGAACAGTTTTATTTCTCCAATAACTGGTACCAACTTATCCCTCTTTAGATCTAGGATCAGAAGCAGAAAAATATGGCAGTCCATGTTTTCTTAGTTCTTTTCAATAAACACTAGTCCTTTCCAATAAATGATTATCCAATCTAACAATTAAAATGTCATTCTGAGGGCCTATCAGTTGCTGGTCATATGTAGAACTGTTGATCCTGTGTTATTTGCTTGCCGTACTTGATGGGTTTCTACGTCTTAAGAGTGCTTGGTGTATGTACTGTGTGCTGTCTATGTGTGCTGTCCTTGCCCCTGCTCCAGGTTATGATGGCCTCTCAGACAGGACCTTCTAGTCTTCAATCAGTGATTGCATCTCACCCTTTTTTGGTATGTTTCTTTGTTCTTAACCGAGGTGTCTCTCACAGCCTAGCCCACTGACAGCATCTCAGTGTCCTTAGTACTATGTATCAAGGAGTATTTTTAAGTCTCTTAGTTTGCTCTCCTGGAACAGGGGACGGTGTAGGTCTCAGGACCTATCACTATTGCCATCTCAGTACAGAACACTTCTGCAAGCATCAAGCTAGGAGAAATCCCAGTGAGAATGGGTACTTAACCTTGCATTCCAGATTTACTCAACCTCCTGAAAAAGATTATTACAGCAACTCTAATTTGTCCGCACTTTCTGGTAGTATTTGTCTTGTAACTTTATACTGATTCTTGACTTGACCATGTAAAATGCTTTGGCCGCTGAAAGACTACACAATGTGATGCAAGTAGAGATTTGAAACATGTGCACATTGGACTTGCCCTCTTGCTGCTTAGAACCTTGCTGGTTTAGCCTGCTGAAGAAGGAGAGACCACGTGGAGCAGACATAAGCTGTCCCAGTTTGGGCCATCTTAGCTAAATCCCTATCAATCTGGCATCTGACATAGATGCATGAGCAGAGTGAGCTGAGACCTGACACCTGATTCAAACCAGAAGTATCCAGCTGAGCCCAGCCCAGTTTGCTGAACTCACAGGAATTTGAACTAAATAAATGGTGGCTGTGGTAAGTTACTAAGACTTAAGATGGTTGATTATATAGCAAAAGATAGCTGATAATCTCATAAGTAATTCTGTTCTATATGTTGTAATAAACACAAGGAACTAAAAGGGATGTAGTAAAGGCAAAGTAAATAATATTTTAAAATAATTTTCAAGTTACTTATTAATGGAACAAAATGTCTGTCTAGTTGTAAATTTGGTTTCTTCCAATATTCGCTTTTAATAGCTATCAGTTGTAAAACATACCTCACAATGTTAATATGGCCCAGAATGAGAAGTATACTATTCGTTGTGCTTAACAAGTTATGATTCTCATTTTTCAATTCTCTCCATGAATCTTTTTGTTGAAACTATCTAGTAAATACCTTATTTCATGATATTAATCCAGTTGTTCTTAAAAACTAATGAGAGGGTGTTACTCTCATTTTAAATTCATCAATAAATGAGTTCAAAAGCCACTGAAACCCCTCATTTTGAATATTTCAGAGAGGAGGGTGTATAAGCCACACCCATACATAATTTCTGGCAAAAGGAAAAAAATCACAACATGATGGAAATATTTCTTTTCCAAGCATCACTTTTCCAAATGCTCTTTCCATAACACAAGTTTCTTTTATAAAGTGGTTGTCTTCTCATTTATTCTGAGTCGCCTTCTCATTTATTATTAAAACATCTTTACCTTGAAAGCACAAGTTAATTATGTGTGTGTGTGCTCATGTGCTTTAATATCTGCTAATTGACATACCACTGGAAGCTATTTCACAGCACTGAAAAAGTGAGCAAAAGTTAGAACACTTGTCCTTTTTTTTTGTTTTTCAAGCATAGTAACATTTAATAAGCTTCCAAATTCTTTTAAGGAATTTCCTAAGTGAACAAAATGGTCACTTCCCATCTTGTTAAAAAATATAGATATTCTAACAAACAGCTTGTTTTTATGAAATTAAACATATCGAAGTATTATAATGATTTATCACACCAACTGCCTGGAGTTAGGCCAAATTTCACAGGTTAAAGGCATATGCCTCCACAAGACTGGCCTCATTTCAGATACTAGCCACAAATTTGGGGGTTTCTAGGGCTACCCACACTTCTGATCAACTACCTACAAATTTCAGGTCTCCCATGACTCCTTTAGATTTGAGAAATCCTTAGAATAACTCACTGAACTCAGAAAAGTGCCAGCCATACTTACAGTTACAGTTTTATTATAGCAAAAGGATACAAATCAGAGCCAGCTAAAGGGAGAGATGCATAGGGCGAAGTCTGGGAGGATCCCAAATGTGGAGCTTTCATTTTCCCTATGGAAGCATCACCTTCCTGACACATTAGTATATGACAATACGCAGAGTATCCCCAACCAGGGGAGCTCCCCTGACCTTTGGTGTCCAGAGTTTTTATTGGGGTTTATTACATAGGTGTGCTTGATTAAGTCATTTGCCACAAAGTTGAACTCAATCTCCAGCATCCCTCCATTGTCTGTGCTGATATCTCATGGCTCAAAGCCTCAACCCTCTAACCCATGGTTGGTCTTTCTAGCTTGGCCAGTCCCCATCTTGAATCATCTTGATAGTATAAACTATCCAGGGGCCCACTATGAGTGACTTTATTAGCATAAAGTATCAGGGCTCACCATAAATAACAAAGACACTCCTACTACTCAGGAAGTTCCAAGGACTTAGAGGCTACCTCTCAGAACTGGGTTCAAAGGGCCAGCCAAATTCTTGATTATACAGATATTTAAACTACAATATGATGTAACTTGCAGAGTGAATGAACAGTGGAGGTACGCCATCAACTTCTCAGAGTTGTGGAACCTCCGCTCTTTCCCCATGATGGATCCCATAACACGCATGACATGCAGCCAACACTAAATCCATATGATATTAGTAAGGCTTATTTTCCTTAACATTTTGAATACATATAAATAGAAGTTCTAATATCTCCTTTCTGTGCCCCAGAGGATCCTCTTTTATACCACCTGGGCTACTTGTGCCCCATTTTGGAGATAACTTCCCTAGAGATCCCTTGGCTAAATAATTTAAAGAGTGCTGTGGTCTGAATGTTTGTGTCTCCTCAAAATTTATATGTTGAAATCCTAACCCCTAATGTGATTGTATTTGGAGGTGGGGCCTTTGGGAGGTGATTAGGTCATAAGGGTGGAACTCTCATGAATAGGATTAGTGTCCTTATAAAAGAGACCCCAGAGAACTCCTTTGCCCCTTCTGCCACGTGAGGACACAGTGAGAAGATGGCCATCTACCAACTAGGAGGGAGAGACTCACCAGACACTGAATCTGCTGGTAACTTGATCTTGGAATTCCCAGCCTCCAGAACTGTGGGCAATAAATTGTTATTTAAACTGTCCAATGTATGGTATTTTCCTGTTTTTGACATGTCTCCCTGTAGGTAGAGTATACTTCCCTGCCCCATTCACAGCAAGTCCAGGTGATTTCCATTGGCCAATGGAAAGAGAGTGGATATAACCACTCTTAATAGAAGATCTGAATGTTACTGGATGTTTCAGGTTACAAGGAACTGCTCTATGATCCTAGGTTCCAGAGTGAGACAATACTTAGAGACGAGCCAAGCAGAGTTACAGTCAACCTTACAGACCCTAAGCCCGCATGTAATGTGAGTGAGAAATAAATGTTTGTTGTTGTAAGCCACTCAGATTTTGGGATTGTTTAGGATACAGTGAAATCCAGTTGTAATGCAGCTTACTCCAGGGAAAAAGAGATGCCTTGAAGAATATAGTTTGCTTTCTCCTTACAAGCTTAGATTGTTAAGACTGTGATGATCGCTGATTATTTTTGGGATGAGGGTGTGTACATGCACACTTGTCCACATGCAAGTGCTTGTTAGGTCCAGGGGTTATTTTGCTGGAAAATTGGTAAGAATTAGCTCTACCTCTTCTCTTACTTTTTTTCATACACCTTTCCCTTTTCATACTAAACAATTCAGTCCTAAATAAAGCATTAGATGGGACAGAGCAAGGTAGGTGTCTTGTTATAGACAAGACATATATATATAGAATGGGGTGGGAGAACAGCAGTGGTCTGGTGCAGGTTGTGAGGGCTCAGGCAGGGGGAGAAGGGTGGCTATGCAGGGAGTTGGCTTGGCAGTGGTGTTAGGGCCCAAGAAGAGTGAGGAGAACATCCCTGCAGTGTTGAGAAAGTGCTGTGGCATGGGGAACTAGAGCCTGTGCAAGTTGAAGAGAGTATCCACACATGGCATTGGCCTGGTTTAGGGTATCAGAAGCAGCCTGGTGTGGGGTGCCAATGCCTGAGAGGTGAAGAAGACTTCTATGTGGTGGAGTCGTCAGGTGCAGGGAGCTCAAGCAGGGTAGAGAGGGCGTCCTTGCTGGGAGGTGGAAGACCTGTCATGGAGTGTCAGGGCCCAAGCAGGGTGAGGAAAGCATCCAGGCAGAGGGTAGACCTGGTGTGGGTTTCAGAGGCTGAGCAGGATAAGGAGGCTGTCCATGTGGTGGGGCACCCCAGTGTGGGGGCTTAAAGGCAAGGCCGGGTGAGGAGGATTCTACGCATGAAGGTAAGTAGGATGTTAGAGCCTAAGTGGGGAAAGGATAGATTCCAAGAGGGGATTAGGGAGCCAGCATCAGGAATCAGACTCTAGGCAGAGTAAGGAGGGCTTTCCTGTGGAGGCTGGCCTAGCATAAGGTGCCACGTCTCAGCAGGGTGAGGAGGGTGTCCATGGAGGTTGGCTGGCCCTGTTCAAGAAAACCAAAGCAAATGAAGAGGGTGTCAACAAAAATGGGGGCCTGGATTTGGCCTACCCAGGGAGAGATAGGCATCTTAGGCAAGGAGTGTGAGCAAAAATAGAAGACGGGTTAATTCCAAGGGATTGATCAAATAAGTAAATAAGTTAAAGATAATGGAAGCAGGTTTCTTAGTGTCATGGGATGGAGTTGAAAATGTGGAAAGGGAGAAAACTAGAAGGAACTCTTTGCTGTTGGACTGGAATTACAGGTATTAGTGTGAACTCTTGGTTTTCAATATGTTTACATATAGAAATAAATATAGAGGTAAATGTGCGTGTGTGTGTGTGTGATGCAGAAGAAGGAGGAGTTAGGTAGGGGAGATTAAAAGAAGGAGGATCCTTTGGGGAGAGCTGAATCTAGGGTGTGAGCTGAGCATGCCTGTGGAAGGATGAAGTATATAATTTTTGGAGTGTTTTCCTCTTGATCTTTGGAAAAAGTCATATTTAGCACTCAGTTTATCTCCTTACAAATTGTAATTCCATTAAATTATCCTAACTTGTTGAAAATAGTCATATATACCTGTATAACCTTTTGTTGTGGACTTGTGGGGCTTATATGGATAGAGAAGGATGGAAAGAAAGGGTAGCCCACTCCTCTAACATTCAGTAGAGAGATCTGCTTTCAGGAGTTGCTGGAGGTGACTATAGCAAAATGAGTGGAGATTCATGATGGAGTTAGTTAAGAACAACAGGGAAAAGCAGAGAGCGCTGAGGAGCAGCTTCAGAAGGCATACGATCTAAACTTTGACTTTTCCACTACATTGGTACACCGACTCTTGAAAGTGGGGAGGCTGACATGTAAATTTTCGTTGATGATCCTCTTAGAATGTGGTACCCCAAAGTTGCCCAATTGGCCACAAATGATGAGGAGCATGCAGCATGAATGAGTACATGCCCAAGTTGGTTGGTCTATAAATAATTATATTTGCCCATAGATGCACACAAATTCTTGAATTTCATTCCTTTTTTTTTTTTTTTGGTGAGGAAGATTGGCCTTGAGCTAACATCTATGGCCAATCTTCCTCTTTTTTTTTTATCTCCCCAAAGCCCCAGTACATAGTTGTATATTCTAGTTTTAGGTTACTCTAGTTCTTCTGTGTGGGATGCAGCCACAGCATGGCTTGATGAGCAGTGGTAGGTCTGTGCCCAGGGTCCAAACCAGTGAACCCCAGGCTGCTGAAGTAGAGCATGCAAACTTAACCACTTGGCCATGGGGCTGGCCCCCTTGAATTTCATTCTGGCTAGTGAGTTCAGATATCACAGTTCTCAGGAAAGATTTCCCTAATTGCTTGGTTCCTCTTTTCCTTTCCTTCCTATTGCTTTCCTCTACACTTTGAGTTCGTACTTTTATTACATTTGTTAGCACATGTTTAAATGTTGTGATTCTCACTGTGCTGGTCCTGGGGGTTGGGCCTCTCTGAGGTTTTTAGTTTTCATGAGATTCCTCTCAGGGTTGTTTGCCTATCTGGGACCTCTGTTCTCATCTAATTGTGTGATAGGAAGTATGTCAAGTTACCACCATATTTGGGTTTTATTTTAAGATGTTTTCAGGAAGAGGTGAAATGAACTTTTTGAAGAGAGCAGAAGATCTCAATATATCTTCAGAGGTCACTTATGCTGAAGTGAGGTTCAAAAATGAATCCAAGTCCTCAGGCAGCCAATCAGAGCCTCCTGAAGGTAAGAAACGTTTTCTTGTGGTCAGAGTTAATGATGAGATGAAGGATGTGGAGAGAATACTATAAACGAAGCATAGGGAATGTTAGTTGCTGGTTCTCTGGCTGGCCACAGTCAGAAAATGGGATTTACAGAAGATTGAGTTTCCTGAAAATAAGCTTTAAGGGATTGTACAGTTATACTATAACAAAACTGAAGTGTGAGAAATCCACTAAAGGCCCGAGCTAAGGAGAGTGCCAGTTATGGTGACAAACTGTCCCTCCTGTGCCTTCTGAGGCTGAATGAGGTTGTGGTCAAGAGATTGGCTACAGGTCCTTTAAACCATCAGCCCAGATGCAGGGGCTATTGATGAATTAGCGGACTTAAGAAGGGAAGAGTTTGGGTGGAAGTGATGTGGGTGTATCTGTTAGTCCTGGACTAACGTGGGACAAAAGATCTTTGCAGATGAAAGACTGGAAAGTCTTACCGAGAAACTCCTTTCCATTTCAAGGGAAATTGCTCTGCAGTCAGAAAATCCATTGCATACTGCATCTCTGAGATGGATTGAACGAAGTTGGGACTAGATAGAGGGTAATTTGATTAGCATGTATGATAGATATAGAGCAAAAGAGAGAGAGAGAAAGCACGTTGACTATAAGAAACTATGAGAGAGATAATGATTGTTCTTCTAAAACGCTTCTGTGGAGACGTGGAGAATGCTCAGGAAATCTGTTCTTTCCCTTAAAAAACTTTATATAACTTTTTATTATATATTGAAATGTTCATTACAGAAAAAAATCAAAAACTAGAGGTACACACAAATTTAAGTTATATGTGTTCTTACCATGTAGCGATAACTATAATTTACATTTTAGTGTATATGCTTCCAGATATAAATATACATAAATGTGTATATGTATTTTTCTAAATGTAAGATCATATTATATGTTATTGAGGGTTTTCTCCCACTTGTCAATTATTCACAACTTAAAGAAAATAATTCTTTTTTTTATTGAGGTATAATTGACATAGAACGTTATATTAGTTTCAGGTGTACAATGTAAATGATTTGATTTTTGTATATATTGCAAAATGATCACCACAATGTCTAGTAAACATCTGTCACCAGACATACATACACAAAATTTTTCTATTTTTCTACTTTTTTTTTTGAGGAAGATTGGCCCTGAACTAACATCTGTGCACATCTTCCTCTATTTTATATGTGGGACCCCTGCCACAGCATGGCTTGATAAGCGGCGCTAAGTCTGCTCTTGGGATCTGAGCCAGTGAACCCTGGGCCATTGAAGTAGAGTGCACAATCTTAACCACGCTGCCACCAGGCTGGCCCCCACAAAGTTTTACTTTTGAAGAATTTTAAGATTTATTCTCTTAGCAACTTTCAAATAAAGTATGCAATGATATTTAATAGTTAATAATACTGTAAGTTGCTATAGTCACCATGCTGCATTACATCACTGTGACTTAAACTTATTTCATAACTGGAAGTTTCAACCTTTTGATGTCCTTCACCCATTTTGCCCTCCCCCGCAACAAGCCACCTCTGGCAACCTCAAATCTGCTCTCTTGTATCTGTGAGTTCTGTTTTTAAAAGATTTTATTTAATTAATTAATTTATTTTATTGAGGTAACATTGGTGTATAACATTATATAAATTTTAGGTACACATCATTATATTTTGATTCCTGTGTAGATTATGTTTACCACCCAGAGTCCTTTTGCCCTTCCTCCCATCTTCCCCTGCACTAACCACCAATCTAGTCCCTGTATCTATGTGTTTGTTCGCTATTGTTGGTTGTTTTTAATCTTCCACATGTAAGTGAAAACACATTATATATGGCTTTCTCTGTCTGACTTTTTCGCTTAGTGTAATACCCTCAAGATCCATCCGTGTTGTTGCAAATGGCAAGATTTCATCTTTTTTTATAGCTGAGTGGTATTCCATTATTTTATGTTCTTTGTCTATTCATCTTCTTTATCCATTCATCCATTGATGCGCACTTAGGTTGTTTCCAAGTCTTGGCTATTGTAAATAATGCTGCAATGAAGATAGGGTTGTAAATATCTTTTTGAATTAGTGTTTTTGTATGTTTTTGGAAAAATACCCAGAAGTGGAATAGCTGGATCATGTGATAATTATATCCTTAGTTTTTGAAGACTCTTTATACTGTTTTCCATAGTGTCTGCACCAGTTTACATTCCCACCAGCAGTGCATAAGGGTTCCCTTTTCCCCACATTGTCGCCAACACTTGTTATTTCCTGTCTTTTTAGTAATAGCCATTCTGCTGGGTGTAAAGTTTTATGCAAGTTTGACTTGCATTTCCCTAATAATTAGTGATGTTGAATGTCTTTCCATGTGCCTATTGGATACTGTATTCTTCAGAAAAATGCCTTTTCAGATTCTTTGCCTATTTTTTAAGGGATTGTTTGTTTTTTTGTTGAGTCCTATGAGTTCTTCATATATTTTGGATATTAACCCCTTATCAAATGTATGATTTGCAAATATCTTCTCCCAATTGTTAGGTTATCTTTTCGTTTTGTTGATGGTTTCTTTTGCTGTGCAGAAGATTTTCAGTTTGATGTAGTCCCATCTGTTTATTTTTCCTTTTGTTTCCCTTGCCTGGGGAGACATGATATTCAAGAAGATACTGCTAAGACCCATGTTGAAGAGCATATTGCCTGTGTTTTCTTCTGGGAGTTTTATGTCTTACATTCAAGTCTTTAATCCATTTTGAGTTAATTTTTGTGTGTAGTGTAAGATAATGGTCTACTTTCATTCTTTTGCATGTGGCTGTCCAGTTTTCCCAACATCATTTATTGAAGAAATGTTCCTTTTTTCACTGTATGTTCTTGGCTCCCTTGTCAAAAATTAGCTGTCCATAGATGTGTGGTTTTATTTCTGGGCTTTTGATTCTGTTCCATTGATCTGTGTGTCTGTTTTGGTGCCAGTACCATGCTGTTTGATTACTATAGCTTTGTAGTATATTTTGAAATCATGAAGTGTGATACCTCCAATTTGGTCTTTTTTTCCTCAGGATTGCTTTGGCTATTTGGAATCTTTTGTTGTTGAATGTATATTTTAGGAATCCTTATTCTATTTCCATGAAAAATGTCCTTGGGACTTTGATAGGGATTGCAAGGAATCTATAGATGGCTTTAGGAAGTATGGACATTTTTACTACCAATTCTTCCAATCCATGAGCATGGAATATCTTTCCATTTTTTTTGTGTCATCTTTGATTTCTTTCACCAATGTTTTATAGTTTTCAGTGTACAGGTCTTTCACCTCTTTGATTAAATTTATTCCTAGGTGTTTTATTCTTTTTGTTGCAATTGTAAATGGAGCTGTATTCTTGGTTTCTCTTTCCGCTATTATGTTGTTAGTGTATAGAAATGCAACTAATTTTTGTATGTTGATTTGTACCCTGAAACTTTGCTGTATTCATTTATTATTTCTAATAGTTTTTTGGTGGATTCTTTAGGATTTTCTATATATAAAATCATGTCATCTGCAAATAGTGACAGTTTTACTTCTTCCTTTCCAATTTGTGTCCCTTTTGTTTCTTTTTCTTGACTGATTGCTCTGGCTAGGACTTCCAATACTATATTAAATGAATGGCAAAAGTGGGCATCTTTGTCTTGTTCCTTTCTTAGAGGGATAGCTTTCAGTTTTTCAACACTGAGTATGATTTTACCTGGGGGTTGTCTTATATGGCCTCTATTAGGTTGTGTTACTTTCCTTCTATACCTATTTTATTCAGACTTTTTATCATAAATGGATGCTATATCTTGTCGAATACTTTCTCTGCATCTATTGAGATGATCGTGTGATTTTCTTTTCATTTTGTTAATGTGGTGTATCACCTTGATTGATTTGCAGATGCTGAAACATCCTTGCTTCCCTGGTATAAACCCCACTTGATCATGGTATATGATCCTTGTATTTGATCTGTGTATTTGATTTGCTCATATTTTTGTTGAGAATTTTTGCATGAATGTTCCTCGGCAATATTGGCCTCTAATTTTTGTGTGTGTGTGTTGTCTGGTTTTGGTATCAGGGTAAGGTTGGCCCCATGGAGTGAGTTAGGAATTGTCCCCTGTTCTTCAATCTTTTGGAAGAGTTTGAGAAGGGGAGATATTAAATATTCTTTGCATGGCTGGTTGAATTCACTAGAGAAGCTGTCTGGCCCTGGACTTTTGTCTTTTGGGAGGTTTTTGATTACTGTTTTGATCTTCTTACTAGTGATTGGTCTATTCAGATTCTTTATTTCTTCTTGATTCAGTTTTGGGAGGTTGTATGATTCTAAGAATTTACCCATTTCTTCTAGATTATCCAATTTGTTGACACATAGTTTTTCATAGTATTCTCTTATAATCGTTTGTATTTCTGAGGTGTCCGTTGTAATTTCTCCTTTGTTTCTGGTTTTATTTATTTGAGTCTTCTCTCTTTTTCTCGGTGAGTCTAGCTAAGATTTGTCCATTTTGTTTCTCTCTTCAAAGAACCAGTTCTTAGTTTTATTGAACCTTTGTATTGTCTTTCTAGTCTCCACTTGATGTGTTTCCACTCTGATTTCTATTATATCCTCCCTTCTACTAATTTTGGGCTTCACTTGTTCTTCTTTTTTCTGGTGGCTTTATGTGGATTGTTAAATTGTTTATTTGAGATTTTTCTTTTTTCTTAAAGTAGGCCTGTATTGCTATAATATTCCCCTTTAGTACTGCTTTTGCTGTATCCCATAAGTTTTGGTATGTTGTGTTTTCATTTTCGTGTGTCTCCAGATATTTTTTGATTTCTCCATTGATCCAATAATTTAGTAGCATGTTATTTAGTCTCAATATATTTGTGACTTTTCCGGTTTTCTTCTTGTGGTTGATTTCTGGTTTCATACCATTGTGGTCAGAAAGATGCCAAATATGATTTCAGTCTTCTTAAATTTCTTGAGGCCTGCTTTGTTTCCCAACATATGGTTTATCTTTGAGAAGATTTCACATGTATTTGAGAAGAATGTGTGCTTTGTTGCTTTTGGATGGAATGTTCTATGTATATCTATTAAGTCCATCTGGTTTAACGTTTCATTTAAGGCCACTGTTTCCTTGTTGATTTTCTGTCTAGATGATCTATCCACTGACATAAGTGTGGTGGTAAAGTTCTCTACTATTATTGTGTTATTCTCAATTTCTCCCTTTTGGCCTGTTAATAGTTGGCTATATACTTTGGTGCTCCTCTATTAGGTGTGTATATATTAATAAGTGTTATGTCTTCTTGGTGGAATGTTCCTTTTATCATTATATAATGTCTATCTTTTTCTCTTATTATCTTTTTTGGCTTGAAGTGTATTTTGTCTGATATAAGTAGAGCTACACCCACTTTCTTTTGGTTGCCATTTGCTTGGAGTATCATTTTCCATGCTTCACTCTGAACATATGTTGTCTCTAGAGCTGAGATGGGTCTCCTGGAGGCAGCATATTGTTGGGTCTTGTTTTTTAAACTGTTCAGCCACTCTGTCTTTTGATTGATGAATTCAATCCATTTACATTTTGAGTGATTATTGCTATATGAGGACTTAATAATGCCAGTTTATCTTTTGATTTCTTGTTGTTTTATATTTCCATTTTTTCTTTTTCCTTGTATTTCTGTCTGCCATTTCAGTTTGGTGGTTTTCTGGGGTGTTTTTCTCAGTTTCCTCTTTATTTATGATTTGTGACTCTGTTCTGATTTTTTGTTTTGTGGTTATCATGAGGTTTGTATAAAAGATCTCATAGATGAATGAGATAGTCCTTTTTCTGCTGATAGCATCTTATCTCCATTAGCCTATGCAGATTCCATCCTTTTCTCTTTCTCGTCTATGTTTTTGTTGTCACTAATCATCCTTTTTTTGTATTGCGAATTTGTTATTAAATTGAAATGGTTATAGTTATTATTGATACTTTCTTTCCCTTTAGCCTTTGTGTTATAGTTAAGTGTTTACTAACCTATTCTGATATAGACTTGCAATTTTCTGATTCTGTCTGTCTATTTATCACTGTGTTTAAAGCTTGGTAAACCTTTTTTTTATTGTTTCAGGTAGGAAGGCTCCTTTTGACATTGCTTGTAAGGCAGGTCTAGTGGCGATGAATTCCCTCAGCTTTTGTTTGTCAGGGAAAGCTTTTATTTATCCTTCGTATCTGAAGGATAAATTTGTTGGATAGAGTATTCTTGGCTGATAGTTTTTCTTTCAATATTCTGAATATATCATTCTACTCTCTCCCAGCCTGTAGAGTTTCTGCTGAGAAATCCACTAATAGCCTGATGAGGGTTCCTTTGTAAGTTATTTTCTTGTCTCTAGCTGCCCATCGTATTCTTTCTTTGTCACTGACTTTTGACAATTTTAATATAATATGCCTTGGAGAAGATTTTTTTGCATTGAGATAGTTAGGAGTTATATTGGCTTCATATACTTGTATATTCAGTTCCTTCTCCAGATTTGGGAAGTTCTCAGCTGTTATTTCTTTGAGTAAGCTCTCTGCTTCCTTCTCCATCTCTTCTACTTCTGGGATACCTATTATCTTTATGTTGCATTTTCTTTTTTTCTTTTAAAGATTTTATTTTTCCTTTTTCTCCCCAAAGCCCCCTGGTCCATAGTTGCATATTTTTTCTTTTGGTTGTGGGTCCTTCTAGTTGTGGCATGTGGGATGCCACTCAGTGTGGCTTGATGAATGGTGCCATGTCTGTGCCCAGGACCTGAACCAGCAAAACCCTGGGCTGCCAAAGCAGAGTGCTTGAACTTAACCACTAGGCCACGGGGCTGGCCCCTATGTTGCTTTTTCTAATTGAGTTGGATATTTCTCATAGAATTTCTTTGTTTTTAAAAAATCTTAATTCTCTCTCCTCTTCCACCTGAATCATTTCTATATTTCTATCTTCAGTCTTACTAATTCTTTCTTCCATATGGTCTGCTGTATAGTCAATGATTTCTACTTTACTTTTTGTCTCATTAATTGTCTTCTTCATCTCAAGAATTTCTCTTTTTTTCCCCCGAGTTTCAGTTTCTTTGATGAACTCCTTTTCTTCATTAGTTTTATTCCTGAGCTCATTGAAATGTCTTTCTGAGTCTTCTTGTAACTTGTTGAGTTTCCTTGTGTCAGCTATTTTGAATTCTCTGTCAGTTAGATTGTAATCTTCTGTGATTTCAAATTTGGTTTCTGAAGAGTTGTTATTTTCTTTCTGTTCTGCTGTGTTACTGTAGTTCTTCATGGTACTTGATGAGTTGATCCTCTGCTGGTGTATTTGTGGTAGTAAACACCTTTTTTATTTGGGTAAGGCTTTGGTTACTTTGGTTCTGAGCTTCTTCTGATTGTACTTGAGAGCCTGCACTTTCCATCCTCCACTGCCTCTGCTAGAGGTGTCTTCAGTGCCTTCCATGTGCTGCTTGTGCCTCTGAGGTTGCTGGTGCCTTGCTGCTTATGATGTCACTACAATCTCAGGTGTCACCACTGGGGTCACCAAGCTGTGAGCACTTTTGCTGCTTCTGGGATCACCTGGGTCTTGTGGTCCCCCACAGGCTTTCTGCAGGATCTCCTCAGGCTCAGGTGCTGTTACTCCGTTAACCACCTGTGCTGCTGCTCCCAGATTATCTGGGGTTGCTGGAAGCACCACTGCCAGGGGTGCTAAGTTCACAGGTGTTGCTGTTGCTGCCAGGGTTTGGGGTCTTATATGCAGCCCTTGCTGCTGGTAGAGCCAGTGATGGGGATGCTGCCACTAGGGTTGGGTCACGGGTTCTACTGTGATTCATGAAGCCTCAGATAGCAAGTGCCGTCTGTCACTGCTGGGGGAGAGACAGGGGCTAAGCCATGACTGTTGTTGCTGGTCCTGCAGTTTCTGGTGGTTGGCATGCACTGGTGTGCTTTGAAACCTTAGGTCAGGGCACTCTACCCCTGCTGGGGAAATATGTGTTTTAGATGTAATCCCCATGTTAGAGAGACCAGTGCCACTGCCAGGGGAGAGGGAAGTGATGGGTCACTAGCTCTGCTTTGTGTCTTGAGGCCTCAGGACATGTGCACCACCTGCTACCACTGTGGTGGGCAGGTGCTAAGCTGTGAGTGAGTGTCATTGCTGCTCATGCAGCCTCTGGTCACTAGCATGTGTTGGTGTATTTTGAAACCTCAGATCAGAGCACCCCACCACCACTGGAGAAATGCATGTTTTAGTTGCTATCCCCACTGCTGGAAAGACCAGAGCCACTTCTATGGGAGAGGGAGGGAGGGGGCTGGGTCACTGGCTCCGTTCTGTGTTGTGAAGCCTCAGGATGACTGTGCCACCTGCCACCACTGGTAGGGGGTAGGGGCTAAGCCATGAGTGGTATGTCTGCCCCTGCAGTCTCTGGTTGCTGGCACACTCACCAGTGTGAAGATCCATGTTTTGAATCACTGCTGTGGGCAGGCGGACGGGGCTGCTCCAGTGGTTCCACTTGCCTCCTGGAGGTCCAGCCCACCACCTTTAGATACATAGATGCATGGATCTCTCAGGCATTCTGGTGTGCTGTGCAGGGAGTCCTCTTTTGGTCAGTGGATATCCTACTGGGTTTTAATTTAGAGAAGAGTGACAAAGGGAACAATTCACTCTGCCATGATACTGATGTCACCTCTATATTTTCCAGTCCTTCACTGAAGTTCTCACTGTGTTCATCTATTCTCCCAAGATCAGTGAGCATTGCTGTGACTTTTAGTTTGTCTGGTAGATTGTTTATTTCTGTTTTGTTTAGTTCATTTTCTGAGGATTTGTCCTGTTCCCTTATTTGGAACATATTCCTTTCCTCTTCCTTTTGCCTACTTCTCTGCTTATTTCTATGTATTAGGTAAATCAGCTACATCTCCTAATCTTGGAAATGTGGCCTTATGTAAGAGATGCCTTATGGGGCCCAGAATGTTCTCCCCTCTCATCACCAATGCCAAATGCTCCAGGAATCCCCTATGTGAGTTGCATGTGCCCTTCTGCTGTGGCAGGATTGCTATTGCTGCAGGTGCATGGGTAGGCTAGGCTGGCCCCTGGGCCAGCTAGTTGTAAGACTAAGCCACATGTGGCTGCTACAGTCACTTTATTGGGTGGGGCAAGCCCAAGCATGGCTGACTGCAAGGCCTAATATCACACAACTACTGCTGTTTTGCTGTTAAGTGAGTCAGGCTCCAATATGTCTGGTTGCTAGGCTCAGGGGCTCACAGTTGCTGCAGGCCTCTGGTGAGGCTCCCTGCAGCATGCAGCTGTCATCAGCTCTCTTTTGGGCAGGGCTGGCTTCTGGCCAGATCTAGCTATGCTGTCGTGTGGTACACAGCTGCCTCAGGAGTGCAGACGGGTAGAGCCAGCCCCAGGCATGGCAGTGCACAATAATTTCAGGCTTTGGAAGGCAGGGCAGATCCCCTGTTTGGCTGTTTGTGATGGCCAGCAGCGCAAGTCTGCTGTGGACCCACATGTCCCACCGATGTGGGCCCACAAGTTTGCTGTGGGGTCAGTCCCTGGAGTGGGATCCCTGCTGCCTGGCTATGCTCCATTACCTTGGGTGTTCTAGTGGTCAGGGAAGACCCTTGTGCTAACAGGCTAGAGGAAGGAATCCAATGTCACCTGCCAGCATCAGTGTCAACACAACTGAACTAGGCCACAATAATAGCTGCCACCAGTGTCTTGGTCCCTGGGGGGATGGGCCCAGCTGCCTCCTGGCTCTCTGGGATATGCTCTGAGCTTAGTGAGTGAGTTTTGTCTTTTTGTTTGTTTGTTTGTTTTTACCAATAGACTATGCACTTTTCTATCTGGTGTTTTTGTGCTGGTTTCTAGGTTGGGTAAGTTTGTGTGTGGGCCTTTTAAGAGCAGGTTTTTCTTTCTCTGAAGTTCTGTAATTTTCCTGGGTATATTCCCTATTGGTTTTCAAAGCCAGCAAAACCAGGTATTATGAGATATTGTCTCTTTGTGCTGGATCTAAGGGCTGGGGTGCCTAATGTGGAGCTCAGATCCCCTACTCTTTCAGAAACTACTCCATACCTTTGACATCACTTCTGGCCGTGAAGTACTATGGCTAGTATGTGGTTTTTTCCCTCAGCAAGGCTGTATTTCTGCCTCGTCCACACCTGTCAGTGTTGTCCCTTTTGTGGAGGTTCTTTTTATCCATTTTCCAGATCTTTCTCAGAGGAAATTGTTCCACAGGTAGTTGTAGATTTGTTGAGTCCACGGGAGGAGATGAGCTCAGGATTCTTCTGTGCTGCCATCTTCCAAACTCTCCCTGTCGCCCTTTGGATTCCACATATAGGTGGGATCATACAGTATTTGTCTTTGTCTGACTTATTTCATTTAGCATAATCCCTTCAAGGTCCATCCATGTTGTCTCAAATGGCAAGATGGCATTCTTTTTTATGGCTGAATAATATTCTATTGTATATAAATACCACATTTTCTTTATGCATTCATCCTTTGATGGATACTTGAGAAAGTAATTCTTAACCATGAAATAGCAATTAAAAGGATGTGACCTTATTTTAAGGATGTGATGAGGGATGATTCTAAAGATTTATCTGCTATGGTGTTATTTAAAGTTTTTGAAGTTGGAAACAATCTGGAAGGTTATTTGAATACATAATGAAATACTATGCAACCACAATAGAGAATGTTAAAGAAGAAAATATAGTGGTATGAAAAATGTTCATCATATAGTGTATGAGAAAATAGGAGATCAGAAACTGGTATATACAGTATGTCAATCATGTGGGAAAATGTGCATGCATGTATATACACTTTAAAAATTACTGGAAGGATATATACCAAAATATTAACAACAGTTATTGTCAATGGTAGAAATTTGTGCTTTTATGTATTTTTCAAAGTTTCTACAACGAACATTATTATTTCTTTCCTATTTTCATGTTATTTCAAATATTGCATTGTTAGTAATAGTGTGTCATCCAAGGAAAGGAGATGAGGAAGAGAAAGAGAAAGAGGAGGTAAAGGTCAGAATTTATTACTGATGAAACTAATTTGATTTCTCCTTCAGCTTCTAAAGAGAACACCAGCTTTCGCAAATGTAACTCTGGTTTTCTCAAGCTACCTCTTGTCTTATTGCTGACATTTTTGCTGCTATTTGGAATTTCATTTTCTGTCGCTTTTACCAGTAAGTATCCAACTGAATCTATAAGGAATGTCTGCCTTATATGAACAGATGGCATACATTAGATACTGATACTTAACAGTGGGTTTATCCAGAAATTTGGAAAAGAAGTCTTCTCTGGGGGGAGACATAATTAGTGGGAATCCATTGGGAATTCTGTTTTATTTGAATTTAGTTACTCTTCTATAAAAATAATGGAATCCACTCTCTTTAGAGAAATTGAGGAATATATGTGTGTGCATGTGTTTGTGTTGTAGAGTGAAATCTATAGGGCACCATTTCTACACTAGACAGTTGTGCAAGTGAGAGAGAATCTATATTTCCTTACTAGTGTTTATAAGGCCATGCCTTTTTGAGTGCACAGACACGTATTTTGGGATGAGCAGGTAGACAAGAAGGAGATGGGAAGAAATATTCCAGGAAGAGTTTCCCTTTGAAATTTCACCTTAATTATTTCTATTGTGCCCAAGACTGTGTGGAATCTAAAAGTCCATTTGGCAAATATGTGGATTTCTGCATATCTTTGGCTTTAAGAATTTCTCAAATTTTTAAAAGGTATTAAAATGAATATATATTTGGGTAGATATTTTATTCTTCCATTTTGTCATTTAATAAGCAATAATGGCTGTCTACTATATGTCAGACACTGTGCCAGACAGAGTCTAGACAGAGCCATAGCCCTTGGTCTCAAGAAGTTCAGGGAATGGTGGTAAGTGTTCAAATGAACCAATGGTTATAACATTTTATGGTAAGTGTTGTGTAGATAAGAAGCACAGGATGCTGAGATAGGCTTCCTGAAGGAGGTGACACTTACAGCTGTGTGTACCAAGAATGACGTAGAGATGTGAGAAAGCATGGAAAAATTTGTGGAAACATAAATATAAATAACTGGAACATATGGTGCTAAGTGAACTGTGAGAAATGAAGTTGTAGGTGGGGGACATAAGTAGGGCTCAGATTATGAAGAGTGTTTTGTAGCATTCTAAAGAGTATGGATTTTTTTCCCTGAAGGCTGTTTTATTAGTATCTTCTGCTGCTTAATAAACCAATCTAAAACTTAGTGGATTAAAAGAACAACTGTTTATTTAGCTCATAATTCTGTGGTTTGGCAATTTGGACTGAGCTCAAGTGGGAGGTACCTTGCTCCTGGCTGAAATCATTCATGCATATGCAGTCAGGTTCCTGTCACTCAGTTTCTAAGGAAGAGGATGTCAGCTGGAATGACATGGGCAATTCGGTCATATTTCTTCCATAGTTCATTAGGCTAGCCTGAGCTTATTCAAATGGAGACTTGTAGGCTTCCAAGAGTGACAGTGGAAATGAGCAAAGCCTCTTGAAGCCTTAGCTTTGAACTAACTAGAGTTGCTTCTGCACATTCTATTGGCCAAAGGAAGTCTTAAAGCCAGCCCACATTCAAGTGGTGGAGAAATAGACCCCACTTATTTGTTGGAAAAGCTGAGAAGTCATATTGCAAAGGAATGTGGACACATGGAGAGTTGAATATTGTGGCCACTTTTGCAATGTGTCGTAGTCATGGAGAGCCATGGAAGGATTTTAAGCAAGGAAGTGATATAATTAAATTTGACTAATAGAAATATGCTTTTGGCAGAGGTGTATAAAATGGATATTTGAGGACAAAATTGAAAGTAAAGAGAGCGGTTAGAAAGCCAATTCATTATCCAGTTGGGAAATAATGAGAACCTGATCTAAGGCTGTGGTAGTGAAGAAGGAGAAGAGGGGGTAGCTTTGAATGATAGTGAGGAGGTAGAATAAAGGAGGTAAAAAGGCTTGATGAACATTTAGATCTGAGGAATAAGGGATCAAGAGAAGTAAAGTGCAGCTCCAATATTCTGACTTGGTGAACTAAGAAATCATGAAGTTAATCAAAGAGGGAGATAATATAGGATGAATAACAGGTTTGTGATGAAAGATGGAGATTTAAGTTTTGGGCATACTGAGTTTTATATGACTCTGGAAACCTCAAATGGATGTATTTAATTGGAAACATATTTGTCTGGATCTCAGGAAAGAGGTCTGAGTTTTGGTAGTCATTTACATATGTGTAGCAGTTGAAACCATGGGGACACGTAATATCACTCAGGAGAGGATTTAGTACGAGGAAGAAGGATAAAGATGGAACTTTGGGGATTGTTACATTTTAAAAGAGATGGATGGAGAAAGAGGAGCTTTTCAAGGAGTATAAGAAGCAACAACAAGAAACATGGGGGCAAAACCAGGAAAGAGTAGTGTCCCAAGAGTTAAAAGGGAAGAGAACTAGGGTCAAGTATTACAGGAGGTCAAAGAGGAAGAAAACTAAGAAGTGGTCTAGGATATTACTGATGACCCACTGCAAGCCTGATTTTAGTGGAGTGGTGGAAGCAGAAGCCAGTATGTGGTGGGTTAAGGAGCAAATGAGGTCAGGAGGAAAGAAAGAGAAAATTCACTTTCTAGAGGGAGAGTAGGTTAGTTTTAAGTTGTGAGAGACTGGAGCGTGTTGGTGTACTAAGGAATAAGAGTCAGTTGGGATGGATAAAGGAAAGAAAGTGAAGAAAATAATGTCCTGCCCTCCTGATCAATGTTGGATTTTCTTTTTTGTGTGTGTGTGAGGAAGATTGGCCCAGAACTAAGATCCATTGTGAACCTTCCTCTTTTTGCTGAGGAAGATTAGACCTGAGCTAATATCGGTGCCCATCTCCCTCTATTTTGTATATATATGAGATGCCGCCACAGCATGGCATGATGAACAGTGCGTGAGTCCATGCCCAGGATCTGAACCTGCAAATCTCAGGCTGCTGAAGTGGAGCATGTGAACATCCTCAGATAGAAATGTTTAACCATTTTCTCTCCATTTCCCCTCCTCCAAGGCTTAGCCTTTGCATGCATCATACATCTAGTATTGAAGGAAAATATAGGTAAGTCCCTTTAGACCCACTGTAGGGGAACTGTCCTGTTCTCTTTCAACTACTGATCTTCAGCTATTTCTGAAGAAATCTATGGTTTCAAAATCAGTAGGATTAGGATTACATTAAATGTGGGGTGATGGGAAATTTTTTCCACAGTCTGGATCCTTCTACTCAAGTAATTGAACATTTGTAGACTTTGTTTGTGTAAAGAATGCAAGAGAGTAATAATAAAGAACAAAGTCAAAACACTACCAGTAAAATGAATGGTCTTATTCTCTTTTTCAGTTTATTATCACAAATATTCTCACTGTCTTAAAGAAGAAAAGACTATAAAGGAAATCAGGTACACAACACTGGAATGTGTGAAAGAAAACTTGAAGATGGAAGGTAAAAATTAATGTGCCTATAATTCAGTTGTTGACTATACTGTGTAAGGATTCCAAATCAATATTTCCAACAAGATTCACAGGGAGATCATACTAAGAAGTTGAGTCTCAGGATCATTTTAAGCTTTAGGTGTACAAATATATAGAACTTAAAACTCTTATATGCATATCTTTAATTTGTGCAAGGAGAGTCTTAATTGTGAAAAAGGTTATGTTGCTTTTGGATTTCTTCAGCCTTCACTTCTCTCTGAACTTTTGTGCACACTTGCTCTGTTTCTCACATATCAGTTAAAGCACACTTTCTCAAGAGAGATCTAATCCATTTGTGCTTTGAGAAAACATGTGTTGTATGTGTGTAAAACGTTTATGGGAGGATGCATAAAATACTCTTACTGAGTTCTGCCTACGGAGACTAAGCTTGAAGACGTTGGAAGAGAGCGAAAGTTTTAGTTTTGTTTGATGAAGAAGATGATGATGATATGAAGATGATGATTTTAATATAGAGGTGAATTGTTTAAATTAAAAAATAGACTATTTTTAAAGAATAGTTTTATTTTTGCAGCAAAATCGAGCAGATAATAGAGTTTCCATGTCACTCCCCTCCCCGTACATACAATTTCCCCAATTATTAACATCTTACATTAGTATGGTACATTTCTTACAACTAACGAACCAATATTGATACACTATCATTAACTAATTCACAGTTTATTCAGGTTTCCTTAGTTTTTACCTAGTGTTATTTTTGTGTTCTGGGATCCCATCCAGAATACTGCATTACATTTAGCTTTCATGTCTCTTTAGGCTCCTCTTGGCTGTGGTAGTTTCTTAGATGTTCCTTGTTTTTCAAGACTTTGACAGTTTTGAGGGCTATAGGACAGGCATATTGTAGGATGTCCCTCTGGTGGAATTTGTCTGATGTTTTTCTAATGATTAGACTGGGGTTACTGGCTTTTCAGAGGAAGATCATAGACATAAAGTAGCATTTTCATCACATCATATCAACATAATTTTTGACTGTTGATGTTGACTTTGATCAACTGGCTGAGGTAGTTTGTTAGGTTTCTCCACGGTAAAGTTATTCCTTTTTCCTCCTTTCCGTACTGTACCTTTAGAGGGAAGTTGCTTTGCACAGCCCACAATTAGGGCTTGGAGAATTAAGCTCCCTTTCCTGTAGGATAGAGTATTGTATTAGTCTTCTTGGGCTGCCATAACAAAATATCACAAAGTGGGTGGCTTAAACAACAGACAATTATTTTCTCCCAGTTCTGGAGGCTGGCAGTTTAATATCAAGGTGCCGGCAGGGTTGGTTTCTATTGAGGCATCTCGGCTTCTCTCTCTGGCTTACAGATGGCCACCCTCTTGCTGTGTCCTCATATGGCCTTTCTTCTGTGCACACGCAGAGAGGTAGAAAGAGAGAGAGAGAGGGAGCTGATGTCTCTTCTTCTTATAAGGACACCAGTTCTATTGGATGACCGCCCCGTGCTTATGACCTCATTTAATCTTAATTACTTCCTAAAAGGCACTATCTACAAATACAGACACATTAGGGGTTAGGGCTTCAACATATCAATTTTGGGAGAACACATTTCAGTCCATAACATTTCACCCTCTGACCCCCCAAATTCATATTATTCTTGCATGCAAAATACATTCACCCTGTCCCAATAGCCCCTAAATTTTTAACCCATTCCAATGTCCATTCCAATTGCAATTGGAATTCCAATTCTAATATCAAAGTCTCATCTGATTATCATCTAAATCAAGTATGGATGACACAAAGTATAATTCATCCTGAGGCAAAATTTCTTTCCATCTGTGAACCTATAAATCCAGACAAGTTATATGCTTCCAAAATTCAATGGTGGACACACATAGGATAGACATTTCCATTCCCAAAGGGAGAAATCAGAAAGAGGAAAGGGATGATATGTTCCAAACAAGTCCAAATCTAGCAAGGCAAATTTCATTAGACTTTAAGGTTTGAGAATAATCTTCTTTGGCTTGATGTTCTGCCCTCTGGGCCCGCTAGAGTGGCAGTGTCACCCCCATGGTTCTACATGGGAGCTCTGTCCCATGGCTCTGTGGGATAGCCTTGCCCCTGAGACACTGGGCAGCGGCCTCCTGGCCCACTGAAACCGAGAAGGTTGCCCCACACTCTGAAACCAAGGAGGAAACAGCCTTACCCCCTTCACCTGTGGTGAAAGTGGCAGCCCTGATGATCCTTGAATTGCCTTCAAGTCATTGTTCCCTTTTCATAAAAGATAATACATGTTTGAAGCCTATAGCTCTATTGCCCCATGCTGTAGAATAACAATACCATGCTGTAGAAAGTCCAATAACTTTCCTTCGTTCTGTCCCATTTTCTATCTCCTTTAGTCCCAGCTGACAGTATTTCTGCTGGTATGATCCTATTTCAATTCCTGGTTAAATCCATGGTAATCTCTTTATGGAGTGATTGTCCAGCCACATCCTTAGTGTTCTGTCCAGAATATATTTTCTCATTTTTTTACAATATGGCTAGGTTGAGAATTTTCCAGATCTCCAAGTTCTTGTTCTTTTTTGCTGAAAACTTCCTTCAATTTTATCTCTTTTCTCTTGCATTTTACTATAAGCAGGAAGGAGAAATCAGGCCACAACTTTAACACTTTTCTTAGAAATCTCCTCTGCTAAATATCCAAGGTTGTCACTTAAAGTTCTACCTTCCATAAAACAAGAGGAAAACATAATTCAGCATTTTTTTGCCAGTTTATTACAAGAATTGCCTTTCCTCCAATTTCCAATAGCATGTTCCTCATTTCCACCTGAGACCTAAAGCATCTTTAACGTTCATATTTCCACCATCATTCTATTCATTACAATATATGTATTCTCTAAGATGGTAGAACCTTTATCTACAGCTCTCTTTTCTTTCTGAGTTCTTACCAGAATCACATTTAAGATCCATATTTCTACCAACACACCTTTCCAGGCAATTTAGGCTTTTTCTAGCATGCACCTCAAAACTCTTCTAGCCTTCCCATCACCCATGTTCAAAAGCCGCTTTCACATTTCTAGGTATCTGTTACAGTAGCGCCCTACTTTGTACCAAAATCTGTGTTAGTCTGCTTGTGCTGCCATGATAAAATGTCACAGACTGGGTGGCATAAACAACAGAAATCTATTTTCTTACAGTTATGAAGGCTAGAAGTCCAACATACCATAAGAGTTGGTTTCTAGTGAGGCCTCTCTTCCTGGCTTATAGACGGCTACCTTCTTACTGTGTCCTCACTTAGCTTCTTCTCTGTGTGCATGGGAGGAGAGAGAGAGATTTCTGGAATCCCTTCTTTTTCTTATAAGGAGAAATCCTATTGGATTAAGGCCCTACCCTTATGACCTCATTTAACCTTAATTACCTCCTTAAAGGCTCTACCTCCAAATATAGTCACATTGAGGGTATAGCTTCAATATATGAATTTTTGGAGAACACAATTCAGTTCATAACAAGTATCTATATAATTTATTTGGAATTCTTGTGCATGTGAGATTTGTCTCTTGTACCCTATTTATTGATTTATTCAATCATTTATTTATATTTGTATGTACTCATAGATATTTATTTTATATTTTGAGTTATAATCCAATACTGTATTTATTTTGTTGCTCAAGTTATTTTACCATTACCATTGGGAGCTCTTTCAGTTGGCTCTTGTGTCTTTGTGACATACCCTCATCAATGTGTTGTTTTGTCTTTGAGCACTTCCCTATTTTCGGGGAGTACAATATGCTCTGGGCTTGTATTGTATATTTCCTGTGCCAGTCTTAGAATCAGCTACTCCTCTGTGGAGCTCTGGCTCATGTTATTGAAGAATGGTATTAGGAACCAAGATCTGGACACTAGGTATGCTTATTACTACTGGGGTGTAATTTCTTTTAGGCCCTCTCAGCTGACAGAGCAAAGAAATATATGTGAGTACTAACCTGTGAATGTTCATATGTTAATAAATATTTCTACATGCAACCATCTGTAACTACAATAAGTAAAACATCAGTTTTTACTGATGTCTTCAAACTGTAATCCATTGGCACATCCATCATTCTAGCATACTTCTTTTGATATCATTAAATGACCACTCCAACAGAGAGAATCTGGTTCCCACAATCTGCTCAGTACATTAAGTTAATTATTCAATTCCAATGAACACATATAGCAATGTCAGAATTGTCAACTCCTACCACCATGGGCAACAACTTTATCAACTAGAATATAGTGCTTATGTGCAATTTCTTTTTAACTTTCTTTCTTTTGTAACTTCTTTTATAAGTTCTTTTATAACTTTTGTAATTTTATTTTGTACTCTTATTAGACTCCATTTCCAAAGTTACTTAGGTTATCACTTTACTCCCACTCTCTTCATTGTGGCTGCTGCCTACATTTGTAATACAGTTAGATTCTCTTGTCGCAGTCTTCATTCTTTCATGGGATACCCTGACCTCCTAAATGAATTTTTAACATTTGCATACAATAGATATGTAATATTCTATGGATTTTCTGTGTTCTAGGATGAATGTGTAATGTCATGTATCCACTGTTGCAGTATCATACAGAATAGTTTCACTGCCCTAAAAATCTCCTGTGCTCCAGTCTCCTCTCCAAACTCTTGGTAACCACTGAAATTTTTATTGTCTCTATAGTTTTGCCTTTTCCAGAATATCTTATCATTGTAATCATACAGTCAGTAGCCTTTTTACATTGCCTTATTTTACTTAGCAATCTGCATTTAAAGTTTCTCCGTGTCTGTTCATGACTTGATAGCTCATTTAAAAGTCACTGAATACTATTTCCTTGTATGGATATACTGATGTTTGTTTGTCTGTCCATCTGTTGAAGGACAGCTTGATGGCTTCTAGTTTTTGAGGCTAATAAATAAAGCTACTATAAACATTTGCATACAGGGTCTAGTGGGGATGTGTTTTTAACTCAATTGGGTCAATACCTACAAGCATGATTATTAGATTATATGAGAAGACTATTTTTAGTTTTGTAAGAAACTACCAAATTGTTTTCCAAAGTGGCTGTATCATTTTGCATTCCCACTAGTAATGAATGAGAGTTCCTGTTGCTCAACATTAGCACTTCCTATTGTTAATTTTTTTATCCATTCTAATAAATGTGTAGAAGTATCTCATTGTTGTTTTAATTTGTAGTTCATAAATTGCAATGACATATGATGCTGAGCATCTTTCCATATGCTTGTTTACCATCTGCACATCTTCTTTGGTGTGCTGTCTATTCCCATCTTATGGCCATTTTTAATTGGTTTGTTTGTTTTCTTATTGTTGAGTTTTGAGTGTTCTCTGTATATTTTAGATACAAGTACTTTATCAGATATGTGTTTTGCAAATATTTTCTCCCAGTCTGTGGCTTGTCTTTTCATTCTCTTAATAATATCTTTCATATAGTAGAATTTTCTTTTTGAGGAGACTTTGAATTTATTCAACTTCAATTTGGATCAGTATGTAACAATTGCAGGAGCTTAAATTTGAGATCAAGATACTAATTTCCAAAGAGACAATACAGATAGAGGTACCGGCACACATTTATAGAGTATGTTTGATTAGGTTTTTTTCCAGAGAGATATACAGATAAATATCAGATGACTCTGTATAAAGAGTATGAGTTACTTTGACGAATGAAACATCTCTATCTCAATGACTCAGATTGGCTACTAAATAAAATGGTGCATGTATCTGTGTATCAATTTCAGTCTCAGTGTTTTGTTTTGTTTTTTCACTTAAAAGTACTGGAAAATATATTTGATCAAATTCAGTTGCGTGATTTTCTTTCCTGTTTGAGGTCTGCATCACTTGCTTGTATAACATTCAAATGGGTGTACTGTTTGTTGAAATTTTCACTCCACTGAATATTTGAGTTCACATGGTCATAACATCCTAGTAACCTGATCCTTGTTTTACAGTTGGCCATGCCATTCTGAGCTGATGAAGGTAAATTTTAAAACAATAGATAAATAAGAAGCAATTACCCTTGGGTGATATAAGTACAGCTTTCAGTTACTTTAAAGTAAGCTTTTTAAAGCTGACAATAAGAACTCATTGTCTGATAAACACTACTGGAAAAATAAGAGCTCTCATTTTGAATTCTTATAAATTTATGAGGTTATATTAATGGAAGGCTCTAGTCATATGAAGCCTGCTGTAAGGGAGTTGAGTCATCCTGGGGGTAACTGTATAATGATAACTCAAAGGAAATGAAATGCAGTTCTCAAATTGCTTATTTTGCAGTAAGACAACATAAAATGCAACAGTAACTTTGATAAATGTATCTTATAAATTCTGATCCTGAATTTCACAGTTAGTTGGTCTGTACAAATACAATATATTAAAGTAGGTATGTAATGTATTTGCTTTCATGAAAATAGAACAACTTTTATGTCATCACTCAGTTTATGTGATTTGGATCAAGAACTGTATTCACTTTTGTGTTTACTAATCCATTGCACCAAATTCCCCAAAACTCATGATGATGATGATGTGATATGTGCCATATGCAGAGAAAGATGACCAAATAAGCAACCTATTAAGAATGTTGGTTATCATCTTCTTCTTTTAAGGCTGAATAGTATATACCACATTTTCTTTATCCATTCACCTGTTGATGGACATTTCCAAAATAGTCAAATTCATAAAATCAAAGACTGGAATGGTGGTTACCAGGGACTGGCAGGAGGGGGAAATTAAGAGTTATTAATCAACAGGCATAAAGTTTCAGTTAAGTAAGATGGGTAAGCTCTAGAGATTTGCTGTACAGCGTTTTAGCTATAGTCAACAATAATGTAACATACACTTAAAATTTGTTAAGGGGATAAATCTCATGTTAACTGTCCTTGCCACAATAAAATCAATAAATTAATAGGGATAAATCTCATGTTAACTGTTCTTGCCACAATAAAATCAATAAATTAATACATCAAGAATGTTGCTTACCAGTTGTACTTCCCTAGAGACAAGAATTATGACTGCAGATTCATCTGACAGCTATCAGGTTTTCCCAAAGAGTCTCCTTGGAAACCATAGTCCAATAATTTAGGTGGGAAAATATATATAGTTTGTTTGAAAAATAATATAACCTTTTATCACTGGGATATCCAGTGTGCCTTAGCATGTTAACAATTTTGTAAAGTTCTACATTTATCCTTTCATTTATTCATTCTGTACATATTTACAGATGCTGATGATGAGCCGGCAATGGGACATTGAACAAAACAGAAAGGTTCTTTCCCTTACAGAACTTTTCTTAAAGAGGGGGAAGAAAGTAAATATATTTTATGTGGTAATAAGTGCTGTGTTAAAAGTTAACTATTAAAAGGGGACAGCAAATGCTTGGTTATGCTATTCAATATAGAACGATTAGGGATGATTCTAAGAAAAGGAGACACTGAGCAGAGATCTGAAGGAAGTGAAGAAGCAAGTCATGAATATCTTAGGAAATGAGCCTCTCAAGCAAGGGAAGTAGATAGTGTAAAGGTCTTCTTGACAGAAACATTCTTAGAATGCGTATGAAACAGGTTGGCCAGTCAGCCAGGAACAGTGTGAATAAGAGGGGGTGAAGTCAGAAAGTTAGCAGAGATCACATGTGCTGTGGTAGACTTTGGCTTACACTGAGTGCATTTGAACGTGTGAGTGGCATAATTTCATTTTCATTTTTGAAGGACCATTCTTACTGATGAATGAAGAATAGATTTTAGCAGAGAAAAGGTAGAAACTTGGAGACAAATAAGAAATCTATTGCAATAATATAGTGAGAAATAATGATGGCTAGAAACTGGACAATGGTGGATGATATGGTGGGATTCTGTATATAATTTGTAGGTATAGCCAATAAGAAAGTTGTTGGTAGATTGGATATGAAGTGTGCAAGAAAGATTCCTTGGCCTGAGAAACTGGAAAAATGTATTGCCAATTGTGAAGAAAAGGAAGACAAAGGAAAGGGCATAAGTTTTTTAATTTGTGAGACATCAAATGTTCTCTTTGGAAAATATAAAATCAGAGCTGCTTACTACGTTTAAGGGGGAATGTTGGGAAGTTGTTGGGCATAAGAATCTGTAGATTAGAGTATGCAAAGCTAAAGACTAGATTAGATCACTTGAAGAGTGACAGTGAAAGTAGACAGTGAAAAGTCATTTGAGTTCATGGAGATAAGGAGCAACTTATAAAGAATATTAAGGGGTAAGAGCCACACAAATAGAACTTGAAGTAAAAGAGAATGACATACTGAAGGCCAAGGGAAGAAAATGTCTCAAGAAGAATTGAGTCATCTGCGTCAATTTATCTCAATAACGAGCTCAAGTTGCATGTGGAAGAGAATTGAAAAAAGGATTTGGCAATTAGGACATCTTCAGTGACTTTGGGTAGAGCCATTTTGGTGGAGTTAAGGGTTTGAAAGCCTGACTAGAGAGGGCTTAATAGATGGTGGAAAGAAAATAACCGAAGAGGGTGAGAAAACTACTTTCAGTTAGAGCAAAGAGACGAAGATTGCTGATAACAGACTGTGGGCTTCTGAGGGCAGAGTGGGATGTTGGTTTAGAAATGAGCAGATTTAAAGTACTTGAATTGCCAAGTTTACACACTAAGTGGATTTTCTTATATGACGGCCTGTACTGTTACAGCATTCTGGTCTTATTACCTGGATTCTACCTCCATATATCACACATACAGTACAAATGTTTAACTGGTAAGGTTGTATGAGAATTGCACTAATTACTAACTTGTTTTAGAATAGCACTTTTTGGTAATTATTTTTATCTCAACTGACTAGTAACTCAGAAAAAAATCAGTTATTTATTTATGTAGTTATTTTTTATTGCGTTATATTTGTCATACAACATTGTGTAAGTTCAAGGTGCACAACGTATTGATTTTATACATTTACATTGCAATATGGTTGTCATAGTAGCATTCGCTAATACCTCTATTGTATCACATAATTATCATTTCTTCTAGTGTCGGAAATACTTCAAATCTAGTCTCTTTGCAGTTTACTGTTTACAGTGCAGTTTTGTTGTCTGTAATCACTGTACTGTGTATCAGATCTCCAGGACTTATTTATTTACTAATTGCACCTATGTCCCCTTAAACATCTCTCTCATTGCCACACCCCCGGCCCCTGGTAACCACCATTTTACCCTCTGCTTTTATGATTTCATTTTTTTAAGATTCTACAAGTAAGAGATATATCATACAGTATTTGTCTTTCTCTATCTGACTTATCTCACTTAGCATAATGTCCTCAAGGTCCATGAATGTCATTTCAAATGGTGGAATTTCCTTTTGTTCTCATGACTGAATAATATTCCATTGCAGAAATATACCACATCTTCTTTATCTGTTTATCCGTTAATGGATACTTAGGTTATTTCCTTATCTTGGATATTGTGAATAATACTGCGGTGAACAAGGGAGTGCAGATATCTTTTCAATATGCTGTTTTCATTTCCTTCAGATATACCCTGAAGTGGGATTGCTGGATTGTATGGTAGTTCTATTTTTAATTTTTTGAGGAACTTCCGCACTGTTCTTCTAGGGGCTGAACCTGTTTACAATCCCACCAACAATGCACAAGGGTTCCCTTTCTTCGTATACTCGCCAACATTTATCTCTTGTCTTCTTAATGATCGCTCTTCTTAAAAGTGTGAGGTGATATCTCACAGTGGTTTTGATTTGCAATTCCTTGATGATTAGTAACGTTGACCACATTTTCATGTACTTGTTGGCCATGCGGACATTTTCTTTGGAAAAAAGTCTATTTGGTTCCTCTGCCCATTTTAAGATCAGATTTTTTGTTTGCTATTGAGTTATATGAGTTCTTTATAAATTTTAGATATTAACCCCTTATCTGATACATGGTTTGCAAAAATTGTCTCCCAATCTGTAGGTTACTTTTTCATTTTGTTGATTGTTTCTTTTGCTGTGCAGAAGCTTTTAAGTTTGATGTGGTCCCACTTGTTGATTTTTTTCTTTTGTTGTTTGTGTTTTGGTGTCATATCCAAAAAAATCATTGCCAAGAACAATGTCGAGGAGCTTCTTCCCTGTGTTTTGTTCTAGGAATTTTATGGTCTTATGTTGAAGTCTTTGATCCGTTTCTAGTTAATTGTTGTGAGTGCTATAAGATAGTGGTCCAATTTCATTTTTCTCCATGTGGTTATCCAGTTTCCCCAACATTATTTGTTGAAGAGACTATTTTTTCCTCAGTGGATGTTTCCAGCTCCCTTATCAAATTTTAGTTGATTGTAGTTTCTCTATTCTGTTCCATTAGTCTATGTGTGTATTTTTATGGTAGTATCACACTTTTTAATAACTATAACTTTGTAGTATAGTTTTAAATCGGGAAGTGTCATGCCTCCAGTTTTGTTCTTTCTCATGATTGCTTTGGCTATTCAGGATCTTCTGTGGTTCCACATAAATTTTAGGATTTTTTTCAATTTCTGTGAAAAATGCTATTGGAATTTGATAGTGATTGCATTGAATCTATAGATGGTTTTTGGTAGCATGGACTTTTTAACAATATTAACTCTTCCAATCCATGAACATTGATGTCATGCCATGTGTTTGTGTCTTTTTCTATTTCTGTTATCAAAGTATTGTAGTTTTCTTTGAATAGATCTTTCACTTCCTTGGTTAAATTTGTTCCTAGGTATTTTATTGTTTTTGATGCTATTGTGAATGGGATAGTTTTCTTTATTTCTTTTTCAGGTGTTTCTTTGTTGGTGTATAGAAAAGCAACTGATTTCTGTGTATTGATTTTATATCCTGCAACTTGACTGAATTCATTGATTAGATCCAACAGTTTTTAAGTTGAATCTTAGGGATTTTCAATATATGAGATTGTATCATTTGCTATAGCAATAATTTTACTTCTTCCTTTCCAATTTAGATGACTTTTATTTCTTTATCTTACTGATCGCTCTGGCTAGGACTTCCAGTACTGTGTTGAATAAGAGTGGTGAGAGTGGGCACCCTTGTCTTGTTTCTGATCTTTGAGGAAAAGATTTCAATTTTTTTCATTGCTTATAATGTTAGCTGTGGGTTTGTTGTATATGGTCTTTGTTATGTTGAGGTATGTTCCTTCTATAATCAATCTTTTGAGGGTTTTTATCGTGAAAGGATGTTGTATTTTGTAAAATGCTCTTTCTGCATGTATTGGAATGATCATAAGATTTTTATCCTTCATTTTGTTAATGTGGTGTGTCACATTTATTGATTTGCATATGTTGAACCATCCTTGCATCTCAGGGATAAATACACCTTGATCATGATGTATGAATATTTAATGAGCTATTTAATTCAGTTTGCTAATATTTTGTTGAGAATTTTTACATCTATATTCTTCAGGTATATTGGGCTGTTTTTTTCTTTTCTTGTAACACCATTTTCTGTCTTTAGTATCAAGGTAATGCTGGCCTTGTAAAATGAGTTTGGGAAGGAATAGTGTTAATTCTTTTTTAAATATTTGGTAGAATTCTCCAGTGAAACCATCTGCTACTGGGCTTTTCTGTGTTGGAAGGTTTTTGATTACTGATTCAATCTTCTTACTGGTTATTTTTATGTTCAGGTTTTCTATTTACTCATGATTCAGTCTTGGTAGGTTGTATGTTTCTAGGAATTTATCTATTTCTACTAGGTTGAATTCTACTAGGCTTGATTCTTCTTAATCCATCTAGCTTTGTGTCAGTGTCTATATATTTGATAAAGCAGATACCTCTTCTAGTCTTTATAGACTGTTTTTGTCAGGGAAATACTTTCTATTGCTGCTTCCTGGATCTTGGGGCTGCTTCTGGGATTGTAGTCAAGCAGGATGATCTGGATCACATGGCTACTGCTGGGTCTGCAGCTAAGTCCCTGGTTGGCATGCTTGTTCCTGGAAGCAAATTCAGGCATAGTTCCTGCTGGATCTCCAAGTGGATAGGACTGCCTCAGGATCACAATTCCATGGGTCTGGATCCAGGTCAAGGGGCTGCTTATGGGTCTGCATTTGTGTGTGCATACAGCGAGCCTGTGGTGTGGAGGGGTGTGATTCCTACTGGGCTTTTGGGTGGGCTCCCACTGTGTCCATGAGCAGTTCCCTGAGTGGGCAAGACTGCCTCTGGGACTGTGGTAGAGCAGGGCAGGAGCCAGGACATAGGTTTGTTTCATTGTCCACAGTCAGGTACATTGTTGTTGGGCCTACTACCAGGGGCATGGATGAGTATAGCTCCTGCTGAGACCCTAGGGAGGCAGGACTGCCTCTAGGACCACTGTAGAGTGGCTCTGGAGATGGGTTACAGGGCTGCTCCTGGATCAGCAGCCAGGTCCATGGTCAGCAGGCTTGTTATTAGGGGGTACAGTAGGGCATGGCATCTCCCAGGTCCCTTGGAGGATGAATGGTGGCAGGACCACAGACAAATGAGACTGGAGCCAACTCCACAGAGTTACAGGGCTGCTTCTGGGTCTGCAGCCCAGACCATGATTGGCATGTCTGCCACTAAGGTACAGCCCCACTCTCAAAGCAGGCCTCCTTGGTCTTGAGCTCCACTGGCAGTTAACAACCTCCTATCTAGATCCCAAGACACCCACAAAGGTGTTTTTGTCCATGGATGACTGCCAAATTGTTGTTTCTGTGAGGAAGGAGAGGGCTGGGACTTCCTATTCTGCTGTCTACTGATGTTACCTGCATGTTGCCTTTTTTAGCCACACCTACTTCCCTCTTGACCCTTCCAGAATGGCTGTATTGTTTTTCAGTAATGTTTGGGTGATTCGTTTGCTCTACATCCTTACCAGTATTTGCTGTTGTTATTATTTTTTATTTTAGCCATCTAATAGATGTGTAGTGATATCTCACTGTGGTTTTAATTTGCTTGTCCCTAATTGCTAATGGTGCTGAACTTCTTTGCGAATTCCAGTGGAGGCGAGTGTGGGCACCAGCTTTCAGAGATAGGTAAATTAAAAGCCAGACCCTCAAGCAGCAGCTAGAAAAATCAGAGTGCTGGATGTGTAGTCCAACTCCTTCCAGGGTAAAGCTGGAATCTTGGTTATTTTCACTGGAGCAAGCCAGGAGGAGGAGCCATGGGAAATGTCCAATGGCCCATTCAAGCTTCCAGGGGACTAGTAATTGCCTGCCCTTTCAGCTCCCAGGTGTAGGATAGTTAAAAGCCAGCCACTAGGGCTAGCAGCTGGAAAAGTCAGGAAATTAGATGGGTAATTGCATCCCTACCAGGGAGAAACTGGCAGCTGGGCTTTATTGCCTTGCTTGTTCTGTGCCGAGCCAGGGGAAAGAAGAGAAGGAAGGGTCTACTATTCCTATTTTTCTGAGTTTTTATCATGAATGGGTGTTGAATTTTGTTAATTTTTTTTGCATTAATTACTATGGTCATGTGAATTTTCTTCTTTAGTTTGTTCATTTTGTTAATTACATTGATTGATTTTTGAATATGGAAACAGGCTTGCTTCCCTGGAATAAATACCACTTGGTCATGGTATATAATTCTTTGTATATATTACTGAATTGTATTTGCTAATTGTAAGGTTTGTTTTGTTTTGCTGAGGAAGATTAGCCCTGAGCTAACATCTGTTGCCAAACTTCCTCCTTTTATTTTTGCTTGAGGAAGATTAGTGCTGACCTAAAATCTGTGCCAATCTTCCTCTACTTTATATGTGGGTCACTGCCACACTGTGGCTGACCAGTGGCATAGGTCCACACCTGGGATCCAAACCTGTGAATCCCGGGCTGCTGAATCAGAATGCACCAAACTTAATGACCACGCCAGGGGGCTAGCCCCAAGGATTTTTAAATCTATTTTAATGAGGCATATTGGTCTGTTTTTTCCTCTTTTTTTGATACTTTTGCCCCCCAGTTTTGATCTCAGGTAATACTAGCTTCATAAAATGAATTGAAAAGTGTTTCTCTTCTATTTTCTAAAAGAGATTGTGCAAAATTGGTGTTACTTCAAATAATCTCTTGGTAGAATGCCCTGAGCTTGGAGATTCCTTTTTTTTTGGAGTTTTAAAATTATAAATTGTGTTCCTTAATAGTTATAGGGATATTCAAATTGTGTATTTCATATCGGGTGAACTGTGATACTTTGTGTCTTTTTGAGGACGTAGTTCATTTTGTCTAAGTTGTCAAATTTGTGTGTACAGCTGTTTTTAGTATTCCTGATTATCCTTTTGACATCTGTAGGGTCTGTAGTGATGCTCTCTGTTTAATTCCTCACACTAGTAATTTGTGTCATCTTTTTGTTTTTTTGTCAGTTTTATGAGAGATTTGTCAATTTTATTGATCTTTTCAAAGAACCAGTTCTTTGTTTCATTGATTTACTCTATTGTTTTTCTGTTTTCAAGTTCTTGATTTCTGCACTTATATTTATCTCTTTCTTTCTGCTTGCTTTAGGTTTATTTTGTTCTTATTTTTCTAGGTTCTTAAAGTGGGAGATGACATTATTGACTTGGGACTTTCTCCTTTTTTCTAATGTATGCATTTAGTGCTATAAATTGCTGTGTTAACATTGCATTGACTGTGTCCTACAAATTTTCATATGCTGTATTTTCATTTTCTTTTAGTTCATTGTATTTTTAAATTTCTCTTGAGACTTCTTTGATCGGTGGATTATTTAGAAGTGTGTAGCTTAATTTCCATGTTTTAGGAGATTTTTCTCTTTCTTTCTTTTACTGATTTTTAGTTTGATTCAATTGTGGTCAGAGAACACTCTTTGTATGATTTAAATTGTTTTAAATTTGTTGGAGTTTGCTTTATGGCCCAGGATATGATCTATCTTGGTATGTGTGCCATGGACACTTGAAAAGAATGGGTATTCTGTTGTTGTTGGAAGGAGTGTTCTATAAATGTGGATTAGATATTGTTGTATGATGATGTTGTTGAGTTTTTCTATGTTGTTGCTAATTTTCTAATTGTTCCATCATCTGTTAGAGAGGGGTGTTGATGACTCCAACTGTAATTGTGGATTTGTCTATTTCTCCTTCCAGTTATATCAATTTTTGCTTCACATATTTTGCAAATTTGAGGTTTGTGTATACTCATTTAGGATTACAGATCTTCCTTAACTTATAATGGGGTTATGTTCCAATAAACCTATTGTTAAGTTGAAATTATCATAAGTCAAAAATGCATTTAATACATCTAACCTACCAAACACATAGCTTAGCCTAGCCTACCTTAAATATGTTCAGAACACTTACATTAGCCTACAGTTGGGCAAAAATTATCTAACACAAAGACTATTTTATAATAAAGTGTTGGCTATCTCATGTGATTTATTGACTACTGTACTGAAAGTGAGAAACAGAATGGTTGTATGGGTACAAAATGGTCATAAGTTTGTTGGGTGTTTACCCTCATGATCACGTGGCTGAGTGGGAGCTGCAGCTAGCTGCCACTGCCCAGCATCAGAACAGAGTATTGTATCACATGTCACCAGCTGGGGAAAAGACCAAAATTCAAAATTTGAAGCATAATTCCTACCAAATGCATATCATTTTCACACCATCATAAAGTTGAAAAATTATACATCAAACCATAGTGAATTGGGGTACATCTGTACTATGTGAGGCTCTATTTACTTATAAATTTTTATTATTTCAAAGGACTTTATTTTTCAGAGAAGTTTTAGGTGCACAGCAAAATTAAGCAGCAGTTAGAGAGATTCCCATATAATGCCTGCCCCTACACATGCATAGCCTCTCCCATTATCAACATCCCCATCAGAGTGGTACATTTGTTAAAAACCCAATTAACCTATATTGACACATCATTATTACCCAAAGTCCATAGTTTACATTAGGGCTCACTCTTGGTATTATACGTTATATGGGTTTGGACAATTGTGTAATGACATGTGTCCACCATTATAGCATCGTATAGAGGAGTTTTGCTGCCCTAAAAATGCTCTGTGCTTCACTGAGTCATTCCTTCCTCCCCACTAAGCTCTGGAAACCACTGATCTTTTTATTGTCTCTATAGTTTTGCCTTTTCCAGAATGTTGTTTAGTTGGAATCATACTGTATGTAGGCTTTTCAATTTGGTTTCTTTCATTCAGCAATATAGATTTAAGTTTCCTCCATGCCTTTTGGTGGCTTGATAGCTCATTTCTTCTTAGTGCTGAAAAATATTCCATTGTCTGTATATACCACACTTTATCTGTTCACGTACTGAAGGACATCTTGGCTGCTTCCAAGTTTTGACAATTATGAATAAAGCTGCTGTAAACATCCCTGTTCAGGTTTTTGTGTGGACATAAGTTTTCAACTCCTTTGGGTAAATACCCAGAAGTGTAAATATTGGGTTATATGGTAAAAGTATTTTAGTCTTGTAAGAAACCGCCAAACTGTCTTCCAAAGTGCCTTACTATTTTGCATTCCCACCAGCAATGAGTGAGAGTTCTCATTGCTCCACATCCTCACCAGCATTTGGTGTCAGTGTTCCAGACTTTTGTTCATTCTAATAGGCATGCAGCGGTATTTCATTGTTGTTTTAATTTACATTTCCCTGATGACATGAGATGTGGAGCATATTCATATGCTTGTTTGCTATCTGTATGTCTTCTTTGGTGAAGTATCTGTTAAGATCTTTGGCTCACTTTTAATCAGGTTGTTGGTTTTCTTATTGTTGTTTTAAGAATATTTTGTATGTTTTGAATAACAGTCCTTGTGCAGATGTGTCTTTTGCAAATATTTTTTTCTAGCCTGTGGCTTGTCATTTCATTGTCTTGACAGTGTCTCTCACAAAGCAAAACTTTTTAATTTTAATGAAGTCCATATTATCAGTTCTTCCTTTCATAGATTATGCCTTTGGTGTTATATCTATAAAGCCATTACCAAACCCAAGGTCAACTAGATTTTCTGCTGTGTCATCTTCTAGGGGTTTTATAGTTTTGCATTTTAAATTTAGGTCCATGATCCACTTTCAGTTAGTTTTTTTGAAGGGTGTATGATTTGTGTCTAGATTCTTTTTTTTTTTTTTGTAAGTGTATGTCCAGTTGTTCCAGCACTGTTTGTTGAAAGACTGTTTTCTATTATATTGCCTTTGTACCTTTATCAAAGGTCAGTTGGCCATATTTATGTCATTCTATCTCTGGGATCTCTATTTTATTCCTTTGATCTATTTTTCTGTTCTTTTGTCAATACCATGCTCTCTTGATTATTGTAGATTTATAGTAAGTCTTAAAGTTGAGTAGTCTCAGCCCTCCCACTTTGTTCTCCTTCAATATTGTTTTGGCTATTCTGGATATTTTGCTCCACTGTATAAACTTTAGACTCAGTTTGCAGATATTCACAAAGTAAGTTTCTGGTATTTAAAACACTGGTTTCTGTGTCTTCTCAGTTCTGCTGTTGAGCCCATCCACTAAACTTTTTATTTTGGTTTTTATGTATTTCAATTATAAAATTCCATTTGGTTCATTTTTTTTTTGAGGAATATTATCCTTGAGCTAACATCTGTGCCCATCTTCCTCTGTTTTATATGTAGGACACCTGCCACAGCATGGCTTGATAAGCAATGTGTAGATCCACACCCAGGATCCAAACTGGTGAACCCCAGGCTGCTGAAGCAGAGCTCATGAATTTAACTGCTACACCACAGGGCTGGCCCCCATTTGGGTCTTTATTGTATCTTATTTTGTTTGCTAAGAATTTCTGTTTCCTTGTTGAGGCTTTCTATTTTTTTGTTTGGTTCAAACACGTTTGTACTTTCTTGTTGAAGCATCTTTGTCATGGTTTTGAAAAAATCTTTGTCAGATAATTCTAATATTTCTTTTATATTAGTGTTGGCATGTATTTATTGTTTTTTAATTAATTTTGAGAACTTTTTCTTGGTATGATGAGTGATTTTCTGTTGAAAGCTGAATATTTTCATATTTTATTGTAAGATCTGGATCTTATATAAACCTTCTGTTTTTGTTGGCTTTTCCTAACACCATTCTGGCAAGAAAAAGGGGGCTCTGCCTTGTTACTGCCTGATATAGGTAGACTTTACCTCCTTGACAGCTGGTGGACAGGGGCTCCTTGTCACCTCTGGGCGAAGATGGAAGTTCTGGTTTCCATGTGATCTCCCTTGGACTTAATTTTAATAATACACACACTTTAAAAATTGCTTTTCTTATATTGTACCTATAGGGCCTTCTTTCAAGACGGAGCAAGTCTGGAGCTGCTGCCCAAAGAGCTGGATTTCATTTAGATCCCACTGCTACTTTGTTTCTGCTAACAACAGAAACTGGAGTGAGAGTGAGAAGCACTGCTCAGAAATGAATGCGCACCTGCTGGTGATCACCACCAAGGAAGAGGAGGTACTTTCGAATCGATAATGGAGTCGGGAGTCCTGTCTGGGTTTCGTACACCTCTCTTGTCTCAGGAGGAAGTTTTCAGGGTTTTAGGGTATTGGTGCTGATGCAGAAGGCTTTCAATAAAATAGAGAGGAAAGGCTACCTAAGTCTATACCTTCCACAGCTTCTTCCTGCTTCCATAAAAATAACCTCCCGCCAAATAAATTGGGGCATTTAAAATATATTACGTGAGGTTTGAGTGGAAGGGTGAAAATATTTCCATCTGAAATATCAGTTTACTATTTTTCAAATTGTTATAAATTATTTTAAAATGTGAATGTGTTATAAATTATTAAGTATTTACAAGAGAAGGGGTATTACATCAAATAGGGACATAAAGTTCAATCATGAAGATTCACAATCAACAACCAGAAATACAGTTAAAGAATCTCCAAAGCTATGAAAGGAAAATGATTTAATCTGCAAAAATTTTCTTATGTGTAACTTTGAAGAATACCATCTCTTAGTGAAGATAAGAGAGGAAGTGAGTCTGAGATGACAATTCATTATGAATATGGAGAGAAATGACTCCCATATGTATTGATCTTGCTATATTCTGAATGTCTGTATCCCCTCCAAATTCATATGTTGAAATCCTAACCCCCAAAGGTGATAGTATTAGGAAGTAGGGCCTTTGGGAAGTGCTTAGGTCATGAGGGGGGCACCCTCATGAATGGGATTAGTGTTCTTATAAAAGAGACCCCATACAGCTACCTTGCGCCTTCTACCATGTGAGGACACAGGGAGAATGCACCATCTGTGAACCAAGAGGAGAACCTTCACCCGAACCTGCTAGTACCCTGATCTGGGATTTGCATCCTCAAGAACTGGGAGAAATAGATTTCTGTTGTTTATAAGCTACCAAGTCTGTGGCATTTTGTTATAGCAAACTAACAGACTAAGACAAACATCATGCTCACAGGTGATGTCTTTTATCCTGTGCTGCTCAGCCAGAGAAGACCTAGGTTCCTGGGCATGGCTCCCATGTAGCTCTTCTTCGATCCTCTCCTTTTCTTCTCCCTAAGAACATGAAGAACTCAATTCTACCTGAATACTCTAAAGGCTATAACTCTTTTCTTTTCTTCCCACAGGATTTTATCACCCAGAAACTACCTGTGAAAAATGTTTATTATATAGGGCTGTCAGACCCAAAGGGGAAAAGACAATGGCAATGGGTTGATCAGGCACCATACAACAAGAGTATAACGTGAGTATAGAGTTAGATAAAGGAATCCTCAGTCCTGGCTCATGCAGGGATTTTAGGGTGCTCCAACTAGGAGCTATTGAAATAAAATAGCTCACTCTTCTTTTAACTCTTGGGTACTAGGTTAAATAATTGCACTTATTATCTCGTTTAATCATCACAAGAACTCTGAGGCACATAGTGTTATTTTTTCTACTGTAGAGATGAAACTCAATTTAGAGTTTGATAACTCAGCGAAGTTTATCCAGTGGCAACAATGGTCCTCAGATGCAGGTCTATTTGACACCAAAGTCTGTGCTATTAACCACTGCCTTTCTATCTCTAAATATAAGGAAAATTCATGTGAGTTAAGATGATAACCAGTTATTAAGATTAATATCTCATAAAGCAAATAAGCTAAATTCTGATACTTATATCATCATATTTATGTAGGTCTTTAAAAACTTTTAAGTACATTAGTACATGTTAGTACATTACCATCTTTGATCCTTATATCAACTGTGTGAAATATATGGGGATATTACTCCTGTCTCTGTTTTTTAGTTATGAAAAGTGAGAATTAGGGAAATTAAATTGCTTTCCCAAGATAACAGTGATAGTAGCAGATTCAGAGATTTTAACTAGTTCTTCAGACTCCAAAAGCAGTGCATAAAAAAAGAAACAAAATTCATTCGTACTTGAGACCAGGATGAAATCTTTACATCATTTTAAGGGAGCATATGGACTGACAGTGTTCTGGAAACAGGACATAAATATGCACAAATAGAAGAGAGCCTCTGGGATCTGCTGGGAAAATGTTTAATGCAATAAAATGTCACAATACTGTGTGACATAAGCACAATTTTCAAGGGAGATGGCAGAGATACAGATGGAGGAAAAACTTCAGGAAAAGTGGAGAAAGAATGATTTGGGCATACCTGACTTTGACTTCCATACAGTTCAACCCCAGCCCCCTCCCTTGCTGTCTCTAACCCTTTTCAAAGCACTGTTTTGACAAACATCCTCATCATTTCTCCCTTTCAGATTCTGGCACCCAGGTGAACCCAGTAATCCTAGTGAGCGTTGTGTTATCCTAAATTATGCATCAAAACAATGGGGCTGGAACGATGTCTATTGTCATGGAGCTCAGACTTCAGTTTGCAAGATGACGAAGATCTACATATGAAAGGAACATTCTTCATGAGCAAGTGGTTCTGTTGGTGTCCACTATTATAGAGATAGCTAATTTGTTCTTTTTATTCATGTGTGAGTCTTGTAAAAGAGATCTCCTTTTCAATTTTTCAGTAGCCTGTCATCTATTCTACTTATAGAATCAGTGCACAGATTCAATCATTTAATCTTTCATGAAATGAACATACATTGAACATTTTCCATGTGTAGAGACTATACTGGAAAGCCCTGTTGCAGACAAATGAAGGGAGTGTGAGCCTCCTTTCCTAATTTTGTCTGATTGCTAAGGCTTAGATACTGATCTAATTATATGATGTGATTCCTCCATCTGTCTGAATTTTTCTCTTTATGGGTTAGTCAAAAGCAAAATAATCCCAACCGTTACTTTACATTTCTCTCAGACAGATTAATTACCTTTCACTGAAAGCGTATAATGTAGCAGTTGGAATATAATACACATCCATGGAAGACAAGTTCTAGCTTTGGCCCAGTGGATTCTTTGGGCTTCTCAGCATTCTCTGTTCAGTCTTGGCCTGTCGTTTAACATCAGGGTAGGCAAAGGGAAATCAGAGATTGAGCATTAGAGATTTAGAATTAGAGAATTAGAATTAGAAATTATTACTAGTCAGTTGACATAGCTTTATGTTCATCAGGTATTCTGGTAATTTTTCCTTTGCTTCATTCAGTTTATAGTTTCTATGTGTGGGTTGCCACTCAAATGGCCCTTGATTTATTTGCATTTCCATTTTTACTAAAGTTCTTACAGATCATTTTCTTTCTACTACAATATAAAATATGCCATATTTACAATAAAGTCTGTAATTCATTGCCTTAGTGTGATAATTATAATTGATTATGATAAAGCTGCTTCTCACCATGGCTATCTATTGAGACCTGGGATTGGGCCCTGATTATCTTGATGTAACTGAGTAATTGCATTTTTCACTTGTTTCCTGACTATATCTAAAGCCGAATTATTTTTATACAGATCTGATCTTATCTACTATATGTAGAATTTATCAGTTTACTTCCCAGAGAACAACTTACGTAATAAATCTGGGAGAATTCTGGGGGAACTTTATTTAGAATGAACTTTGCCCACTATTATTTCAACAATATGGGGATGGAATGAAGGAAGGGCAGAAAAAGCCACTTCACTACATGCCTTTGATTTTCAGAATAGACGGTGTGCTTGAACTGCAGCGAAATGGAGAATGGTGATATTAGTCAGTACTGGAACTTTTCTCTTCCCTTACATTTTATGAATATGATTCGGAACTTATTTTCTTTAAGTTTCCCCAGAGCACCATTAAATCAAGATTGTGTGAAACAGATTTTATGTATTTTTTGTTTAAAGAGTAAAATAAAATGACGAAGTATCCAACTAACTCCAATTTATAAAAAGAATTGTGAAAAATAATAAAATTGTTTCAAGTCATTAAGTTTTGAGGTGGCTTATTATTCAGCAATGTATAACTGGAACACTTTTGAATTACATTACAGTTTTGAACCAAGATTCTACAAAATAATGAAAGATGCTCAATCACATTGCTGTCTCTAAAAACATTAGTAATAATTTTAAAATGAGAGTATGTTAATTTTACCATCAGTGAGTAAAATGCAGAATTAAAGTGTTCATTTTTTATATCATTTAATTCCTATTCTTATATAGTGGGTATATTATATTACATCATAGGTATGTGGTTTTTAAATAAATAAGTGTTCAAAATTAAGTATGTGTATACTAAATTTTTTTCCTACTATTAAGGATATGTAATCAAAAATTGTTTTGAGATCACTATTCTAGAAGATGGGTCTTAAAATGCTTGATGAAAGTTTAGGTAAATGTTCTATTTAAGTTAAAAGAAAAAGACAGGCTACATACAGAAATATTTGAAGAAAGTATGTTTGTGTGTTGGTTTATTTGGCAGATATAGTTAAGTCTACAAATGAAATATGTCAGAATTTTAGCGTCTATATTCATCTTTATAGTTACTATTGAAAACAAATAAACATGTAAACAAGTAAATCTACCAATGCTTCAAGCTCTTTTGGTCCACCTCCCACTTAGTAAATGGAAGAGAAGGCAGGAACTCTGTGGAATGTCCGGTACTGGGGAAAGTACTTCTGCCCGTGGGAATTAAATTTTTTTTATTTTTTAAATTTTTTCCTTCTTCTCCCCAGAGGCCCCCCAGTACATAATTGTATATTTTAGTTGTGGGCCCTTCTGGTTGTGGCATGTGGGATGCTACCTCAGCATGGCTGGATGAACAGTACTAGGTCTGCACTCGGGATTCGAACCTGCAAAACCCTGGGCCACCGAGGCAGAGCACACGAACTTAACCACTTGGGCATGGGGCCAGCCCCTGCCCTCTGGAATTAAAATGATCAACCTGGATGATTTCTCTGAAGGCGAGAATCTCCTGACAGCTGACAACTCTTCAGGGTCTGTTTATGTTAATTTTGCTTAGATGATCTTAATACTGAAATATGGATTAATAGTTCTGTCTTTGCCAATATGGAAATCATCAATGGTTCACACTTTGTCAAAGATGAATTCGATGACTCAAGGATAGGAAAAATAATGTGACAATTCACCTGTATTAAGCCAAATGTTCAGTATAAACGTTTGATTAAATTAATCATATTCTGTTCACAGAATGAAATGTTCTGTAGCAGTTAAAATTGTTGCAAATGGGATTTTACAATAAAGAACCAGTATTGAGGACTGTGGTGCATGTTGTTGGTCTATTCATCCCTTCTTCCTTACAAACGAAACTTCAGTCTTGTTTAGAGAGTCACTTTCCTTCGTGCAGCCAAGGTGCCTTGGGATGCTGACCTCACATTCAGCCCTGTGGGTTGGTACTGAATAATCCAAGGCAATCAAAACAATCACCCTGCAGGTTTGCTTAGCAGTAGGCACAAACTGCAAGTCATGAATTGCCCCTCCTCGTTTTCAGAGGAATCAAGGAGCTAATCTTCCTCTCTCAAGGAATATGAACAGAGAAATGTATAGTCCTGCTTGCTACTGATAGTCATTCTGTGACCATGAGGGGAGCTAGCCTTCAGATGACAGGAACTGTGTGGATAGCAGAGTAGAGCAATGGAAATACCCTCTTTTCTTAAGGCTATGGTTGAACCACTGAGTCAACTATTCCTGAAGCACATTCTACTCCCAGTTTCTAATGATAACAGCTAAAAATTTCCTGATTAAGTCCAATTAAATTTTGACTGATATTAGAAAGCATATTATTTGTAGTGAACAAACTTTATTGAAGTTTAATTTATGTACAGTTCTAAACTAACATGTTCAGCTAACATATTCAGAGTAGAGTTGAGGGATTTTGACAAATGTATGCAAATCTGTAACCACCATGCTGATGGGGCTTCAGGCAGGCTGCCCCAAAATATGTTGGCATATTGATTATTTTGAATTAAAGCTACGTAGGAAACAGCCAATGCAAAAGGTCACTCTGACCCTTTTTTGTCCTCCCGAAAGCAGGAAATAAATCTCCCCTGTAAAAGGTATCCTCCCTGTACCAGGAGCAAGAGCCACATCGTTATCACCAGAGATGGGGAATGTGGGACTGAGAAGGGTGTATAAGCAAATCTTGTTACTTTCCTAATTTACTCCTCTAAGCCCAAACTTCTCTCTCTTGTCAACTCTTCACAAATTTATTGTTTCTAGAAGATACAGAGGCTGCCTGCTTTGGTCACTTCTTTGGGCTTCATATTCTTATGGAGCCCTCGTATGTATGAAATTCAATTTGAGTTTTTCCTGTTAATTGGTCTCATGTCAATTTAATTCTTAGACCAGCCAGAAGAACCTAGAAGGGTAGAGGAAAACTTTTTCCTCCTCAACAGTGCCAATCAACATAACACACATTGTCATCATTGTAGAACATTGCCTTGTGCCCCCGCCTTAGGAAAGCAGTGATCTGATTTCTATCAACATTTGTTTTTCCAGCTCTAAGATTTCATATGAAAGGAATAATAAAGTATGCTTTTTTCCCTACCTTCCTTTGCTCAATATGTTTGTGACATTCATCCAAGTTTTTTTTACTTTTTCTGCCATACATTCAATTTTATTGTTGAATTGTATTCCATTTACAAATATATCTTAACTTGTTAACCCATTCTCTTTTTGGTTTGAATCTTTGAGGTCTTTCTAGGTTTTAGCTATTATGCATAAAGCTGCTATAAACCTTCTTTTATATGTCTTTTTGAGGCCATGTGTTTTTATTTCTCTTGGATGTAGATCTAGGAATGAAATGTATCTACCATTACAGTGTCATAAAGAATAGTTTCACTGCCCTAAAAGTCCCTAGTGTTTCACCTATTCATTCCTTTCCTTCTCCCCCATTACCCCTGGCAACCACTGATCTTTTTTCATTTTCTATAGTTTTACCTTTTCCAAATGGTCACATAGTTGGAATAATGTAGTAAGTAGCCTTTTCAGATTGGCTTATTTCACTTAGCAATATGCATTTAAGGTTCCTCCATGTCTTTTTGCGGCTTGATAGCTCATTTCATTTTATTGCTGAAAATTTCCGTTGTATGGATGTACCACAGTTCATTTATTCACCTATTGAAGAACATCTTGATTGTTTCCAACTTTTGACAATTATGAATAAAGCTGCTATAAACATTCAAGTGCAGGTTTTTGTATGGCTGTGTTTTCTGCTCATTTGGGTAAACACCTAGGAGCACGATTGCTGAACTGTATGGTAAGACTGTGCTTAGCTTTGTAAAAAACTGCCAAGCTATTTTTCATAGTGGTTATATTATGTTGCATTCTCACCAACAATGAATGAGTCTTCCCATTGCTCCATATCCTCATCAGCTTTTGATATTGTCAGTGTTTGGATTTAGCCATTCTAATAAATCTGCAATGTGGTATCTTGTTTTAATTTGCAATTCCCTAATGACAAATGATATTGAATATCTTTTCATAAGCTTACTTACCATCTATATATCTTCTTTGGTGAGGTGTCTCTTCGGATCTTTTGCTCGTGTTTTAATTGAGTTGTTTGTTTTCTTATTGTGAATTTTAAGAGTTCTCTGTAAATTTTGAATACAAGTTCTTTATCAGATGTGTCTTTTGCAAATATTTTCTCCCAGTCTTTAGCTTATTTTTTCATTCTTTTTTTGTTTAAAAGATTTTATTTTTCCTTTTTCTCCCCAAAGCCCCCTGGTACATAATTGTATATTTTTAGTTGTGGGTCCTTCTAGTTGTGGCATGTGGGGCACCACCTCAGCATGGCTAGATGAGTGGTGCCAGGTCTGCACCCAGGATCTGAACCAGCGAAAACCTGGGCTGCCAAAGCAGAGCGTGCAAACTTAACCACTTGGCCACAGGGCCAGCCTCTGTTTTTTCATTCTTTAACAATGCCTTTCACAGAGCAGAAGATTTTAATTTTAATCAATTCCATCTTATCAATTTCTTTTTCATGGATTATACTTGCAGTGTTGTATCTAAAAACTCATTATCAAACTCAAGGCCATCTAGATTTTCTCCCGTGTTATATTCCAGAAGTTTTACAGTTTTGTGTTTTATTTTTAGGTCTATATTCCATTTTGAGTTAATTTTTCTGAAAGCGTATGATCTATGTCTAGATTCATTTTTTTGCATGTGAATGTCCAATTGTTCCAGCACCATCAGTTGAAAGGACTAGACTTTCTCCATTGGATTGCCTTTACTCCTGTGTCAAAGATCAGTTGACTATATTTCTGTGTGTCTATTTCTGGGATCTATGTTCTGTCCTTGACTTATTTGTCTTTTCTTTCACCAATACCACACTGCCTTGATTAATGTAACTTTATAGTAAGACTTAAAATTAAGTAGTGTCAGTCCCCCAACTTTGTACTTCTTCAATATTATGTTATCTTTTCTAGATCTTTTGCCTTTCCATGTAGGCTTTTAAATCAATATATTGATACCCACAAAGCAGCTTGCTGGGGTTTTGATAGGGATTGTGTTGAATCTATGGCTCAAGTCAGGAGGAACTGACATCTTAATAATATTGAGTTTTCCTAACCATGAACATGGACTATCTCTCCATTTATTTAGATCTTTGCTTCATTTCATCAGAGTTTTGCAGTTTCCCTCAAATAGATCTTAACATACTTTGTAACATTTATACCTAGGTATTTGTTTTTTTGGTGCTGATGTAAATGGTGTTGTGTTTTAAGTTTCAAATTCCAATTGTTCATTGCTAAAATATAGGAAAGCAACTGACTTTTGTATATTAATGTTATATTCTTCCACATTGCTATAAGGATTTATTAGTTCGAGGAGTTTCTTTTATAAGTTCTTTGAGTTTTTCTACATAGTCATTCATGTCATCTATGAACAAAAACAGTTTTACTTCTTCATTCTTAATTTGTATAGATTTTATTTCCTTTTTTGCCTTTTTGCATCAGCTAGGACTTCCAGTAAGATATTGAATAGGAGTGATAAGAGAGGAAATCCTTGCCTTGTTCCCAATCTTAGGGGAAAGCATCCAACTTCTCACCATTAATTATGATGTTAACTGTTGGTTTTGTAAATGTTCTTTAAGTTGAGAATGTTCCTCTGTGTTCCCACTTTGTTGACAGTTTTTATCATGAATGTTTGTTGTATTTTTTCAAATGCTTTTTCTGTATCTATTGATGTGATCATATCATTTTTTTCCATTAGCCTGTTGATGCGATGGAGTACATTAATCAATTTTTGAATGTTGGCCTTGCATACATGAATAAATTCCACTTGGCTGTGGTGTATGGAATCTTTTTATACATTGTTGAGTTCAATTTGCTGATGTTTTGTTGATTTTCACATCAACATTCATGAGAGATATTGGTCTGTCATTTTCCTTTTGTGTAATGTCTTTGTCTGGTTTGGGTAATAGGGTAATGCTTGCCTCATAGAATGAGTTAGGAAGTGTTCCTTCTGCTTTTGTTTTCTGGAAGACATTGTAGAGAATTTGTTTCATTTCCTCCTTAAATGATTGGGAGAATTCACCAGTGAAACTATTTGGGCTTGATGCTTTCTGTTTTGGAAGGGTGTTAATTTTTGACTCAATTTCTTTAACAGTTATAAACCTATTCAGATGATCTATTTCTCCTTGTGTGAGTTTTGGTAGATTGTGTCTTTTAAGGAATTGGTTCATTTTATATAAGTAATCAAATTTGTGGGCATAGAGTTGTTCATAATATTACTTTACTATCTTTTTTATCTATGATGTCATTAGTGATAACTCCTTTTATAACTTCTTTTTCACTTCTGATATTAGTGATTTCTGTCTCTTCTTTTTCTTGGTTAGTCTGGCTAAGTGGTTATCAATTTTATTGATATTTTCAAACAATGAACTTTTGTTTTCATCGACTTCTTCTATTTTCTGTTTTCAATTTTCATTGAATCTTTTCTAATTTCTATTATTTTCTTCTGCTTACATTGGATTTAATTTGCTCTTGTTTTGTAGTTTTAAGGTTGAAGCTTAGATGACTGATTTTAGGTCTTTCTTCTTTTCTAATATATTCAATGTTACAAATTTTCTTTAAGCACTTCTTTTGCTGCATCCCATAAATTTTGATAAGTTGTATTTTCATTTGGTTAAAATTAAAAAAAATTTTAGGAGGAATTCCTTTTTTACCCATGTGTTATTTAAAGTGTGTTGTTTAATATCCAAGTATTTTGGGATTTTCTATCTATCTTTAATTTATTGATTTTTAGTTTAATACCACTATGGGCAGACATTGTGTGATTTTATTCCTTTAAACTTGTTTAGGTGTTCTTTATGGCCCAGAATGTGGCCTATTTTGTTGAATGTTTCATGTGAGTTTGAGAAGAATGTGTATTTCATTGTTTTTGGATGAAGTATTATATAAATGCCAATTTAGATCTGGTTGATTGACGGTGCTGTTCAGTTGAATTATATCCTTAATTATCTCAACCTGATGGATCTGTCAATACTAAGAGAGGAGTGTTGCTGTGTCCAACTATAATAATGAATTTGCCTATTTCTCCTAGCAGTTATATCAGGTTTTACTTTTGTATTTTGTATTATCATATTTATATGTTTTGATGCTCTGTTGTTAGGTGCATACATTTTTAGGATTGTTATGGCTTCTTGGAGAGTTGATCTCTTTATCATTACATAATAGTAGACTTTTCAGATTGGTTTCTTTCATTTTATAATATGCATTTAAGGTTCCTCCATGTCTTTTCATGGCTTGATAGCTCATTTCTTTGCAGTGCTAAATAATAGTCCATTGTCTGTATGTACCACAGTTTATTTATACATTTACCTACTGAAGGACATCTTGGTTGCTTCAAAATTTTGGCAATTATGAATAAAGCTGCCATAAAACATCCCTGTGCAGGTTTTTGTGTGGACATAAATTTTCAACTCCTTCTGGTAAATACCCATGAGTGGGATTGTTGAATCATGTGATATGAATCTTTAATTTCATAAGAAACTGCCATAGTGCTTTACCATTTTACATTCCTACCAACAATGTATGAGAATTTCTGTGGTTCTACATCCTGACCAGCATTTTGTGTTGTCAGTGTTCTGAACTTTGGATATCCTAATAGGTGTGTAGTGGTATCTCATTCTTGTTTTAATTTGTATTTTTAAATGGAGTCCCATAAGTTCCAGAGGCTTATTTCACTCTTTTTTATTATTTTTTCTTTTTGCTCTGCTGACTAGAAAAGTTCTTACTCTTACTTTAAAAAGATGTTTTTACTATTAAATACTAAGCCATAGTATATTGTGGAATAGGTAATATGCAGGAGATTAGGGAATAAATGGAGACCAAAACTGAATGACTTCTCTGGAAGAGATCTGGAAATATATGGAAAGAATCCCAAAGCCAAAGGAAATAGCTGAATTAAAGTATATAAACAGCATATAATGTACAGAAATAGAGTATTAATATATACAAAGAGACCTATAGGTCAGAAAAGTAAGCTGATGTAGCAACTGGCTAATCTGGAGAACTGACCTCTGTGATTTATTTGACTATCTCCTTTCTCTCTCTAGAGGATACAAAGATAATATTATGATAAGTCAATAGCTCAAGCAACCTCCTCCAAAACTGCTTGGGATCCTTATTATGGATTTATTATTTTATATTATTCCTCTATTCTTTTCCTTAGCATAGTACTACAACTTTTATTGTTCTTTCAGTGATTATCCTAGACACTAAAAATACATCCTTGATGTATCAAATTTAACTTTGGTGATTTTACTTTCCCAGAGTCATGCAAAGATACTAAAACATTTTGTCCCATTTACTTCTATTTTGACTATTTTTTGCTATTCTCGTTATGTTTTAAAATGATACATTTAAAACTCCTATCTTATTTTATTATTTGATACACAGTATTTTCATGTGAATTTTGCAAAATATTTGCCTTTTCCATTGCTTTTCATTTTTTCCTGAAGCTCTGGTCTTTTACATGGGTTAATTTTTCTTGTGTTTGCAGATACCTTTCATGTTTCCTTTGGTGCAGGCCTCCTGATGATGATTTTTCTCAGTTTTATTTATCTCAAAATGTTTTAATTTCCTTTTATATTGAATGATATTTTCAGTGGGTATGGAATTCTAGTTTGGTAATTATTTTTCCCATACGAGTTTGAAGATATTCTTCAATTTCATTGTGTCTTCCATTGTTTAATAGTCAAATGTTGGACTTGTTGCTCCTGTGAAAATAACAGTATTTTAAAGTCTGTCCATTTTAGATTGTTCTCTTTGTTTTTCATTTTAAGCATTTTACTCTCATGTGCCTAAGGGTGTGTGTGTGTTTGTTTATGTTTTTCCTGCTTGAAGTTCATAGGACTTTTTGATTCTAGGTCTTTCATCACTTTTTGAAAATTCAGAGTTAACATCCTTTAAAACATTTCTTCTACCATATTCTTTATGTATTTTTTCATGGATTTGAATTATATGTGTATTTCACTTTGTCATGTCTCTTACTCTTCTAATTTTAAATTGTTACTTCTTTGGGTTTCATTTAGATGTTTTTTTTTTTCCTATCTTCCAACTCAGTAATTTTTTTTCTATCTGTATCTAATTTGAGGTGTTTTTGAGTATAAAAACTTTACAACAATAAAATAACCAATTATTAGAATTTTATAATTTTTCTATTATATGGAAAAGGAATCAAGCATTTTCATGCAGCTTCAAGGTATTCTTGGGCCTAATATACAATTTCTTTTTAAAACATGCATTATTGCATAATAACAACACTTAAATAGGTAAACTTTATATTTTTCTTATCTACTTTTAAATGCATTTCAGTTAAAAAGTATGAATTTGTATATAGCCTATAACTGTTTGGGAAATGTTGGTTTATAGGATAATTATGCATTTTTGGATTGTTTAAAATTAAAATACAATGAAATTAGAAGCCCAATATAATGATCAAAATGTACTCTTCTCTAGTTTCTTTTAAAATTGTAAAGCTTTAAATCTGGAATAAAATAGGTGATAAGAAATTGCCTTTTAATAAGCATGTACAGCATATTGTTTTTTTAAATTGAGGCTATGATAGTTTACAACATTGTGAAATTTCAGTTGTAAATTCTTATTAGTCAGTCATCTTATAGGTGAGCCCCTTCACCCTTTGTGCCCATCCCCCACTCCCCAGTCCCCCTTCCCCCTGTTAACCACTAGATAGTTCTCTTTGTCCATGTGTCTGTCTATTTTCCACATATGAGTGGAATCATTTAGTGTTTGTTTTTCTCAATCTGGCTTATTTTGCTTGACATAATACCCTCAAGGTCCATCTATGTTGTTGAGAACGGGACGATTTTGTAATTTTTTTATGGCTGAGTAGTATTCCATTGTATATATATATACCATATCTTCTTTATCCAGTGATCACTTCATGGGCACTTAGGTTGCTTCTATGTATTAGCTATTGTGAATAATGCTGCAATGAACATAGGGGTGTATAAGTCTCTTTGAATTGCTGATTTCAAGTTCTTTGGATATCTACCCAGTAGTGGGATGGCTGGGTCATATGGTAGTTCTATTTTTAGTTTTTTGAGAAATCTCCATACTGTTTTCCATAGTGGCTGCACCAGTTTGCATTTCCACTAGCAGTGTGTGAGGGTTCATTTTTCTCTACAACCTCTCCAACATTTGCTATTTTTTGTCTTGGTTATTATAGCCATTCTAATGGATGTAAGGTGATATCTTAGTGTAGTTTTGATTTGCATTTCCCTGATAATCAGTGATGTTGAGCATCTTTTCATGTGCCTGTTGGCCATCTGTATATCTCCTTTGGAGAAATGTCCGTTCATATCCTCTGCCCATTTTTTGATCAGGTTGTTTGATTTCTTTTTTGTTGAGTTGTATGAGATCTTTATATATTATGGAGATTAACCCTTTGTTGGATATATGATTTGCAAATATTTTCTCCCAGTTGGTGGGTTGCCTTTTCATTTAAGTCCTAGTTTCCCTTGCCTTGTAGAAGCTCTATAGTCTGATGAAGTCCCACTTGTTTATTCTTTCTTTTGTTTCTCTTACCTGAGAAGACATGGTGTCCGAAAAGATCCTTTTAAGAACTATGTCCAAGAGTGTATTGCCTATATTTTCTTCTAGAAGTTTTATAGTTTCAGGTCTCACCTTCAATCTTTGATCCATTTTGAGTTTATTTTTGTGAATGGCATAAGAGAGAATGGTCTACTTTCATTCTTTTACATGTGGCTTTCCAGTTTTCCCAACACCATTTGTTGAAGAGAATTTCCTTTCTCTATTGTTCTCAGCTCCTTTGTCGAAGATTAGCTGTCCATAGATGTGTGGTTTTATTTCTGGGCGTTCAGTTCTGTTCCATTGAGCTGTTTGCCTGTTTTTGTACCAATACCATGTTGTTTTGATCACTATCGCCTTGTAGTATATTTTGAAGTCAGGGATTGTGATGCCTCCAGCTTTGTTCCTTTTTCTCAGGATTGCTTTAGCGATTCTGGGTCTTTTGTTGCCCCATGTGAATTTTAGGATTCTTTGTTCTATTTCTGTGAAGAATGTCATTGGGATTCTCATTGGGATTGCACTGAATATGTAGATTCCTTTAGGTAGTGTGGACATTTTAACTATGTTTATTCTTCCAATCCATGTGCATGGAATGTCTTTCCATTTCTTTAGGTCATCATCAATTTCTTTCAGGAAAGTCTTGTAGTTGTCATTGTATAGGTCCTTCACTTCCTTGGTTAAATTTATTCCTAGATATTTTATTCTTTTTGTTGTGATTGTGAATATGATTATGTTCTTGAGATCTCTTTCTGTTAGTTCGTTATTAAAGTATAGAAATGCAACTGATTTGTGTAAGTCGATTTTGTACCCTGCAACTTTGCTGTAATTGTTGATTATTTCTAGTAGCTTTCTGATGGGTTTTTTAGGGTTTTCTATATGTAAAATCATGTTGTCTGCAAACAGTGAGAGTTTCACTTCTTCATTGCCTATTTGGATACCTTTTATTTCCTTTTCTTGCCTAATTGCTCTGGCCAAAACCTCCAGTACTATGTTGAATAAGAGTGGTGAGAGTGGGCACACTTGTCTTGTTCCTGTTCTCAGAGGGATGGCTTTCAGTGTTTCCCCATCGAATATGATGTTGGCTGTGCGTTTGTCATATATGGCCTTTATTATGTTGAGGTACTTTCCTTCTATACCCATTTTATTGAGCATTTTTTATCGTAAATGGATGTTGGATCTTGTCAAATGCTTTCTCTGCATCTATTGAGATGATCATGTGGTTTTTGTTCCTCATTTTGTTAATGTGGTGTATCACATTGATTGACTGTGGATGTTGAACCATCCTGCAGATGTGTCCCTATTATAAATCCACTTGATCATGGTGTATGATCTTTTTAATGTATTGCTGTATTCTGTTTGCCAATATTTTGTTGAGGATTTTTGCATCTATGTTCATCAGTGATATTGGCCTGTAGTTTTCCTTGTGTAGAACTTGTCTGACTTTGGTATCAGGGTGATGTTGGCCTCGTAGAATGTGTTAGGAAGTGTTCCATCTTCCTCAATTTTCTGGAATAGTTTGAGAAGTATAAGTATTAAGTTTTCTGTGAATGTTTGGTAGAATTCTCCAGAGAATCAGTCTGGTCCTGGACTTTTATTTTGGGGGATGTTTTTGATTACTTCTTCAATCTCTTTGTTTGTGATTGGTCTATTCAGATTCTCTATTTTTTCTTGATTCAGTTTTGGGAGGTTGTGAGAGACTAAGAATTTATCCATTTCTTCTAGGTTGTCCAATTTGTTGGCATATAGTTTTTCATAATATTCTCTTATAATCTTTTATATTTCTGTGGTATCTGTTATAATTTATTCTTTTTAATTTCTAATTTTATTCATTTGAGTCTCCTCTCTTTTTTTCTTAGGGGGTCTGGCTAAATGTTTGTCAATTTTGTTTATTTTCTTGAAGAATCAGCTCCTTGCTTCATCGATCATTTTTACCTTTTTTGGTTTCAATTTCATTTATTTCTGCTCTAATTTTTATTATTTCCCTCCTTCTACTGACTTTGGGCTTTGTTTGTTCTTCTTTTTCTAATTCTCTTAGGTGTAGTTTGAGATTGCTTATTTGAGATTTTTCTTGTTTGTTGAGGTGAGCCTGTATTGCAATGAATTTTCCTCTTAGGACCACTTTTGCTGCATCCCAAATGAGTCGGTATGATGTGTCTTCATTTTCATTTGTCTCCAGATAATATTTGACTTCTCCTTTAATTTCTTCAATAATCCCTTTTTGATTCAGTAGCATGTTGTTTAATCTCCACATCTTTGCCCCTTTCCCAGCTTTTTTCTTGTAATTGATTTCTAGTTTCATAGTGTTATGGTAGGAAATGATTCTTTATATTATTTCAATCCCTTTAAATTTATTGAGACTTTATTTGTTTCCCAACATATGGTCTATGCTTGAGAATGTTCCATGCACACTTGAGAAGAATGTGTAACCTTCTGTTTTTGAACGGAGTGTTCTATATATGTCTATTAAGTCCATCTGGTCTAGTTTTTCAATTAAGTCTACAGTTTCCTTGTTGACTGTCCGTATGGATGGTCTATGCATTGGTGTAAGTGCAGTGTTCAGGTCCCCCTGCTATTATTGTATTGTTCTTGATATCTCCTTTTAGTTTTGTCAATAGTTGCTTTATGTACTTTGGTGCTCCTGTGTTGGGTGCATATATATTTATAAGTGTTATGTCTTCTTGGTGGTGTGTCCCTTTTATCATTATAAAATGATATGTCCCTCTTTGTCTCTTTACCTGTTTTGTCTTGAAGTCTACTTTGTCTGATATAAGTATGGCGACACTTGCTTTCTTTTGATCACTATTAGCTTGGAGTATCGTTTTGTATCCCTTCTCTCTGAGTCTGTGTTTGTCTTTGGGGCCGAGATGTGTTTCCTGTAGGCAGCATATTGTTGGGTCTTGTTTTTAAATCCATCCTGCTAGTCTGTGTCTTTTGATTGGAGAATTCAATCCATTTACATTTTGAGTGATTGTTGATATGTGGGGGCCAAATGCTGCCATTTTATCGCTAGTTTTCTGGTTCTCTTGCATTTCCTTTGTTTCTCATCCCATGTATTTTGGACTACCAATTCAGTTAGGTAGTTTTCTATGCTGGTTTTCTTAGTTTTCTCCATATTTATAATTTGTGTCTCTGTTCTAATTATGTGTTTAGTGATTACCATGTGGGTTGTATAGAAAATCTCATAGATGAGATAGTCCATTTTCTGGTAGCCTCTTATTTCCTTAGACTAAGCTCATTCTATCCCTTTCCTCTTCCCTTTCTAAGTTGTTATTGTCACATCTTATTTCTTCTTGTGTTTTGAGTTTCTGGTTAAAATGACAAGATTATATTTATTCTTGGTGTTTTTCTTCCTTTTATCTTTAATTAAGCATTTGCTAATTTGTTCTGATGGAGAGCTGCAGTTTTCTGATTTTGTCTATCCACTTATCTCCATGCTCAGGGTTTTGTGAGCTCTTTCCCTTTTTTTTTTTTCCAGGTATGAGGGCCTCCATGAGGAATTCTTGTATGGGGGTCTTGTGGTGATGAACTCCCTTGACTTTTGTTTATCTGGGAAAGTTGTTATTTCTCCATCATATTTGAAGGATATTTTCACTGGATAGAGTATTCTTGGCTGAAAGTTTTTGTCTTTCAAAATTCTGAATATATCATTCCACTCTCTCTTAGCCTGTAAGTTTTCTGCTGAGAAATATGTTGACAGCCTGATAGGGGTTCCTTTGTAGGTTATTTTCTTTTGCCTTGCTGCCCTTAACATTTTTAATTTGTCATTGACTTTTTGCCACCTTTACTACTATATGCTTTAGAGTTGGTCTTTTTACATTGCTAAAGTTTGATGATCTATTGGCTTCTGTCACATGGATTTCTAGCTCCCTCCCTAGGTTTGGGAAGTTCTTAGCTATTATTTCTTGAACAAGCTTTCTGCTCCATTCGCCTTCTCTTCTCTCTCTGGGATACCTATAATCCTCATGTTGCATTTCTTAATTGCATCAGATATTTCTCAGAGTTTCTTCATTTCTTTTTAGTCTTAGTTCTTTCTCATCCTCGAGGTTAAGCATTTCTATATTCCTATCCTCCAGACTGCTAATTCTGTCCTCCATATTCAGCCCTACTGTTCAGGGAATCTAGATTTTTCTTAATCTCATCCACTGTGTTTTTCATCTCCAACATTTCTGATTGGTTCTTCTTTATAGTTTCAAGTTCTTTTGTGATGTAGCTCCTGAACTTGTTGAATTGTCTTTCTGTATTCTCTTTTAACTCATTGAGTTTTTAAATAATATCTATTTTGAATTCTTTGTCATTTATAGATTTCTGTGTCTTCAGGATTGTTTTCTGGGGACTTGTAATTTTTCTTCTATTCTGGAGATTTAATATATTTTTTCATATTGCTCGATGGTGTGTATTTGTGCCTCCACATAGAGATAGAATTTGGTTACTGCTTCCATTTGTTGCCACTAGGGGGAGGAGGCAGGAGCTGTGTAATCTATGCCCAACAGGATCCCTGTCAGCTGTTCCTGACTGAACCTGGGCCACTCCTTTGGATTGCACTGGCCCTGTGGGATCTCCCATCAACTGTGGGAACAATCTCATGGGGGCTTCAGGTTGCTGCTGCCTGCTCCCACACACTCGCATAGACATGCTCCCTACTTATGGTCTACAGTGGTGTTATGGGCTTTCAAGGCAGCTGGGAGCTTGTTAACTCAGATTCACAGCTCCACTGCCATCTGGTCCTGGATGGCACCAGCTGTTTTGCTTGTTGGTTGGGACCTCCCCACTGAGTCTGAGCCTGTGCCACTCCCTGGGACTGTGGTGGGATTGTGGACTCTCCCACTGGTTGAGAGAGTGATCACACAGGGGCTCAGGGTTCCTCTCTCCTGCTTCCACAGTCCTCCCAGTCTCACTGCCCCTTTGGGGCTGCTGTGCTCCTGTGGACATTTGCAGTAACTGGGGGCACTTTTGCCTAGGCTGCAGATATGCTGCCATCTGTTCCTAGGTCACACCAGCCTTTGAGATTGGTGGGTGGGGCCTCCCCACTGGGATGGAGCCCATCTCTCCCTGGGGTCATGGTGGGACTGTGGACTTTCCCACTGGACCTAGGAGTGATCATGCTAGGGCTCAGGGTTGTCCTTGCCTGCAGTCCCACTGGATCTCACTAGCCCCTTTGGGGCCACAGCAGAGCTATAGGTGTTTAAGGCAGCTGGTGGTTTACTCACCCAGCTGTGCCACGTCTGCTCCTATGTCACACTAGCCTTTGTGCTGGGTGGGCAGGGCCTCCCTACCAAGTCTGAGCCCAAGTCACTCCCTGGGGCTGCAGTGGGACTGTGGATGTTCCCATTGATCCAAAGAGCAATCATGGGGGGCTCACATTGGCAGTCACCTGTTTCTGCAGTTACACTGAGGCGCTTGCCCACCCTCAGGCCCATGGCAGTGCTATGAGCATTTCAGCCTGGAGAGAGTTGCTCACGGGTACTGGGCTGTCTGGGTGCCAGAGAGTTCTCACTATCTCCACCTCCTCCCTGGGGTTAGTCCATCCACCTTCTGATGTATAGCAGCATGGGTCTCTCAGGCATCCTGAGGTGCTGTGTGAGTATCCTCTGTTGATCATTGAATGTCCATTCAGTTGTAGTTCAAAGGGGAAGAGACAAAGAAAACTGGTCACTCCACCATTTTTCTGATGTCACTCTCTGTACAGCATATTCTTATAAAACCATTATTGAATTTCAAATATATATTTGAAGTTAAAACAATTATTTTTTAAAAATACTTTTCATAACATAATGAGCAGCAAAATTGACTATTAGGAAGGCAAATCTTGTTTTACTCTCCTCAAGTTTTTCAGAATAGGCTTTCAAAGCTTCAGAATTTTGTAAAATATTTTGAATAGTTCAGTCTTTCTGAAAATTCCAGTACTTTCAAAGTACTAGAATTGACAATCTTTAAAATGTCAATTTTATTTTATAAAGTATCAGCTTTTCATTGTAGACTAATAGCAAACATCTTGTAAAGAAATGTAAGAAGGTTAAGATATATTTTATTTGCACTTGAAGAGTTAGTTTCAAAGAAAAGGGCAGCACTGACTGGAGTAAGGAAGTATTTGAGTGTATTTCCTGAAAGGAGTTAAAATGTACACACACACACACACACTTCAAAAACAAAATTTCAACAGTGAAGCTATTGACTTTTTGCAGCAATACTTGCTTCAGTTTGAGTGAGGGTCATTCTGCTTGAAAATATAATAATTTTAAAATCTTGCCTACCTCTAGTGATCAGGAACGTTTAATGATGCTAACCTCCAGCAGAAATTCTAGTTTGTTCCTCAGGGGTGAGTGAATTCATGGATCACTGGGTCAGGGAATGGTGAGTAAAATGTACGTCCCTAGCTAAAGAGTTTCATAAGTAGTGCCTGGAAATGTAGCAGTTTGTATGGGAGAAAATTTCTCAGTTATTTTCTCCCCCTTTAAGTGGGAGAGGATGGCTAGCGTGGGCTGGAGTTGGATAATTTTCTTCTCTCATGGAAGGCTAGAGCTGGGTGTCATTGGGGATTTCTTTTCTCCCATGTGGAAGGTTAGAATTGAAAAGAGCTCAGTATTTCGCTTTCCCCAGGTCAGTCTGATAATACTCCAGAAGGTTAGGCTTTGCTTAACTAGCTTCTTCTGTGGGCAGGCTTATTTAGAATAATAGAGTGCTTTGGCCTCTTTCAAACTGATTCCTTTTCCCCTCACTTGGTTGGAAGCACAAGGAGATTTTTCTCTGATATTTACTGTGAAAACATGGTCAAACTCCTGGAGATAAATTTTCCAAAAGTGTATGGAGGGTACCCCCATGACTGTGTCCCCCTGGAGTTTTTAACTCTCTGAGTTGTCCCCACTGAGGCTCCAGCAATTCATAAATTGCAGTTCAGGTTTTCCTATCCTGGCACTGTTTCCTGCTGCAGCTTCCGCTCATGAGTGCTCTGTGAAGCCGACTCCCTGTGTTGGCCTGTATGTCTCTCCAATCTTGGCGGCAGGGGTTTGCTCTGTGGCCTCACCTCTCTCATGGATCCTAGAAGATTTGTTGAGTTTTCAGTCTCTTCAGCTTTTTGTTTGTAGTTGGGACAGAGTGGCAACTTCCAAGCTTCTTACATGTAGAATTGGAAACTGGAAGTCTTGCTAATGTGTTTTTAAACCCACTTATTGAGTACTTAATTTCAGTTACTGTATTCTTCAATCCTAAAATTTCATTTTGATTCCTTTCTTGTTTCTAATTTTCTGTAGAAATTCTCAATGTTTTCTTTTATCTCTTAGCATATTAAGCATTTTACTTTAAAATCTTAATCTGAAAACTCTGTTATCTTGAACATCATTAGTCTGCTTCTATAATCTATTGTTTCTTTTGATTTTCACTCGTTTTTTTCTCTTCATGTGTAATTACTTGATTCAGTATGATATATTGTGTATGAAACACTGTACAAATAATTTGATGACTTTTTATTTCTTTTCAGAGATGAATTACTTTTGCTTCTTGTAGGAAGCTATGGCACTAGTAATCTTCAATCACCTACATTCATTTTCAGAGATTTAGATGATTTAAGGATGAGCTAGGGGCCGGCCCCATGGCCGAGAGGTTAAGTTCATGTGCTCCACTTTGGCAGCCCAGGGTTTTGCTGGTTTGGATCCTGGGTGTGGATATGGCAGTGCTTGTCAGGCCACATTGAGGTGGCATCACACATGCCACAACTAGAAGGACCCACAACTAAAAAAAAATATACAACTATGTACTGGGGGGATTTGGCAAGAAAAAGCAAAAAAAAAAAAAAAAAAGGATGAGCTGCTAGATACGGGATTGTCAGTCTAATTCTGGCTTGTCCCTACTTCTAGGATGTAAGGATCCACTTCATCTTTATTTAAACCAAATAATAGCAATATATCATTGATATGTATTTTTGATCAAAATAATTATTTAATTTTGTTTTGTAAATAATATATAGTACTAATTTATTTATTTTTTGTTTAAAAAATATCTTAATTTTTGCATAAAAATTAGAAAGACACTTTTTTGTAAAAATACAAAAAAGTGTTTTACTTATGTTAAGAAACTAATTTTCAATAAAAATATTATATATACTTTTTGTTATTGTATTTATGAAAAAAGTTCTGTTAAAGGACCTTAAGCTTTCATCAAAATTTAGAAAGAGTCAGTGGCTCAGAAGAGTTTACTCATCATTTATCTGGATTGATTTCAACTTCCCAACACCTCCACTTCACTACTGCAACCATCTGTTAAGGGCTAACAAAAAACAAAATAATTTAGGGTTACACAAATAAACTGTTCCACTACTAGTAATGGTGAACTATTTTGTTGTAGACCAAAACTTGTACCAAGAAAAACTGGGAAGACAAAGTTGGTTTCAAAACACTGGGGAGCTATCATGGCACTGAGGACTGAGGCACATCGGGTAGCAACATAAGCTGTAGGATCCGTGAACAATGATCAGCCATTCTTCCCTCCCTCAATTTCTTGGAATTAGGTAATCCTCAAATTCTTGATATAATCCCAGAGAGAGACAAGAATCCCAAGAATGACTTATAGGGAATTTCTTATCAGCCAGTGGCAACAGAAAACAACAATAATAATCTGATAAATCAAAAATAATCTGATGCTATATGTCTTGTACATCTGGGTTTATAGACCGAGGATATCTTGTACACAATTGTGTGGATCAAATATCTGAGTCTAAATATCTCCTAAAGACAGTGCTTGACACCTACTGTTGACTTAGTTGTCTTTATCTAAACAAGGGAATCAAATTGGGTCTACTTCAATTATGGATACTCATTTTCAAAACAGCAACCCAATGCTGCTTTCTTGGAAAGAGATTTGGTTCAAATTGCTGATTCACCTCTCCTTTAAAAGCCAAATAATAGCAATAGATCATAAAGAGGTATCTTTGATCAAAAGATTTCAATCAGAAACAGAACAATATCCACTTTGACTCTAACTGTATGTGATTTTATTTTTAATCCATGCTAATTATTATCTCCTCCATTGATAGTTTTACTCCTTAGTTAGACTCAAACATCTTACTTTTTGTCTGCACATCTGACCTGAGCCTACTCACAGTTCTGCTTTTGCTCTGATTTGTCATTCTCTCTTTAGATTTTTGTTTCACATAATATTTTATTTTAGTGTCTCTCTCCTTTTCGCCTTTGCTCCTAGCATCTCAGTACTTTTTATTCAAAGGGATGCCACTGTAATCTAGAAATGCATTTGGGACAAAGAAATGGAAAGTAGCAAAGAGAATGAAACACAGGGTTGCCAATGGTCAAGATCAGAAAGTGACTAAGAGAGCATATATTGGAGATGAGCAAGGAAGTAAAGAGGTCTTTAAATTGCTTTTCCTCTATATAGCTGAGGAGAATGTTTTCTTTTCCTGGATCATCAGCTGACTCAGTCCTTAGGTTTGTGTTTCTTCATGTCTAGGAGAACTGGGAACAGACGGTGATGTTTTATAACCACTTCTCCTTCTCCCCTTATTACATCTCCTGGGGAAAATTTTCTGCATTTTAAATTCTGTTCTCAACGTCTATTTCATTATTAATTATAACTATCCTATCACTTTAAAAAAGCCTGTTGAGTTCAGTATTTATATTCATAGTAGATTTTTTTTTTATTCAAGACTGCTCACTTGAGAATATGGAGATGTTTGTGATGTTAATAGAGAGAAAGGTCTACATTCTAGAGATGGTTGGCAAGGAAGGATTCCCCAAGCTCTTGAATAATGATAAAGAATTCACAGATCCTGCCTCAGATGTTATAGAACTTCAAGCTCTCCCTTACCTAATCAGGGGGATTAAAAAATATTGCTAACCTCTACCCAATATTGGTCTTGATGCAATAAGAATGTTCAATCACTTTTGCAGATAAATTCCAGAATCTTCCGTTTTGCAGTTACATTTCTGAACAATATCCATGAGTCTGTATGTAATTTACTACATCAACTTCTTATCTAAGCCATATGTATTCAATCAGACTTTTGCTCACTCCCTAGGATATGGTTCAACACATAGATGGAGGCTTATATAAAACCCAATGTAAAGGTGGTTAGTTGCACTTAATTTAATTAAGGTCTACAAATAAATTTCTTTTAGGGCATATAAAATATTCTATTTTGCATGCTCGAATGAATAGAAATCAGAGAGAGAAAATTCACCTCAAGAACTAGAACAATGATCTGAATATTCTTGTCAAAGTTCTCATGAACAGTTTTGGGGATGTTTTTCAGTTTCCTCTTTTATTTTTCATGCTATTTTTAAATCTGGGAAACTTTAGTCCAAACCACAACTTCTGCCTTGAGATACACTTTATGTTGGAAGTCTCTTGGCCTCATCAGAATGTTTAGCCATTTGTCTCTGATCTCTGGCCTCTTTGAAAGAAGCCAGATCTCTGGGTAACATCTTCAAGGGAGAGAACAAAAGGCTCCTGGACCTTCTGAACATAGGGGCCCACGTAATGGTGCAAGAAGGGCAATCTCAGGGTAGAGGTGAGTATTCCTTTTCTCAGTTGTCAGTATACACTTCTACCTATCTCTATCATCTGAGATGATGGGACATTTGCAGAGAAGAGGCAGACAACGGATAGATTGAAGGAATAGAGATTAGACCTCAATAGTAGGGTCATGGGAAATTGAAGGAAGGAATAATTCCTTAGACCCAGAATCACTTGAAAGAATAAGAAACCAAATATTAATACAGTGGTATGAGAGGTGGGAGACAAAAGCGACATTCTGAGAAAGACAGGGAATCAATGGATGAATGTAGTACGTAAGAAGAAGGAATAAGGAAATAGAAATTACAGTTGGCTGAGAGTGAATTTTTCCCAGATTGTTTTGGACTTCAGAGCTACTACCTGGTCATTTATTCTGGGGGAATTTCTAAGCTCTCTTCTTGTTTTGGGTTTTTAATCACTGTGAGATTCTTTGTCTGGTTTCTTCAATGCTCTAAGCTTCTTAGGAACTCTGGCTTCCTTTCCCCCTAGTAACTGCATTTGTCTCGCTGATCTTACAGAGAAAGCAGCGTGGTGGTTCCAAGTGAGGCTCTGGTCTGTTGCTCTGATTTCCATAGCACTCATTGCTGCTTGTTTCATTTTGAGCTGTGTGGGTAAGTTCTTCATTGAGGTTCCACTTCTCTTGATCCCTTTCACTTTCATGTTGTATAAAGATTCCCTAATGTATGTTCTCCTTTACACCGTTAATATGTTAGCTCTTACTTGGAATGCCATGCTTTCTGGATTTCTTCTGCTCCTCCTCCATTTTCTCCTCTTCCCCAATCTTTCAATAATTGACTCTGCATCCAGATTTATTTCACCTGGTTTTATTAGTATTTTCCCAGTCATGACCTTACATATGAATGTGTGTTAGTTGTAGACATTCTTTAAAACATCATCTTCCACTACTGGGTTCACTAATGATCACATGTTATCTAGTCACAAAAGCCCTCTATGGAGAGTGCAATTATAATCGTTTTTATAGTCATAATACTTTAAATTAAGATCTTTGATTTTCATGTGGGAGTCTCTCCCAATATGAGAGGAAAAAGTATTCAAATGAAATATTTGAGATATAAGAGAATAAAATATTTCTTCCCTGTTCTGTTTGTCATTAAATAAATATTTCAAGCTTACTTTGTGAGAATTCTCAAAGAACTTTTTGCTTTCTAATCTGCAATTTGGTTCTGTATTCACTGGTAAGGTGATTAAAAATAGTTATCAAACAGTCAGGGAGGGAGTAAAAGTGACTTTCTATTCAAATAGGCCATGTTTTAATTCCTTCTGGGATATAAATAAATCTCATTGTCTTTATTAAAACGCAAATAACTATCACCAAAGTTAGATCTGCTCTACATTTCATAGGCAACTGCCAGGGAGAAAAAGATTTAAGAATAGTTATTTCATTAATCAAGGGGAAGCAGATATTCAGGACCCCAAGATAGGCTAAGAGAAAGGTAGAAAGGTTTGCCAGTATTGAGCTTCAGCAATAGAAGGACAAGAAAGAAATGAGTGAAGAATGAAGTCAGACCTGAGATAGAGCAGGTTGTGGTCAAAGTTCACCCTTGAACATAAAAGTTAGTGTTCATTTGAGACACTGAAATGTCTCTAAATGTTTAAAGGCTTCTCTTGGTTGTTATTTACCCTGTATGTTTATCTGTAGCTACCAGTAGTCAGAAATTTTAGAAAATATCAAAATAACTTGCAAGCTTGCTTCAGAATTATTAAAATTAAGAAGAAGCAGACAGCCAGTGAATCAACAAATATTTATTGATTATTCTGTGACACTCGCTATTTGAGGTATTTGTGATTAATTGATGTAGAAAACAGAAAGGGTCTCTGTCCTAGAATTATACAGCTTAAAATTCAATGGGGAAAGAGCTAAACATAAATTTGCAGGCATGTAAACAAACAAGATAAATGAATATAAGCAAGCAGTCATTTAGCATGGTCATTATTTGGCTTGCATAGAGAGAAGAGAGTGGTGGTGGTTGGAGTTAAGCCATCTTAGCCCAGATTTATAAAGCATATGGCTCTATAGTAAAAGAATGGATGATACTAACCCTTCTTCTTCCTTCACAGTGACTTATTTTAAATGTGACAGAACTGGCAAAAAGCTGTCTGAACTACAAACACATTATTCAAGTCTAACCTGTTTCAGTGAAGGGACAAGGGTGTCAGGTAAGGTGTTTCAGTGTTTAATCTGACTTTGTCTTTTCTCAGCAAGAGGTCAGAGTTAGCTCAAGATCAGTTTCTTCTTTCTTTTTTTTTTTTTCAGTACAGTCTCTGCCTAGATGTCTTTGGAATATCATTAAACTTAAATGTTCATATCATGCTCTAGATTTGCCCTCAAAACAATTCTCCTCCAGACTTGATCTCAATAAATCCTACCAACATACACCATGTAGTGTGCTCAACCCATCCCTAGAAATTATAATCCTCTATTCACCCTTATCAAACGGATAAATTTCCCTTTTTGGTATCTAAGATTCCCAGTTAATAATGCCCAACTCCATTCCAAGTATCAGCTTTATTACTGGTCAGTTTGGATCTTGGACCATGGCTCAGGATGAGATTGCTCCCACTCTAAAATGTTGACCTAGTAACTGTATGTGGAGAGTTGGAAGAGTTGAATTTAGAATCATGGTCTGACTCATACTATGTCTAGTGAAAAAACTCAAAGAAAGGCAAAGTGCATGTTTGCAGTGGTCTTTATGGCCTTACTCCTTTCAAGAAAAGAAACCCAAATAAATGCCACATGCTGGCTATTTCAAGAACTAAATAATTCATTCTTCTGCTCTTGTGGAAAACACATGAAAAATAAAGAGAGGACAGACTTTTCTTTGTATTTCCATGAGATGTTTGAATTTTCCCTTTTTTGGTATTTGGCAAGAACATGGTCCATGAAGGTGGTGAAAAATGATTTTCTCTGCCCTCTCTGACCTATGATTTTCTTGACACATTGGGGTTCTTTGGTCAAACAATTGTGGAGGTGGCACTTCTGAGGAGGAAAACGTAATTCTATCAGGATTGTCTTCTTCCCATCTTTTTTTTTTTTTAAAGTAATTTTATTGGGGTTATAATGATTTATAACAGTGTATAATTTCAAGTATACATTATTGTTTATCAATTCCTGAATGCACTTCATTATGCTCACCCTCAGTAGTCTAATTTTTATCCATCACCATATACAAGTGCCCCTTTGTCTCTTTTGCCCACCCCCCAACCCCCTTCCCCTATGGTAACCACTAATCTGTTCTCTTTATCCATATATTTGTTATCTTTCACATATGAGTGAAATCATGTAGTATTTGTCTTTCTCTGTCTGGCTTATTTTGCTTAACATCATACCCTCAATGTCCATCCATGTTGTTGCAAATGGGACAATTTTGTCTTTTTTATGGCTGAGTAGTATTTCGTTGTATGTGTGTATATATATATACACACACATATATATATATATATATATATACACCACATCTTCTTTATCCATTCATCTGTAGAAGGGCACTTGGGTTGCTTTCACATCTTTGCTATTGTGAATAATGCTGCAATGAACATAGGGGTGCATAAATCTCTTTGGATCATTGATTTCAAGTTCTTTGGATAAATGCCCAGTAGTGGGATAGTTGGATTGTATGGTATTTCTATTTTTAATTTTTTGAGAAATCTCCATACGGTTTTCCATAGTGGCTGCACCAGTTTGCTTTCCTACCAGCAGTGTATGAGTCTTCCATTTTCTCCACATCTTCTCCAACATTTGTTGTTTTTTTGTCTTGGTAATTACAGCCATTCTGACCAGTGTGAGGTGGTATCTCATTGTAGTTTTGATTTGCATTTCCCTAATAATTAGTGATGCTGAGCATAGTTTCATATGTCTGTTGGCCATCTGTACATCTCCTTGGAAAAATGTCTGTTCATGTCCTCTGCCCATTTTTTGATCGGGTTGTTATTTTGTTGTTGTTGAGTTATATGAGTTCTTTACATATTTTGGAAATCAACGTCTTGTCTGAAAAATGACTTGCAAATATTTTCTCCTAGTTGATGAGTTGTCTTTCCATTTTGTTCATGGTTTGCTTTGCTTTGCAGAAGCTTTTTAGTCTAATGTAGTTCCATCAACAGCTACAACAAAGTTTCAGGGTACACAATCAATTTAAAAAAAATCAGTTGCATTCCTATACACTAACAATGAACTAGCAGAAAGAGAAATCAAGAATACAATCCCAATTACCATTGCAACAAAAAGAATAAAATACCTAGGAAGAAACTTAACCAAAGAGGTGAAAGACCTGTACACTGAAAACTGTAAGACATTATTGAAAGAAATTGAAGAAGACATAAAGAAATGCAAAGATATTTCATGTTCATGGGTCGGAAGAATAAGCATAGTTACAATGTCCATACTACCCAAAGCAATCTACAGATTCAATGCAATCCCAATCAGAATCCCAATGGTGTTCTTCATGGAAATAGAATAAAGAATCCAAAAATTTATATGGAACAACAGAAGACCCCAAAGAGCCAAAGTAATCCTGAGAAAAAAGAACAAAGGTGGAGGCATCACAATCCCTGACTTCAAAATATGCTAGAAAGCTATAGTAATCCAAACAGCATGGTACTGGCGCAAAAATAGACACACAGATCAATGGATCAGAATTGAAAGGCCAGAAATAAAACCACACATCTACGGACAGTTAATCTTTGACAAAGGAGTCAAGAACATACAATGGAGAAAGGAAAGTCTCTTCAATAAATGGTGTTGGGAAAACTGGACAGCCACATGCAAAAGGATGAAAGTAGACCATTATCCTGCACCATATGCAAAAATTAACTCAAAATGGATTAAGGATTTGAATGTAAGACCTGAAACCATAGAACTCCTAGAAAAAAACGTAGGCAGTACACTCTTTGACACTGGTCTTAGCAGCATCTTTTTGAATATGATGTCTACTCAGGCAAGGGAAACAAAAGAAAATGTTCTTCCCATATTTTGAAGGCACTTCCACAACAACTGGAGTTTTAAAGAATACCTTCCTGGAAGCAGCAATGGACACTTTAGCCTTTGCCTTCAGAATGCTCTGAAATGAATGTGACAGAAATAGATATTAATTAAATTAACTCCACATCTGTCTAGCAAAAGAGACTGCAAATTTACTCCCTAAATATATCCAACCTAAAACTATGGTCAACCAGGCTGTTCAGTACAACCAATCCAAATTACAGATAAGTTTATATGATAAAATTATTTTATATAACGCCGTGTCAGCAAATAAAAGTACCAAAATTTTAACAATAGTCTTTTGAATTATTATTACATTGAAAAGAAAAAATAAAAGTTCAAACACAAAATTTCCATTTTGATTAAAGTTAAAAAATAATTGAAATCCACATTGTAAATTCTCCAATTTGTTTCCCACTCAGTCCCAGTCAGAGTTGAGACGTTCAGATGTATGGGTAAAGTCAGTTTCTTCAATAGGCCCATGCTCCGTCCAGACTTGTGATCTTCAAACTGTTTTGCTTGCAAACTCCCCCAAACAGATTTTCAAAATTGTTGTACCCTCTTATACAATTAATTTGACATAAAAATTTTTTCTCATTTTATAGAAGCAAAGGCTTTAATTTCTGGAACATTGTAAATATTAACATTTAAAAAACAAAACTGTTACAACTGTTTTTAAAATGTATCTATTAATGCCTAAATACCATTACACCTATCATCTATTTTTTTAAAAAAGAGAATAACGTATTATTTAACAGTCAGATGTTTTACATCATTCTTTTTCCTCCTTGGACTAATACATCACGTTCCCCCATCTACCGAAAAATGTAAATAAGTCTGTCTAATGGTTTTATGTCCTGTGGAACATTAGGCTTTAAGTGTTATAAAATTTCTTCTAGATTGACATCTTACAATTATTGTCAGGATATAATATTCAAAACATCACAAATTTATTACAAATTTTGATAACTTATTACTAATAAAGTAAAACTGTATTGGAAGCCCATCTCTTAATGTGATGAATGAGACGTTAGAAAAATGCAATCAGATGTACCCATTATTGAGTAATATTATTGCTAGAATGAGATAGAATTTAATATCAATTCTATTCCTATTTTTCCATTTAGTGACACAATCTAATAAATCTTATCTAAATAAGTAGATAGGAATAGAAAGAGCTTTGTTAGAATATCACCCAATTTTTTGAAATTTTTCAGCTATTTGCTGAAAATCAACAGTGTTCTATTATCAAAAATTATTTGTAATGGTCTGTTAACTGAGAATTTGATTAGATTATTCTTCAATGTTGTTGAAAGTAAAGAATAATAAATGGAATAACTTGTGAAAGATATGTTATTTCTCAGTCCATAGTCATTTGCATTCTCAATTTTGGGAAAGTACATCAAAAAAGGCTTTTAGAAGTAATCAAATGACTTTATACTTGTCTTTTTATACTTACAAAGCACCTTGATCAGTCCATTATTCTCAGAACAATTGGGAGGATAAAATATTGTTAATTTCATTATATATTTTTGAAAAATACTTCCGTTCATTGCAGCTTTCAATATTTTTGTCAACTTTAGAGCTGAAGATTTAGCATATTCAATGTATGAAAAAAGTTTGCATATATAACTTAATTGGCAAAGCCAATTCCCACCATTAAAACAGTCAGCCAAATTAGGCTTTTTAAATGAAAATAATACACTAATACATGCTTTGAGGAGTATTATAAAAATCAATCTTTAATAATGCACAGAATGCAAAACTAAGATTTCTAAAAGTGGCCAATATTAAAATGATATAGCTATGGTATATTTTATTCATTTTGTAATATTATAAAAGGAAGAATAGGTTTTAGGTTGTTTCTTGTCATTTAATGTGTAATGATGTAACAATATAAAAAAATGAATAAATGGCTGGTCTGGTGGCGTAGCGGTTAAGTTTGCACTCTCTGCTTCAGCTACCTGGGGTTCACTTGTTTGGATCCTGGGTGTGGACGTACACACCTCTTATCAAGCCATGCTGTGGCAGGCGTCCCACATATAAAGTAGAGGAAAATGAGCATGGGTGTTAGCTCAGAGCAAATCTCCCTCAGCAAAAAGAGGAGGATTGGCGGTGGATGTTAGCTCATCTTCCTCAAAAAAAAAAAAAAACCAAACAAAAAAAAGAATAAAATAGAGCTACATGTAACAACATGAGTGAATCTTAGCGATGTGGAATGAAAACTTAAGCCCAAGAAGACCACATATATTTTAATGCCTTTTAAAAAATTCAAAACCCAGTAAGTCTAAACAACTTATTGAGTATACATATATATATTAAAATTATATATATATGTAATCAAATATTTCAGTGGATTTAAATACGGTTACTAGAGATGTTTTTAATCTTAGGAGAGTGGCAAACTGGTGCTTCTAAGGGGAAAGGAGAGAGAACTGATATTTGTTTAAACTCCTACGTGACTGATACTGAGTAAAAATTAGTAGTAGGTAATATGCATGAGCAATTATTCCACCTTCTGGACCTTTTAAAGTGCTTCACACATATTACGTGATTTACTCCCTTTGAGGTTGGCACTGTTATTATTTCTATATTAAAGACGAAATAACTGAGGCTCAAGAAGGTTATGTAATTTGTCCAAAGGCATACATAATAAATGGTGGAGCCAGAATTCTAATGAAGCACAATTCTCATGACTACCCTGTGAATAATTATCATTTCCATTTTAAAAACCTGAGGCCCTGTGGTTCACCCAAGATTATTAAGCACAACTGGTGTTCCAGATACACCTGTGTTAGTCATTTGCAACTCTCTTTGAACTTGGTGCTTCTAATGTACAAGAGATACGAAGAACAGACAACAGACAAACATTGATAACCATTTTTTTTGCCAAAAAATCCAGAGCAATTCTTCAGGTAAACCTTAGTAAATATTGAGGATTCAATGTTAAGAATGTTGACTTAAAAGCAATTCTATGGCCCAACATTATATTATTCAGGGAATACTAAATATATGAATTAAGAAGCCTATCTCTAGAAACAACCACAGATCCTTGGAATTTTATGTGTATATAACATCCTTCTTTGCTCCTATTTATCTCATCTTGCACTTTTCTCTTTCATGCAACCTAGAAAAAGTCTGGGGATGCTGTCCAAGTACTTGGAAGCCATTTGGTTCCAGCTGCTATTTCGTTTCCACTGAACAAAATTTTTGGACCAAGAGTGAGCAGAACTGTGTGGGGATGGGGGCTCATTTGGTGGTGATCAACACAGAAGCAGAGCAGGTACTTCTGTTTTACTTTTCATTAAAATTTTTTTTAATTGTGGAAAAAGTAACACAAAATTTATCATCTTAACTGTTTTTAAGTGTACCGTTCAGTAGTGTTAACTATATTCACACTGTTGCAAAAAGATCTCTACGAAGTTTTCATCTTGCAAAACTGAAACTCTATATCCATTGAACAACAACTACCCATTTCTCCCTCCCCCCAGCTCCTGGCAACCACCCTTCTACTTTCTGTTTCTTGAGTTTGACTATTTTAGATACCTTGTGTAAGGAATTATACAGTATTGTCTTCTTGTGACTGCCTGATTTCACTTAGTATAGTGTCCTCAAAGTTTATCCATGTTGTATCATGTGACAGGGTTTTCTCCCTTTTTGAGGCAGAATAATATTACATTATATATACTTATACCACATAATGTTTATCCATTCATACATTGATGGACATTTGGGATGCTCTCACCTCTTGGCTATCGTGAATAATGCTGCAATGAACATAAGTGTGCAAATATCTCTTTGAGGTCCTGCTTTCCATTATTTTGGATATATACTTGGAAGTGGGATTGCTGGATCATATAGTAATTCTAATTTTAAGTTTTTGAGGAACAACCACCTGTTTTACATAGTGGCTGCACTATTTTACACTCCCACAAAGAGTTCTCAAGGGTTCCAATTTCTCCACATCCTTGACAACACTTGTCTTCTTTTTCTTTAGTTTGATATTGGCCATCCTAATGGGTGTGAGGTGATGTTTCACCATGGTTTTGATTTGCATTTCTCAAGTGATTAACAATATTAAGCATATTTTCATATAGTTGTTGATCATTTGTATACCTTTTTTAAAGAAGTGTCTATTTAAGTCTTTTGCCCATTTTTTTATTATTATATTTTTATTGAGGTATAATTGACATATAACATTATATTAGTTTCAGGTGTACAACACAATGATTAAATATTTATATATATTGTGAAATGATCACCACAGTAAGTCTAGTTAACATTTGTCACTGTACGTTGTTACAAAATATTAAAATCCTTCACCCATTTTTAAAAATTGGGATGTTTGTTTTTTTGTTATTGAGTTGTAGGAGTTTTTATATATTATAGATATTAACCCTTTATCAGATATACGATTTGCAAATACTTTCTCCTATTCCATGGGTTGCCTTTTTACTCTTGATTATTTCCTTTGATGCACAGAGTTTTTAAGTTTGATATAGTTACATTAGTCTCTTTTTTTCTCTGTTCCCTGTGCTTTTGGTATGATATGCAAGAAATTATTGCCAAATCCAATGTCATAAAGCTTTTCCCTTACGTTTTCTTCTAGGATTTTTATAACTTTAGGTCTTACATTTAGGTCTTCTATTTTGAATTAATTTTTGTATATGGTGTAAGGTAATGGTCTATCTTCATTCTTCTGCATGTGGATATCCAGTTTTTCCAACACCATTTGTGGAAGAGCTTATCCTTACCCTGTTGTGTAGTTTTGGAACCTTGTTGAAGATCATTTGGCCATATATGCAAAGGTTCATGTCTGGACTCTGTTCTGTTCCATTGGGGTATATGTCTGTTGTTATGCCAGTATCATACTGCTTTGAGAGCTATAGCTTTGTAATGGGTTTTAAAATCACAAAGTGTGAGGCTTCCAAATTTGTTCTTTTTTTTTTCAAGATTATTTTGGCTATTATGTGTCCCTTGAATTTCTATATGAATTTTAGGGTTTTTTTTTTTCTATTTCAATGGGAAAAAAACCCCCCAAAAACCCCACCATTATAGTTTTGATAGGAATGGCACTGTAGACTGCTTCGGGTAGTAAGGACATTTTAACAATGAATGACCCCATGAATGACCATGGATATCTTCACATTTATTTGCGTTTTCTTTGATTTCTTTCAAAAATGTTTTGTAGTTTTCAGATTACAAGTTTCTTGCTTCCTTGGTTAAGTTTATTCCTAAGTATTTTATTTTTTCAACGCTATTGTAAATGGGATTGCTTTCTTAATTCTTTTTTAGATTGTTTATTACTAGCGTATAGAAATGCAACTGATTTTTGTATATTGATTTTGTATCCTAAACCTTGCTGAATTTTTTGTTAGTTCTAACAGTTTTTCCAGCTTTAAAGAGATACAGTTGACATAAAATATTATATAAGTTTAAGGTGTACTATGTGATGATTTGATACATATATATGTTGCAAAATCATGACCACAAAATGTCAGTTAACACATCCATCAACTTACAAAATTACCATTTTCTTGGTGGTGAGAACATTTAAGTTCTACTTTCTTATCAACTTTGATGTAGGCAATACTGTATTGTTAACTATATTCACTGTGCTGTCTGTACATTAGATCCCCAGAACTTACTCATCTTATAACTGGAATTTAGTACCCTTTGATTAACATCTCCTCATTTCCCCTACGCCCTCATCACCTGGACCACCATTATCGTCTCTGGTTGTATGAGTTTGGCTTTTTTAGATTCCATGTGTAAGTCAGACCATACAGTATTTGTTTTTCTCTCTCTGACTTGTTTCACTTAGCATAATGTCGTCTAGGTTCATCCATGTTGTCACATATGGCAGCATTTCTTTCAGTTTTATGGCTGAATAATATTACATTGTATATATATACACCACATTTTCTTTATCCATTCATCCATCTATGGACATTGGGTTGTTTCCATATCTTAGCTATTGTAAATAATACTCCAATAAACATGGAGTTGCAGATCTACCTTCAATATAGTGATTTAATTTCCTTCTAATATATACCCAGAAGTGAGATTACTGGGTCATATGCCAGTACGATTTTAAATTTTCTGAGTAACCTCCATAGTGTTTTTCATAGTTGCTGTACCAATTTACATTCCCATCAACAGTGCACACAGTGACTCTTTCTCCACATTCTCAACTGCATTTATTATCTCTTTTCTTTTGCTATTAGCCATCCAAAAGGTGTGAGGAGATATCTCATTGTGGTTTTGATTTACATTTCCATTATGATTAGTAAGGTTGAGCACCTATTGGCTATTTGTATGCAATCTTTGGAAAGATGTCTATTTGTGTCCTTTGCTTATTTATTAATTGGATTTTTAAACTTTATTTCCTTATGTTGAGTTTGTAATTTCTTTATGTATTTTGGATATTAGCCCCTTATCTGGTAGCTGGTTTGCAAATATTTTCTTCCATTCTGTAGGTTTCCTTTTCATTTTGTGATTGTTTCTTTTGCTGTGCAGAGCTTTTTTAGAAGCCTGGAACCCTGTGTTTCAGTACATAGAAGTTGTGTCTGTAAAATAATGAGAATGTTATAATTACAATAGCAAATTTCAATGTTGGATACATCACAAATATTGCCTGCAACTACTTTTTAATCAAAATAACAACAGGTCAAAAAGGTACATATTTGGCCTGAGTGCCAAGGTGGCTCAGATGCAGGTTGTCTCTGCTGAAGAGGGAAAATGGTGCTTGATGGAGCACAGCAAGTGGAGCTGAAAGAGGGGAAGGCAGGCAGTAGATTCTGCCAATATTATCTTTCGAAGATTGAAGATCTCCAGCTGATTGTAAATGATATAATTATAAGAAACTGGAAAATTCACAAATATGTGCAAATTAAACAACATGCTGCTGAACAACCCATGGGTCAATGAAAAAAATCAAAAGAGAAACAAAAAAATATCTTGAGACAAATGAAAATGAAAATACAACAAACCAAAACTTATGGGATGTAGCAAAAGCAGTTACAAGTGATAAATTCAAGTTACAAGTTCATAGTGATAAATGTCTACCTCAAGAAACAAGGAAAATCTCAAATAAACAACCTAACTTTACATTTCAAGGAACTATAAAAAGAAGAACAAATAAAGCCCCAAGTTAGTAGAAGGAAATAACAAAGATCAGAGCAGAAATAAATGAAATAGAGACTAAAAGACAAAAGAAAAGATCAATGAAACCAAGAGCTGATTTTTTTTAAAAGATAAACAAAATTGACAAATCTTTAGCTGGACTCACCAAGAAAAAAAAGTGGACTGAAATAAATAAAATCAGAAATGAAAGAAGAGACATTACAACTGATACCACAGAAATACACAGGATCATAAAAGACTACTACAAACAATAATACACCAACAAATTGGACAACCTAGAATAAATGAATAAATTCCTAGAAACATACAACCCCAGGACTGACTCATAAAGGAATAGAAAATCTGAACAGACCAATCACTAGTAAGATATCTTAATCAGTAGTCAAAAACCTCCCAACAAACAAAAGTCCAGGACCAGATGGCTTCACTGGTGAATTCTACCAAATATTCAGGGAAGAATTAGTACCAATCCTTCTCAAACTCTTCCAAAAAATAGAAGAGGAGGAAACACGTCCAAACTCATTTTATGAGTTCAGCATTACCCTGATATGAAAACCAGACAAGAACACCAGAGGAAAAGAATATTATAGGCCAATATCCCTGATAAACATAGATGCAAAAATTCTCAATAAAATATTAGCAAACTGAATTAAACAATACATTAAAGGGCTCATACACTATGATCAAGTGAGATTTATTCCAGAGATGCAAGGATAGTTCAACATCCACAAATCAATGTGACACATCACATTACCAAAAGGAAGACTAAAAATCATAGGACCAATTCAATAGATGCAGAAAAAGCATTTGAAAAAATTCAACATCAATTTATGATAAAAACTCTCAACAAAGTGGGTATAGAGGGAAGGTACCCCAACATAATAAAGGCAATATATGATAAGCCCACAGCTAGCATCATATTCAATGGTGAAAAGATGAAAGCTTTTCCTAGAAGATCAGGAACGATACAAGGATGCCCACTCTACCACTTTTATTCAACATAGTATTAGAAATCCTAGCCAGAGGAATTAGGAAAGAAATAGAAATAGAAGGAATCCGAATCATAAAGAAAGAAGTAATACTGTCACTATTTGCAGATGACACGATATTATATATAGAAAACCCCATATCTCCACCAAAAAACTGTTAGAACTAATAAACGGCTTCAGTAAAGTTGCAGAATACAAAATCAAAATACAGAAATCTGAGGAATTTCTACACACTAATAATCAACTATCAGAGAAATTAAGAAAACAACTGCATTTACATCAAAAAGAATAAAACACGTCAAGATATATTTAACTAAGGAGGTTAAAGACCAGTACACTGAAAACTATGAGACATTGATGAAAGAAATTGAAAAGGACACAAATAAATGGAAAGATATTCTGTGCTCATGGATTAGAAGGTTAATATTGTTAAAATGTTCATATTACCCAAAACAATCTACAGAGTCAATATAATTTCTATCAAAATTCCAATGGCATTATTCACATAAATAGAACAAACAATCCCACAATTTGTATGGAACCACAAAAGACCCCAAATAGCAAAAGCAATCTTGAGAAAGAACAAAACTAGAGGGATAATGCTCCCTAATTTCAAAATATATTACAAAGCTGTAGTAATCAAAACAGTATATTTTTGTCATAAAAACAGACACAGATGGATGGAACAGAATAGAGAGCACAGAAATAAACTCAGAAATATATGGTCAATTAATTTATGACAAAGAAGACAAGAATATACAATGGGGAAAAGACAGTCTCTTCAGTAAATAGTGTTGGAAAAACTGGAAAGCCACATGCAACAATATGAAACCAGACCACTATCTTTCACCATGCACAAAAGTTAACTCAAAATGGATTAAAGAAAAAAATTGTCCCACTGCAGAAGATATGTTTTCTCTTCCATACAGTGCTAGAGACAACATAAACTCTCTCCATTTTTGTTTTTATTTTATTTTTTTCTCTCTCTATAGTGTTTTCTTTTTTTATACTCTGTGTAGGCAATGTCAAAAAAAAACTGGATTAAAGACTTTAATGTAAGACCTGAAACTGTAAAACTCCTAGAAGAAAACATAGGTGGTAAGCTCCTTGACATTGGTCTTGGTGATGATTTTTTGGATTTGACACCAAAAGCAAAGGCAACAAAAGCAAAAATCAATAAGTGGGACTACACCAAACTAAAAACTTCTTCACAGCAAAGAAAACCATCAACAAAATAAAAAGACAACCTATTAAATGGGAGAAAGTATTTGCAAATTATATATCTGATAAGGACTTAACATTGAAAACATACGAAGAACTTACACAACTCAATAGCAAAAAACCCCCCAAAAACCAAAACCAAGCAGAAACCAAGCAGTCCAAGTAAAAAATGGGCATAGGATCTGAATCATTCCAAAGAATACGTACAGCTGGACAATAAGTACATGAAAAGTTGTTGAATATCAACAGTCATCAGGGAAATGCAAATCAAAACCACAATGAGGTATCACTTCACACTTGTTGGAATGGCTATTATCAAAAAGACAACAAATACAAGTGTTGATAAGGATGTGGAAAGAAGAGAACCCTTGTGCACTGTTGGTGGGAATGTAAACTGGCACAGCCACTATGGAAGACAGTATGGAGGTTCCTCAAAAAACTAAAAATAGAACTACTGTATGATCCAGCAATCCCACTTCTAGTGTTTTTAGCTTTTTCTGGCATTTATCCAAAAAAACGCAAAACACTAACGCAAAAAGATATATGCACCACCATGTTCATTGCAGCATTATTTATGGGAGCCAAAAATATGGAAACAGCCTAGGTGTCAACTGACAGGTGAATGAATAAAGAAAATGTAGCATATATATACAATGGTATATTATTCAGCCATAAAAAAGGAGAAAATCTTGCCAATTGTGACAACACGGAGGAAACTTGAGAGCATTATGCTAAGTGAAATAAATCAGAAAGAGAAAGACAAATATCATATAATCTCATTTATGTGTGGAATCAAAAAATACCCCCAAAACTCCAAGCTCATAGAAAGAATAGAATTAGCAGAGTATAGAGGGTGGGTGAAATGGTGAAAGGAGTCAAAATGTACAAACTTCTAGTTATAAAATAAATAAATCATGGTGATGTAATGTACTGCATTGTGACTATGGTTAATAATTCTGTATTGCATATTTGAAAGTTGCTAAGAGAATAGATCTTAAAAGTTCTCATCACAAGAAAAAAATTCTGTAATTATGTATGGTGACAGATGTCAACTAGAGTAATTGTAGTGACCATTTCACAATATATACAAATAGAGAATCATTGTGTTGTACACATGAAACTAATATAATGTTGTATGTAAATTATACCTCAAGAAAAATGTATCTATTCTTGTTCACTAAAATTAGTTAGGCAATTTGGGAATATGAGGCATTCTTCCTTTCTCTCTCTCCCTTTTAAAATCCTCAATATCAAGCTACAGATACACTTAAACTGCAATGGTAATACCAAAAAGTGAAATGGGTGTTTGCTTTTTAAAATCATTGAAATATATAAAATGCCTTGGCAGATAACAATACTACTCCATGACTAGCAGAGTACTTTTAACAACAGGAATTAATGTCGGGGAAACTTCCTTATGTTTTATAAAACAGCCTTGGCTTAAGAGCAGCCTCTCTTCCACAGACTATTTGCTTTATGTCAGAGAATCTCAGGACAATACACAGGAAATTTTTTTTAAGCCTGCAGGTTCAATTCAAAATCAATTAAAAAATAATTTCATTTACCTCAAAGAAATTACCTACGGGAAAACAATCTAGATAGATCAAAAAGGTAATATAGAGGCCCAAATGGGAAAACAAAAGTAATAATTTTTTAAGAAATGAATCACTACAGTTAACATCTAGTAAGCACTCCTTTATGTTTAACTTTTACAAGTAATTTACTACTTCTTAGAGAAGTACTACTTAGGAGAGTAGAGAAACAAATTTGAATTTTGATAAGCCAAGTGCAATTTCACTGAAAAACAATCAGAAATAAGATGGAACACATCTAAACTTACAAAATTAAAAAATGATGGAAGCTCCAAGAGTGACATACGTTTTATGTGTAAGGAATTCTTTCTCTTGGTAAAGAAAAGAATAAATTCTATTTGCGATGTGAATTCATCATCATCTTGTGATGACGTTGGTGTTTTTGGCCTGTTCTCTTATCCAATGAGCCATCATGTGACTGTTCATCACACCTTACATTTCTTTTCTCTTTAGAGCTATAAAGAGCTTTTATTCTGTTCAGTCTAGAAATTTCAATTTATGACACCCTCTTTTTCTTCATGCAGAATTTCATCATCCAGCAGCTGAATGAATCTCTTTCTTATTTTCTGGGACTCTCAGATCCACAAGGCAATGGCAATTGGCAATGGATTGATAAGACACCTTACAAGGAAAATGTCAGGTGAGCGCAGACTCAGATTAATGAAACACAGGGCCTTGTTTAAATAAAAAACTTAGGGAAATTTGTTAGCAGTGACTATTAATGATAACACTAATAGTCATAATGATGATAACAGATCCTAATAATTATTAAGCTCTTATTAAGTGAATGCATTATCTCACTTAAACTTCTTGAAAACTTCTTTTTCAGAACTCATTTTACTGATGAAAAAATTGAATAATTTGTTCAAGGTCAATAAACTAGTATGATGAGAAACTGAGTCTTAATTCCATGTCTATCTAATTCCAAAGACGGTACTCTTGACCATTATATTTCACTGCCTCTAAAACACATGTAGACACTTCAGTTGAATTTTTATCCAATTAATAAAATTTGAAATATTTAAATGAGAACTATGTTCAGTTCTAGTAGGATAATTATATAACAATACTGTTTATTTATGGCTTAAACAAACTCAGAATTTAATTACACATTATCTTATTTGATTCTCACACAATCTTGTGAGCTATTTGGGGACCTTATTATGATTTCTACTTTTATAGATAAAGAATCTAATACCTGGGAGATTAAATTTCTTCTTTAAGGGTAAAATGAGTCAGTAGCAAAACCAGTCTCTTAATTCCAAAAATAATGTCCTACTCCCACGACCCCCACCCCCTACCATAGATTGTATTCCTTGAAGGCGTGATAACTTCTTATGTCCAGACTCAAGCACCTGACACTCATTTAAGGTAGCTCCATGACAATAGAGAAACTTTGGAAGTTGATAAGAGTATACAAATGAAGGACTGTTTATTAGATGCCACTAACAAAGGAACTGTTTAATAACCTGGGTTAGGGTAAGGGTTCTATATAGAGGAGGAAATAAAGATCAGAGTCTAGGGGAAAGGTCCAAGATTGCTCTGTTTCATAAAAATTTTGCCAGGAGAATGTTAGAGGAGCAACTGTGAATGTGTGGGTCCTCACTTGAGGTTTTCAAGGAAGGCAGTATGAGAAGAGAAGAGCAATCATTGGGATCGTCTTTCATCCTGAACCCCATTCTGTTCAACCCCAACCCTACATGTTTTCTAATCAACCACTATGCATTTATTACAGAAGTGTTTTTACCCTGTGTTTCTCTTTAGATTATGGCATCAGAATGAACCCAATTTTTCTGCAGAGGAATGTGCTTCAATAGTTTTCTGGAATCAGAGAGGATGGGGCTGGAATGATGTTTTCTGTGATTCTAGTAGGCATTCAATATGTGAGATGAAGAAGATCTACCTATGAGTGAGACTTTATTCATCGATGCCTTTAAAGTTGAGACCTACCATAAAATGACAATTTCCTCTTATAATTTATGTATAATCCTTATCATAGAAGTTCATGGAAATATTTGGATGCCTTTCTCCCTTCATCTCTCTTCTAGCTTCCTCTTTTCCACAGATAGTTCCATCTTTTCCAATGACAGAATGAGCTCTTCCTTCCTTTGTTTTTTTCTTTAATTTGTTATTCATTCTTTTCTTTCCTTTCTTCATACTTCTTTTCACAAACATGTCTTTTGCCAGATATTGCACTATTTTGTCTATTAGAAGATTCATAAGGAGGTAACTTTTGAAAATTATGACCCTCCTTCCTCAAAATGCCATTGAGAAATCCTTTTGATCAAGATGGTGACTGGGACTGCAATCATCTGAAGGCCTGGCAAGAGCTGAAGGATCAACATTCTAGATGTCTCACTCACATGGCTGGAAACATGTTAGTGGCTATTGGTTGGAGGCCTCAATTCCTCACCACAGGGAACTCTCCATAGGGTTACTTGAATCTCCTCACAATGTGGTGGCTGGCTTCCACCAGAGTGACTAATCTAAGAGAGCAAGTAAGGCATCAATGTCTATTATGATCTAGTCTCAGAAGTCAAACCCCATAACTTCTGGTGCATTCCACTGGTCACATAGACCAAACATGATATAATAAAGAAGGGGACTACCCAAAGGCATGAATAGCAGAAGGTGAGAATCATTGAGGGCCATCTTGAAGGTGGGCTACCATAGCAAGATTTTTTTTAAAAAAGATACAAACTATGTATACTGAGAAGGAAAATAATTAAAAGTTGTTTTATACTAAAATTATGTTCATAAAAATACTATAAAGAAAATTAGAAAAAATTGAACTGGGAGAAGATATTTCAAAGACTATGACTAACACAGTATTAATACCAAGAACATATAAGCAACTGTCACAAATCAATTAGAGAGACAAAAAATGGGCAAAATATTTGAAGAGCATTTCATAGAAGAGGTAATACATAATCCAATAAACATATTTTTAGAGAGATGCTCAACTTCACTCATAATTTAAGAACTGCAAGTCAAGAACACCATAATTACTATTCTGTACCCATCCTTTTGTTTTTTTGTGAGGAAGACCGGCCCTGAGCTGATACCTGTTGCCAATCTTCCTCTTTTTGATTGAGGAAGATTGTCGCTGAGCTAACATCTGTTCCAATCTTCCTCTATTTTATGTGGGATGCTGCCACAGCATGGCTTGATGAACAGTGCTAGGTCTGCACCTGGGATCCAAACCTGCGAAACCTGGGCTGCAGAAGTGGAGCGTGCAAACTTAACCACTACATCACTGGGCCAGCCCTATTTCATGCCCATTTTAATGGCAAAAATTAGGAAACAGATAATACCAAGAGTTGGAGGAGATGCAGATAAATGAGATCTCTTATACATTGCTGATTTGAGTTTATATTGGTACAACCACATTGGAAAGTACATAAATCTACATTTTTCCTATATAAACATCATCCAGCAAATGCCGTATTAAGAGAGATCTAAGGTCTATGAAATGTGGGTATTAAACTGAAGAGTTGTTCTGTAGGGATAACTTTAAGCTGGGAGAACTTCTGCATAGTATGCTTATATTTTTTGGCACATATATGTATGGTAAAAGTGAAAACAAATCAAGGATTTGCTAAACACAAAGCCCAATATAATGTTTACATTTGGATGATAGGCAGGGGGTGGGACTGGGAGGAGCACACAGGCTTGTGATAGACGAAGTTCTAGTTTTTGTATAGGGCAGTGGTGTTTGTATAATAAACATCAAACACAACAAAATAAAGCAAGAATGTCAAGAATAGTGTATTATGAATCTCAAATTATGATTCAAATGTGTTTGTGCACCCAAAGTCCATATATGGAAGATAATTAATTGGAGACTGGATTAATGAGAATTGGGGGTTCTTGACAAACACTTTTGGGTCCAATATCATACCGCAGTAGTAGTGATTTCAGGATCCAGAAGCAGTTGCCTCCATGCCACAATTCTCTCTCTACCCACAAGAGGCTGGGACACTGGCATACTCAGTCTAGCCACAACAATTACATCTGGAAATCCACAGTTTATGACCTTGGCTATCTGCAGAAACACAAGCAGGAAACTAGCTCCTGCTTCATTTTTACTTCCAAGTCTCACACTATTGAATTTAATTGGTGTTTACAAATTTCATCAGGAAAATAGTTGGAAAGGAGTTTGGAAAATGTACTTCACAACTTTCCATCCTCTGAAGCACTGGTAGGCACAACGAAGGAGAGGAGATAGATGTTGAGTGCTGATTGACTAAATCTGGCACAACTGTGACATGGCATTCTTGAAATACATGGTAAGATTTGATCCAAGCATCTCCATCCACAAGTGAGATGACCCACAGTTTTCTTTTTGGTCCTCTTCTAGTTTGGAATCAGTTTGTGTTAACTTTGTAGAATGAGTCAGAACGCTTTTCTTCTTTTTCTATTTTCTGAACAGTTTGGTTAAATTTACCGGTAGTGGAGTATCTTAGTCTGCCTTATCTGCTATAACAAAAAATGACAGGAATTTATTTCTCACAGTTCTGGAGGCTGGGAAGTCCAAATCAAGTCATCAGTGTAATGACATTTTGGTCAGGGCCCTCTTCCTAGTTCATAGGTGGCACCTTCTTGATGTGTCCTCACGTGGTAGAAGGGGAGTCCAGGGGTCTCCCTGCGGTTTCTTTTATAAGGCTCTAATCCCATTCATGAGAGCACTACCCTTGTGACCCAAGCACCTCCCGAGGCTCTGCCTCCTAAGACCATCATCTTTGGCCATTAGGATTTCAACATATGAATTTTGGGGGGACATAAACATTTAGACCATAGCATGTAGGTACATGTCTCTTAGAAATTTGGTTAAATTTACTTGTAAATTTCTCTAGACTTTTTGTCTGTTTAAGACTATTTCTTCAACCACATACTCCTTTTTGGGAGGGATGATTTGATTTCCCTTTTTTATGATTTTTGAGGCTTAGGGTTTCTAAATCTTCTTAGTCAATTTCACTAATTTTTATTTTCTAGAAAACCATCTATTTCATATTAATTTTTAACTTGTTGGTTTGATTAACTTGCTAGGGCAGCCCACACAAGTCAGGAAAACAGTTTACTTACTAGATTACTGGTTTATTACAAAGGGTATTAAAGGATACAGATGAAGAGATACATAGGATGAGGTTCAGAAGGGTCCTGAGCACAGGAGCGTCTGTCCACAGGATGTTTGATGCATCACCCCCCGTGGCACATTGTTCACCAATCGGAGAACTCTCTGAACCCCATCCTTTTGGGTTTCTTTGGAAGTTTCATTATATAGGCATGATTGATTAAATCATTGGCCATTGGTGATTAATTCAACCTCAAGCGCCTCTCTGCTCCTTGGAGGTTGGGGGTGGGGCTGGGGCTGAAAGTTCCAACCCTCTAATCACATGGCTGGTCCCAGCCACCATCCTTAGGTTATCTAAGGGCTTTCCAAAAATAATCTCATTAACATAAGCTCAGGTGTGGTGAAAGGAGTTTGTTATGAATAACAAAAGACACCCATTTTGCTTTTATTGATCTGAAGCTATTTCAGGAACCAAGGACAAAAACTAAATATTATAACAAAAGATTGCTATTGTTCTAATCACTTAGGAAATTACAAGGGTTTTGGGAGCTGTGAGTCAGAAATGAAGAACAAAGGCCAAATAAATACCTTATTACATATTTCTTATTATAAATCACTATATCACAATCCACAACAGATTTCTGCACTATACAGCAAACAATAAAACAAATTACCTAATTATTTAATATAGTCATGCACCACACAATGCTGTTTTGGTCAATGACAAACCACCTATACCACAGTGGTCCCATAGCTTGGTACCATATAACCTAAATGTGTGGTAGGCTATACCATCGAGGTTTGTGTAAGTACACTCTATTGAAACTTATGGCCAGATAGCCATTAATGATTATTCTTAAAAGTTATGTAGATAAGCAATATATTATCAGACTCTCACTAGGTTCATTATAGATGACATCTCTGATGCTTGGGTCAGCATGGTAAGTTGTTTTTCAGGAACTGACAGTCGACCCTTTGTCCAGTTCAGGCTGATTTAAAACACTGACTCATCAACTGAGCCTGCACAAATGTCCAATAGGTGACCTCTGACACTGGGGACGGAAAACTCTACTCTCAGATAATGCTAATGCCACCATCTTGTGAACATGCGTTCTATGAAAAAGCCATGAAGCTAAACTATGCTTGCAGAACATCAATTACCTCACTTTTCCTTACCTGCAATCATTTATCCCAACACTTCAGACCACTTGGCCCCTTTATCTCATAAATATCCCTAATCCTCATTTTCAGGGAGACAGATTTGAGACTTGTTCTCTCATCTTCTTACTTGGATGCCTTGTGAATAAACCCTTTCTCTGCCTCAAAACTTGCCGTCTCAGTGATTGGCATACTGTACAGCAGGCAAAATGGCCTGGTTTGGTAACACTGTGGTGTTTGTGCAATGACAAAATCGCCTAATGATGCATTTATCAGATTGTATCCCTATTGTTAAGCGTTAAGTTATGCATGACTGTACATATTAAACTTATTAGTGGGTACATTTGTATGAAAATGTTGCACAATAAAAATTATGTTATCCTTCTTCATTGCAATGAACATAATGTACTGTAAGAAGAAACAAACCATCAAAATTAAGCCTGGATTGATTGGACTCGAGGTGTCTGACAGAAGAAATCAAGAGTCTATAAAGGTCTAAGCATTTGGGGAAAGGATTGGGAAGTTAGTATGATGCATTTCACCTGGACTTATGAGCAACTTGGATAGTTTTTGTTATGACACATTTGCAGATCTAGCAAGTTGTTTTCTTAAATAGAAATTTTGGATAAGAATTTTATAAGATGTTTTGGTAAATATTTGTATATTGAAACTTCATATAGGAAGAAACGTCTGTATATGAAGCCATGTATTAGGTACATACAAGGTTAGAGCTATTATTTGTACTTGGTAAATTAAATTTTTTATCATTTTGACATTGCTTTCTTTAACTTTATTAGTACCTTTGGCTTTAGTTTTTCTCCTGATATTAAAATGGATAAACCAACTTCCTTAAGGTTAGTGTTATAAGGTATTTTTTTCCTGTCCTTTATTTTTGACTTTCTTGATCCTTATGTTTTAGATGTGCTTCCTGTAAACAGCATATAGTTAAATTTTTTAAAAGTTCAATCTGATAACCCATTTTTTTGGTGGCAAATTTAATGCATTTACATTTATGGCAATTTCTCATATGTATGGTTTTAAATCCATCATCTTACTATGTGGTTTCCATTTTCCCCAACATGTGCTATGTTCCTTTCCCCTGCCCCCCCACTTCCTTGTCTTCTTTGAGATTATTATTAATTATTATTTTTCCTCTTTGTTATTTTGGGAGTCATATACGTTTTTACCATTCTTTTAGTGGTTGCTCTAAAATTTGCAACGTGCAGCAATGACCTATCAAATCTTATGTTAACTGATGCTTTTGCTGTCCTCCTGGAGAATGTCAGAAGCTTAGAACATTTTAACTCCATTGTCACTCTTCTCTGCTTATAAGCTGTTGTTGTCATGTATTTCAATTCTATATATTCTTTACATACCTTACAAATTTTGTTTTACTTGTTTTATACAGTTAATGTCCACATAGATTTATCTACATAGTTACCATTTTTTATTTCTCTTCACTCATTCCTATACCTCAAGCCTCATACTTGGAATTATTTTCCTTCTTTTTGAATAACAGTCTTTATATTTTTATTTATATCAGGCTTCTGATGTCATTATTTCCTTTGATTTTTTTTTTATTGAGTTCATGATAGTTTACATCAAAATGAGATTTCAGTTGTACATTATTTCTTGACAGTCACCACATAAGTGCTCCCCTTCACCCCCAGTGCCCCCCAACCCCCCTTCCCCTGGTAACCACTGAACTGTTTTCTTTGTCCATATGCTTGTTTATATTCTACATGTGAGTGAAATCATCTGGTGTTTGTCTTTCTCAGACTGGCTTATTTAGCTTAGCATAATTCCCTCTAGGTCCTTCCATGTTATTGCAAATGGCATGAATTTGCCTTTTTTCTGGCTGAGTAGTATTCCGTTGTATATATATATATATATACCACATCTTCTTTATCCAATCATCAGTTGATGGGCACCTGGGTTGCTTCCATGTCTTGACTATTGTGAATAGTGCTGCAATGAACATCGGGATACATATGTTACTTTGGATTGTTGATTTCAAATTGTTTAGGTAGACACCCAGTAGTGGGATAGCTGGGTCATATGGTAGTTGTATTTTTAGTTTTTTGAGGAATCTCCATACTGTTTTCCATGGTGGCTGCACCAGTTTGCGTTCCCACCAGCAATGTGTGAAGGTTCCCTTCTCTCCACACCCTCTCCAACATTTGTTATTTTTAGTCTTAGTGATTACACCCATTTTAACAGGCATCAGGTGGTATCTTAGTGTAGTTTTGATTTGCATTTCCCTGATGATTAGTGACGTTGAACATCTTTTCATGTGTTTATTGGCCATCTGTATATGTTCTTTGGAAAAATGTCTGTTCATCTCCTCTGCCCACTTTTTGATTGAGTTGTTTGCGTTTTTATTGTTCATTTGTGTGAGTTCCTTACATATTATGGAGATCAACCCCTTGTCAGATATACAATTTGCAAATATTTTCTCCCAATTGCTGGGTTGTCTCTTTGTTTGGATCCTAGTTTCTTTAGTGTTGCAGAAGCTCTTTAGTCGGATGAATTCCCACTGCTTTATTTTTTCTTTTGTTTCCTTTGTCTGAGAGGACATGGTATTTGAAAAGATCCTTTTTAGTTCGATGTCTAAGAGTGTACTACCAACATTATCTTCCAGGAGTTTTATAGTTTCAGGACATATCTTCAAGTCTTTGATCCATTTTGAATTTATTTTTGTGTATGGCATGAGATAGTGGTCTATCTTCATTCTTTTGCATGTGGCAGTCCAGTTTCCCCAACACAATTTATTGAAGAGACTATCTTTTCTTTATTGTATGTTCTTGGCACCTTTGTCGAAGATTAGCTGTCCATAGATGTGTGGTTTTATTTCTGGGCTTTCAGTTCTGTTCCATCGATCTGTGTGCCTGTTTTTTGTACCAGTAGCGTGCTGTTTTGGCCACTATGGCTTTGTAGCACATTTTGAAGTCAGGGATTGTGATACCTTCAGCTTTGTTCTTTTTTCTCATGATTGCCTTAGCAATTCGGGGTCTTTGATTGCCCCATATGAATTTTAGTATTCTTTGCTCTATTTCCATGAAGAATGTTATTGGGATTCTGATAGGGATTGCTTTGAATCTGTAGATTGCTTTGGGTATTATGGACATTTTAACTGTTTATTCTTCCAATCCACGAGCAAGGAATCTCTTTCCATCTCTTTAAGTCATTATCAATTTCTCTCGGTAATGTCTTATAGTATTCTTTGTATAAGTCCTTCACCTCCTTGGTTAAATTTATTCCTAGGTACTTAATTTTTTAGTTGCAATTGCAAATGGAATTATATTTTTGAGTTCTCTTTCTGTAAGTTCGTTGTTGCAGTGTAGAAAAGCAACTGATTTTTGTAAGTTGACTCTGTACCCTGCAACTTTACTGTAGTTGTTAATTATTTCTATTAGTCTTCCAATGGATTTTTTGGGGTTTTCTATATATAAGATCATGTAGTCTTCAAACAGCGAGAGTTTCACTTCTTTGCTCCCTATTTGGATTCCTTTTATTCCTTTCTCTTGCCTAATTGCTCTGGCCAAAACCTCCAGTAGTATGTTGAATAAGAGTAGTGATAATGGGCATCCTTGTCTTGTTCTTCTTCTCAGGGGGACGGTGCTCAGTTTTTTGATGGCATTTTTAATGTTGCCTGAAAATGTTTTTATTTCACCATTACTCTTGAAGATAATGTTTGCTGGGTATAGAATTCTATGTTGGTAGTGATTTTCATTCAGCTGAATGAAATGATCATTTGACATCTCCTGGTTTTTATGATTGTGCTTAAGAATGAGCAATTCATCTAAGTTTTGCTCCTTTGAAGGTAATTTGACTTTTGCATGGACATTTTTTAAGACATTCTCTTTGTCCCTTTTTGTCTGCAGCTTCATCATGACGTCTAGGTAGAGATTTCCTCTCCTCCTTCCTCCTCTCTCTCCTTCCCTCCTTCCCTCCATACTTCTTTTTCTTCCTTCCTTCTTTCTTTCTTTTATTTTCCTCTTCTTAACTTCGTCCCACTCCCCTTCCTCCTCCATTTTATTCTTCTTATTCTACTTTGAATTTTTTGAGCCTCTTGACTGTGTGGATTGATGTCTATCTTTAGTTTTAGAAAATCTTCAGCCATTATTTCTCCAATTCTTCTTTTCTGGCATTTTATTTTAATGTATACTAAGACTTTCTATATCTTCTATATCTCTTGCTCCTTCTGTATTTTCCTTCAATTCTTTTCCAGGCTTTATTCTTTTTTTTTATTTTGAGGAAGATTAGCCCTGAGCTAACATCTGCTGCCTGTCCTCCTCTTTTTGCTGGAGAAGACTGGCCCTGAGCTAACATCTGTGTCCTTCTTCCTCTACTTTTTATGTGGGATGCCTGCCACAGCATGGCTTGACAAGCAGTGCATAAGTCTGCACCCGGGATCTGAACCAGTGAACCCTGGGCCGCTGAAGTGGAACATGCGAACTTAACCTCTGCACGACTGGGCTGGCCCCAGCTTTATTCTTGATAAATTTTCTCTGACATACCTTCAAGTTCTCTAATTTGTTCTTGTATTGTGTCTATTCTCTTGTTAATACCTGCATTGAACTCTCAGTTTCTGTTATTATGTTTTCTACTTTAGGATTTCTATTTGGTTATTTTTTTACATGTTCTATGTGACCTTTTATAATTTTCATATTGCTTCTGAAATTTTCAAGTTTGGCTTTTATCTTACTGAACATGGGTGTCTTATACTATGTGATGAATGATTCTGATATATGAAGTTTCTGTGAGTTTTTTTTTCTGTAATTTTTTCATTCACGTTTAAAGTATGTCTCATTATGCATGTTTATGTGCCAGACATTTTACTTGAGATACTACTGAGGTCTAGGCTTGTCCTTAGCTTAAGACATGTGTAAAAAAAGTTGACAGCTGGGCGATAGATACAGTACCTAGATACAGTATCTAGATACTGATTTTTGTCCTCCCAATTGTGAAAAACTGTCCAATGTACCACCCAGAATCTCAGTAGTTACTCTGAGATAGGCAAATGCTCCCAGGAAAAAAAGTGGTCCACAAAATGTCTGGATTCAGTCTCTGTACTTCTAGCCAATCTGATCTTGGCCAAGTAATTTTACACTTGGCCAAATAAAACACATTATATGGATAACACTTCAATGTTTAATTAATTTTTAATTTTTCTTATTTTAGTTGTGGTAAAATATACATAACCTGAAGTTTATCATCATAACCACCTTAAGTGTACAACTAAGGACTGTTAAGTACATTTACATTGTTTCCAACCAATCTCCAGAACTCTTTTTATGTTGCAAAACTGAAATTGTATCCATTAAACAGCTCCTCATTTCTCCCTCCTCTCAATCCCTGACAACCACTGTTTTATATTCTGTCTGTATAAATGAACTTAACCACTCTAGGTACCACATGTAAATGGAATCACACAGTATTTGTCTTTTTGTGTCTGGCTTATTTCTCTTAGCATAATGTCTTCAAGGTTCACCCCTGTCATAGCATGTATCAGAATTTTCTTCCTTTATTAAGGCTGAATAATATTCCATTGTAGGTATATACCACATCTTCTTTTTCCATTCATTCACTAATGGGTTCTTCCACACTTTAGCTATTGTGAATAATGCTGCTATGAACATGAGTGTACAAATCTCTCTTAGAGACACTGCTTGCAATTCTTTTAGGTATACAGTAGTCCTCCTTTATCCATAGTTTTGCTTTCTGTGGTTTCAGGTACCTGTGATCCACCACAATCTGAAAATATTAAGTGGAAAATTCTAGAAATAAACAATTCATAAGTTTTAAATTGCATGCCATTCTGAGTAACGAAATCTTGCTCCATCTCACTCTGCCCCACCTGGGACACTATGTCACAGTGCCTATGTTACTCACCTCACTTCATCTCTTCATGTGGGTATTGTAATATTTCACATCATTGCAAGAAGAAGGGTGATTCAGTGCCATAAGATATTTTGAGAAAGAGAAAAACTACATTCACTTAACTTTTATCACAGTCTATTGTTATAATTGTTCTATGTTATTGTTAGTCTTTTTTTTTATCTCTTACTGTGCCTAATTTATAAATTAAACTTTATCATAGGTATGTATATATAGGAAAAAACAGTATATATGGGATTTGGTACTATCTGTGGTTTCAGACATCCACTAGGGGTCTTAGAACATATCCCCTGTGGATAAGGGGAGACTACTGTATACCCAAAAGTGGAATTGCTAGATCATATGGTAATTCTAGTTTTAACTTTTTGAGGAAGTACCATACCGTTTTCCATAGTGGCTGCACTATTTTACAATTCTACCAACAGTACTCAAATTTTCCAATTTTCACATATCCTTGGCAACATTTGTTATTTTCTGGTTTTTTGATGCTAGCCATCATAATGGTTGTGAGATGGTATCACACTGTGGTTTTTATTTGTGTTTTCCTAATGATTAGTGATGTTGAGCATTTTAGCCATTGTTGCTTTTAAGACATTAAAAAATATATCTCATTTAACTTTTTATAGTTGTCTTCCTCAAAAACCTTGGTCCAATTTACCAAGTCTGCAATGACTGGATATGGAAGTGCAGACATCTGATGTTTCACTGGGATAAGAAGATACTCTGTACTTCCTGTTGTGTGCTGCATAATGGTCCCCCAAATGTGTCCATGTCCTAATCCTGGGAACCTGTAAATATGTTACCTTATATGGCAAACAGAATTTTGTATATATTAATAAATTAAGGATTTTGAGAAAAGAGATTATCCTAGATTATCTGGGTGGGCCCAATGTAATCACAAGGGTCCTTATAAAAGGAAAGTAGAAGAATCAGAGTCAGGGAAGGAGACATGATGACAAAAGCAGAATTCAGAGTTAGATTTAAGACGCTGCTGACTTTGAAGATGGAGGAAGGGACCATGAGCCAAGGAATGAAGGTGGCTCCTAGCAAGTGGGAAAGACAAGGAAACGATTCACCTCCAGAGCCCCAGAGGGAACGCAACCTGCCAACTTATTCTAAACTTCTAACCTTCAAAACTATAAGATAATAAATTTGTATTGTTTTAAGCCACTAAGTTTGTGATAATTTGTTACAACAGCATTAGGGAACTAATATACTTTCTTTGAAGTTTGGCTTGAGTATTGTCAGGGGCTTACTAAGCAAATAGGAGAGCTAAATTGCCAGATGTTGGAATAGCTGATGAAAACAACAAGCCAAATTAAAGGAACAGTGAAGTCGTTAATCACTTACTATGATAGTATAAATAAGAGGCTAAAACAGAGTGTGTGCCTAATCTCCCCTGTTCCATTCTCCCCATGTAACACACACTATTGAGTGTCAGAGGGATCAGCACAGATGTGAGGGTCATCGCACTGTTGAGAGAACCTGGGGAAAAAATCTCTTGTAATTTTATGGACCTCGGGGCCAGGAGGAGGTCGAGGGAGAAGGGCTAGCAGTGGAAAAATACCGGAGACTAAATCAAAGTGGGGAAAAGTACCTTCAAGGTATTCTCCTCCTCCCCAGTAAAGAGGCCTTGGAAGAGGGGCTTGAAGAAGACTGTGGCCACAGGATCCTGGTAAAGAGCCTAGATATGAAGGTATTTGGGCCAGGAATGCAAATAAGCATAAGAGCAGAGCCTGTCAGAGGGACGTGAGTCCTTGACTGCAACTTCCTTTAGAGAATGCAATGCATTGGATGTGCACCAAATCTGGTGTGGCAAGGGCAGCTTTCTGTCATGAGACTTGCCAGGTAATGCCTTTGTAATTGCCTGTGGTTGGGCCTGAAAAATCACACACAGATTTTTTTTTGGCTAGGAATCAGACTTCTCAAGTTATGGCAGCTATCTTGAGTTATCTTGAGCTGTTAATTATGGACAATACAAGTATTACTGATTGAGAAGACACAGTGGGAGAAAAGGGGAAAAGACTTGATCAGAGATCAAAATATACATTCTTATTTGTGGAATTTTTGCTTCCTTTTATTCAAACAGCAAGTTGATTTTGTAATTCATTGCAATAAGGGAAGTGTCAGAACTGAAGAAGTAGTAGCTTACCAGACTTCCTGGCATTTGTTTTCCAAATCATAAACTTTAAGAAAATTATAGGTATTTTGGAGAAGGTAAAAATTGAAAGAGGAGTTCTGAGAAGAAGCAGATTGTGTTAAAAAAAAAAAAGACTTATGTGTATAAATCATGTAACAAAAGCAGTTGAAAGTCACTGGGTCTGAGGAAGTCATGTGGACGGGAATGACTCTCAGTGATAAACAGAGTGGACATATGAACAAAAGGCACACACCTGGCTCTCCTCGGATTTTGGCACTGAATGTCTTGACACTGACCCTTTAGAGGACACTTGATATGTCTTCTGTGAGAGAGAAGAATCTCAACATAACTAAGATCCCATTTCTTCCAGTCCAATGGGATGTGGATAAACAGTAAAAATAAATTGATTTAAAAAGGAGATTAGAGATTCAATATTTATTGCACACCTGAGTGTTTGAACAGAAATTCATACTTTATGTAAATTTTTTAATGTCTAATTTATGGTTCTAGAAGATTTTCTAGGTGCAGTTCCAGATTCCAACTAGCAACTTGTTATTGTCAATTCAAACTCTTGAACAAGGAAATCTAATCTTCCATCAAATTAGCAGACACACATCTTTATTGAAAACTCCAGTCGTCTTCCTGGAAAGGAAACTCTGGATAATTCAATTTGTGATTCATGGATTATGCTTTAAGAACAGCAGAAGTATGCACCAGGAAGGAACTCACCTTTTTAAAAAAAGTCAAGTAACAAGGAACACTATTCACTAGCTGAACAATGTATGCTTTCTTCTTTCCACACCCACCGGTCTATTTCAGATTTTTTTCTATCATCTTTTGTTTTTGTACTTGTATCTGGTCGAGTCAAAGGATCTTCTGCTGTCTTCATTTGGGATCTGGGGCCACGTCCAGTTCCACTCTAGCTTTATGTTAATTTAGCACCCTTCCTGTGTTTTTATGTTGTTGAAATTTATTTGAATTTATTTTCACTTTGGCATCCCTCTTGTTTTTAGTTTTTCCCCTCTGCTGGGTACCAGAGGGCAGATCAAGAGCATGATGAATAGGCGAGCAAGTGGCAAAACGGGGCTGTGAGTTGGTTCTTTACTTACATGACTTGGAGAGGCATCTTTGCTCTTTTGCCTGGAACTTTAATTATTTTCAAACCTTTGGTCTGTAGAGTTCTCTGTTACCAAGGGGAACAGAAAACTGATGGTGATGTTACAAGACCTGCTATCCCTTTTCCCTGAATAAACTGGTGATCTCATTGAACCCTGAAGGGATTTGTACAATTTCTAGCTCATTCCTGAGTTTTCATTTTATCAGTAACTATTCCAGCATTTGAAAAGCTCCATCAAGAAAACAAAAATATCATATTCTTGAAGTTTTTCTATATTTAACCATTTCCCTGAGAATGTGCTGCAATTAGTGCTTTGGGATAAGAGAAAGGGTTCATGTGTCAGAGAGTCTCACCAAGCTATTGATGTTGAAGACAGGGAAACTGCTTCTGACATCCCAAAACTTCAGTGTCACAATAGTTTTGGTAATTTTGTTGTTATTTAGCCACAGAAATCATGAAATATTTTTCCAACATGTGATTCACCTTGGCCATGACTCATGAAGACTAGTTAGTTAACAGCTTTCTCAGGTTCTTGAAACTTCAAAAACTCTATTTTTGCAAGCCTATCCCACATTAAAATATTCATGGATTCCATTGCTATTTTGTATTTCCTTCCTTAAACTCTAAATCATACCTGCAAAATTGGGATGTTGCTCATCTTTCTAAGTCGAGACAGCTTATGTTTCTTCCTAAGGCATTATTTGAAAATGTCAATGAAAATTTACCATGAAAAAAGTATATAGGAACGGCAATAAATGTGAAAGCTTGTTCTTATTTTGAGGGCTTATAACCTGATTACCTTTATGTCATACACACGCTTATCTTTTGTGAGATCTAACATAGTAACGAAATAGAGAAACTTCATGTGAAACACCAAGCAAATGATTTTAACATATTTGGAAGTCTTTAACATTCTTTTGTTTTTGAATGTACTTTTGCTTGCATTTTTTCAATATAAAGCAAAAGCTTTTTAAATCTTTGGGAACTTCAGCCTTTAACAATACTACTTCTTTCGAGGTGAATTTTACATGAGAAGTTTCCTAGACTTTCAGAATTGGATGCATAAAATCTAACCTCTCTGGATAATACAGGTTTTCCTGGATAAAAACTTCAGGGAAACAGACATTAGAGGTTCATGCTATGCCTCACTATGGGGGTGCACACATGATATTTCTAGAAGAACAACCTTAAAGTGGAAGTGAGAACTTATTTCTTTTTCATTTCCAGATAGTAGAGTAGAAGTAAGACCAAGAATGAAAACTAGGAGTTGGTGTTGATTCCAAGTGATGGTCTATAAAGTAAGCAAACAAAGTGAAAGAATTGTGAAGTTAGATGGTTTTTTATACTAACATAGAGATTATAACATAATAATAGGTTAGGAAAAGGTGAAATTAGAAAAATAACTCAGAATTATGGGCAAATGAGAGGATAAGAAAAACATATAGCATGGTTCAAGATGGCAATGTGGGAGGATCCTGAACTCAATTCTTCCCACAGACACACCAAATTTACAGCTACATATAGAACAATTCCCACTGAAAGAAACCCCAAAACTAGCTGAGCAACTCCTACACATCATATAAATGAGAAAAAACCCACATCAGTATGAGTAGGAGAGGCTGAAGCATAATCTTGCCATAAACCCCACCCTGCCATGGCAACCCACACTCGGGAGGGAATTTCCAACACTCAGCTTCTCCCTGAGGAGTGAAGGGCTGGAACCCTACCTCTGGAACCCCAACTTTTAAGACCCAAATCTGAGAGTCAGCCCCAAAACATCCAGTTTTGAAAGTCATGTAAGAAAAATTTAAAATACTAAGGTATATGGGCTGGCCCCGTGGCTGAGTGGTTAAGTTCGCGTGCTCCGCTGCAGGCGGCCCAGTGTTTCGTTAGTTCAAATCCTGGGCGCGGACATGGCACTGCTCATCAGACCACGCTGAGGCAGCGTCCCACATGCCACAACTAGAAGAACCCACAACGAAGAATACACAACTATGTACCGGGGGGCTTTGGGGAGAAAAAGGAAAAAATAAAATCTTTAAAAAAAAAAAATACTAAGGTATATGAGGAAGCTATTCTAGTTTAAACCTGATTTGACCTGAATTTAATTTTAACCAGAGCAGCCTGACAAACATACATTGTACATCTGCTTTAACTCACTACGCTAAAGTAAGGAATGTGTTCTTCAAATATAAGGATGAACGCCTCCCTCCTTGTGACACCAAAAGCAGTACTCCTTAGAAAGATGTGTCCCTTCCCCCGACTCCAGGATCATGTTGACCCACTGTTTATGTGCCAATCTGTAACAAAATATCTCCTTGAAATTTTGAAAGAATGTTCCCCTGTCGTACTTGATGTATGTCTCTTTGTTCTGAGATGGTATATAAGAAAACCACCCCTTCTCTGAAGCACTTTCTTCCTTTGTGAAGGCTGCTCTTCTGGGCTATAGTCCTCAGCTTGGCTTGAATACAACTCTCTACTATATAATGATTACTGATTATTTGCATCAACAAAAGCCAGTGGGGCTTGAGTCCATGAGGCCAACAAGGCTATAGAGAACTGAAAAACAGTTCTTAAGGGGCTAGAGCAAACTCACCATGGCTTACACCCATAGTGTAAGGGCATAGTGTAGAGGCAGCAGACTAAAAAGCACCCAGTCTTTGTGTGAAAGAGACCTATTTGTTTATCTTAAAAGCTTTGGCCTTAGGGGCAAGCAGACATCGCATACAGAGGCTGACTGAAATACTCTCCAAAGACTGCAGAGGCCAGTAGGCACTATCCTCACATTCTCCCTCTGTGTCGCTCCAGGTCACAGTTATCTCCTGGAAAGAAACTACTGCATATGTTTGGGGCCCCCATTTTTGCAACTGCCACCCAGAGGGCACACTTTGATCACCTGACTCTGGTGAGCAGTGGGGCTTACATTTATAGGTCCGACAGGACTGTACTAAGTGGAAAGAGTTTTTTAAAGTTGAGGTAAGTGGTTTATAACATATAGATTTCAAGTGTACATCATTATAACTCGACTTCTGTATACACTACATTGTGTTCACTATCAAAAATCTAGTTTCCATCTGTCAACATGAAAATGACCCTCTTTACCTTTTCACTCTCCTCCCAGCCCCTTTCCCCTCTGGTAACCACCAGTCTGTTCTCTTTATTTATATGTTTGTTTATTTTTTTCAATCTTCTGCATATGAGTGAAATCATATGGTATCTGTCTTTCTCTGTCTGACTTATCTCACTTAGCTCAATACCCTCAAGGTCTATCCATGTTGTCACAAATGGCAAGATTTCACCTTTTTTATGGCTGAATAGTATTCCATTGCATATATATACACTGCTTAGGTTGTTTCCATGTCTTAGCTATTGCAAATAATGCTGCAATAAACATGGGAGTGCAGATATCTTTTTGGATTAGTGTTTTTATATTCTTTGGATAAATACCAGAAGTGGCATAATTGGATTATATGGTAGGTCTATTCTTGATTTTTTGAGGATTCTCCATACTGTTTTCCATGGTGTCTGCACCAATTTACATACCCACCAGCAGTGTATGAGGGTTCGCTTTTCTCCATATCCTATCCAACACCTGTTATTTCTTGTCTTTTTAATAATAGCCATTCTGACGTGTGTGAAGTGATACCTCTTTGTAGTTTTGACTTGCATCTCCCTAATAATCGGTTATGTTGAGCAGCTTTTCATGTGCCTGTTGGCCATCTGTATATCTTCTTTGGAAAAATGTCTGTTTAAATCTTCTGCCCACTTTTTAATCAGGTGGTTTGTGTTTTTGTTATTGAGTTGTGTGAATTCTTTATATATTTTGGATATTAACCCCTTATCAGATGTATGATTTGCAAATATTTTCCACCAACTGAGAGGTTGTCTTTCATTTTCTTGATGGTTTCCTTTGCTGTGCAGAAGCTTTTTAGTTTGATGTAGTCCCATTTGGGCGATTTTTGCTTTTGTTTCCCTTGCCTGAGGAGACATATTCAAAAAGATACTGCTAAGACCAGTGTCAAAGAGCATGCTGCCTGTTTTCTTCTAGGAGTTTTATGGTTTTAGGTCTTACTTTCAAATCTTTGTTCCCTTTTGAGTTAATTTTTGTGTATCGTGTAAGATAAAGCTCTACTTTCACTCTTTTGCATGTGGCTGTCCAGTTTTCCCAACACCGTTTGTTGAAGAGACTTTCCTTTCTCCATTGCATGATCTTGGCTCCTTTGTTGCAAATTAGCTGTTCATAAATATGTGGGTTTATTTCTGGGCTCTCAATTCTGTTCCATTAATCTGTGTGTCTGTCTTTGTGCTAGTACCATGCTGTTTTGGTTACGATAGCTTTGTAGTATACTTTGAAATCAGGAAGTGTGAAACCTCCAGTGTTGTTCTTTTTTCTCAGAATTGCTTTGGCTATTTGGGATCTTTTGCTGTTCCGTATAAATTTTAGGATTCTTGGTTCTATTTTTTTGTGAAAAATGTCATTGGGATTTTGATAAAGATTGCATTGAATCTGTAGATTGCTTTAGGTAATATGGACATTTAACTATGTTAATTCTTCCAATTCATGAGCATGGAATATCTTTCCATTTCTTTGTGTCATCTTCAATTTCTTTCATGATTGTCTTGTAGTTTATAGTGTACAGGTCTTTCACTTCCTTGTTTAAGTTTATTCTTAGGTATTTTATTCTTTTTGTCATGATCGTAAATGGGATTGTTTTCTTGATTTCTCTTTTTGCTAGTCTGTTGTTAGTGTACAAAAATACAACTAATTTTTTTGTATATTGATTTTGTACCTTGCAATTTTACTTTATTTGTGTATTACTTCTAATAGTTTTTTTTTGTGGATTCTTTAGGGTTTTCTATATACAAAATCATGTCATTTGCAAATAGTTACAGGTTTACTTCTTCCTTTCCTATTTGGATGCTTTTTATTATTTTTTTTCTTGCCTAATTGCTCTTGCTAGTACTCCAATAGTATGTCAAAAAGAGTGGAGGGAGTGAGTATCCTTGTTTTGTTCTTGTTCTTAGAGGGAGAGCTTTCAGTTTTCCACCATTTAGCATGATGTTGGCTGTGGGTTTGTCATATATGGCCTTTATTTTGTTGAAATACTTTCTTTCTATACCCATTTTATTGAGAGTTTTTATTATAAATGGATGTTGAATTTTGTCAAATGCTTTCTTTGCATCTATTGAGATGATCATGTGATTTTTATTCTTCATATTGTTAAAATCCATTGTTCCTTTTTCCCTGTGTTCCTTCCTGTCATTTCAGTTTGGTGGTTTTCTGTGGTTTTTGTCAGTTCCTTCTTTTTTATGTTTCATGTCTCTGCTCTGAATTTTTGTTTTGTGGTCAACACAAGGTTTGTAGAAAAAGGTCTCATAGAAGGGCTGGCCTGGTGGCATGGTGGTTAAGTTCACATGCTCTGCTTTGGTGGCCAGGGTTCACCAGCTCATATCCTGGGTGTGAACCTTACACTGCTTATCAAGCCATGCTGTGGCAGGCATTCCACACATAAAGTAGAGGAAGATAGGCATGGATGTTAGCTCAGGGCCAATCTTCCTCAGCAAAAAGAGGATTGGCAGCAGATGTTAGCTCAGAACTAATTTTCCTCAAAAAAAGTCTTATAGATAAGCTAGTCCTTTTTTGCTGAAGACATTTTGTCTTCATTTGCCAAAACAGGTTTCATCCTTTTCTTCTTGCCCTTTTATGCTTTTGATGTCAAAATCATTCCTTTTTATATTGTGAGTTCATTATCAACTTGAAGTGGTCATAGTTATTTTTAACGCTTCCTTTTTCTTTAACTTTTATGTTATAATTGTGTTTACCAATCTATTCTGATATAGAGTTGCAATTTTCTGATTCTGTCTATTTATCACCTTGCTTAAAGTTATGTGTACCTTTTGGCCTTTTCCATTTCAGGTAGGAGAACTCCTTGCAACATTTCTTGTAAGGCAGATCTAATGGTAATGAACTCCCTTGGTTTTTTGTTTGTCTGGGAAAGTCTTTATTTTTCCTTCTTATCTGAAGCTTAACTTTTTTGGGTAGTGTATTTTTGGCTGATAGCTTTTATCTTCCAATAATTTGAGTATATCTTTCTACTCTCTCCTGGCCTGTAGAGTTTTTGCTGAGAAATCTGCTAATAGCTAATGATAGTCCTTGTATGTTATTGTTTTTCCTCCCCTGACTGTCTTTAATATCTTTTCTTTGTCGTTGACTTTTGACAGTTTTATTATCACATGTCTTGGAGAAGGTCTTTTTTCATTGAGATAATTGAGTGTTCTATTAGCTTCATGGATTTGTATATCCACTTCTTTCCCCAGGTTTTGGAAGTTCTCAGCTATTATTTCTTTAAATAAGCTGTCTGCTCCTTTTTTCTCTCTTCTCCTCTGGGATACTTATTGGTGTATGTTGCCCTTTCTGATGGAGTCAGATATTCTTGTAGAGTTTCTACATTAAAAAAAAAATCTTGGTTCTCTTTTCTCTTCAACTTGCATCATTCCTAGGTTTCCATCTTTGGGCTCACTAATTCCCTCTCCCATATGGTCTACTCTATTTTCAATGCTTCTTTAAGCATACTGTATATAATTTATTGAGTTCTTCAGCTCCAGAATTTTTGTGTTATTCTTTTTTTAGTGTTTTAATCTCTTTGGTAAAGTATTTCTTCTGTTCATTAATTTTATTCCTGAGCTCATTGAACTGCCTTTCTGAGTATTTTTGCAACTTTTTGAGTTTCTTAATGATAGCTATTTTGAATTCGTTATCAGTTAGATCACAATCTTCCATGACTTTATGTTTGGTTTCTGAAGATATTTTTGTGTGTGTGTGATGCCATGTTACCTTGGCTTTTTGTGGTGCTTGATGAGTTATTCCTCTGCCTGTGCACTTGTTGTAGTGAACACTTTTCTTTTCTTTTCTTTTCTTTTTTTGTGAGGAAGATTGGCCCTGAGCTAACGTCTGTGCCAATCTTCCTCTATTTTGTACGTGGGATGCTGCAATAGCATGGCTTGATGGGCAGTATGTAGGTCTGTGCCTGGGATCCAAACCCATGAACCCCAGGCCACTGAAGCAGAGTATATGAACTTAACCACTATGCAACTAGGCACCCCCAACACTTTTTTTTATTTAGGTATAACTTTGCTTGCTTTGATTCCAGCCATTCAACCAGTTGACGATTAGAGGACTTTCTTGTTTTTCAGTAGGTGGTGCTTTAGCACCAATTTTGTTTTCTCTTACCTGGTTACTGGCTTCACCACTGGGGTCACAAGGATGAGGGGCACCTCTGCCATGTCTGGGATCACCTGGGAAGCATTGGTGCCATGGGGGAGGGGGAGAGCAGGGTTGGAGCTGGGTTCTCGGGGCACTTCCTCTCCTGTTGCATGATTCTTTGTGGCTGCAGGCATTGCTGCAATTGGGAGGCTTGAGCCATGTGCATGCCTCTTCTGCTTCTACTGAGCTGGGGTGGGGAGAATGTAAGGCTCCACCTCTGGTGTTGATTTATTCCCTGTGGCCATGGGCACTGCTGTAGCTGGGAGGCCAGAGTCATGTGTATGTCTCTGCTGCTGCTAATGGGTTCTCTGGGGCTGAGGGCAGCTGGCTTAGCTGCCACAGCAGGGGGACCAGGATTGTGGGCACTGCCTCTGCTGTTCCCCTAGTTTTCCTCCTCTACATGCTCCAATCCACCCACCTGCATATGTACCAAAGTGAGGATCTCTCTGGCATCCTGGTGTGTTGGGCAATCTAGACTTTCTTGAGTTATGAATGTTTTACTTGTTGTAGATTGAAGGGGTGAGACAAAGGGAGCATCTCACCATAATGATGATGATCAACGAGGGAATTTTTAACTGGCTACCTCCTAGGGCGCAGCACAGAGGCAGCAGATTGAAATGCCCAGTTTTTTGGAGAAGGACGCCTATTAGTTTATCTTAATAGCTGCAGCCTGAGGCAGGCTTCTAATTAAACACACATCAAAGGGCTGATTGTAATCCAGAGACCTCATAGGGCAGGCGCTATCTTCATGCTCTACCTCTGTCTCACTCCAGGTCACTGGTATCTCCTCAAAGGAACTTGTGCATACAGCTTCTGGAAAGATTTTTGTGGCTGCTGCCCAGGGTACTTCCCTTGACCATCTGGCTCATAAATTCATGTGATTTTTTTGTTCAATCTGTTAATGTGGTTTATTGCATTTTTTAATTTGCTTATGTTGAACTATCCTTGCACCCCAGTGCAATGCCACTTGATCATAATGTATGATACTTTTAATGTGCTTTTGAATTTGCTTTGCTAGTATTTTGTTGAGAATTTTTGCATCTTACACTTATCAGGGATATTGGTCTATAATTTTCTTTTTTGTAGTCCTCTCGTTTGACTTTGATATCAGGGTAATGCTGGTCTCATAAAATGAGTTTTGAAATGTTTCTTCCTCTTCAAATTTTTTGGAAGAGTTTGAGAAGGATTGGTATTAATTCTTTCTAAATGTGCAGTAGAATTTACCTGTGAAGCCATTTGGTCATGGGCTTTTATTTGTTGGGAGAGTTTTGATTACTGATTCAATCTCCTTGCTTATTATGGATCTGTTCATATCTTTCTATTACTTCATGATAGTCTTGGTAAGTTGTGTGTTTTAGGAATGCATCCATTTATTCTAAGGTATCTGATTTTTGGAGTATAATTTTTCTGAGTAGTCTCTTATGATTCTCTGTATATATCTCCAACTTTGTTTACAATTTTATTAAATTTAGTCATCTCTCTTTTTTTCTTGTTAAATGTGGCTAAAGGTCAATTTGGTTTATCTTTTCAAAAAACCAACTCAGTTTCATTGATGTTTTCTTTCGTCTCTCTAGTCTCCATTTTATTTAATTCTGCCTAGTCTTTTTTATTTCCTTCCTTCTGCTAATTTTGGGCTTAGTCTGTTCTTATTTTTCTAGTTCCTTAGGTATATGGTTAGGTTGTTTATTTGAGATCTTTCTTTTTGTCGTAATGTAAGCATTTATTGTTAACTTCTCTCTTAGAACCAATTTTGCTGCATCCCATAAGTTTGTGTATGTTGTTTTAATTTTTTTGTCTCAAGATATTTTTTCTTTATTTCTCTTTAACTTTCTTCTTTGACCCATTGGTTGTTCAGTAGTGTTTTGTTTAGTTTCCATATACTTATAAATTTTCTTGCTTTTCTCTTGTTATTGATTTCTGGTTTATATCATCAGGTTGTAAAAGATAGTTTATGTAATTTCAATCTTTTAAAATTTGTTTAGACTTCTTTTGTGGCCTAACATCATGGAGAATGTTCCGTATGTGTTTGAGAAGAATGTGTATTCTGCTACTATTGGATGGAGTGTTCTGCTTATGTCTTTAGGTCTATTTCATAAAGTGTAGTTCAAGTCCATTATTTCCTTATTGAGTTTTTTTCTGGATGATCTACCCATTTTTGAAAGTAGGACATTGAAATTCTCTACAATTACTGTATTGCACTCTATTTTTGCCTTCAGATCTGTTAAAACTTGTAATAGGTATAGGTGCTCCAATGCCAGATGCATGTTTATCCACAATTGGTATATCCTCTTGATGAATTGACCCCTATGTCATTTACAATGACTTTCTTTGTCTCTTGTTACAGTTTTTGACTTAAAGTCTATTTTGTCTGATGTTATGTATAGCTACCCCTGCTCTCTTTTGGTTCCTCTTTTTATGGAGTATCTTTTTTCCTTTCACTTTCAGCCTATAAGTAGCCCTAAATCTTGAATCTTTTGTAGGCAACATATAGTTTGTCTTGTTATTTAAAATCCATCCAGCCACTTTATGTCTTTGAATTGGAGAATTCAAACCACTTACATTTAGAGTTATTTATAGGTAACGACTTACTATCACCATTTTGTTAATTGCTCACTGATTGCTTTGTAGCTCCTTTGTTTTTTTCTTCCTCTCTTAATGTCTTGTTTGTGAGTTGATGATGTTTTGTAGTGGTAAGCTTTGAGTCTTTTTTTTTTTTTTATCATTTGTGTATGTATTATAGGTTTTTGCTTTGTGATTACTACATAGCTTTCACAATACATCTTTTACATTTGACAATCTATTTTAGCTGATAACAATTTAACTTCAATTGCATAAAGAAGTTCTACACATTTTCTTGCCCCCCCAACAACTTATGTTGTTGATGTCCCAATTTACAGCTTTTTATATTATGTATTCATTAAGAAAATCTTGTGACAATAGTTATTTCTAAAACTCTATCTTTTAACCTATGTGCTAGAGTTCAAAGTGGTTTGTACACTACCATTGCAGTATTAGAGTATTTCGAATTTGACTATATATTTACCTTTACCAGTGAATTTTATACTTTCGTATGTTTTCATGTTACTAATTAGCTTCCTTTCATTTCAGCTGACAGAACTTCCTTTAATATTTCTTGTAAGGCAGGTCTAGCAGTGATAAATTCCTTCAGCTTTTGATTAGGAAAGTCTTTATCTCTTCTTTATCTGAAAAACAACTTGGCTGACAGTCTTTTGCTTTGAGTAGTGTGAATATATCATCTTGTTCTCTCCTGGCCTCCAAAGTTTCTGCTAAGAAATTTGCTGATAGCCTTATCAGGATTTCCTAGTATGTGAGGAAACTTTTTTCTCTTGCTTCTTTCAAAATTCTCTCTTTGTCTTTGATTTTTGAGATTTTGATTATAACGTGTCTTGGTGAAGATCTCTTTGGACTGAATATGTTTGGGGAGTTTTCTCTCAGGTTTTGGAACTTTTCAGTCATTATTTCTTTAAATATGATTTCTATTCCTTTCTCCTTCTCTTTTTCTTCTGGGACTCCCATAATGTGAATATTGTTTCTCTTATGGTGTCCATAATTCATATAGGATTTCTACACTCTTTTTCATTCTAGTTCTTTTCTTCTCTGACTGGATAATATCAAAAATCTGTCTTTAAGTTCACAGACTTTTTTCTTCTGCCTGGTTGAGCTCTCTATTGCATTTTTCATTTCATTCTTTATATTCTTCAGCTCTAGAATTTTGCTTGTTTTCTAAAAATTTCTATCTTTTTGTTGAACTTCTTGTTTTGTTCATGCATTGTTTTCCTGAGTTCATTGCATTATTTATCTGTGTCATTGGAATCTTGCTGAGTTTCCTAAAATGATTATTTTGAATTTTTCTTTAGGTAACTCTCTGATCTACATTTCTTTGGGGTCATTTACTGGAATGTTTTTCTATTTCTTTGCTGGTGTCATATTCCCTTGCTTTTTCATGTTTTTGATAGTTTTGTGTTGATGTCTGCACATCTGATGGAGCAGTCACCTCTTCTAGCCTTTTTAGACTGGCTTAGGTGGCTAAAGACTTTCACCTCAAGTTGACTGCTAGGGTGCCGGCTGGATACGGTTCAGCTTCTTTAGTTCTTAAGATGGCACAGTGGTGTAGTCTCTGTAAGCCTCCATCAACTGAGGGCAACATTGGCACAGACTGGGGGGATCTTCAGTGGCTAAGAATGTAGAGGTCCTGCAGTGGCAATGGTGGCCAGGGCTATTGGGTTTTTCTGTTCTCCATTTTTCCCATGGGAGGTCCTAGATGAGGGGATCCCTCTTGGCCCCTTGTCTGTTATGCTGGACTCAGAGTGGTAGTGAGTCAGGTTCCTGGGATCAGATGCATGTGGAACTACCACAGCACCTGGGTCCTGGACTCAGGTGCACTTGCTGTAGTAGTGGCACTAGTGTCTAAGATGCACCCACAAGCTGATCTTCCATGCAACCAGGGTTTGCCTGTCTTGGACTCACTGTAGTGACTTGGGTTGAGGTGGAAGGAGGATGCAGCAACAGCACAGGCCCTGGAATGACAGGATGCAGTGGTATCTTGGGCCCCGGGGGCAGAGTGCAGCATCAGCACAGCCTGGGGATGGTAGGTCAAAGTTTCAACTCTGTCCCCAGGAGGAGATGATGGCCCATTAAAGCCACATGTTGGGGCCCAGGGGGTGGGTTTTAGAGCAGTGACTGGTCTGCCCTGGCAATGATGGGTCAGACCCAACCTGAGATCTGGGAGCAGGGCTCAAGAAGCAGCAGCTCAACCCTAGTAACGGTGATCAAAGCATAAATTGGGATTCAAGGCAGTGGGGCACTGAGCAGCGGCAGTTTCAGTTCATCCTGATCCTGGCGAGTGGGACACACCAGTAACTGGGGCCCCTGGGGACAGGTCTCACCATAGTGACAACTCCAGCCCTAGGAAGGAGATGAAGCAATGGGGACTTCGGGCAGCTCCCTCATCTGGGATCAGCCTTGGTGAAGATGTGGCAGTCCTTGGTAACAAAGGCTGAAAACATCCACAGTGGTGAGGCTTGCTGGGGTTTTCCCATTCTCCTTTTCCCTGTGGGTGAAATACTTCTGAGGGGATCTCTGCTGGTGCTAAGCTTTTCTGGACTGCAGGGTGGGATGATGCAGTTAAAATACTTCCTGTGCTTTTCTGTGCAGCCACCTTGGTTTTTGAGCTCTTCAGGGTTTCTGCTGTTTTTCCCTTGGAGTCCAGAGCTTTCCCAGGGATATTTTTGTCAGTTTGTAGTTGTTTATTTGTTGTTTTTGTGGTACCGAATGTGTTGGGACCTCCTAGTCCTCCATTTTGCAGATATCACCACCTCATTTTGATTCTTAAATCACCTATATATGTGTCTCCATGGTAGCAACCTTCTAGCACACTATCTTCCAATTCTAGACTCACCAGTGTTAAAATGTTCATGGTTCAAAAGTAGTATAGAGAGTAATTAGCATCTTCCATAATTATAATCTCTAGATTACCATCTTTAATCTTAATGCAAGAGTTTTTCAAACTATGAAAGAAAAATTGTTCCAAGGATAATTTATCAAGGAATATAATGCTAAAATATATCATCCCTGCTTCCTGCACCATTAAGCAAATATCTAAGATTTATTATTTTGAAAAGCATTAAGGATTTCTCATCTCTCTGCTTTGTTGTTTTTATGGTATTTAAACTATATCTGTTTTCTGATATGATTTTTAAAAAGCAGATAATAAGAGTGTAGGGGAGAAACCCAAGATACCTTCTTATGTGAATTGCGACCATATTGACTTAGACAACATGAAATTTTCTGGAATGTTAAAAAACAGTCTCAGACTTTAGTGTAATCCAAAGAAACAGCATCTTCACTAAAGTTATCACCATTTTAGTTTTTCAAGGTCAAGGACTAGAGAAAAATGGGTTTAAAGATAGGTATTTCATTAATCAAGGGGAAGTAGACTAGGAGACACAAATTTTGACTAAGAGAAATATGGAGAAACTGGATTGAGTTGAGTCTCTACCAATCAGAAGAAAATGAATAAAAGGAGTGAATAAATGAAGTGAGGAACTGAAACAGATCAGTGCACGTTCTTGCCAAAGAACAAAGAGTTTTTATTGTAAGACATTGAAGATATCTCAAAGCACTGACAATGTTTTCTTGTTTGTTATTTTACCCGTCATGTTTCTTTGTAGTTACTAGTACGAGGGAAAACTTCAGAAACTCTCGAAAGACCCATGAGTTTTCTTTAGGAATAATAAAACACAAGGAAGCATGCAGCCAGTGAGTCAACACATTTTTATTGAGCAGTTACTATTTTCCTCAAGCTAGGGAAAGAGTAGGGCCTCTAGCAGTCTCTGCTCTAAACTGTATCTCTTACATTTTAATGGGATGGATGGACATTGAAAAGATATATAAACCTATAAATAAATAAAATAAACAAATACAAGCAAGCTCTGAGTTAGCAAAGTTTCCTTTCTTGAGGTTGAGCAGAGAAGTGTGAGTATATTTAGGAGGATTGGAGAGGAGTTGTCATTAAATGGTTAGAATCATGATGGCAGATTTTAATCTTAAAACACATGAGAGAAAATGAATGTGGAAGAACAAGAGTAAGCTGATGTGTGAGAGGATTATGTTCTGGTGCTTCATAAGAACAGGAAGCTCTCCAGCTTGACAAAGACATAAGGAAGTGTAAGGGAACTAATCCCCCTTCCTCTTTCTCAGTGACTCGTCAAAACTCTGCATAATAGAAAATTGACAAGGGTTTTTTATGACCTGATTGTGAAATGCAATTCTCTTGAAAGATATCACTTTGCCATAAGAAATCAGACTTCCTGCTCTAGTGTGCACATCCCTATTCAGTTAGACCTCCATTCAGAGTTCCAAATGAGCAGGTCCTGCTGTTTTACTTAGAGATCTTAAATAGGCATTTCAAACTTAACATGTTGAAATGAGGCCCTAGATTTTACCAAAAAAAGGCTCTTCTAGTGCTCCTCATTTCATTAAATGGCTTCAACATATACCTAGGTCCTCAAACTATAAATTTAAGAGTCATTCTCGACAATTTTCCTCTCTTTACCCCCTGTTTTGTGCCAGTCTCAGTTTATCAATAGCGATATTATTGGCTAGAAATGCCTGGGAGCACTCGCCTGGGCCTGTGGCAAGCTCCCACAAACATCTCCCTTTTTGGAACCAGTGTTGTGGCTGAATTGGCCCTTGTGGTTCTTATTATGATTGCAAGATGTTGTCAGCGATAACCTCCTTCCCTCTTCCCTCCATCCTTCCTGTATTGTTTCCAACTTAAGATGAATATTTTACTTCTTTTTTAATCCTTTGAGTTTCTTGGTAAATATATTAAAGCAAATTGTCCAAGGAAAATCTAGTTAAGAGTCAAAGCTGTCCAGTTAGTGGCTGTCTGCCTTCAGATTTGTCACTGACTAGTTACCCTGAGGAACTCAAGGTGGATTTGGATGTTTTAACTTTTTCCAAATTGTTCTTTTTCCTTTTGTTATGTTAAGGAGATGCAATCACCAACCACGCCTAACCAGATCAAGCCTTACCACAAGAGCTATGCCTATTGACCTTTTCTTTATTTTTAATGCTAAGATCTCACCAGGAGGAGCTTAGGCCTTATTACCATCCCCTGCAGTGTATGTGGAAGCCTGTTTTCCAACTGAGCCTGAACAAGCGAACACCCGCCTCTCCCTTTTGAATATTCATCCCCCATCCAAAGTAAATGTCCCTGCTTCCCTTTCTTTGGGGACACCATGACTCTGGAAATGATTCCTCATGGTCTCCTATTTGCTGCAAATATACTTTGCTTTGTGAGAAAACTACTTCTGGTGTAGAGTCTGATTTAACTCACCAGGAGGGAACGCACTTTGGTTTCGGTAACAGATTGTTTTCTTAATCATTATGTTATAAATTTATCTTGAAGAGTACTTTAAGTACTTTATTAATTTACCTTTAAGTGTATTTTAGCTTTCTCTCATAAATTTTGAGTTGTATTGTAATTTAGCTTTTTAATTTTAAAAATTAAAAACAATAATTGTGGTAAGATACATTTAACATAATATTTACTCACCTTAACCATTTTTAAGTGTACTGTTCAGTGGTATTAGATACATTCACGTTGTTGGGCAACCACTGCCGCCATCAACCTCCAGAACTCTTTTCATCTTGCAAAATTGAAAGTCAGTACTCATTAAAGAGTAGCTCCCCATTTCTCCCATCCCCTAACCTCTGGCAACCACCATTCTACTTTTTGTCTCTGTGAATTTCATTACTCTGGGTACGTCATATAACTGGAATCATATAGTATTTGTCTTTTTGTGATTGGCTGATTTCACTCATCATAATGTCCTCAAGGTTCATCTATGTTGTAGCATGGGTCAGAATCTTCTTCCTTTTTAAGGATGAATAATATTCCACTGTATGTATATGCCACAATTTGTTTATCCATTCATCAATTGATGGACTCTTGGGTTGCTTCTACCTTTTGTTTATTGTGAATAATGCTGCTATCAACATGGATGTACAAACATCTCTTAGAGACCCTGCTTTCAATTCTTTGGGGTATATACCCAAAAGTCGAATTGCTGCATTATATGGTAATTATATTTTTAATGTTTTGAAGAACTGCCATAGTATTTTCCATAGCAGCTGCACTATTTTACATTCCCACCTATAGTGCACAAAGGTTCCAATTTTTCCATATCTTTGTCAATACTTGGTATTTCCTGTTTTTTTGATGGCAGCTGTCCTAATGGGTGTGAAGTCATATCTCTGATTGTGCTTTTGATTTGGATTTTCCTAATGATTAGTGATGTTGAGCATTTTTTCATGTGCTTGTTGGCCATTTGTATATCTTTCTTGGGAGAAATGTCTATTCAAGTCTGTTGCTCATTCTTCAATAGGGTTGTTTGTTCTTTGTTGTTGAGTTTTAGGAGTTCTTTATATACTCTAGATGTTAACCCTTTATCAGATATATGATTTGTAAATATTTTCTCCCATTACATGGGTTGCCTTTTCATTCTATTGATTATGTTCTTGATATGCAGAAGTTTTGAATTTATCTATTTTTCCTTTTGTTGCCTGTGTTTTCAGTGTCACATCTAAGAAATCATTGCCAAATCCAAGGTCATGAAGCTTTTCCTATTTTCTTCTAAGAGTTTCATGGTTTTAGCTCTTATGTTTAGCTAAGTCTTTGATACATTTTTAGGAATTTTTGTGTATGGGGTAAAGAAAGGGTCCAACCTCCTTCTTTTCCATGTGACTATCCAGTTTTCCAACACCATCTGTTGAAAATTACCCTTTCTCCATTGAATGGTCTTGGCATCATTGTTGGGAATCTTCTGAGTATATACACAAGGATTTATTGCTGGGCTCTTTGGAAGGTAGTTTAGAAGTCTCTTATGAAGCTAAACATAATCTAGTAATTTAAACATAATCTAGTAATTTTACTAAACATAATCAAATGAGTTGAAAACTTATGTGTACACAAAAAGCTGCACACAAATACTGATAGCAGCTTTGTCCATAATCAACAAAATCTGAAAGCAGTCAAGACGTCCTTAAATATACAGATGGATAAATAAACTGTAGTACATCCAGACAATGGAATATTATTCAGAGCTAAAAAGAAATGAGCTATCAAGCCATGAAAAGACATGGAGGAAACTTAAAGTCACATGACTGAGTGAAAGAAGCCAATCTGAAAAGGCTAAATACTATATGATTTCAATTATACGACATTCTGCAAAAAGCAAATGTATGAGGAGACTAAAAAGATCAGTTGCCATGAGTTCAGAGAGCAGGAAATGATGAATGAATGAATCACAGGGGATTTTTAGGGCAATGAAACTATTCTGTGTGATAACGGTGGATACATATGTTTGTCGAAACCCTTAGAATGTATAACACAAAGAGTGAACCCTGATATAAACTATGGACGTTGGTTGATAATAACATAACAATGTTGGTTTATTAATTTTAACAAACGTACCACGCTGGTGTGGGATGTTCCTGGTGGTGGGGGAGCTGTGTGTGTATCTGGGGAGGGAGTTTGTGAGAACTCCATATTTTCACTCATTTAGCTGTGAAACGAAAACTTCTTTAAAAAGTAAAGTTTATTAAATTATAAAAAAGAATTATAGGAGAAAAAAAGAGGATTTGCTGTGTGTGAATAAGAATATACTTAATGGTTTGAGCTTATTTCTTGTATTTTTTAGATATTTAATATCTGTGCTTATTTTTAGTGTGCTAGACTAACCAGTTTAGAAGGATGTGTTAATATCTCCAACTACAAATGTTGATTTATCTATTTCTCCCTCTACTTTTATCAGTTGTTTATTTATATATTTTGAGTCTCTCTCTCTCTCTTATTATGATTAAATCTTCTTCTTCTTGGTTCCTTTTATCAATACGTGTCATCCTTCTTCATCACTTACATTATTTTACCTTGAATTCTATTTTATTAGAGCTTCAAACTGATACTCAAGCTTTCCTTTAGTTCATATTGCCTGAATCTTTATCTTTCTTTTATCTTTTTTCTTTCTTTCATTTTTTCAACATTTTTGGGTTTTTCTGCTACTTGTTTTAAGTATGCTTCTTGTATACATTCTTTGATTCTACTTGAGAGTTTCTGTCTTTTAAATAGTGAGTTCAACCTATTGCTATTTATTGTGATTATTTTATATTAAGTTATCAATGCCATCTTATTTCATGTTTTCAATGTACTGTTCTGCAATTTTGTTTCTTTTTAAAATTTACTTCCTACTTTTCATTGAATAAATCAAAAAAATGTTTTCTGATTTTAAAAAGTTACATTCTATTTTTGTTCTCTGGTGGATACTCAACCTCAGATTCATACTCATGCTTATTGCCCTTATCAATTTCTTAGACTTATTGTATTGGGACAGACTGTATTATGCTGTGAAAAACAATTACACCAAAACAAAACAAAGATATTTCTTTCTCATGCTGCATGTCAATTCTTAGTTGGCTAGGCTCTGTATTACCTTTCTCCTCACTTGGGAGCCAGGACACATGAAACAGCCACTATATGGAACAAGGTGATGATTGTGGGGAGGGAGAGCTCTGGAGGGTCTCTCATCGGTATTAAATGCTTTGACCTGAAAGTGACACATCATAATGCCAGAATGAGCCACAAGGCTCCACTTAATCCCAGTGACTGAGAAGTACAATCCTCCCATATAATCAGAAGACAGTAAAACTGGAATATTTGGTAAGCGTAATAACTAATACACTCATCCATATCTTTATATGTCTCCTAAAAAGACAAGCATGTGAGCACATTCTTAGGTCCTTTTCCTTTGTCCTTTCGTTCTTCCCTCTGCTCCATGTTGCTATTGTCTATAATTAAGCTTTTAGATTGTTATGAATATACATTCCTTTTAAAATTTCTTTGGCCTTAGGTTTTTTAGACAACAATAAACTTTACTAAATGTGTTAGGTCACTTTATAAAATAATAAACTTTATTGAAATATTTGATTCTCCCTTATTTCTCATATCTCTGGCAGCACTCTTCTGTGTTTACTTATATATTTTTTAAGTACCTCTTTGAAGAGTATTTTCAGAGAGGGTTTTATTTGGATAAAATATTCTTATAATGTCCTTGTATATAAAAGACTATTTGGCTGGATATAAATTTTAGATTTCAAATACCTTTTTTTAATAGGTAAAAAATAATATTCCACTGTTTTCTTGCACCCAGTGTTACTATTGAGAAGTTTGTGGCCAATCAGATTCTTGTTCTTTTGAAGGAGATTTGATCCCCTTCTCTGGAATCTTTTAAAATATTACTTCTATCTTTGATATTCTTAAATTATGGTAATTTGTCTCAATAGTTGATCTTATCTCTAGTTTTTATTACTCTATGAGCCCTTTCAATCTTAAGTCTGTCTTCTTTCTTTAACTCTAAGAAACTTATCTACATTAATTTTTCAAATAGTGTTTACTCTCATTTGTTTTTGTTCTGGAACTTCTTATATTTTTTATATATGGTGGCTTGTCTCCAATCCATATCCCTTAGATTTATATTGTCTCTTTTGCCTTCTGGGAGAGGTTTTATGTTTGGTCTTCCGGCTTTCTTATCCCTTCTTCAGCTCAATTAATTCTGCTCTTTGTATCTCTTATTAATTTCAACGGCTGTGTATTTCAACTGTTACATGTTTATACTTTATTTTTCTATTTGGTTGGCTTGTGTTGTTTTTGTCCCTTGCTTTGCATTGCAAAATCTTTCCTTATCTTCTTAAGCATATTTTTCTTTTTTCGCCCCAAGCATATTTCTTAATTTTAAGTGTTTTGGACTTTTGCCAAAATTCAACACCCAATCCCAAACTAGAAATAAGAGCAAGATTTGTCAATTTGAAAAAGAGCATCTATAAAAAATATACAGCTAACGTTATATCTAATGGTGAAATATTGGAGACTCTTTCCCTATAATTATAAACAAGGCAAGGATGCCTACTCTCATCACTTATTTTTTTAACACCAGCTTAGCTTTATGTTTTGTTGGTTTTCTTTTGAGGAAGATTAGCCCTGAGCTAACATCTGCCACCAATCCTCCTCTTTTTGTTGAGGAAGACTGGCCCTGAGCTAACATCTGTGCCCATCTTCCTCTACTTTATATGTGGGAAGCCTGTTGAGCTACCCCTGTTTGTTGGCTCTTCAACAGGAAATTCCTTCTGTCAGGATTTCATCTTTAAGCACTTACGGAAAGGCAGCTTTGGGAGGAAGTCATCTCATTATCTAGAATTTACCAGCTCTCAATTTTTTGATGAGAAGGGTTGCCGGATTGAATGACTAAAACAGGTTGGTCAGCCCTAATCTGTTTCCAGTGATTCTTTACCCTAAAATCCCCTGCCTTATTATCACCCCATGACACCTGCACCTACAACTTGGGCTTTTAACTTTGATTTTTGCTACAAAGGAACAAGTGGAGATTGGTTCCCTCCCTCATAACGCAAAGGGGAGGTAGGAGAAGAACTTTTAAAACTTTCTTCAAACTATCCTTTTACTCGCTCCTCTGACCACCCTTGGCCTAGAATGCAGGCATTCACTTTACACATGCAACCATAGGCAATCATCAGTTCCTCTAGGAGTTGTTGCAGATTCTTTAAGCTCCTAGAATACATGTTTTCCTTTGACTTTTACGGTTTATATAGATTTGATTGAAGAAGCCAGTATCCTGTGCTTGTCATCTACCTAGGCAGGAGCCAGAAGCTTCTGGGTTGGATTTTTTTTTACTTGACTTATTGCCTTTCTCAACTAGAAATGCAAGCTAAAATTTGAAATTGGCAAGATAAATAAGATCCATGTGGGCTAATCTGTTGTAGCCTTTAAATTATTAATGCTAGGTATTGGTAGGTGGCATTAAATTATCTGACTCATATTCTTCCCCAATAAGAGAACTGCAGAGAAAAGAACCTCTTGGGCTCATGGGATCTATCCACAGGATTCTGGAGTCTTCCTCTCATCATATGGCCTCAAGGTGGCTATGAACATAACTTTCAGCTAAAGTTGCTTGTCTCAGAATTTGGAATTGTGGGTCCAACCACAGAATCATGAGGGATTTAATCACTTGAACAAATGACAAAAAATGGTTGGATGCCTTTATTTCAAAGGGATGAATCCTCTTTTGGGGAACAGCGAAAGAGGAAAACCCAATAGAACGATTACAAACTCAAAGTTCAGAATAAAATTAAAAAAAAAAACAACCCATGTGTTTAAGGATCAGGTTTACTGAACAACTATGTTAGTTCAAAAAAGCTTGTTTTGGGTCAAGTTGGCAAACTAGCATGACTCCCTTGCCAAAATTAATGCCACAGAAACTATAGAAATAAGAACAAATCATGGATCTTAGGAAGAACAACAAGAAGGACAAACTCTGAGAAGCTCTTTGAAGACTGAAGGCTGTCATGAGCTTGTGGGGGTAAGAAATATCTGTGTTTGTGATTGTTGTAGTGTGTCTCTATTTAGCAGTTCTTTTTGCCTCTCTTTTTTTTAGTTCTATAAAAAGTCATCATTCTATTCAATTTGCATAATGTTATGACTTTCTTTCATCAGTCAGAATATCATTACCAAGCAGCTGCACGACTCCTGTATACTCATCACAGTTTCTCTTTTTGTGATGCTAGTGGCCATTGGATGCTCAGTGCCTAGATCCATTAATTCATCGGGGATTCCAAAACGGTGATATAATTGTGTCATTTCTTTGTCATTTATCAGCTGGGATACTTTTATTAAGAGATGCTTCCTCTCAATACTATTTGGTTACCTGATGGCATTTCATCTAGGAAAGGCAGGATATGTTCTTGATTCTTTCAATTTATTTTCTGATTATCAAGTTAATTGAATTTGTTCTCTATAACTCTTGCAAAGTGGACAACTAGTGCTTATAGTATTACTATGAACTCAGGCATTTAAAGATCTTTGATGAGTGCCAATCCACTGGAATTATTATTCATATTGAAGCTCCAATAGTATCATCATTGGCCTTAAGAAGACTCTTAAAATTGACTTCTGAGTATTTTTGACATGACTCCAGAAGTATTTGATAGCTTCCTTGCTATTTGGTATTGTTCCAGGTTCATCTTCTACATTTTTTGCCTCAGATGTGAAATCATCCATTTTTATAAGAAGCCCAGCTTTCTCTTAGTGGGAAATAGCATTTCAAGACCACAGTCATGGTGTTAAAAATGCTCAGTGTTCAGTTAAATATCTTACAGATTCATACTGATACCTTTAACTCAAATTCAGGACTGGCATTGCAGTAGTTAAAATTGTGATGCAAATCTGTTTTTATCAGCATAAACATTAATTCTTTCCTCACTTCTTACTTCCTAGTGCTAAAATCATCCCCAACGATGGTCTCAGATAGCTCTCCAAAACTATTGATTATCACTTGCTGTTTTAGGGTGGATGCTCATGTGTGGGAACAGTTTTCTATGACTGTGCAAAGCGGCTATCAGTAGGTGTAGTATCAAATAGCTTTTTTCTGGAGCACTTAAAAATATTTTCATTTTACCGTAGTTTTTTCCTTATAAAGTTGCTTTAAGCTGTCAAAATTGAGGTGTTCCTATCATTCTACATATTGCTTTGGTTCTTGATGCCATTCGGCCATTCAACTTGGAGCCAGGAAAAACCAAATTGAAGGCATGATCTCTAGGTGCCACCAGTGAATTCTCATTTATTCCCTAGGGAAGGGTCTCAGTTCCCACCTCCACCTCTGTACTAAAATTCACAGAGCCCATGTCAAGTTAAAGAGAGTTGATAAAGTTCCAATTTGCAGTAAGATGTGGTGAAGACTGTGTTGGTGTTCTGTGTTGTGTAAGTTTTTTGGTCATACTTCTGTAAAAAGCTGCTAAAGTGGGATTCTTCTTGCCTCAGTTTTTACTAGTGAGACAATATAATTGATATGAGATACCACAGTGAGTGTGAAACTGAACATTTCATGAGTGTTTCCTAAAATACTAAGATTTTCACGTGAATTGTTTTATTTCACATAATAGAGACTTGCCCAATATCTCCAGCAGATTCATGTCTATCTTTAGGCCCTAGCTTGAACTTCTGTCTCCATAATTTTATGGTGACTGGTATCTTGTGCAAGTGTTCACCAGCTATTCTCTTCTATAGCATAAGAGGGCAGGAATGATGTGAACTATGGGATTAGCATATAAAAGTTCTGAAAACATTCACTGGGGAAGTTGAGCTATCACACATAGAAAATAAGTTTTCAGAAATACTCCAGTGAAACGCACATTAGGTTAGGACTTAACTCTATTGTTAGTACTGGGGGCCAAGGGCTTTAAATAAATCAAGATTATTAGAAATTTCTTCTTTTAAGGCAATATGGTTTCTCTGAGGCATGCATTCTCTTGTTATAAGTGCCATTCAGATTTGTGCAAAGGGTTTCCTGTTTATGTCATTTGTTTTCTGAGATGAAGAAGATGGCTAAAAGTAGAATAAGCCCTCAATTCCCCATATGGTCAATAGAATATAATAAACCTTCAGCACATTTCATTTACAAGAGACTAGATTACTTGTGAGTGGGAGGAAGTGAGCCAACTTTTTTCCTACAAATCTGTAATATAAATGAGGTGTTTGTCATTTCTCCACAACTTCAACTTAATGACTAAGATTGCTTGACTCTTCTTTATGAGTTTCCTGATCAACTGAGAAGGGAGTAGATTGGTTCTTGAATGGCTGTAACCATCACTGGAGCTCAGTGCTGAACTCACCAGGATATCTGAGTGCTCCCTGCTTGGGAAACTGATGGCCTAACCTAGACCATATGAACAAAGCTCTGATGGTTTGTTAAAAACAGCTCCATGGGATGCATTTACCCCCTGGATATGCCAAGGAAAAAAGTGTTCACAACTCAAATTAGTTTCAGAATCCTGTCTTATTCAACTTTCAAAAGATTTCTTTATGAAATCTCAGGAGTCTTCCTTACATGATAACATGCATTGTGAATCTCCAAAGTGGGATATTCAGGGTTTTTCCAACTAATTTTTTTGTGGCATACTTACAAATAACTCCAACAATAGTGTTATGGGATATATCTGTTTGGGAAACACTACTGTAGACTGGAGAAGTTAGAGGCTTAAGCATGTATGACAATGTAGAGTTTAACATGTAATTCATAAAACAAACAAACATTGTCAATACAAATTATGTCCAACCGAGTGCCTCATTTATTACTCATTCAGAAGCACATATTGCAAAACCTATTGTATGCCAAGTTTTCTCCTAGGTAGGGATAAAGTAGTGAAAAAACAGAGTTCCTGTTCACATATACAGTTTATTCTAATGGGAAGAAGCAGTAAATAAACAAATAAAGAATAAATTGTACATCATATGATAAGTGCTTTGGAGAAACATAAGAACAGGATAAAGAAATAGAGAGTGATGATGGGATATTAATTTACATACGGTGTTTAGAGAAGCCTTCCTGTTATGGTGACATTTGAGCAACAACCTCATGGAAGGGAAAAATTGAGCCAGGCAGGTATCTGAGGATAAGAGTCCAGGCTAAGCAATTGTGAGGCCAAAACTCTGAAGTTTGAGAATGTTTAAAACGAGAGGCCAGTGTGGACGGAGGTGCATTTGCAGGGAGAAGGTCAGTGAGGTAGAGGAGCCACATCATATGGTGCTTTGTAGGCCACGATAAGGATTTTGAAATGCTAATCTGGGCAAGATAGGAAGCCAATGAAAGCTTTGGAGTTGAGGAAGGACATGATTCCAATTTATCCTTAAAAACTTTTGTCTTCTGGATATGGGGAAGCCTACAAAATGAGAATATCTTAGGTGGGGAACCAAGAGTTTCTTTTTGCACATTCTGAATTTTGGATCACTATGAAGCTTTCGAGTAGAGATATGAGGACTTAATTCTTCGAAAATTTAAGTAATGCTCTGGCTTGGAAAAATAAGGATTTATATTTGTATTTCTAGAATGAATAAAAAATAGATAAATATTATTTCTCTCTTTAAAATATTAAAACATTTTCAATCATAAGCACGCATGACACTCTACTCAGGGGGAGAGGAAATTTAGACACACAAATTTTAGAATAAAAATTATGAGAGCTTTTGACAGTGATTCTCCTAAACCTTGACCCCGCTCCTGGTCGGAGACTTTTGAAATGCAATAAGTCCAAGTGGAATAATGTTCATGTTGACCAGATGACCCCTGATGGCAGTGACCATTTGGTGTTAATCTCTGTCCCCCCAGTGCCTGTCTTATAACTGGGACTGAAAAATTTTGCTAAGCAAATGAATTACTCAAATGTTTTTCCAAGCTTTTGCTTTTGAATCTTACAGAGAAACTCTTAATGTTCTCTGAAATAATCCCTGTTCTATGGGCTTTCCATGAATCAGGCAAATTTTGTTTTTTAAATCTGATTTTGTTTTTTTGCTTTCTGAAATTGAGGTATTTCTGTAATTTAGTTGGTACCTCTGAGGCTTAAAATGGGGCATATTTAGGGTGCAAATAGTTGATTTTGTTTTTCATTATCAATTATAAAACATTTATAAGGAGAAAGGTATAACTTGATTAAACTGAGAATCCTTAATTATCTAAACATTTTCATTGCACTTGGCATGAAATGATCCAAGCAGAAGATTCTGAGGTATTTATAACATAATACCAAGGTGAGTATATATAGAAAACAATGTGTTTATTGAGATTTTTGTTTGTTTGTTTTCCAATAATTTGGTGTTTATGGTTGTAATTTAGAGTTGTTTTTTTTAAAAAATTGAAGTGAATTATAAAGTCAAAATTGGACCATGCTTCAATAAAATCCAATAAAATAAATTGTCATAAATTAAGGACATGTATGATCCAGTGTTTAATTACTCCCTGAAAGACTTTATGCTGTCCTTTGTCCAATTGGCTAATAATAAGAATGTGCAAGAGGTTAAGGTAAGCCTTCTTGGTTATCTAATGTCTTTTCTCTTATAGGAAAGAATAAATTCTGAATATATAAATATGACATATATATTTAATGAATAATGAAAATAATTTTCTGCTTTATAATTTTTATATAAAACCATCACTATCTCCATAGCATTTGTGAACTGGAGATCAAGTCAATTCAATTTTGGGTAGGAAATGGTAGCAGAGCCCCAGCCTCCAGTGTGTTAAGGATGTTTCCTCAAACCACTGCTTACCATAACAATTATACGTCTGGACACAAATACAACTTTTAATATTCTTTCATGTTCGGTTGCTTCTTGTTACTTTTGGTCCACCTGTCTAAACTTTTGAGATTTTGATTCCTGACCCTGGTCATAGGAAGGTTAGCCTTTCCGCTCCACTTTATGTCATCTCAAAAATCTGACCAAGGTACCCTGTATCTAAGTAATGAGCTGATTGCAACTTTCACCCATTTCTAAGAAGATTTTGCATAAGGAAAAATGCTGGGATGAGATAGGAAGTTTAGGGCTATTCTCCTCAGTTCTCTACTATTTCATTTCTTTTGGGATTTGTCCCCAGAGAGCTTAGTAATCACATTTGTGATTACCTGACTCTGTCCTCCTTTGGCCATACTTGGTCTAAGCTATAAAAATCAGATTCTCTCTCTCAGAGAGACATAAGGCATGTGTTTTAGGAATCAAACCTTGTTGACGGCAGAGCCCTGGCTTTAAGATCCACATACACTTGTGGCTGAGATTCCCCAAGCTACCTTGATTCAAGCTGTTGGGGAAGCCTGGTTGTTCAACAACTTCTTGGATTCTGTGAAATGCATGAACAGCCTTCCTATAAATTTTTTTCTTTAGCAGTTTTTAGTAGGCTTATTTCTATTATTTGCAAATGAAAAGATTTAACATAATACACAGGTCAAATGGAAAACAGGAAGTAGGACAATGACAACCTGAGGAATATTAGAATGAAATCTAAAAATATAGTGGTTTGGGGGAAGAGCATAACCTTAAAAGGAAAGTAAAGTATGCCCTTTACTATCAAAGAAATATAGATGTAAGCGTCTAATTTCTGTTTACTAAGGATTTTGTCTTTCTGTATATAAACCCAGTCAGTTGCCTGGAAGTATGGATGCTGTCTACCCTACTTGAAGAAAGCTCTTTGGTTAATGTTCTTGAACACAGTTTGACCTCTAGGATGGGTCAGCCGCACTCACAGGAATAAAAGCAGATCTTTACTGTTGGTCTAGACACATTCACTTGTAAACATTTCCGGTTTACTCTAGCCTGTCTGACCTCTGAGAAGCACATTACCTCAGTGTTCTTTACTTGCTCCACCAAAACAGGAAGCTGTAGGTCCCCACTGAGTCATTGGATTGCTGCTAGTTGTCATCCTGTTTTCCTGTGCTAGTTTCATTACCATTGTAGTTAATATGTCTTTCCTCTCTCTGCCTCTTGCACAGACTCCTTTTTTAGTGTAGTCCACTCATGCTTTCCATACTAGATATGTCTTATTCCATGTAGTCTTTGTTTTTAATTCATCTGCCAGCTAGTGTTTATCAGTGGCTTTTTACCTGATAAAAAGTCCTTCTTTTCTCTGAGGACTACCGCCTAGTGGTTAACAGTATAGGCTTGAGCGCCGTGTTACCTAGATCTGAATTCCAGTTCTAGCATACTTTCCACGGGAGCTCAGGCAAGTTTTCAACTTTTCAAAGACTTGGATATGTTGTTTGTAAAGGGGGAGAAACAATAGTTACGTCATTTTGTGAAGATTAAGCAAGTTAATTTCTGTTCAGTGCTTAGAACAGTGCTTAGCATACCAACAAATGTTCACTATTACAGCTTTAGAGGTATGTTTTTCATAATGCTCCATGGTTATAGCTAGCATCAGCTGGTACTCATATTCTCCCAGGTGTATTGCTTAGGTTACTTGTATTAACTTTTTTTTGACCAAGAGGTATTGGGGGTGGGATGGGAGACACACTAACAATCCAAAGATCTGGATAATAAATCAGAGACAACTTGTAAGACCACCTTGTTAGGAATCAGTCTACAAAGCATTCATACTTGTCCTCCGCTCCCTTCTCCAGCCTCTTCCAGCTGTATTCACCAATGTTAACCTACTACAAACTTAGCCTTGCTTAGTTTTTGAGTTGACTTGAGAAATCAGAAAGGATGTCAACTCTTCTCATTTGTAGGGCTGAAATTAATTTTGCTACTGAATAGACGATATCTATAGCGTGAGGTACTTGCATTACCTACGAATTTTGAAGTTCTTTACCCTATCATCATATTACCCCCAAATACGTCCATTTTTGACCCACTTAAAATGATTAGGTTTCTGCCTCAGTTTTTCTGTCTATGACTTTGGTCTCTTGCTGGGTTTTGGACCCTGTGCTGAAACTGCTTAGCTGACACACAATCCTGTCTTTCCTGATCCCCTCCTTTGACTGTTCTCTGTACTTAAAATCATCTATTGTCAGGACTCTCAGTGCTGTTATTCATCTGATTTCAAGTATGACCAGTGGCTTTAACATTCTCCTGCAGTGAGTCCTGGCTGCGGAGATTGACTTCCTCAGAGACCGACAGCATCTTCAACCATGGCTGAGTTAGCCATGCTTTCTGGACATTGTACAATTGATTCTTCATTCTTATTCTTTTGCTTTAATGCACTCAGAGGGGCTAGCTTTTGCCATTGTAATTCTCTAATCACTTGTACTGATTTATATATCTTTGCCAATATTGGTAGTATGGAATAGTAAAAAAACAATGCAAACTCTGAAATTGTAAATGTCTATCGTCAAATAAAATATGCACAAGAAGGCAATTCAAACAGATAAAAGAGTTCATGATGAAAAGCGACAGTCTCTCACATCATCCTTCTCTGCCCTAACTCTACTGTGCAGATGTAAATTGTTTTAGCTGTTTTTTTTTTTAGGTTCTGGTGATTTTTTTCCCCATGACTCGAAATAATACTTGTATCTCTATTTCTGAACATTACAATCCAGTACTCCTTGCTCCACTAATTTTTTTTACTTCCCCTTATATTTTCACCTCTTCTAAATCTTGATAATTAAATGATTATTATTACTGTTATTAATTTATTGGTTACTTTTGTGACTCCAAAGAATATTTATGTCCATTTATTTTTTGTTACATCTCTATTAAAATGAGGATGGTTGCTCTTTACATTCCCCTCACCTTTCTGCTCACTTTTACTTCCTATCTTTTGTCAGCCACACTTTTAATTTTAGCTTGTCAAGGCTTTAACACTTGTGTTCTATACTACAGCCATGATTAGGTGCCCGTGTTTTGTGGACAGGCTAACTGTAGCCAATGAAGTTTTACATGATCATGACTCTTTTAGGCCAAGAAATTGTGGAAGATTATGTTTCCTTCCCTGTGGGTCCCATATCTCCATTCTGATTTCTTAAGAGGAGATTGCTTCTATTACTAAGGTCAAATGGATTCTATTTGCTTAGATCCCATAAATTATTTTAACTTAAGCCACATTTTACTTTGCTTTCTAATTGGACCCTACTTTTTCATACAACTTTTTTTTCTAGTATTGTTAATTACTTTTTCTTGGGTAATCTGTTTCTGTTATATCCTCATTCTTCAATCCTTCCAATTTGTCTCTTACTTGCTGTTCAGCCTTAATGTGGTATTCCCGGAGCCCTCCTTCTGCTGCTCCGTACTGGACTCACTGATCTCTAGACCTCTTCACAGTTGTCATCCAAGGACTGCCCATCCTGGCTCTTCTGGTTTGTATCTACTGTTTCTTGTATCCTGTGCCATTCTCTTTGCTGGAGTTGGTATGACTCTTTGTCTACAATCTTTGGTGTGCAAAAAATTTCACATTTTTTAAGTTAAAAAAAAAATCTGATTCTAAGACTGTTGCTCCAACCTGGTAGGAAACTCAATCTCAGTCATCCTAGGGCTGCATTCTCCTCATTGCAATTGCAGGAGAATCCAGGAGGCTTATGTGCTGTCTAGCCAAAGGAAGGACTCCTAATCTTCAGTGCCTCAGGGTCACCACTGATTGCCCCATTGTTCAAGTCTATGTGGGCTCTGGGTGAGGTGTGACATCAGATTTCCTGTGACAACAGTCTAGCTTCTCTAGGTGAACTAAACAGTTTTTCTTCTCTGAGGCCTATCCGCTTTTAGGGACCTGTCAGGGTATAGAGTACAAGTTCTTAGTATTATTGGAATGTGACAACTTTTGTTCCCATCTAAGAGTTTGGAAAGCTCTCCTCTAACTCTTTATCTGTCCTCTAGCCTAGTCAGTCCAAGAATCTCCATCTTCTGGAAAACAAAAGGGAGAAGGGGATACTGCTTGTTACAAGGAACTTTTTCTTCTTGGCCCTGTGCCACAGGCCTTCCCTGAGGTGAGGAAACACAGCCCTGGTGACCTATGAAAGTGTAATTTCATTTATTTCTCAAACCCAGTTACATTGGTGAGAAGTCAAATACCAATTTCATTTCTTTCTTTTGAGGACATCTGTATTTTTTCTCTCTAGAAGAGTTTAGCATCCTTTCTTGATGCTTGGTCTTTTAAAATATTTTGAGTCTGTGAGCACTGGTTTGTCATTTTTATGTATTAACTTTTTATAGCATTATCTTAGAACAAAGATCGAAGCAAATAACTTGTAAAATACTAAGTCTCTGTCATATTTGAAAGGAACCCTAGTATGCACCCTTGAGCATTGTATTCCCTCTTTCTAAGTCTCCCAGCATGTGGTGGCACATGGTGAGACATAGTGTGACAATTTCTACTCATCTTCTAGGTCATCCTTTCCTCCAGGGGGACTTCTTTCCTCACTCTGCATCTCTACTCTGTCCCCAGACTGGGCTATGTTCTCCCATTTTTCTTTATTATTACCCAGTAATTACTTCTGGGTAATTCTCATCAGATATATAAGTAATTGTCGAAAGTCAATTTTCCTTAATGCAATATCAGCACCAAGAGGACGGGTAATTTTTACCTATTTTTCCCACTGCCCTTTCTCCAGTGCCTGGAGAAGTCCTGGCACATAACGAGTATGTTGTGAAATCACTGAAATGCCATGTTCCCTGCTATATTCCCACAACCTACATAGTGCTTTGCACATAGTAGATTCTCACTAAATATTTGTGACTAATTAGTGATAAGCTTTTGTTTCCATCTCCTTCCTGGCCCTGGTTTCTTCATCAGGAATTTCTCTGTTATTTTTATTTTCTATATATCTTATTAAGGTTCTATGATAAGGACGAGTCCAAAAACTCTGAAGGCAAAAGAATTGTTTCTTTGCTAAATTTTGACACAAGATTTGAGGCTGAAATGTTTCTTGCACTTCAGAGCAATAATTCACCTGTAAGATACTATGGAAGAGTCTTTGACAAAGGCCATTAAAGGGAAAATGGCAAAACCCAGAAACTTAGGGTGTGGAAGGGATTACACAGCCGAAAAGAATGGGCAGGTTAGAATTTTCTTAACTAACAGACTTTGCGATGCATTGTGAAATTTTGAGTAGATTATCCTCAATCTATCAAACTTCTCAGGTTTATATTCCATAGACTGGTCTCCATTTCTGGGCTTGGTTGCTGCAAGTTAGTTTGCTTATTTGAAAGAGTTGTCTGACCTATGTCTTCATGAATTTAGTAACCTGATTTGATTTTCATGTCATCTTTTAAAAGGATGTTGTCTTTTTTTGTTCTTGCTTTTACTTCAAAGAAATAATATATATATTTTTTATCATGTAGGCTTTTATTGATATGAACTTCCTTCTTAGAACTGCTTTTGCTGCATCTCACAAGTTTTCATATGTTGTATTCCTTTTTCATTTGTCTCAAGGTACTTTTTGATTTGTCTTTTTATTTCTCCTTAATTCATTGGTTGCTCAGTAGCATGTTGTTTAATCTCCACATATTTGCGAATTTTCCAGTTTTCTTCTTCTAATTGGTTTCTAGTTTCATACCATTGCTGTCAAAAAAGATGCTTGATATGATTTCAATCTTCTTAAATTTATTGACTTGTTTTGTGGCCTAGCATATGGTCTATCCTGGAGAATGTTCCATGTGCCCTTGAGAGGAATGCGTATTTTGTTCCTGTTGGAGGGAACATTCTGTAATATCCATAAAGTCCATCTGGTCTAATATGTAGTTTAAGACCAATGTTTCCTTATTGATTTTTCTGTCTGGATGACATATCCTCTTTTGAAAGTGGGGTATTGAAGTCTCCTACTATAATTGTATTGCTGTCTATTTCTCCCTTCAGGTTTATTAACATTTGCTTTATATATTTATGTGCTTCCCTATATTTGTTGCATACAGATTTATAAATGTTATATTTTCTTGTTGGGTTGACCACTTGATCATCATATAACGACATTCTTTGTCCTGTATTGAAGTCTTCATATTAAAGTCTGTTTTGTCTGATTTAGATATAGCTACCTTTGCTCTCTTTTGGTTTCCATTTGTGTAGAATATCTTTTTCCATCAATTCTCTTTCAGTTTTTGTGTGTCCTTGAAGCTGAAGTGAGTCTCTTGTAGGCAGTACATTGTTGGGTCTTGTTTTTTCATCCATGTAGCCACTCCATGTCTTTTGATTAGAGAATTTAGTCCATTTTATTTGAAGTAATTATTGATAAGTATGGACTTATTGCCATTTTGTTAACTGTTTTCTGGCTCTTTTGTAATTCCTTTGTTCCTTTGTTCTTCTCCTTAGTGATCTGATGATTTTATGTAGGGGCATGATTAGATTCCTTTCTCTTTACCTTTTGTGTATCTACTGTAGGTTTTTGCTTTGTGGTTACCAAGATGCTTACATAAAACAACATATACTTGGAACAGTCTATTTTAAGCTGTTAACAACTAAGTCTGAACCCAGCCCAAAGCTCTACATTTTTACCCACCTCCCCACATTTTATGTTTTTGATGTCATAATTTACATCTTTTTACCTTTTTTATCCATTAAGAATACAAAACTACAATATTATTGTAGCTATAGTTACTTTTCATACTTTTGTCTTTTAGCTTTCATACTAGATTTATAAGTGATTTACCCACCACCATTACAACATTAGAGTATTCTGGATTTAACTATATATTTACCTTTATCAGTGAGATTTATACATTCATAAGTTTTCATGTTACTAATTAGTGTCTTTTCATTTCAGCTTGAAGAAGGTCCTTTAACCCTTCTTGTAAGGCCAGTCTGGTTATGATGAACACTTTTAGCTTTTGCTTGTCTGGAAAACTCTTTATCTGTCCTTCAGTTCTGAAGGGCAGCTTTGCTGGGTAGAGTATCCTTGGTTGGCAATTTTTTTCTTTCAGCACTTTGAATATATCATGCCCCTCCCTTCTGGTCTGCAAAGTTTCTGGTGAAAAATCTGCTGATAGTCTTATAGGGGTTTGCTTGTATGTCACAAGTTGTTTTTCTCTTGCTGCTTTTAAGATTCTCTCCTTGTCTTTAACTTTTGACAGTTTAATTATAATGTGTCTTGGTGTGGGTCTGTTGGTATTCATCTTGTTTGGAACTTTTGGGGCTTCCTGGATCTGAGCCAGGTTCCTTCTCCAGATTAGGGAAGTTTTCAGCCATTATTTATTCAAATGAAATTTCTACCCCATTCTCTCTTTCTTCACCTTCCAGGATCTCTACAAAGTAAAATTGGTCTGCTTGTTGGTGTCCTATAATTGCCTTAAACCATCTTCATTCTTTTGATTCTTTTTTCTTTTTGCTCCTCTGATTAGATGAATTCCACTACCCTGTCTTTGAGTTCACTGAACATTTCTTCCACTTGATCTAGTCTGCTGTTGAGCCCCTGTACTGAATTTTTTCGTTCAGTTATTGTATTCTTCAACTCTGTGGCTTCTGTTTGGTATTTTCTTATATTTTCTATCTCTTTGTTGAAATTCTCACTTTGTTCATGCATTGTTCTCTTAACTTCAGTAAGCATCTTTATGACCACATTTTGAACACTTTAACAGGTAAATCACTTATATCCATTTCACTAAGTTCTATTTCTGGAGTCTTGTTCTTTTGTTTAGAATATATTTCTCTATTTTTCATTTTCCTCAATTATCTGTGTTTCTACTCAGTTACTTTGTATGAACTCTTGGCTTCCTTTTTCACCTAGTTATTAAATGTAACAACTGATGTATATTATTCTTTCCTGTTGTTGGTACAGAATTGACTTTTTCCCAGGATTACTTGTTTTATAATTTCTGGTGTCCATTATTTAGTTTTACAAGACAAAACAAGGAAATACCTATGCTTGGAAATACAAATACTCTTACTGGAAAAAACAAACACTCACATGTATTAAGGTACGTAACATAATAATTTCTTTTTTTTTTTTTTAAGGTTTCTGCTGAGAAATCTGCTGAAAGCCTGATAGGGGTTCCTTTGAAGGTTATGTTCTTCTGCCTTGTTTCCCTTAATATTTTTTTGTCACTGGCTTTTGACAGTTTCAATATATGCTTTGGAGAAGGTTTTTTTGCATTAATGTAATTAGGAGTTCTGTTGGCTTCATGTACTTGTATGTTTAGTTTCTTCCCCAGGTTTGGGAAATTCCCAGTCATTATTTCTTTGAACAAGCTCTCTGATCCTTTCTCCCTCTCTTATCCCTCTGGGATATCCATAATCTTTATGTTACTTTTCCTAATTAAGTCAGATATTTCTCAAATAATTTCCTCATTTGAAAAAAAACAGTTCTCTCTCCTCCTCCATCAGAAACATTTCTAGGTGTTTATCTTCTTGGTCACTAATCCTCTCCTCCACAAGTTCTGCTCTATTTTTTATGCCTTCTACATTATTTTTTATCTCATTAATTATGTTCTTCATATTCAGAATTTCTGTATGGTTTTTTTTTAAGGACTTCAATCTCTTTGGTGAAGTATTCCTTCTGTTCATTAATTTCATTCTTGAGCTCATCGAACTGTCTTTCTGAGTTTTCTTGTAATTTGTTGAGTTTCTTTACGACAGCTATTTTGAATTCTCTGTCATTTAGATTGTAATCTTCTGTGACTTCAGGTTTGGTTTCTGGAGAGCTGTCATTATCCTTCTGTTCTGCGGTGTTACTGTAGTTCTTGATTTTGTTTGTTGAATTGATCCTCTGCCAGCACATTTGTGGTAGTGTCTGCTTGCCGATTCCATCTGCCACCACTGGGGTCAGGGAGCAGGGGCTGTGTTTTCTGTTCTTGCCCTGTCTGCTTGTAGTTGTGCCAGTCAGGCTGCTCTATGTTTGTGTGGGCTGGCTGCAGCTGCTCAGCAGGTTGCACTCACGTGGGCAGGGCCACTGTGCTTGGCAGGCAGGTCACACTAGCGTGGGCAGGGCAACTTCACGTGGGCTGGTCACTGCATTCAGCAGGCAGGGTGACTTCATGTGGGCCAGCCACTGTGCTCAGCTCCCAAGGTGCCTTCATGTGGGCTGAACTGCCTCCACTAGGTGGGAAGCATTTGCATGGATGGGGCTGCCACAGCAGGTGGATGCACCCAAGGGCTGGATTACCACTCTTAAAGTGTTTCCATGTGGCCAGCTGCCCCTGCCTCTACCCATAGTCCTGGCAGCTGCTGTGTGAGGTTCTGTGACTTGGATCACTGCCACTGGGGAGGGGAATGGGTCTACTCCCTTAGTTTTACTGCTTTCCAGGGGTCAAGTCCACCCACCTTCAGATGTATGGTGGTGTAGATCTCTCAGGCATCCTGTTGGGTTGTGTAGGGAATCCTCTACTGGTTAATGGACGTCCATTTAGTTGTAATTTAAAAGAGAGAGACAAAGGGAGCAACTCACTCTGCCATGATGCTGACATCACTTCCATAATAATTTCTTTCTTTACTAAAATCAGTTAAAAATAAACAAGGCCTCTAATTTTTATTCATAATTTATATTTATAAATATAAATTACTTCTTTTTTGAATCATTGTGAATTCATGGATTTTATACATTCAAATAGTTCTAATTAATCATCATATTAAAAGTAAATTGTATTTACATTAAAATTATTTAAACTTGTCCTTGCAAGTTTTAACCTTCAAAAATAGAAACCAGTTTAAGAAGCAAAGTGTTTATTTGGGAATCAAAGAATTACAATTCAGGGAGAAAAGATTCAGGTAGAAACCCAAATAGTGTTCTGCTAGGGAGTAAAAGTCAGGGACGCTTTTCTTTTTTGAGGAAGATTAACCCTGAGGTAACATCCACAGATAATCCTCCTCTTTTTTGCTGAGAAGGATTGGCCCTGAGCTAACATCCATGCCCATCTTCCTCTACATTATATGTGGGATACTTGGTACACCTGGGATCCAAACCAGCCATCCCCGGGGCCACTGAGGTGGAGCATGTGAACTTAACTGCTATGCCACTGGGCTGGCCCCAAAGTCAGGGACTTTTAAAGGCAAAGAAGAGAGGTTTGCATTACAAAGAATTTTAATTGGAGTTGGAGGCAGCAAGATAGTCTTGGCTAGACATTGATTGACTATTGATTCTAACTTCAGAAAGTCCACAACCATCAGTCTTTGTGATCAGAATGTCCACTCTCCTGCTGACTTCTAAAACAATTGCTTGTAAAACAACTGGCATTTTGGCCCAGTCCAAAGGTTTGGCCCAGTCCAAGGTTCAAGACAACAAGGCAGTTTCTCTGGAAAGGCAGCTCAAGTTCTATTTTTAAAATGGTTCCTCTATAGTTAGTTTTGACACGAGTTAACCACTTTACCTTTTAGTACATTTTACTTTTGACAAAGATTGTGTCTTTACCACAGAATTTAACATTTCCTCCACCTTTGCCTTAACAAGCCTGTTTTCTCTTATCTAGGAAGATCTTAGGATTTAATCAACAGCTCTGTCACCTCTTCTTCAACTCCACAACAAAAGTTAATAGAGATTTTGCTCATTTTCATGTCTTTTTTGTAATCTTAACTATTTCTCGAACACAGCTTCTTATACAGCTCAGAGAACTTTTTAGAGCAGAGTTTCTCTCATGTTTTTGAAGTCAGGATTGTTTTTGGGGAACACAGAATATGCCACATCTAGTTTATTTTTTTCCTGTTCTAAGCAGGGTTCATATATCCTCTAGGAGTCCTGGATCTTTTTGATAAAGAATAAATCTTACTTTAGGCAAAGATCTAGTTTTTAGAGTTGGTTATGAGGTTTTGTGGATAAGTGCTATTGTTGCTGTGAGAATACTTTTGGTTGTGATAGTGTTGGAAAATATATGTGTTGTCAAATTTATAACTTTACTTCCCACTCCCAGCTTAACTAACATAGCAAAGTAGTATTTCATTCAAGATCACTACACACACACTTAAAGTAATATTGTAGCTTAAAGGAGAATGCAGGGAAAGGGCCATATTCTGGAAGCTAGAATTTAAGAAGAATCTCTAAGCGGTAGGTACTTATGTTGTCATCTCAGGCTGCTATAACAAACTGTCATAGACTGAGTGGCTTAAATGACAGACATTTCTTTCTCGTGGTTCTGGAGGCTTGGAAGTCTGAGATCAGAACACCAGCATGGTGGTGGTGGTGGTGGGGAACAAAACATTTAGTCCATGACAGTCCTGTAAATGAAGTCAGGGACTCCAATGGTGTCTTTATCACAGAATGCTGCATTTTCTTTTCCTTTGACTTGACAAGACTATTTTCTCTCAGCTGGGAAGATTTTGGTGTTTAATCAACTCCAAAGCAAACTTTTTGTGTCTTTACTTACAACATACGTACACTGTGAATATCAAAAGCTTTTGCTCATTGTTCACATTGCCTTTTGCCATCTTGCACAATATAACTGCCTTTGAAAATACAATATACAGGAAAAAAGAAAGAAGAGGGAATATTTATTAAACTTTTATTAAGCATCGTGATTATTCTTTTAAGGCATTATTAAATTTTTTGTTTGAATGACTAAAACAAATTGGGAAATTCCACATCATGCAGTGATCTCAACATACTTATGCAAATTTCTATTTTTGGGCATTGCTTTCTCAATTTCTTTTTTTCTTTGCTCCATCTCCCAGATTGAATCAAAGGAAACCTCAATCTTTAAAAAGACTTCTTCTTTTGGTTAAGTCTTTTATATTTAGAAGTTTCTAATTTCACCAGAGTAGGTAAGATTAATGTTCAATCTCAAGTATTTCTGAATATATTTCCTTATTCACAGAAATATACTCTGGGGGAAAAAATTAAGAAGCTTCTGGTCTTCCCAACCACTGGACAACAAGAGAGTTAACACACAATGGGGCAAGAAGAACCTCAAAATAAACGTGAGTACTTTCCTTTCAATTTTAAAGAGGGAGATAGAAACTAAGATTTAAAAATATGAGTTGATGGTAGTTGTGAGGATTGAAGATGATGATGATGGAGAGGAGGAGGGGAAGGAAATGGGGTTGATTTGGGTGAAGGGGAGGGCCATAGATAGATTCAAATATGTTGGGTAACAGCAACTTCTTTATAAACTGTAAACTGGGCCAAGAGAGGAGATAAAGTATATATAAGAGAAATAAGATGGAAGGAAATGGAGTAATTTGGGAAGATTCTTTTAAAGGGTAGAGAGAGAAGATAGATATAGAAAACACACTGGCTAAGGCTAAGAGTGTACCAGAGGCTCTGACTTTATCCCATTTGTGTTTTACTTAATTGACTCAAATGGATTTGTATTATGAGAACATTAAATAATATTTTTGAGAAATATATAGAAAAATTCAAATATATGTAATTTTAGAATTAAAGTTTTGCTTCATTTCATCACTCTTCCATGGCAAACTTCAATGGGACCACAACTTACAATGGTCCTAAAAAACACTTTTTTATGTAACAAAATGTCTTGGAGAATTTTTATGTCAGTACATACTGACATACATGATTATTTTAATACCTATATTGAATTCGAACATATGGATTCAACATAATTTAGAATTTCTACTATTAATAATACACAGGCAAGACTTTCAGGACATTCGGTCCTGTTCAAAGTGTTCATAAGACATTTGGTCCATGCCAAAACATCTTTGATATTTAGTCCTGTCCAAAACCATTTGGACCAAATATGCTCATGGATATTTTGGACAGGACCAAATGTCATGGACCTTTTCGCAAGGACAAAATGTCTTATGGATCAAATGTCTTACGGACATTTTGGACAGGACCAAATATCAAGGACCTTTTGGTGTGAACCAAATGTCTTATGAATTATTTGGACAGGACCAGATGTCTGCTAATCCATTCAAGTGCTAGTTTCCAGTGGGTTTTTTTTTCTATTTCCAAAAGTAGTGCAGTGAATATTCTTTTATATAAATAAGTTCAGTTATTTCTATAAGATAGATTCCTACACTTCAAATTATTGTGACAAATATAGTGCATTTAAAAATTGATAAATGCTGTTAACTTGATCTAAAAGGCTTTTTAATTTACAGTTCAACAGCAGCCTTTATTTCCTCACCAAGAGTGCTTATTTCCCTCTGGCCTTGTCAACACTACGTATTTTCAATTTACTTTTTAAAATCTGATGAGTGAAAAATCATACCATAATATTATAGATTACATTTCCCTGGTTAAGCATACTCTCATTTGTTTAATGACCATTTATAATTTCAACAAATTAAATTTTCAACAAATTTCTTGCTCAAATTTTTGCTCAGCTTCCTAACTGATTTTTATAATTCTTTATAAAGTCTGGATAGTAGTATTGTGACAAGATTTTTCTTTCATGCGTTCCTTGTGTTTTAACATTCTTTGTTATATAGAAGTTTTATTATGTACCCAAATTGTCAATTTTTCATGATTTTGGGGAGGTTTTGTGTCTTGCTTATAAAAAGCTTTTTCAATTGCAAAGAAACAAAAAATTGTTCACATTTTTCTTATTTATTTATTTATTTATCAGTAAGCTGTAAAATTGATTTGTTCATGGGAAATCTTTAAGCACTCCTCTAGCCCTAAAATATCTTGGATGACGTCATATTTAGCATGCTTCTTGGTAGTATTAGCTTCCCTAGTTCTTGTGGCTGAGGAGGGGATAACTTATTTGTCCTTCTCTGTGTCCTGGTAGAAGGAGTCTGCCATTCCCAGTGGATCCCTTGGGTCATTGCCATTGTGTTCATCCCAGTTCTCAGTGTCTGTTTTATTACAAGTTGTTTGGATAAGTTATTGGCAAAAGTGGAACTCTCCTTGAATTATATTCCCCCCAAAATTTCATAAAGTTTTTGTAAACCTTTTATGACCTTGATTTTCCCCAACATATCAATCTATAGTGCCTTGTATTAAAATTCAGAGCTACATACTTGACCCTCTATTCTTTGATGGTGTCGCCTTGTGTCAGGGAAAACTTGTTCTTTCTCATATTGAGGCCTTGTATAAAGTTACTATAATTACAGCAATGTAGTCTAGGTACAAGTAGGTACAAGTATAGGTACAAGGTACAAGTATAGACAAATAGACCAGAGGAGAAGAATAGAGAGCTCAGTTACAGATTCTGCACATATGAACTCTTTATATAAAGCAGAAGGGGATACTGCAGAGTTATAGGGAAAGAACAGTTTTGTTCAATTAATGTGGTAGAGATTATTGATTACCCATAAAGAAGATAAATGGACAATGGCTTCACGATCTTGAGGCAGGGAATGATTTCTTAAACAAGTCACAAAAAGTGCTAGCAAATAAAGAGAACATTGAAAAATTATACTAAATTAAAGTAAGAATTACTGTACAACAAAAGATACCACTAAGAGTGAAAACAGCATAGGAGATGTTTGTAATGCATATAATTAATAAAAGATTAGTGTAAAGAATATATAAACTCTTTCAATCAATAGGAAAAACAATACAACAGAAAAATGGGCAAAGTCTTGAATAGGCACTATAGAAAAGAGAAAATGAAATGTCTCATAAACATATAAAAAGGAGTCAACTTCATTTATTTTCAAAGAGATGCAAATCCAATTCACCACGAAATACCATTTGCAAACATACTAGGATGGCAACAATGAAAAAGTCTGGCAGTACCAAGTATTTATGATGCTGTGGAGCAACTGGACTTCCGATGAATTAGTGCTGGTGAAAGTGTAAAGCAGCACGATCACTTTGGAAAAGTTTGCCATAATCACAGTTGACAATATGTATATCCTATTATCAGCAATTCCACTCCTAGGAGTATACCCGACAGAAATGCATGCTTCTGTGCCCTGGGATGCATGGTCAAAAATGCTCATAGCAGCATAGCTCACAATAGCCACACACTGGAAACAATGCAAATAACTACCAGAAGAATAGAGAAATACATTTTAGTGCAGTAAGACAATAGATCACTTTACAGCAATGAAAATGAGTGCTTATAGTTGCATGTAACAACATGGAAAAATTTCAGAAGCAATGCTGAGCAAAAGACAGAACCAAAAGAATACATGGTACATTATTTCATTTATGTAAAGTTCAAAAGCAGGCAAATCTGATCTATATGGTTTAGGGATATGTTATTAAGTTGTAAAATTGTGGAGCAAAGCACAAAGTGATTACTTTAGAAGCCATGACGTAGTTACCTTTAAGAGAGAAGGACTGGGTTGCATTTGGGACGTGAAGACCACCTGGGGTGTTGTCAATGTCCTGTTTCTTGAGCTGGGTAGTTATTACCTGAAGTGGTCACTTTACAATAATTGGATAAAGTGTACATTTATGTTTTTCCCTTAACATTTGGTTACATTTCAAAATAAAAATATTTAAAAGATAAATAAATGTATAAGGCTCGTAAAACTTTGCAGAACTATCCCAGTGTTCACCAAAAATCTCCACTTTAACACAAATTCTGGTAGAAAAATATCCTTAAAAGCACGTGCACATAAAGATTTTCAAAGTGCAAAATGGACAATACAATAATAAAAGTGTTAATTTTCAACAATTGCTTCCAATTAATTCACCTGGAGCTGGAACAAAGGAACGGTGTAGTAAGAAAAGAGAATGTAGGGGGTCTTAACTATTAGGGCAGGAGAAAGGTTAAAGGGGCAGGCCCTCATTTCTCCAACTAAGTGGTTATATAGGAAAAAGAAACACTTTTTTCCCTCCTTGACAGTGACTCATCGCAACTTTGTACACTGCAAGAGAAGCATGAGAGTGTTCCAGCTTCCAGAGCACCCCAAGAAGCTGACATGCATCAGAGAGAAATCAGAACTGAAAGGTACAGACTGCAGAGAGCATAAGAAAATTTCTTTCTTATTTCCGTTTCTATTCAAATTCATAATTGGACTTGAAGAATATCAGTAGTAAACCAGCAGAGATTAAAATAACGTAAGACGAGACTCTGGCACGAAAGTGAACCCCAGTGAATTGAAACGGGATTATGTCTCATGACTGTAATCAGCTTTATAACGGGAGAATATAAGAACACATTTATGGGCCAATTTTTGTCATCCAAAACATATCATTAGTTTAATTCTATTTTCTTTTGATTCAGACATACCGTAAGGACTGTTTCCTTCTAGAATATATAGTTTTGCTGAAGTGTGTTTATCTCTCTGATTACTTTGGAATTTGTAAAGTCTTATTTCGGAGAGTGGGGAAATGCTTGAGAGTTTTAGCAGGTTCTTTGCCCCCTTCCATAAAATGTCCTGCAAAAGGCTTTGTTATAGAAATACTTTAAATATAAAAGTAAGTAGATGTAGGGACATTGAAAGACGATCATGTTTTCTAAGAGAATACCTTGTAATTTTATCATAGTTATTATGTGATTCAGACGCTTTTGTTTACAGGGTATTTAGAAATGTGATTTTCAGAATTTTTTAAAAGGAGGAACAGAATGCTTTTGATAATCGTGGTATGATTCCTACACATGTTAATTGGACATCAAGTTGTAGAATAGTCGTGCAGTCTGTGACAGATGAAACGCTCCTTTGTAACTAATTTTCGTTTCAATTTTCACATGAGAGAGCACCTGGAACTGCTGTGCTGTTGGCTGGAGATCCTTCCAGTCCAACCGCTGCTTTCCTCTTAATGACAACAAGACGTGGGCTGAGAGTGACAGGAACTGTACAGGGATGGGGGCTCATTTGGCCACTATGAGCACGGAAGCTGAGCAGGTCGGTTGGAGGCTCACATTAGCTTCTCTGTTGGTTTGAATCTCTTTGCAAAGAAAGAGGAATTTCCCTGCTCTGCCTCTGTGCCTTTACTTCATCTCTTCCTCCTCCCTGGAAAGCCTTACCTTCCTCTCTCATTTTTCTTCATCTGGCCAACTTCTACGGTCTTTCCGGATTTGATTCACGTGTTATTTCCTCCAGAAAACTACCCTGACCACCTTCCCTGCTCCACCTTCCCTACTCTAAGTTGGAGGTACTTTCCTGATGCTCTGTGCACAGTGCGATCACGGCACTTACTTCAGTGTACTGCAGTCGTCTGCTCACTACTCTGTCTCTTCTAATGGCTTCTACTTTGCAAGGGGGCTGGGGCCACGCCTCACTCATCTTTGCATTGCCAATGTCCTGTGTACTGCTAGGCAAACTGGGTAGGTCTTGGTAAATGTTGTGAGTAAGTGAACAAAGGAATAGTTAATCAGGACTGAAATAGCTTCTCAGGATATAGTATAGGAAAAATAATTCAGATGTATGGTTCTAATTCTAAATAAAAAACATCTTAAGGTAAATTAAATTCTTCAAAAACTGAAATTTATTTCCTCGTGTAATATATTTCCATATATGTACCATGACCCTGATTCTACTCTTTTCATGGTCGGCAGGGTTTCCTGGAGGATTCTGTTTTCATGGCTTGGCAATCTACAGGTTCACTGGCTTTTTGAATAAAATGGAATTTAATGAAATACACAAAGAAAGCAATTTTAAAAACAAAAGTTCCTAAAAATCAGATCATATTAAACATTGTGCTAAGTGGTTTGCAAATATGATCTCACTTAATCTTCACAGGAACTATGAAGTAGTGGAAGTGTCCCTTTTGGAGATGAGAACCGGGGTTTGGTGCGATTAAAGCACTTATTAATATTACACAATAAATAGCAGAGATAGGATATGAAAACAGATCTGTCTGACGCCAACGCTTTTGTGCTTAACTAGTAATCTATTTGACCTCTTCCTTCTTTTCCTAACAAAACAGCTATCACATAATAGATGCAGATATATTTATAAGAATTGACATTTTTTATGCAGAACTTTATTCTTCAATTTTTGGATAGATGATTTCCATATTTCCTGGGACTTACGAATGAGAACCCTGAAGGCCAGTGGCACTGGGTGGACAAGACACCATTTAACCCACATATAGTGTGAGTATACTGACCAGATGGAAGAGCTTTATAGGCAAAGGTGAGAAGAAGGTAGCAAGCAGAATTCATTTCGAGATGGAGTATACTTACATAAAAATGCTTATTCAGAACAGAGCACTGTGTGATGAATAACCTCTGTATTAGTCTACTACTATACTTGTATTGGACAGTGCAGCTGAAAATTTTTCACTATGGGCATTTTCTCTGCATTGTCCCCTGACCTACATACACCCCCCCCCCCACCCCAGACACACACACAGACATGCAATTTTTTTCATTTCAGATTCTGGCATGAGGGTGAACCCAACAACTATCAGAAAGAAAACTGTGTTGTCCTTGTAAGTGCTCAAGACAAATGGGCCTGGAATGATTTTCCTTGTAACTTTGAGACAAGGAGAGTTTGTAAGATACATGGAACAGCATCCTGTGAAACCTGTGAGTAGGTTTCTACAGCTCACTACTCTGTCTCTTCTAATGGCTGAGTAGAAACCTGTGAAGGTACCCTTGTGATGAGGACAGAGAAGAAGAACCAATGAGACAAGGGCAGCATGTACCTGCATCATTGGAACAGAAAAAACATGCTGGATCAAAGAACATTTTCAGTCATGATGGCTTTATTTATTCTTATTCATTTCATTCAAGGTAATGTGTTTTTGTCTGGTGTTTTGATGGAAGGAATCATCTTTTCTGTGAGAACCAGTTTTGATTAACTTTGCTTTCTTGATAGTATTTCAAAGTATTTACTTTTCAATTGGTGTGCATCAATTACACCTCTAACAGAATGGCTTGAATGGTGTAATCTCAGTCAGTTTTTCCTCTGCTCAGATTCTTAGCTCTTAAAATTCAAAGTTAGGATATTCCAACTGGTAGTGATGTCGTACTTTTTCAACTCAAATATTACAAATCTTTTAAAGGTTTTAAACATTTCTATTGTTTGATACTTCATTTGCAGACTTTTTAATAGTATTAGTCATTAGGCTGATATTCCATGTGCAAAATATTTTCTGAACAACAGTATAGAATAGTTCAGAATTATGGTATTGCCTAGGTAAGAAAAAAGAGTCTATCTCCTTTTAAAAAATATATTTCTTACTACACCCTAAATGTCTTCCCAAAACGGGGGGGTCTCAAGCTTGCATAATGTCTTTGTGAGTGGAAAAGTCTCTTTCAGGCTACCTTAACCAAACTTCTTCCATTTGTATAGCTGAGGAAACAAAACGCTCAGGAAACCAATGAGCCCACCTTCACATTGCTAGTTCATGACAGAAACAGGACTATGGCCCAGATCTACCTTCATAAGTGGTGAAATGCATTCCCTTTATTATTATGGGAAAGTTACTGGGGATAACTTGGTCTACAGATAAAAGTTCTTCTTCTTCTTTTTTTTTTTTTGGTGAGGAGGATGGGCCCTGAGCTAATGTGTGTGACAATCTTCCTCTATTTTGTATGTGGGATGCCACCACAGCATGGCTTGATGCATGGTGTCCACACTTGGGATCCAAACCTGTGAACCCTGGGCTGCCACAGTGGAGTGTGTGAACTTAACCACTATGCCACCGGGCTGGCCCCTAAAAGTTCTTAATTATTTGAAGTAACATTGTATTAGTGTTTCTATATTTTTAATTTGAATCAGAAAGAATCATATTTTTGTAAATAGTTAACATGTTTCTCTAGAGCTATAAAGCTATGGTTCAAACTAGCAAGGAAGTCATTGTTTTAACAACCTGAAATTATGATTTTGTGTTATATGTAGTATTAACTATGAAGCAGTCACATCCAATGTCAACAAAATATATTGGTCTCAAAATTCTGAATTAGCTGACGTTTCCTGGATCTAAGTTAAAAAAAATTCAAGCAACAGCTTTTTAACCTAAATTCCTTACCTCTGTTTTTAAAAGCAGTATTTATTATGTAAATTGGTTAGTGATCTTCTGAATTTGAAATAGTAGTGTTTGATTGTGTGTGTGTATGTGTATTTGTGTGTCTGTGTTTAAGCTGATACTTTTAACTGAAGTGGTGTTAAGTGACTTTGTGTTTGCCATATTCACTAAATTACGTAGCACAAAATCTACAAAACTTGTTGAAATAACTTTATGTAAATGTTAATAGGCTTTGTAGAGTTAATATTATCCATTTTTAATTTGTATAAAACTGTATAGAGATTCAGTTGTCAATAAAATGTGACCTCTTTGTGATATTATGCATCTATGTCTACATCCATATCTCCAATCTATTTCTCCCCATGCTGCTCATTTTTCACTACCTCCATGGTGACCACCAAAGACCAAGTTACCATGGCTCTTCCCTGGGTTATTGCAATGGCCTTAGGATCGGTCTCCCTGTTTTCACTCTTAGTTCCTTTCAGTCTATTCTCAGCTCTCATGGCCCCTCTCCTATTCTTCACAATTTCTTTAAGACAGCTGATAGTAATTTCATAAAAATAAATGCTAATTCTTTTACTACATTGTGGTAGTCCTAGAAGTTTGAAACACACCAAGTTTAAATATTGTTTTCTCATCGTAGAAAAAGTGAGGTATATATATGTCAAAAAGGCAAACAGTAAAAACATTTATAAAAGTATAAGGTAAACCTCTCTTACACCCCGAACTCCAGTCTCCTAAATGCCTCTTCAGAGTAACTATGATTATCAGTTTCTTTTATGTATTTCCACATGTTTGTACATGTTATATAAACATATATACATATATAACCCACAATTCTTTACACCGTTGCCTACATAGTCTTAAACATCTTACATTTTTTATTTAACAATATATTCTAGAAAATGTTTCATACTTTGTTCCTTATAAGCAACTAGTGTTTCATTGTGTTGGTGTATCACAATTTGAAATAACCTTCAAATGACAAAATATTTCCCCTATGTAATGCAAATCAACAAAATAATGGCTGTGAAACAAACTATGAGAGTAATTCCAGTTTAGATCAGAAAAGGAAGACAGAGTTCCAAGAAGATTTCTTTTCCCCATGAAAATACAGGACTAATAGAATGTATTTAAATGCATAGAGAGGTGACATACAACTCCGGAGAGTTAAGGAATGAATTATTAATTAGTGCATAGAAAACTAGATAAATATGAAAAATGATGCCAATGTTAGCTACATGAAAAGAAAAACATGTTTAAGAAAGTATACGTAATCATGATACAGTATGTGATTCAACAGTGAATATTTACATATTCATAAAAATGTAAATGAATATTGTTTTAATAATAAATTATTATATAGTGATATCAGAAGGATGGGAATTTTGTGTGCATGTGCGTGTATGAGAGAGAGAGGGAGATTCTTGTTTCACTTCATTTCACGTGGAGAAATTATGAAATTATCTAAAATTGAAGAAAACCAAAGCATTAGAGTTTAAACTATATTTAGAAACTACTGGATAGAAATAGAAACCATACTATTTAGAAACATGGAACTCAACAGAAGATAAAACATCTGAAGAGTTGAATATGTTTGCCTCTTGGACATGGGAATTGAGAGTTAGCAGAAAACAGCTATTTTTAATTATAATCCTCATAGGAGAATTTGGTTTTTTAAGAAATGTACATGTATGTACATAGTATGCATATTTATTGATGTAATGAATCATATTCACATTTAAAAAGAGTTGCTTAAACATCGTTTAATAAAATCAGTAAACCATTTAGTGTAAGACATTTCCCAAATAAGAAATAGGAATTTTCTACAGAGGGTCTACTCCAAACCTATAGCAAGCATTATACTTCATAGTAAACCATCAGAAGCATTTCCTTTAAAGTCAAGAACAAAACAAGGATGCCCACTAATGCAGCTTCTGTGTAACAATATATTGGTAGTATTAGCTAGCTTAGTAGGATCAGAAAAACTGGAAAGGGAAAAAACACAACTATCATTATTTGTAGACCAGAATTTTCCAAAAGAAATAAAATGCAAGTAACAAATATGAACTAAATATGCTTAAATTTTCCAGTAGCTACATCAAAAAAGTAAAAATAAATTATTATTGTAATAATTTATTTTATTTAAACCAATATATCAAAAATATTACCACTTTAACATGTAATCAATATAAAATTATTAGTGACATATTTCACTTTTTTTTTTCCAAATAAAGTCCTTGAAAATCTGGTGTGTATTTATTTTACGGTTCCCAGCATATTTCAACTAAGACTAGAGTTTAATGTGCAGTAGCTATGGTACTGGATAGCTCAGTATACAGACAATATAATTCTCTACATAGAAAATGTAAGGGAATCTACAGCCAAAGTGTTAAAAAAATTATATTTTAAAACAGTTTCAACTGGATAATTTACTTCTTTGTTTAATTGTTGTTTACAATTTTCCAGATAAATAATTTAGGTTCCAGTGATCTTTACTCTAACCACTAAACTCTTAGCAACTGTTTCTTTTCTTGCCAAACTTTGAAGACCAAGTTAATTGTATAACTTAAATGATAAATATATGGTGAAATAATATGCATTAATATTTTCAGGTCTTTTAATATTGAAATAAAACTTAAAATAATCAAACTATAGCCACCTGCAGGCAAACAACGATGAACAAAAAAATCTTTATATCTTTCAGTGTTTCTTCATTGATGCCTATGATTTGAAAAAAAGGAGTTAGAAAGTTAAAGATATATTTATTGGATTACTTTCAGGTTGAACGACTTTTGTTTTAAAGATATATTGACTTCAAAACCACAGATTGTCTCTATGTCTAAGGGAAATCAACATTTGTCAGGAATGCTAATATATTTACTTGTTTTTTTGAATTTTCCCATTCAGTGATTACACATTAAATCCAAGGAATGAATTTTGAGTCTCTTTATGGTGCTGTCTGCAAGAAACATGGTTATCAAAGCTGCCATATTATTTGCATATGTTGGCTAATCTTATCAGTCTTGATAGAATATTACACAATAAATGAATAGGCTTGAGACAGAAATGCGTCAAGCTGAATATTCCTTAGAATAATTTGACTATTGGACTCTGGATCTAGCAGAGCAATAGATACACATTCAGATGAGATCCAGTTAGTCAAAGGTAGAGACTAGAGAGAAAAGGGAGTTTCTGGGTTGAGTGGACTGGATGACACTCTGTTTGGAGCTGAAAGTTAGCATGGCCTTTCCCTAAGAAGGTGCAGTAAAGGCCTTTGGCAAGAAAATCCACACCAGTCTTTCAAGCAGAAATAAGTTTCATTGCTTGAGGAAGTTTCTTACTCATTACACAGAAGAACGTAGGATATATGCTTGGGCAGGGGATAAAAGTGTGAAATCAAGAAAAGAAGACAGATTTTTCAGGAACTAGAAAGAAGACGCATTGACACAGAACCTGAATTCAGGCAATTGTTCAAAGGCACTTTCCAAAATCTTCTTCTTTGTCGGACTCTGTACTTGTTCTATGTCCCTGTATTTTCATATAAATACTCAGAAATGAAGCATACATACCAAAAAGAGCATTTTTTTCTTCTAGCATTTTCTAGAGAATTTCCTAGTAAATTCTGAGAAGAAGTCCTGAGACTAATATAGAGAAAAATGCACTTCAGTTAGTATAATGAATTATAACATTCAAAGCTACTATTTTTATTTCTATCAAAGCAACAAACACTTTTGAAGCCCTTATGAAGTGCAGTGGACACTTTTATCATGTTGGAGTTGAGGCTGTGTTCATCCCTTGTTCCTCCTCATTTATACATTTAAGTTGTGCCTTCTGTTCTTAGAGGTTTTTCTTTGTTCAAGTATTTATTTCTGGCATTTCGCAAATTCGAAAATGACGGAAGAAACAGGCCACATCATTCCAGTTTTGCCTTGGGTTTGAAGAGTCTCTTATGGTGACACAGTCCTCCGCTGTAGCTAAGTTGTTGGGCTCCCCTATATCCCAGAAGCTGAAAGAGAGCAATGTGGGAGATTTTAAATCTCAGCTACAGGAGATAAAGTGACCCAACATGCTAGGCAAATTACATTTGTATTATTTAACTTCACAACAATTTTGTGAGGTCGGTATTGTAATCTCCATTTTATTAGTGAAAGAAAGGAATCTCAGAAAAACTCAACCATTTGTGTAAGTCTTAGAGTTTATGAGTAGTGAAGCTGAAATGGATATTTCTGACTTTCTATTTTGTTGTGCTCCCTCATGGCATTAGACTCAGTCTGAGAAGTTATAGGAAAGATTGACATCCTGATGGATTTGTTTCTTTTTCACTCATATCCTGTATCATGTTTGGTTCCCTGTAGTCTACATAGAGTTTGTATTACTTGGGTGCATACTTCAGTGCCGTTACAGTGCTATAGTGAGGCAACTTTCTAAAGTATCAGAGCGTCTGGGCTATATATACTCTTAGAACTGATTTAACCTCCTTGACCTTTAGTTTCCTCTAGTGCTAACTGAAAATTAATAATATCGGTGTAGCTCAGAGGTGTAATTAAGATAAAATGGAATAATGAATGAGATAAAAGCTTGAAAACTCCAAAATGCTGTGCTCTAATGATGTAAGGCCATTATTAAGGAGGAAAGAGACATTATCAAGGAGGTTCCTGCTTTCACTCCATAAGAATCTGTTGTCTTTCCCAAATCACTATTTTTGTCTCACTTACTACAGTTTGAGGGCATAAGACTCTGAATTTCACTCTTTGCTGCATTTCCAATGAGTCTTAAATTCTAATCTTCTCATCTTCATCTGTTATTTCCCGTTTATTCTTGAGATAGTCTTAGGAAATGAGAGCCATGGATCCTCATTCTCTTCTTTTCTCCCTTCTTGCATCTAATATCATCAAGGACAGACCTGAATATATCTCACGGAACAGAAGGAGGTTCTGAGAACTCCCATCAACAATGGTCTAACTTTAGGATTTGGGATAGTGCTATAATTCTCCTACAAAAAGAAAAATTACCTCAGAGACTTTGTTAAAGGTGTGCCATCAACCCATTGCCAATCACCTTCTGTCACCTGGTCTGTCAGTCCAATATAAAACTCTTTCTCTCTAGGTTTCGCATGGAAAAGGAATTCCTATGGAAGATACGTGAACAAAAAAATAGGAGATAAATTATTTAAATTCTGAACAAATGTTGAAGGTAATTGTTATTTAAAAAGATAAGTAGAATATGGACTAAAAATGATAGATAAAGGCCCTGAAATTGTAAGATTATGGAGGATTATCCCCTGATTTTTTTATTGGGATATAAATATATATAACATAAAATTAAACCAACAGAAAGGAACCGTCAACAGAGAAGGAGGTTCTCAATAACGCATTCAAAATTTATCTACTGTTATTTGTAGCAAAATCTACTGTATATATCTAGCACAAAACAGTATTAATCACAGCTTAAAGATAATGGACAATATTTGCTTTCCCTCATTCATATGATATGTTCAGAAACATAATGGTCATTCTAAAATCAACTCCTAACCCTTTTTTTCCTGCCTTACTAATAAAGGAACTGAACATGGAAATTCCTTTTTTCTAAGACTCTTCTAGTAAAGGAAATAAATTAGAGTAGCTATTGACTTACAGAAATAGTAGAAACAGCATGTATTTCAGTACCTTCATTTAACAAGTAGTAATGTGGGCCAAACACTGTACACATGTATGGAAAAAGGGATAGATCCTGTGAAGAATGTCACATTGATGCTGGAGGAGGCTTTACTCCAACTACCTGCTCCTGCTGGGTGTTGATAACCACCAGATGGGCTCCCATGTATGAGCAGTTTTTTAAACTTGCTGTCCAGGTCATGGTGTTACTAGAAAAGAAGTAGCAGCTAGATTGAAAATGTACCCAATTCAACGGACAGCAATTCTTGATGGAACCTAGGGGAAGAGAATTTTCTGTGAGTATCCCCTACGAACTGAGTAAGAAAACAAAAACCTTCATCTGGCCCATAAAGTCCATCATTTATAGTCAGAAGCCTTGGAACATCTTCATCATGTCCCACATGTTACTATCTAAGACTTTAGGTAATTTCTATGTCAGTAAACACAAACAGCAATTTTCTTGTCTTTTGAGACATAGTCCTTATTTTGTAGAAGTCAGTGCCAGTCAATGCAACCATATATACAATCTATCTCAGTAATGCTATTGATATAGAACCATATTATCTGTTCGTAGACTTCCAAGGTCAGAGAAAGTTATGTATTTTATCTGAGCGACCTCTAAGCAACCATCTCTCATGTTGCTCAAACAATGACCCTCAACAAAATCTCCAAACTGGTTGTGCAGGTGAGCTAAATTTCTTAGAATTACAGACTTTTAAGTTTATTAAAAATAAATAGTCCAATCTCTCTCAATTTAATGGTGAGGAAATCATAGCCCAGAGAAAATAGTCATTTTCTAGTGTCATGTAGCATTTTGCTAAGACTTGAAACAGGACTGTCTGTAAGAGTATAGGAAGTATATTTGTGAGGTATTTCCCAATTCCTTACTCTACACAAAGTTTTTCTCTTTCACCTCTTTTTGGAAGCAGGCAATGAATTAAAGAAAAAAGATATGCTCCTGGGGATAAACTTCCATTTCTAGATTCACTATTCAGACATATACCTCAAATTTATTCTAAAAGTTTGCTATAATGTCCCCAAGATATCCTGCCCCAAGGCTAGTTGCATTTCCAAAGTTTATATTCCTGTCCTCTTACCAACTTCTCATCATTCTTTTACGGCACAGGCAAGATTTTACATTTTATTTTTGAAAAACAGGACCTAATAAAACTGTTTTACTTATCCAAAAATCAATCCAGAAGCCAGGTATGTAAATTTTGATGTTCAAATTTGAAGACTGTTATACCTGATCCTTCATTACGGCAGGAGAGCTCCATGAAATCCTCCTGTGGCTGGAACTTTTTCTCACCACAGATTTGAAAGATGTGATATGTCACTGTAAGGAAAGGGACACAGTTAATGTTCATTACTCTTTTGATAAAAAATAAATTTTATCGTTTTTGTACTTATAACAAAAGTGCCAATCATTATCATAATATTTTCTTACTATTACATTTTCTTTTGCGTGGATTTACTGAGATTTATTTACTCAAAGAAAGAAGAGGGAATTCACATTTCATGGTTTTCCTGATTTGTGAGGATGAATTTACTTTATTTTCAGGCCCAAAGGCCCAAAGAAAACAAATGTATTTGTACTCTCTCTTATGCCAAGTCTAGCTCTTTCTACTCTGCCTTCCAAAAAGTGATTTGTCATGTCTCTCTGGCTAGGACCTGTGAAAGATGACATGAGTGGAGCCATATCAAAACAGAGCCAGAGCAGACATTTTAGAGGGATTGCCTTGAACGTTTTGTTTTCTTTATCTTCCAAACTGGACCAAACCACCAAGATTCCGAGAAGCCAGCTAGGACAAAAATGTCATGTTTGTAATTATTGATGAAGCCGGACTTTTCCGATGACTGAACAGCTAACTCAACTAATGAAGTACAAGTCTAGCCTTATCTCATCTAGCACCAATGAACTCTTCTTTGATACAACTTACCTCATCTTCCTCCCTTTTTCCCCCATAAAACCCTGAACCCTTCTTCTGTTATTGGGACACTATTTGGGTTTATACCTGAATCTGTCCTCCTTGGATTGCAATTCTTTGATCTCAAATAAACCCTTTGCCTCTTAAACTGATTTCTATTTTTTTTTTAAAGATTTTATTTTTTTTTCCTTTTTCTCCCCAAAGCCCCCCAGTGCATAGTTGTCTATTCTTCGCTGTGGGTCCCTCTAGCTGTGGCATGTGGGACGCTGCCTCAGCACGGTTCAGTGAGCAGTGCCATGTCCCCACCCAGGACTCGAACCAACGAAACACTGGGCCGCCTGCAGCGGAGCGCGCGAACTTAACCACTCGGCCACGGGGCCAGCCCCAAACTGATTTCTATTTTTGAAGGTTGACAGACCTCATAAAAAGGGTTACACATAATGTTAAGGATACAACAGGAGAGGACTCAAGGTCACAAAGGAGATGAAAAACGTCTGTCATGAAAGACATGTCAGAGATCACTGAAATTTGATAACAGTTTTGTACTAGTTGGGGTTTCTGGTTTGAGGAATAACCTGGAGATACATAGGGAAAAAGTGGAATAGAAATACCCTTTTTGGGAGAAGAGAATCCACAGCAGCAAGGAAAAATTTAATCCTAATATTCGCCAGGGAGATTGAATTTGACCTTGAGGACTCACCAACACATTTGGTGATAAAACAAGCACTGAGTAGTAGCATGGAGACCCCAGCAACAGTCCATAAGAACGCTTGGGAAGAGAAGCATTCTTTCTCTGTAGAAAGAAAGATATAAACATGGCCAATCTTTCTTAAGCAAGATACATAAGAGATATGAAATTCTTATTCAAGCTCATTTCCTTCTATTTGCATTGTCTATATTAAGTAATTCTCAAACTTCAGCATGCATCAGAATCATTTAGAGGGCTTGTTAAAACACAGATTATGGGGCCTCACCCAGAGAGTTGGTATGAAACCAAGTTCCCAGTTGCTGCTGATCTGGGGACCACACTTTTAGAACCACTAGAGTAATCCGTTACTAATCTTATCACTCTGACTAATGAACTCAGACAGATATGCCATTTTCCCTTTCTAAGTCATCCAGTTAAAGAAATACTTTCATACTTTCTAAGATTTTTTTTCTCTCTCTGTTTCTCTTTCTCTCTCCTTGTCTCCCCTCACCATCTCTGTTTCTCTTGTCTCTCTCCTGCTCTCCTCCTTTCAGTGTCTCATTTTCCAAGCCCTTTGTAAATCAATTAGAAGAAACACTGACAATCACCTAGTAGCTTCTCTCCTCGTCCCTCCCCATACATGTGTAACAGACAAGGAAAGTAAGTCCCTAAGAAGTGAAGTGACTTGCCCAGGGGGGCACAGTCAACTACAGAAGGGCTAGAAACAGCACTCTGGTAGCTCTCCCTGAACTCCATCTCCAGTAATTTTTCCAGTATAACATATAGTCTTGTAACTGTTCTCTTTTAGTTTTCTTTCTTTCATTCCCTTCATCTCTTATTTTACTTTACTAGTTACTTTTCTATTGTCCTGTCCCTCAACATATTTATCATCCCTTTCCAAAAAAAATCTAAGAAAGAAAAGAGAGAGTTGCAAATTGTACCTGTGCATTGTGATGCAGATGATTTGGATGAATTCATTCTTTCTCTCTGTCTCTCTTCCTCTCTCTCTCTCTCCTTCTCTCCTCAATTTCTGAGTCCAGGAGCGTTTTGTTGGTAAGATTCAAGGAAAATGAATCTTGAGGGTTGAACACCTTATCTGTATTTTAGGAAGTTCAACCTTAAGACATAAAAATATTAACATTTTCTGTGTCTGTGTATTTGAGTCACAATTTCCTTTCTTGCATAAGGAGGACAAGGGAGTTTACTGGGCAGCAAAGCAGTCTCCACTCCAGGAAGCAATGAAATGGGGAAGTGATGAAATGTTAAGTATCAACAGAAATAGACTGACTGTGGGGAAATGCGATGGGCTTAAGACCTATTGTTTTATTTTGGTGGATAAAATGCCTCTTCTTTCTTCCAGACCTAAATCATCCCTCGATTTTTCCTCAACACTTCTGGAGCCCCACCTCTGCACTCTCAGTTTCACTTTGGATCTTCACTACCATATATTCGTTAACTGAAAAGGAGACAAACTCCAAATTCTCCACGACACTTAGCACAGGGCTGGGTATATAGTGCGTGTATTTATATATAAATAAATATATATATTTATTTATATACATTTTTGTTTTATATTGTAGTCTACATTAGGAGAAATGAATCTGAATTTCAGAAGAAGCAATTTCAATTAGACGTTAGAATATAATGCTTCCCAACCAAAACTACAATGAGATATCACTCCATGCCTGTCAGAATGGCTATTATTGAAAAGCAAGAAATAACAAGAGTTGGCAAGGATGTGGAGAAAAGGAACCCTTGTAAACTGCTGGTAGGAATGTAAATTGGTGCAGACACCATGGAAAACAGTATGGAGATTTCTCAAAAAATTAAAAGTAAAACTACCATATGATCCACTATTCCATTTCTGGGTATTTATCCAGAGAACATGAAAACACTAATTTGAAAAGATAATAAGCACCTGTCTGTTCATTTCGGCATTATTCACAATAGCCGAGACTTGGAAACAAACTAAGTGTCCAACAGTGGATGAATGGCTAAAGAAAATGTGGTGTATATATATATATATATATATATATATACATACACACATACATACACACACACACAATGGAATACTACTCAGCCATAAAAAGATGAAATCTTGCCATTTGTGACAACATGGATGGACCTCGAGTGTATTATGTGAAGTGAAATGTCAGACAGAGAAAATTACTGTATGACTTCAGTCATATGTAGAAGATAAACAAAAAAATAAATACATAAATACAGAGACCAGATTGGTGGTTACCAGAAGGGAAAGGGATGGGGAGTAGGTGAAAGGGGCACAGGTGTATGGTGATGAGTGGCAACTAGACTTTTGGTAGAGAACACAGTGCAGTCTATACAGAAGTTGAAATATAATGATGTACACCTGAAATTTACATAATGTTGTAAACCAACGTGACCTCAGTAAGAAAAACAACTTAAAAAGAAAGAATATAATGCTTCTTTGGAAGATTAGTTAGATATAGTAATGTTCCATCTCCTTCCTTTAAAATTCTTAAGAATAAGTTCAAACTGGTCTCAGTTGATTTAAAGTCACAAGTGTCAGGAGGCATTAGTAACATACGTATATGACCTGCTAATTCCCATACCCAATGACTCATAGACTTTCATGTGTTAGGAAATATTCATGTTCTCAAAGGGACTTTTCACTGTTTCAATATGTCAGTCAACTTCGTCTGCATTTTCCATTTTACAGTTATATAGATTTATTAAAGAATGTCTAAAAATTATACATGTACATATTATAAAATATGCACATGTTTAATATGCATATTACCAGCAAATTGCTTTTGGCCAGTAAAAAGAGAAATTATCTTGTGGATAAATTATATGAATTATTAAATGATAAAGCGTAATGACTACAGTCAATTATTTATTAATTATGACCAATCAGAATAATCAACATTAACAATAATACATACATAATTATAAATAATTATACATATGCAATTAGCGAGATATTAATAATTAGTAAATTAATACTATTTACCAGCCAAAAAGTATATATTGTTTTATCCTTTTTATCGCTTTTTCCCAAATTGTAAAAGTAATATTTTTATGGTTAACGGTAGGAGAAGAATATGACAATTAATAAACCTCCTGTCTATCCTCTTCTTAAGTCAACCATACTTAACGATTCCTTATATATAATTTGAGACATTTTTAAACTTATATAAGTGCAGTTTGCATAATATATTGTTTATTCATTTTTATGTAAATAACATTACATCATGTATACTTTTATGTTTTGAAAATTACCTTACATCGCACATTAAACACATTAAATTACACCAATGTGTTTGGACATCTATCTCCTTAACTCTTTTTTTTTATGCTTATCCTAGCATTTCTAGTCTTCTTTTTATTTAGATAACATTGGTTTATAGTACTATATAAATTTCAATTATACATCATTTTATTTTGATTTCTCTGTAGACTACACGATACACACGACGCAAAGACTAATTAACATCTATCACCATACAAGTGTGCCCTTTTATTCCTTTCACTCTCCCTCCTTCCCCTCTGGTAACCACCAATCTAATCTCTATATCAATGTGTGTGTTTGTTGTTGCTTTTGTCTTCCACTTATAAGTGAACTAATATGGTATTTGACTTTGTCTGTCTGACTTATTTTGCTTAGCTTAATACCATCAAGGTCCATCCATGTTGTCACAAATGGCAAGATTTCATCTTTTTTTATGGCTAGGCAGTATTACATTGTATATATATATATACCACATCCTCTTTATCCATTCATCCGTGGATGTGCACTTAGATTGTTTCCAAGTCTTGCCTATTGTGAAAAATACTGCAGTGAACATGATGCAAATATCTTTTGATGTGGTGTTTTCATGTTCTGTAAATAAATACCTGGTAGTGGAATAGCTGGATCATATGGTAGTTCTAGTCTTAACTTTTTGAGGAACTCTATACTGGTTTCCATAGTGGCTGCACCAGTTTGCACTCCCAGCAACAGTGTATGAGAGTTCCCTTTTCTCATTATCTTCTCCAATACTTGTTATTTCCTGTCTTGTTAATAATAGCCATTCTGACGGGCACGAGGTGATATCTCATTGTAGTTTTGATCTGCATTTCCCTGATAATTACTGATGTTGAACATCTTTTCATGTGCCAGTTGGCCATCTGTATCTCTTCTTGGAAAAATGTCTGTTCAGATCCTTTGCCCATTTTTTAATTGGGTTTTGTTGTTGTTGTTGAGTTGTACAAGTTTTTTATATATTTCGGAGATTAACCCCTTGTCAGATATATGATTTGAAAATATTTTCTCCAAGTTGGTGGGTTGTCTTTTTGTTCATTGATTGTTTCCTTGGCTGTGCAGAAGCTTTTTAGTTTGATGTAGTCCCATTTGTTTATTTTTTCTTTTGTTTCACTTGCCTGGTGGGACATGGTATTCAAAAAGACTGGTAAGACCAATGTCGAAGAGCATACTGCCTATGTTTTCTTCTAGAAGTTTTATGGTTTTAGGTCTTATATTCAAGTCTTTAATCCATTTTGAGTTAGTTTTTGTGTATGGTATAAGATAATGGTCTACTTTCATTCTTTTGCATGTGGCTGTCCAGTTTTCCCAAAACAATTTATTGAAGAGATTTTCTTTTCTCCATTGTATGTTCTTGGTCTTCTTGTCGAAAATAAGCTGTCCACACATGTGTATGTTTATTTCTGGACTCTGGATTCTGTTCCATTGATCTGGGTTTTTTGTGCCAATATGGTGCTGTTTTGATTACTATAGCTATGAAGTATATTGTGAAATAAGGGAGTGCAATAGCTCCAGCCTTGTTCTTTTATCTCAGGATTGGCTATTCGGGGTCTTTGGTTGCTCCATAAAAGTTTTCATATTCTTTGTTCTATTGCCATGGAAAATGTCCTTGGGACTTTGATAGAGAGTGCAATGAATCTGTGGATTGCTTTAGAAAGTATGGACATTTTAAATATGTTAATTCTTCCAATCCACGTGCATGGAATCTTTCCATTTCTTTGTGTTTTCTTCAATTTCTTTAGACAATTTTTTATAATTTTCAGTGTAAAGGCCTTTCACATCTTTGATTAAATTAAATCCTATGTATTTTATTCTTTTTGTTGCAATCGTAAATAGGATTCTATTCTTGATTTCTCTTTTTGCTATTTTGTAATTAGTGTGCAGAAACACAACTGATTTTTGTATCCTGCAACTTTGCTGCATTCATTTATTATTTCTAATAGTTTTTTGGTGGATTCTTTTGGGTTTCCTATATATAAAATCATGTCATCTAAAAACGGCGACAGTTTCACTCTTCCTTTCTAATTTGGATCCCTTTTATTTCTTTTTCTTGCCTCATTGCTCTGGCTAGGATGTCCAACACCATGTTAAATAAGAGTGGCAAAAGTAGTCATCCTTGTCTTGTTTCTGTTCTTAGAGGGATAGCTTTCAGTTTTTCACCATTGAGTATGATGTTAACTGTGGGTTTGACATATATGGCCTTTATTATGTTGAGGTATTTTCTTTCTATACTCATTTTATTCAGAGTTTTTATCAAATGGATGCTGTATCTTGTTGAATGCTTTCTCTGCATCAGTTGAGATGATCCTGTGATTTTTATTCTTCATTTTGTTAATATGACATATCACATTGATTGATTGCAGATATTGAACCATCCCTGCATCTTGGAATAAATCCCACTTGATCACAGCATATGATCTTTTTGATGTATTGTTGTATTCAATTTGCTAGTATTTTGTTGAGGACTTTTGTATCAATTTTCATCAGTGATATTGCCATGTGATTTTCTTTTTCTGTGTTGTTCTTGTCTGGTTTTGGAATCAGGATAACATTGACTTTGTTGAATGAGTTAGGAAGCATCCCCTCCTCTTCAATTTTTTTGGAAGACTTTGAGAAGGATAGGTATTAAACCTTCTTTAAATGGCAGAATTCACTGGGGAAGCCACCTGGTCCTGGACTTTCATCTTTTGAGATGTTTGTGATTACTGTTTCAATCTCCTTACTAGTGATCAAGCTATTCAGATTGTTTATTTCTTCTTGATTCAGTTTTGGAAGGTTGTATGAGTCTCAGAATTTATCCATTTCTTCTACATTATCCTGTTTGTTGGTACAGCTTTTCATAGTATTCTCCTATAATTCTTTGTATTTATGTGGTGCCTGTTGTAATTTCTCCTCTTTTGTTTCTGATTTTATTTATTTCAGCCATCTCTCTTTTTTCTTGGTGAGTCTAGCCAAAGTTTTCTCAATTTTGTTTATCTTTTCAAAGAACCAGCAGTTTCACCGATTTTTAAAATTTTTTGTCTCTATTTAATTTATTTCCGCTCTGATTTTTATTATTTCCTTCCTTCTACTAATTTTGGGCTTTGTTTATTCTTCATTGTTTAGTGAACTTAGGTGTCTTGTCAGATTGTTTAGTTGAGATTTTTCTTGTTTCTGGGGGTAGGCCTGTATTGCTATAAACTTCCCTCTTGTACTACTTTTGCTGTATCTCACAAATTTTGGTATGTTGTATTTTTATTTTCATTTGTCACCAGGTATGTTTTGATTTCTCCTTTGATTTCTACATTGGCCCAGTAGTTGTTCAGTGGCATTTTGTTTAATTTCCACATATTTGCGGCTTTTCCAGTTTTCTTATTGTAGTTCATTTTTAGTTTCATACCACTGTGGTCAGAAAAGATGATTGGTATTATTTCAATCTTCTTAAATTTATTGAGACTTGTTTTGTAGCCCAATATGTGATTTATCATGGAGAATGTTCCACAGGCATTCAAAAAGAAAGTGCATTCTGCAGTTTTTGGATGGAATGTTCTGTACATGTCTACTAAGTTCACCTGGTGTAATATGTCATCTAAGGTCAATTGTTTCCATGGACTTGCTTGTGGGTGGGGCTAGTCCATGTGATAGGCTACCTGATCTGGCTGAACTCAACTACCTCAGGTGCTCTTGTGGGTGGGGCAATCTCCTATGCTAAAAGGCTAGAGGAAGGAATCCAATGGTGTGCCAGTGTCTGTGTCAGCACTGCTGAATTAGGTCACAATAATGGCTGCTGCCAGTGTCACAGTCCCTGGGGATGTGGGCCCAGCTACCTCCTGCCTCTCCAAGATGTGCTTCAAGCTTAGTAAGTGAGTCTCCTTTACCAATGGGCTATGCAGTTTCCTTTCTGGTGTTTTTGTGCTAGTATCTGGAACAGGTCAATCTGTGCATAGGCCCTTTTAAAGCAGGTTTCTCTTTCTCTGACATTTGATAGTTTTTCTGGGCATATTCCCAATTGGTTTTCAAAGCCAACAAAGCCAGGTATTATGGGATCTCTTCTTGGTTGTGCTAAATCTAAAGGCTATGATGCTTATAGTGGCATAGATTCCATGCTCAGATCCCCTCCTCCTTTGGGAAAAGATCCATTCCTTTGAGATAATTCCTCACCATGAAGTACCATGGCTAGGGTGTGGTTTTTTTCCTCAGTGGAGCTGTATTTCTGTCTCTTCCACCCATGTCCGTATTTTCCTTTGTTGTGGGGCTTCTTTTTTTCCCTAAAGATTGACACCTGAGCTAACAACTGTTCCCAATATTCCTTCCCCCCGACCTCCTTATTCTCCCTAAAGCGCCCCCGGTACATAGTTATATATTCTAGTTGTGAGTGCCTCTGGTTGTGCTATGTGGGACACCGCCCCAGCATGGCCCAATGAGTGGTGCCATGTCTATGCCCAGGATCCAAACCAGCAAAACCCTGGGCCACTGAAGTGGAGTGTGCAAACTTAGCCACTCAGTCGCAGGGCAGGTCCTGTGGGGCTTCTTTTTATCTAGTCTCCAGATCTCTCTCAGGGGAAATTGTTCCAGAGGTAGTTGTAGATTTGTTGCATCCATGGGAGGAGGTGAGTTTAGAGTCCTCCTATGCCACCATCTTCCAAACCCCCTATCTTCTTAATTGTATTGTTTAAAATTTTCCATAATTTATAGACCAGGCACTTCTGAAGGGCATTTAAATCATTTCTAGTTTTTCATCCCTCTAACAAATGAAGCCATACCTTTATCCATATTTGTAGGTGCACGCTTTTTGGCTCAATGATACATGGCCAATCGTTAGGAAATCAATATTTGGCTGGAGCCTTCATCGCAGAATGACATTGTGGGATACAAAAATAAATCTAGAATTTTGTCTGAAGGCAATTTTTATTGCAATTTAATATTGAGTCCTTATTAGGCAAATGTAACACAATGACGTTACAGTATAGGAACAGTAACTGCTCAGCAGTGCAGCTGGCACATTATTCTTGTGATCACTATCCTGCAATTTGACATATGAGACAACCACTTCTTTTTCATTGTGGAAAAGTAGAGAATAAGATATTTCTGGATACTTTACTTTTCTTTAATCCCTTCTTATTCATACTCTTCAACAACAACAAAAAGTTCTCCCTGTAACAAATATGATTCTTCATGGATTTTGTTTAATAAGATTTTGGAATTTTCCTCCCTTATGCAATTTTGAAGTGGCAAAACTGGTGTCCTGCTGGTAATTTGTCCCTATAAGATGTGAAAAATTCTCAAAAACACTTATAGTCTAAATGGAAATTAAATAACAAAACAATTTATTTCACTTTTAAAGATTATTATGTCTAAAAGAGGTATTCTGGAAAGATTAGAATTATGATATAATTAATTTCTACCATGCTTGTATTATTTCAAATTTTACAAATACATGTTAAGTATATTATTTAAATTTTTATGAATGATTTTATTAAAGCTATCCAGATATAGCACTCTCTTTTAATATTTGTATTTCCTATCAATTTCCTTATTTATTTTATAACTTAAACAACTTTTTATTTTTTTCAGTTTTTGGTGAGGAAGATTGGCCTGAGCTAACATCTGTTGCCAATCTTCCTCTCTTTGCTTGAGGAAGGTTGTTGCTGAGCTAATACCTGTGCCAGTCTTCATCTATTTTTTTATGTGGGATGCCATCACAGAATGGCTTTATAAGCAGTGTGTAGGTTTGTACCCAGGGCCCAAACCAGTGAACCCTGGGCTGCCATAGTGGAGCGCTTGAACTTAACCACTATGCCACTGGGCCAATCCCATGAAATTTGTAAAATAACTACTATTTAATATTGCTTAAATAATTTTTAAAGGAAGTTCCTTTTTTTGTTTTTGTTTTTTTTTTAAAGATTTGCACCTGGGGTAACAACTGTTGCCAATCTTCATTTTTTTTTCTTTTTTCTTTCTGATTTTTCTCCACAAATCCCCCCAGTACATAGTTGTATATTTTAGCTGTGGGTCCTTCTAGTTGTGGTGCGTGGGACGTCACCTCAGCGTGGCCTGACAAGTGGTGCACGTCCGCACCCAGGATCCAAACCAGCGAAACCCCAGGCCGCCGCAGTGGAGTGTGCAAACTTAACCACTCGGCCATGGGTCTGGCCCCAGGAAGTTCTTGATATTTGACTTTGTATACAAATTTAACAGCTTTTTCAAAACCATTATTGTAGCATTTTTTTTTTTTAAATTAAGGTAATGGCTTATAATATTATATAAATTTCAGGTGTACATCATTATATTTTGACTCCTGTGTAGATTACATCATGTTCACCACTCAAAGACTGATTACCATCCATCACCATACACATGTGCCCTATCACCCATTGCATCCTCCTCCCTCCCTGCTTCCCCTCTGGTATCCCCTCTGGTACCACCAGTCTAATCTCTTTATCTATGTGTTTATTTATTGTTTTTATCTTCTATTTATGCATGAGATCATACGGTATTTGACTTTCTCTGACTTACTTCTCTCAGCATAATACTCTCAATGTCCATCCATCTTTTCACAAATAGTGAGATTTTATCTTTTATTATGGCTGAGTAGTAATCTATTGTGTATATATACCACATCTTCTTTACCCATTCATCCCTTGACGGGTAATTAGGTTGTTTCCAAATCTTGGCTATTGTAAATAATGCCACAGTGAGCATAGGGGTGTATATATCTTTACACATTCATATTTTCACATTTTTTGCATAAATACCTGGTAGTGGAATAGCTGGATCATATGGTAGTTTTATTCTTAATTTTTTGAGGAATCTCCATACTGTTTTCCATGGTGACTGCACCAGTTTGCACTCCCACCAGCAGTGTATGAAAGTTCCCTTTTCTCCACATCCTCTCTAACCCTTTTCTTGTCTTGTTAATTACAGCCATTCTGATGGATCTGAGGTGATATCTCATTGTACTTTTGATTTGCACTTCCCTGATAGTTAATGATGTTGAATATCTTTCACGTACCTTTTTGCCATCTGTATATCTTCTTGGAAAAATGTCTATTCAGGTCCCTTGCCCATTTTTTAATTGGCTTGTCTGTTTTTTTATTTTTGAGTTGAATGAGTTCTTTATACATTTTGGATATTAATCCCTTATCAGGTATATGGTTTGTAAATATCTTTCCCCAGTTGTTAGGTTGTCTTTTTGTTTTGTTGGTGGTTTCCTTTATTGTGCAGAAGCTTTTTAGTTTGATGTAGTCCCATTTGTTTATTTTTTCTTTATTTCACTTGCCTGGTGGGACAAAAAGACTGGTAAGACCAATGTCAAAGAGCATACTGCCTATGTTTTCTTCTAGAATATTTATGGTTTTAGGTCTTACATTCATGTCTTTAATCCATTTTGAGTTAATTTTTATGTATAGTGTTTGATAATGGGCTACTTTTATTCTTTGCATGTGGCTGTCCAGTTTTCCCAAAACAATTTATTGAAGAGACTCCTTTCTTCATTGTATGCTCTTGGTTCCTTTGTCAAAAACAAGCTGACTCTAGATGTGTGGGTTTATTTCTGTGTTCTCAGTTCTGAATCATTGATCTCTGTGTCTGTTTCTGTGCCAGCACCATGTTGTTGTGACTACTATAGCTTTGAAGTATACTTTGAAATCAGGGAGTGCAATACCTCCAGCTTTGTTCTTTTTCTCAGAATTCCTTTGACTACTTGGGACATTTTGTCATTCCACATATATTTTAGAATATTTGCTCTATTTCTCTGAAAAATGTCTTTGGCACTTTGACAGGGATTGCATTGAATCTGTAGATTGCTTTAGGAAGTATGGACATTTTAACTATGTTAATTCTTCCAAGCTAAGAGCATGGAGTATTTTCCATTTCTTTGTTTCTGCTTCAATTTCTTTCAACTATGTTTTATAGTTTTCAGTGTACAAATCTTTCACCTCCTTGGTTAAATTTATTCCTAAGTATTTTATTCTTTTTGTTGCAATTGTAAATGGGATTGCATTCTTAATTTCTCTTTCTGCTACTTTGTTGTTAGTGTATAGAAACACAACTGATTTTCGTATGTTGATTTTGCATCCTGCAACTTTACTGTATTCATTTATTGTTTTTAATAGATTTTTGGTGGATTCTTTCAAGTTTTCTCTATATAAAATCATATCATCATCAAATAGTGACAGTTTCACTCTTCTTATCCAATATGGATCCCTTTTATTTCTTTTTCTTGCCTGATTGCTCTGGCTGGGACTTCCAATACTATGTTAAATAAGAGTGGCAAAAGTGGGCATCTTTGTCTTGTTCCTGTTCTTAAATTAATAGCTTTCAGTTTTTCACCATTGAGTATGATGTTAGCTGTGGGTTTGTAATATATGGTCTTTATTATGTTGAGGTACTTTCCTTTTATATTCATTTTATATAGAGTTTTTATCACAAATGGATGCTATATCTTGTCAAATGTTTTCTCTGCATCTATTGATATGATCATGTGATTTTTATTCTTCATTTTATTAATATGGTGTATCACACTGATTGATTTGCAGATGTTGGATCATCCGTGCATCCATGGAATAAATCCCACTTGATCATGGTGTATGATCTTTTTAATATATCAATTTACTAGTATTTTGTTGAGGACTTTTGCATCAATGTTCATCAGTAATATAGTCCTGGAATTTTCTTTTTTGTGCTGTCCTTTTCTGATTTTGGTATCAAGGTAATTTTGGCTTGTAGAATGATTTAAGAAGCATCCTTTCCTCTTTAATTTTTTGGAAGAGTTTGAGAAGGATAGGTATTGACTCTTCTTTGAATGTTTGCTAGAATTCACCAGGGAGGCCATCTGGTTCTGGACTTTTGTTTTTTGGGAGGGTTTTGATGTCTTTACTCGTGATTGGTCTACTCAAATTCGCTATTTCTTCTTGATTCAGTTTTTGAAAGACTGTATGATTCTAGGAATTTGTCCATTTCTTCTAGATTATCCAATTTGTTGGTGTATAGCTTTTTGTAGTATTCTCCTATAATTTTGTATTTCTGAGATGTCATTGTAATTTGTCCTCTTTCGTTTCTGATTTTATTTATTTGAGCCTTCTCTCTGATTTTTGTGAGGAGTCTAGCCAAAGGTTTGTCAATTTTTTTAATCTTTTCAATGAACAGGCTCTTAGTTTCAATGTTTTTTATTTTTTAGTGTCTATTTCATTTATTTCTACTCTAATCTTTATTATTTCCTTCCTTCGACTGATTTTGAGCTTTCTTTGTTCTTTTTCTAGTTCCGTCAGCTGCACTGTTAGACTGTTTGTTTGAGGTTTTTCTTGTCTGTTGAGGTAGGTCTGTATTGCTATAAACTTCCCTCTTAGTACTGCTTTTGCTGTATCCCATAAATTTTGGCATGTCATATTTTCACTTTCACTTGTCTCCAGGTATTTTTTGATTTCTCCTTTGATTTCTTCATTGACCCAATCATTATACAGTAGCATTTTGTTTAATCTTCACATATTTGTGGTTTTTCCAGTTTTCTTCCTGTAGTTGATTTCTGGTTTCATACTGTTGTGGCCAGAAAACATGCTTGGTATTATTTCACTCTTACTAAACTTATTGAGACTTGTTTTGTGGCCTAATATTTGATCTATCCTGGAGAATGCTCCACGTGCATTCGAAAAGAATGCGTATTCTGCAGTTTTTGGATGGAATGTTCTGTATATATCTATCTAAACTATGTGGTTTAATGTATCATTTAAGGCCAATGTTTCCTCATTGATCTTCTGTTTGGATGATCTATCCCTTGGTGTAAATGGAGCATCAAAGTCCCCTACTATTATTGTGTTACTGTCTATTTCTCCTTTTATGTCTGTTAATAATTGCTTCATATATTTAGGTGCTCTTGTATTCAGTGCATAGATATTTACAAATGTTACGCCCTCTTGTTGGAGTGTTCCCTTTATCATTATGTAGTGTTCTTCTCTGTCTCTTGTTATTGTTTTTGTTTCAAAGTGTCTTTTGTCTAAGTATTGCTACCCTAGCTTTCTTTTTATTGCCGTTTTCATGCAGTATATTTTCCCATCCCTTCACTTTCAGTTTGTGAGTGTCTTTAGGTCTGAAGTGTGTCTCTTGTATGCAGCATGTATGGATCTTGATTTTTTCTCTAATCAGCCACCCTATGCCTTTTGGTTGGAGCATTTAGTCCATTGACACTTAAAGTATGTATTGATAAGTAGGTTTTTATTGCCATTTTGTTACTTTTTTTCTGGGTGTTTTAGTAGTTCTTCTCTGTTCCTTTCTTCTTCTCTTCCTCTCTCTCATTGTGTTTTGGTGGCTTTCTTTAGTTTTATATTTGGGTTCCTTTTTCTTATTTTTGGGGGTATTTGTTGTGGGTTTCTTGTTTGTGATTACTGTGAGGTTCATATATTATAACCTATGTATACAGCAATCTATATTAAGTTAAAGTTTCTTAAGTTTGACCTCTTGCTAAAAGCTCTACTCTTCTATTCTCCTCCTCCCACATTTTATGTTTTTGTCATCATATTTAACCTCTTCTTTTGTTGGTGTATCCATTACCCTCTTATCATGGAAATAGGTAGTTTTAGTAGTTTTGTCTTTTGACCTTCATAGACGGTTTAGCTGCTGCTTTCACTGCATATTTGCCTTTACCGGTGATTTTATTTATTTACTTTTGATAATTTTCTTATTCCTATTTGTGGTCTTTTCTTTTCCATTTAAATAACTCCCTTTAGCATTTCTTGTATAGTTGCTTTATTGGTGATAAACTCCTTTAGTTTTTGCTTGTCTGGAAAACTCTTAATCTCTCCTTCCATTCTGAATGATAACCTTGCTGAGTAGAGTATTCTTGACCCTAAGTTTTTTTCTTTCAGAACTTATAATATATCATGCCATTCCATTCTAGTCTGTAAGGTTTCTTCTGAGAAGTCAGCTGATAACCTTATGGGGTTTCCTTTGTATGTAACTTATTGCTTTTCTCTTGCAGCTTTTAGGATACTCTCTTTATGTTTAATTCTTGACATTTTAATTATAATGTGCCTTGGTGTGGGCCTCTTTGGGCTCATCTTGCTTGGTGCTCTCTGTGCTTCCTTTACCTTGATATCTGTTTCCATCCTTAGGTTGAGAATTATTCAGCTATTATTTCTTCAAATATATTCTCTGCCTCTTTGTTTCTCTCTTCTCCTTCAGGTGACACCTATAATACAGTTATTAGTGCACTTGATGTCCCAGAAGTCTCTTCGACTGTTCTCATTCTTTTAAATCCTTTTTTCTTATTTTTATTCAGCTTGGGTGATTTCATCTGGCTCACTAATCCGTTCTTCTGTATCTTCTACTCTGCTATTGGTTCCTGTAGTGAATTTTTCATTTTCATTATTGTGTTCTTCTCTTCTGATTGGTTTTTTATATTTCCTATTCTTTGTTGATGATCTCACTGTATTCATTCATTCTTCTCCCAGGATCAGTGAGCATCTTTATGACAATTTGTCCTACTCTTTATCAGGTAGATTGTTTTTTTTTTTAAATTGTGGTAACATTGGTTTATAAAATTATATAAATTCCAGATGTACATTATTATATTTTGATTCCTGTGTAGATTACATCATGTTCACCACACAAAGACTAATTACAACCCATCACCACACACCTGTGCCTAATAACCCCTTTTGCCCTCCTCCCTCATTTCTTCCTGTCTGCTAACCATAAATGTTTGAGCCTTCCCTTTGTAAGCACTTTTCCCTCCCCCTAGCCCTGGCAACCACTGATCTGTTTTCTGTCCTTTTGTAGAACATAATATGAATGGAATCATATGACACGTATTCTCTTTTGAAATTGTTTATTGTTGTAAATATAACATAGCATAAAATTTACTGTCAAATATTTTTAAGTGTGCAGTTCAGTAGTAGTCAATATTTTCATATTTTTGTGTAATTCCACATGTATTTTTTCATTTTGTAAAATGCATTTAAGATTTAACTATGTTGTTGTGTGAATCAATAGTTCATTCCTTAAAAAATATTTTTTACTACAGAAAAATATACATAACATAAAATTTACCATTTTAACTATTTTATTGTATAGTTCAGTGGCATTAAATATGATAACAATATTGTGCAACAATCACAACTATTCAATTCCAGAAATTTTCATCATCCCAAACAGAAACTCTATACCCATTAAATGATAACTCCTCATTCCATCTTTCCCCAGAAAATGGTAAAATCTATTCTACTTTCCGTCTCTATGATTTTTCCTATTCTAGATAACTCATATAACTAGAATCGCAAATATTTTTCCTTTTGTGTCTGGTTTATTTCCTTTAGTATAAAGCTTTTAAGGTTCACCATGTTGGAGCATGTATTCGAATGTCACTCCTTTTTCTAGTTTAATATTCCATTGCATGTATATACCACATTTTGTTAATTCCTTCATAAACGTTATTCATTCATAAACAAAATGTTGGTCTATTGATTGGCATTTGGGTTGTCTCCACCTTTTGCTTGTTATGAATGATGCTGCTATAAACTTTGTTGTACAAGTATCTATTTGAATTTCTAATTCCATTTCTTTGGGGTATATACCTAGGAGTGGACTTGCTAAATCATGTGGTGATTACATGTTTAATTCTTAAGGAGTTTCCAAACTGTTTTCCACGGGTGCACCATTTAACATTCCCACCAATGAGACAGAGTTCCAATTTCTGCATATTCTTACCAACATTTATTTTCTGTTTTTTTTTTTTGAGTGTCAAGTGGTATCTTATTGTGGTTTTGATTTGCATTTCATTAGTGAACATTGATGTTGAGCATTTTTCATGTGCTTATCACCTTTTGTATGTCTTCTTTGGAGAAATATGTACTCAAGTCCAATGTCTATTTTTGAATATAGTTATTTGGTTTCTTTATTGTTTTTGAGTTATAGGCTACTTTATATATTCTAAATATTAATCAAATACACAATTTGCAAGTATTTTCTCCCATTCTGTGAGTTATCTTTTCATTTTCTTGATAGTTGTCCTTAATTGCACAAATTTTTAATCTTAATAGCCAATTTTTTCTATTTTGACTTTTGTTACCTGTGCTTTTGATGTCATATTTAAGAAATAATTGACAAATCCAATGTCACAACCTATTCCCATATGTGTTCTTCCATGAGTTTTATAGTTTTAATTCTTAAGTTTAGGTATTTGACTGATTTTAAGTTAATTTTTGTATATGGTGTAAGAGAAGAGTTAAATTTAATTCCTTTGCATGTGGATATCGTTTTCCCATTACCATTTTTGAAAGACCATCATTTTCACATTGAATGACCTTGGCAGTCTTGTTGAAAATCAATTAACCAAATATTTGATGAATTATTTATGGGCTGTCTATTCCATTCCATTTGGTCAACATGTCTGTCCTTATGCCAGTGTCATTCTGATTTGGTTACTATAGATTTGTAGTAAGTTTTGTAATCAGGAGTGAGAGTCCTCCAACTTTGTTCTTGGTTTACCGGGTTATTTGAGCTATTCAGAGTCTTTTAAGGTTCCATACGAATTTTAGGAAGGATTTTTCTTTGGCACAGAAATACCCTGTTGGGATTTTGATAGGAATTGCATTGAATCTGTGATCACTTTGGGTAGTACTGTCATCTTAATAATATTAAGCCTTCCAATTCATGAAACTGGCTCATGAAAATTTCAATCAGAAATATTTTGATTGGAGATTTTAATGTGTTTACACTTTAATTACAGATAAGAAAGAATTTTTTCTTCCATTTTATTATTTGTTTTCTGTATGTCTTCTACTTTTCCCCATCACTGCGTTCTTTTGACTTTAGCTGATTTTTTTTTTGTAGTGAAAGATTTTCATTCCCTTTTCGTTTCTTTTTGTGTACATTATATACATTTTTTCTTTGGTTACCATTCTGATTGCATATAATATCTTAAAATTAACAATCTAATTTAAATTTAAATTAATTACCAATTTATTTCAATAACGTACATGTACATATGTAACATAACAAACTGTACTCTTATACAGTTCTACTACTTGTTATATATATTTTCATTGAGGTAACATTGGTTTATTACATTATATAAATTTCAGGTGCACGTCATTATATTTCAATTTCTATGTATATTACACCATATTCACCACCCGAAGTCTAATTGCCATCTGTCACCATACACGTGTGCCCTTTTGCCCTTTTTTCCTTTTCCCCCTTTCCCCTTACCTTCTGGTAACCAGTCTATTCTCTGCGTCTATGTGTTTGTTTATTGTCATTTTTTTCAATATTTTACTGATGAGTGAAATCATGTGGTATTTTGCTTTCTCTGTCTGACTTATTTTGCTTAGCATAATGCCCTCAAAGTCCATCCATGTTGTTGCAAATGGTAAGATTACATCTTTTATATGGCTGTGTAGTATTCCACTGCACATATACCACACATTCTTTATTCATTCATCTATCAATGAGCACTTAAGTTGTTTCCATGTCTTGGCTATTGTAAATAATGTTGCAACAAACATAGAGGTGCATATATCTTTTCAAATTAGTGTTTTCTTATTGTTTAGATAAATACTCAGAAGTGGAATAGCTGGATCATATGGTTGTTCTATTTTTAATTTTTTGAAACATCTCCATACTGTTTTCCATAGTGGTTGAGTCAATTTTCATTCCCACCAACAGTAGACGAGAGTTCCTTTTTCTCCACATCTTTTCCAACACTTGTTGTTTTTTTTTTTTGTCTTTTTAGTAATAGCCATTCTGAAGGGCAGGAGGTGATATCTCATTGTAGTTTTGAATTGCATTTCCCTAGTATTTAGTGATGTTGAACATCTTTTCCTGTGCCTGTTTTCCATCTATATATCTTATTTGAAAAAATGTTTTTTCAGATTCTGCCCTTTTTTGAATTGGGTTGTTTCTTTTCTTATAGTTAAGTTGTATAAGTTCTTCATATATTTTGAGTATTAACCTTTTACTGGTATGATTTGCAAATGTTTTCTCCCAGTTATTAGTTTGTCTTTTCATTTTGTTGATGGTTTCCTTTGCTGTGCAGCTTTTTAGACTTTTAGTTTGATTTGTCCCATTTGTTTATTTTTCCTTTTGTTTCCCTTTCCTGAGGAGACATGGTATTCCAAAGGATACTCTTAGGGCCAATGTTGAAGAGTGATTGCCTATGCCTATGTTTTCTTCTAAAAGTTTTTTGGTTTCAGGTCTTCCATTCAAGTCTTTAATCCATTTGAGTTAACTTTTGTGTATGGTATAAGATAATGGTCTATTTTCATGTTTTGCATGTGTCTATCCAGTTTTCCCAACATCTCTTATTGTAGAGACTTGCCTTTCTCCATTGTATGTTCTTGGCTCCTTTGTTGAAAATTAGCGGTCTATAGATGTGTGGGTTTATTTCTGGGCTCCTGATTCTGTTCCATTGATCTGTGTGTCTGTTTTTGTACCAGTACTTGCTATTCTGATTACTACGGCTTTGTAGCATATTTTGAAATCATGGAATGGATACTTCCAGCTTTGTTCTTTTTCATCAGGATTCCTCTGGTTATTGGGGTCTTCTGTTGCTTCATATAAGTTTTAGAATTCTTCATTCTATTTCTGTGAAAATTGTCATTGAGACTTTGATAGGGATTGCATTGAATCTGTAGATTGCTTTAGGAAGTATGGAAATTCTAATCATGTTTGTTCTTCCATCCAAGAGCGCAGATATTTTTGTGTCTTCTTGGATTTCTTTCAACAATGTTTTTGTTTTCAGTGTACAGGTCTTTCAGCTCTTTGGTTAAATTTATTTCTAAGTATCTTATTCTTTTCATTGTGATCACAAATGGGATTGTATTCTTGATTTCTCTTTCTGCTATTTCATTGTTAGCGTATAAAACAGAACTGATTTTTGCATGTTGATTTTGTACCTTGAAACTTCACTGTATTCGTTTATTATTTCCAATAGTTTTTTGATGAATTCTTTAGAGTTTTCCGTATACAAAATTGTGTCACCTGCAAATAGTGACAGTTTTACTTCTTCCTTTCCAAGTTGGATCCCTTTTATTTTTTTCCTTGCCTGATTGCTCTGGCAATACTATATTAAATAAGAGTGGTGAAAATGGACATCCTTGGCTTGTTCCTGTTCTTACAGGGATAGCTTTCAATTTTTCACCATTGAGTGTGATGTTGACTGTGGGTTTATCATATATTGCCTTTATTATTTTGAGGTACTTTCCTTCTATACCCATTTTCTTCAGAATTTTTACCATCAATGGATGCTATATCTTTTCAAGTGTTTTCTCTGCATCTATTGAGATGATCATGTGATATTTATTCTTTATTTTTTTAATGTCATGTATCACGTTGATTGATTTGTGGATTTGAACCATCCTTGCATCCCTGGAATAAATCTCACTTGATCATCATATGTGATCCTTTTAATATATTGTTGTATTCAATTTGCTAATATTGTTGAGAACTTTTACATCTATGTTCATCAATTATATTGGCCTGTAATTTTGTTTTCTTGTGCTGTTCTTGTCTGGTTTTGGTATCAGGGTAATGTTGGCTCATAGAGTGATTTAGGAAGAGTCCCTTCTCTTCAATTTTTTGAAAGAACTTGAGAAGGGTAGGTACTAATTCTTCTTTGAATGTTTGGTAGAATTCACCAGAGAAGCTGCCTGGTCCTGGACTTGTGTTTTTTTGGGAAGTTTTTTGTTACTGTTTTGATCTCCTTACTAGTGGTTGATCTATTCAGATTCTCTATTTCTTCTTGGTTCATTTTTGGGAGGTTGTATAATTATAGGAATTTATCCATTTCTCTAGATTATCCAATTTGTTGGCATTCAGCTTTTTGTAGTATTCTCTTATAATCTTTTGTATTTCTGTGGTATCCATTGTAATTTCTCCTCTTTCATTTCTGATTTTATTTATTTGCAACTTCTCTCTTCTTTTCCTGGTGAGTCAAGCTAAAAGTTTGTCAATTTTGTTTATCTTTTTGAAGAACCAGCTCCAAGTTTTATTGATCTTTTCTCCTGTGTTTTTGTCTCTATTTTATTTCCTCTCTAATTTTTGTTATTTCTTTCCTCCTACTGACTTTGGGCTTTGTTATTCTTTTTCTAGTTCCTTTGGGTGTATTGTTAGATTGTTTATTTGAGTTTCTTTTTTCTTGAGGTAGTCTTATATTACTATAAAATTCCATCTTAGAACCACTTTTGCTGTATCCTAAAGATTTTGATTTGTCATATTTTTTTGTTTCCAAGTATTTTTTGATTTCTCCTTTGATTTTTTGTCAACACAATAGTTGTCAGTGACATTTTGCTTAATCTACCACTTATATTTTTATGTCACAAATTAAATGTTATACATTGTGTGTCCAACAATGCAGTTTTGTATTTTCCTAATGTTGCCTTTGTCTTTCACATTACATAGACCATAAAAGGTGGGATTATAAACCAAAATTATAATAATATTGCTTTTTTATATTTACTCGTGTATTTATCTTTACTAAAAATCTTTATTTCTATGTATGACTTTTAGTTAGTGCCTTGTACATTTCCATTTCACCCCAAAGTACTCTTTTAGCCATTCTTATAAGTCAGGACTCTGTTAAGAAACTCCCTCAGCTTTGTTTATCTGAGAATATCATAATTCCTTCATTTTTGAGTAAATTTTGTCAGAATTTAGGGTTGATATTTTTCTTTTTTTTGACACATTAAATATTTCATCCAATTTCCTTCTGGCCTACAACGTTTCTGATGAGAAATTGGATCATAATCTTATTGAGTATCACTTGTGTGTGACGTCTTCTCATTCTTCCTGTTTTCAAGAGTCTTTGTCTTTGTTCTTCAATATTTGTTTCATTATGTATTTTGGTGTGGGTCTCTCTCAGTTTATCCTACTTGGAGTTCATTGAACTTCTTGGATTTGTAGATTAATGTATTTCATCAAGTTTAGAAAGTTTTCAGCCATTATTTATACAAATAGTCTTTCTGTCCATTTCTGCCCTGTCTCTGTCTTTTCTTTCTTGGAATCCAATAATATGTATTTTAATCCAGTTCATTGTGTTCTACAAGTCCCTTAAACTCTATTCACTTGTCTTCATTTTTTTTTCTTTCTGCTCCTTGGACTCCATAATTTTAATTGTCCTATCTTCAAGTTCACTGATTCTTTCTGCAGCCTGTTCCTATCAGTTGAATATCTCTGGTGAGTTTTATTCCAGTTATTGTACTTTCAGTACCAGAATTTTTATTTTGTTCATTTTTATAATTTCTATCTCTTTATTGGTATACTTATTTTGTTCATACACTGTTTTCCTAGTTTCTTTTAGTTTTTTGTCTCTGTTTTTCTTTGCCCTTTGAGCATATTTAGGAGTATTATAAATTAGGAACTCTGGAAATCAGATTCTGTCTGTTTTGTATGATTTGCTGGTTTGTTATTATTAGTATTAAACGGTGAAGTAGTTCGTTTATTTAGTGACTTTTCGAAAAGAATATTCCTTGTCATCTGAGGTTACTGAAGTTTCTGTTCCTTTAACTTGTCTTCAGTTAATGTTTTGACAGAGATTTCCTTCACTACCAAGAGCTAAGCAAACAAACCTACAAAATAAAATAAAAAGATGAGAAACAGAAAAAAACCCCAGAAACTAATATCTCTTTCAGTCTTTTCAGATTGACTCTGTGCTGGGCACACTTCCAAAACACCTAGCCTTCCTTTGAGCTTAGAGATCAGCTCCAGTTGAAAACATAAGATGTTTTTATGACTTTTCTGAGAACATATCTTTTGCTGGGCATGCACATGTCTTTCTAAATTTCTCCATATATGTGGATGCTTTTGAATATCCTAATTTCCCAAGGAAATTATCCCATCTTCTCCTCTGGACCTTAGGCATTCTATTGTGTGTCTCTACCTGTAATCTCTTGCCTCAGGTATCTGTGGTTCTTAATTTACATTGCACCTTTTAGGAGCAGTGACTGCTACTTTTCCTGCCTAAGTTCTGATGAGGATGAAATAGAGATGAATGTCTTGCTTCTATTATCCAGGTATTTCCAAGACAGACTAGTTAGAACACACTTCTATTTCTTCATGATTCAATCTGTGAAAATTGTATGTTTCTAGGAACTTATCCATTTCTTCTAGGTTGTGCAATTTGTTGGTATATAATCATTCATAGTAGTTCTTATGATCCTTTGTATTTCTGTGGTATCAGTTGTAACTTCTCTTCCATTTCTGATTTTATTTCGGCTCTCTCCTGTTTTTCTTGATGAGTCTAGATAAAAGTTTATCAATTTTGTTTATCTTTTCAAAGAACCAGCTCTTAGTTTCATTGATCTTTTCTTTTGAGTTTAGTCTCTATTTCATTTATTTCCTTTCTGATTTTTTTTGGAGGGTGAGGAAGTTTCACCCTGAGCTAACATCTGTTGCCAATCTTCTCTCTCTCTCTCTCTCTCTTTTTTTTTTTGCTTGAGGAAGAGTAGTCCTGAATTAACTCTGTGCCAATCTCACTCTATTTTGTATGTGGGATACCTCCACAGCATGACTGATGAATGCAGTAGGTCTGTGCCTGGATCTGAACCTGCAAAACCGACCTACAGAAGCAGAATGCATGAAACTCCAATCACTCAGCCAGAGGGCTGGCCCCCCATTTCTGATCTTTATTATCCTTCCTTCTACTACCTTTAATTTTGTTTGCTATTCATTTTCTAGTTCCTTTAGGTGTATAGTTAGATTGTTTATTTGAGATTTTTCTTATGTCTTGAGGTAAGCCTGTATTGCTACGAACTCTCTTATGACTGCTTTTGCTGTGTCCCATAGATCTTGGAACATTTTGTTTTCATTTTCCTTTGTCTTAAGGTATTTTTTGATTTCTTCTTTGATTTTTTTGTCGATCCATTGGTTGTTTAATAACATGATGTTTAGTCTTTATGAGTTTGTGTTTCTTCCAGCTTTCTTTTTGTCATTTATTTATAATTTCATATTGTGATTGGAAAAGATACTTGATATAATTTAAATCATCTTGGATCTATTGAGACTTGTTTTGTGGCCTAACGTGGCCTATACCAGAGAATGTTCCAAGTGCACTTGAAAAGAATGTGTATTCTGCTGTTTTCGGGTGGAATATTCTGTGTATATTGTCTATCTGGGCTAATGTATTGTTTAAAGCCAATATTTCCTTATTGATTTTCTATCTGATGATCTATTCATTGCTGTAAGTCGGGTTTTAAAGTCTCCTACTGTTATTGCATTGTTTTCAATTTCTTCATTTACATTCATTAATGTTTGTTTTATATATTTGGGTGCTTCTATATTGGGTGCATATACAATTATAAATGTTATATCTTCTTGCTAGATTGACCCCTTTATTTTTATGTAGTGGCCTTCTTTGTTTTTTTAATTACAGGCTTTGTTTTAAGATCTATTTTGTTTGATATGAGTATAGCTACACCAGCTTTCTTTTTGTTTCCATTGCATAGAACATCTTTTTCCATCCCTTCACATTTAGTCTGTGTGTCCCAACTTATAAAGTGAGTCTCTTGTAGGTAGCATATAGATGAATCTTGCTTTTACATCCATTCAGCCACTTTGTACCTTTGAGTTGGAGAATTTAGTCCATTTACATTTAAAGTAATTGCTGATAGGTATGTACTTATGCCACTTTTTGGATTGTTTTCTGTCTGTTTTTGTAGTTCCACTGTTCCTTTCTCCTCCTCTTTCCTTCTTCCTTTGTGGTTTGATGTCTTCCTTTGGTGTTATGTTTAGATTCCTTTCTCATTTACTTTTTGTCAATTATGTTTTCTATTGAGTTCATAATAGTTTACATCAATGTGAGATTTCAGTTGTACATTATTTCTTGTCTGTCACCACATAAGTGCTCCCCTTAACCCCCTGTGCCCAACCCCCACCCTCTTCTCCTGGTAACCACTGAACTGTTTTCTTTGTCCATGTACTTATTTATATTCCACATATGAGTGAAATCATCTGGTGTTTGTCTTTCTCAGACTGGCTTATTTAGCTTAGCATAATTCCCTCTAGGTCCTTCCATGTTATTGCAAATGGCATGAATTTGTCTTTTTTTCTGGCTGAGTAGTATTCCATTGTATATATATACCACGTCTTCCTTATGCAATCATTGGTCTATGGGCACTTGGGTTGCTTCCATGTCTTGGCTATTGTGAGTAGTGCTGCAATGAACATAGGGATACATATGTTACTTTGGATTGTTGATTTCAAATTGTTTGGGTAGATACCCAGTAGTGGGATAGCTGGGTCATATGGTAGTCCTATTTTTAGTTTTTTGAGGAATCTCCATACTGTTTTCCATAATGGTTGCACCCGTTTGCATTCTCAACAGCAGTGTGTGAGGGCTCCCTTCTCTCCACACCCTCTCCAACATTTGTTAATTTTAGTCTTTTACACCCATTTTAACAGGCATCAGGTGGTATCTTAGTGTAGTTTTGATTTGCATTTCCCTGATGATTAGTGATGTTGAACACCTTTTCATGTATTTATTGACCACCTGTATATCATCTTTGGAAAAATGTCTGTTTATCTCCTTTGCCCACTTTCTGATTGTGTTGTTTGCTTTCTATTGTTCAGTTGTATGTGTTCCTTGTATATAATGGAGATTAACCCCTTGTCAGTTATATGATTGGCAAATATTTTCTCCCAATTGGTGGGTTGTCTCTTTGTTTTGATCCTAGCGTCTTTTGCATTGCAGAAGCTCTTTAGTCGAGGAATTCCCACTGCTTTATTTTTACTTTTGTTTCCCTTGTCTGAGAGGACATGGTATTTGAAAAGATCCTTTTTAGTTTGATGTCTAAGAGTGTACTACCAATATTATCTTCCAGGAGTTTTATAGTTTCAGGACATATCTTCAAGTCTTTGATCCATTTTGAATTTATTTCTGTGTATGGCATGAGATAGTGGTCTACCTTCATTCTTTTGCATGTGGCAGTCCAGTTTCCCCAACACCATTTATTGAAGAGACTATATTTTCTCCACTGTATGTTCTTGACACCTTTGTTGAAGATTAGCTGTCCATAAATGTGAGGTTTTATTTCTGGGCTTTCAGTTCTGTTCCATTGATCTGTGTGCCTGTTTTTGTACCAGTACTGTGCTGTTTTGGTCACTATGGCTTTGTAGTACATTTTCAAGTCAGGGATTGTGATGCCTCAAGCTTTGTTCTTTTTTCTCAGGATTGCCTCAGCAATTCGGGGTCTTTGATTGCCCCATATGAATTTTAGTATTCTTTGCTCTATTTCTGTGAAGAATGTCATTGGGATTGCATTGAATCTGTAGATTGCTTTGAGTAGTATGGACATTTTAGCTAAGTTTATTCTTCCAATACATGAGCAAGGAATCTCTTTCCATCTCTTTAAGTCATTATCAATTTCTCTCAGTAATGTCTTATGGTTTTCATTGTATAAGTCCTTCAACTCCTTGGTTAAATTTACTCCTAGATACTTTATTCTTTTAGTTGCAATTGTAAATGGAATTATATTCTTGAGTTCTCTTTCTGTAAGTTTGTTATTGGAGTATAGAAAAGCAACTGATTTTTGTACGTTGATTCTGTACCCTGCAACTTTACTGTAGTTGTTAATTATTTCTACTAGTTTTCCAATGGATTTTTTTTTTTTGGTTTTCTATATATAAGATCATGTCATCTGCAAACAGTGAGAGTTTCACTTCTTCACTCCCTATTTGGATTCCTTTTATTCTTTTCTCTTGCCTAATTGCTCTGGCCAAAACCTCCAGTACTATGTTTAATAAGAGTGGCGATAAGCATCCTTTTCTCATTCCTGTTCTCAGGGTGATGGTGCTCAGTTTTTTCCCATTGAGTATTATGTTGGCTGTGGGTTTGTCATATATTGTCTTTATTATGTTGAGGTAATTTCATTCTATCCCCATTTTGTTCAGAGCTTTTATCATAAATGGCTATTGGATCTTGTCAAATGCTTTCTCTGCATCTATTGAGATTATCTTGTGATTTTTATTTCTCAATTTGTTGATGTGGTGTATCATGTTGATTTATTTGTGGATGTTGAACCATCCCTGTGTCCCTGGTATGAATCCCACTTAATTGCAATGTATGATCCTTTTGATGTGTTGCTGAATTCAGGTTGTCAAAATTTTGTTGAGAATTTTTGCATCTATGTTCATCAGCGATATTGGCCTGTAGTTCTCATTTATTGTGCTGTCCCTGTCAGGCTTTGGTATCAGAGTGATGCTGTCATTGTAGAATGTGTTAGGAAGTGTTCCATCCTCCCTAATTTTTTGGAATGGCTGAAAAGTATAGGTATCAAATCCTCTCTGAAAGTTTGGTAGAATTCTCCAGGAAAGCCATCTGGTCCTGGGGTTTTATTCTTTGGGATGCTTTTGATTGCTCTTTCAATTTCTTTCCTTTTGATTGATCTATTCGGATTGTCTGTTTCTTCTTGACTCAGCTTGGGAGATTGTAAGAGTCTGAGAATTTATCCATTTACTCTAGGTTATCCATTTTATTGGCATATAGTTTTTTGTAGCATTCTCTTATAATCCGTTGTATTTCGTGGAGTTTATTGTTATTTCTCCTCTTTTATTTCTGATTTTGTTTATTTGAGCTTTCTTTTTTTCTTTGTAAGTCTAGATAGTGGTTTGTCAATTCTATTTGTCTTCTCAAAGAACCAGTTGTTTGTTTCATTGATCCTTTCTACTGACTTTTTGTTTCAATAGCATTTGTTTCTGTTCTGTTTTTTATTATTTCTCTCCTTCTACTGACTGTGGGTTTTGTTTGTTCTTCTTTTTATAACTCAGTTAGGTGTAATTTGAGATTGCTTATTTGGGATTTTTCTTCTTTGTTTAGGTGAGCCTGTACTGCAGTCAATTTACCTCTTAGTGTGGCTTTTGCTGCATGTCATATGACTTGTTATGGTATGTTACCCTTTTATTTGTCTCCAGATATTTTTTGATTTCTCTTTTAATTTCTTCAATGATCCATTGCTTGTTCAATTGCATGTTGTTTAGTCTCCACATCTTTGCCCGTTTTTCAGCTTTTTTCTTGTAATTAATTTCTAGCTTTATAGCATTATGATCAGAAGAAATGCTTGCTATTATTTCAGTTTTTTAAAACATAGAGACTTGCCTTGTTTCCCAACATATGGTCTAGCCTTGAGAATGTTCTGTGTGCACTTGAGAAGAATGTGTATTCTGCTGTTTTGGGATGAAGTGTTCTATCTATGTCTATTAAACCCAACTGGTTTAACTTTTCATTGAATTCCACTGTTTCCTTGGTCTAAACTGATTCAGTCCCTTTCCTCCTCCCCTCCTAAGTTGTTTTTCTCATATCTTATTCCAACTTGTGTTGTGAGTTTGTGGTTAAAGTGACAAGATTGTCTTTGTTTTTGGTGTTTTCATTCCCTTTAGCCTAAGGCTATAGTTGAATATTTGGTATCCTATTCTGATTCTATTTATCTCCTTACTCTGTGTTTTGTGACCCCTTTCTCCTTTTTTAAATTTTTTTCAGGTATGAGGGCCTTCTTGAGGATTTCTTGTGTGGGGGAGTCTTGTGGCTATGAAGTCCCTTTTTCTTGTGGTTTTTGTTTGTCTTGGAAAGATTTAATTTCTCCCTCATATCTGAAGGATATTTTTGCTGGATAGAGTATTTTCGGCTGAAGATTCTTGTTTTTTAAACTTTTGAATATCTTGTTCCATTCACTCCTAGCTTGCAAGGTTTCTGCAGAGAAATCTGCTGAAAGCCTGATTGGGGTTCCTTTGTAGATTATCTTCTTCTGCCTTGGTGTCCTGAGTATTCTTTCTTTGTAATTTATTTTTTCCAGTTTTACTACTATAATGCCTTGCAGTAGGTCTTTTTTCATTGACAAATCTAGGAGATCTGGAAGCTTCCTCCACACATATTTCCCTAGATTTGGGAACTTCTGTGATATTATTTCTCTGATCATGCTTTCTGCTACATTCTCCTTCTCTTCACCTTCTTGAATACCTATAATTCTTATGTTACAGTTCCTCATTGAGAGGGATATTTCTCTGAGATTATCTTCATTTCTTTTTTGTCTTAGATCTTTCTCCTCCTCTGGAGCATTTCAACATGTCTATCTTTGATTATGCTGATTTGCTCCTCTATGATGTCCACACAAGAATTCAGGGAATTCGTATGTTTGTTTTATCTCTTACATTGTGTCTTTCATCTCTAATATTTCTGATTGATTCTTCTTTATGCTTTCAGTCTCTTTTGTGAAGCAGCTCCTGAACTCATTATTTCTCTATATTTTCTTTTACGTTGTTGAGTTTTTTGATGATAGCTTTTTTGAATTTATTGTCGTTTAGCTTACATATTTCTGTGTCCTCAGGACCGAGTTCTGGGTGCTTGTCATTTTCTCTCCAGTCTGGAGATTTGATGTAGTGTCTGATGTTGGTAGAGGTAGGTCAGGTCTTTCTCATTCTGCTATTATTCAGTTGCAGTTACAGCCTATTGCCACTGGGTGGGGGTCAAGAGCCACGTATTCTGAGCCCTCCACCTTCAGCCAAGATTCCAGGGGCTGTAGCCTCACTGAGTGGGTTGGAGGGGGAGTGGCACTTTCTCCTGCTTGCACTCCAGGATTTCTCAATCCGCTCCTGCTGTCTGGCCTCCTGGTGTCTTGGCTTGAAGCGGAGCATGCAAACTTAACCACTACACCACTGGGCCAGCCCCATGTTTTATATTTTTGATGACACATTTTACATCTTTTTATTTTATGCATCTAACTAATTATTATAATTTTACTTCATTTTACTTTTTTCTTTCATATTGCTTTATAAGTGATTGATTCACTACCTTTACTATAAGTTTACCTTTTAAAGTGAAATTATTACTTTGGTATGTTTTCTTATTATTAATTAGTGTCTTTTCTTTTCAGTTTTTAGATAAGTCCTTCTAACATTTCTTGTAAGGCTGGTTTAGTGTTGACGAACTCCTTTAGCTTTTGCTTATCTGGGAAACTCTTAATCAATCGTTCAATTCCAAATGATAACCTTGCTGGGAAGAGAATTCTTGGTTGGCAATGTTTTCCTTTCAGGACTTTGAATATGTCATGCTACTCCCTTCTGGTCGATAAGGTTTCTACCAAAAAATCTGCTTATAAGCTTTTGGGATTTCCCTTGTATGAAATAATGTGTTTTTCTTTAGCTGCTTTTAAGATTCTCTCCTTACCCTTAAATTTTATTATTTTAATTATGATGTGTCTTTGTGTGGTTCTCATTGAATTCATCTCATTTGGAGCTCTCTGGACTTCCTGGACCTGTATGTCTGTTTTCTTTCCCAGATTCAGGAGGTTTTCAGGCAATATTTCTTCAAATATTTTCTTATGGCACTTTCTCTCTCTCTTCTCCTTCTGAGACTACTATAGTGCCAACATTATTCCACTTGATGTTGTCCCAGAGGCTCCTTAGAGTATTCTCACTTAAATTTTTTTAATTTTGCTACTCTGAATGGGTGAGATCCATTACCTCGTCTTCCAGCTTGCTGACTTTTGCTTCTACTTCATCCATTCTGCTATTGAACTCCTCAAGTATTGTTCCATTAACTTATAACCTTCGTTTGGTACTTTCTTGTATTTTCTATCTCTTCATTGAAGTTTTCACTTTATTCATCCCTTCTTCTTCCAAGGTCAGTGAGCATCTTTATGACTATTACTTTGGACTATTTATCATGTAGTTTGCTTATCTCCCTTTCATTAAGGCTTCCTGGGGATTTGTCTTGTTTTTTGGTTTGGAACATATTCCTTCATCTCCTCATTTTACCTGACTCTGTGTGTTTGTCTATATGTATGAGGCAAAGCAGCTATCTCTTCCAGGCTTAAAGGAGTGGTCTTGTGTAGGAGCTGACCCAATGGGGCCCAGAAGTCAATCTTCCCTGGCCTCCAGAGCCAGGTGCTCAAGAGGCAGTCCTCATATGAACTGTGTACCCCTTCCAGCTATGGCAAGGCCATGGCTGCTCTGCAGTGAGGACAGGGTAGGATGCACTCACCTGGCATGGTTGTGGCACAGCTGTTGCATGTGGTGATTGGGTTACAGTGAGCTTTCCTAACTGCAATGTGGCTGCTCTGCAAGAAGGGTGGGGCTCAGGGCACTCACCCAGCCTGGTTTTGACACAGCTGCTGTGTGGGGTGGGCTGGGCTCAAGGGGTTTTCTCATCCAGTTGTGGCCTTGCTGCTTCATGGGAAGAACAAGGCACTGGGTGCTTGCCCAGCTCAGTTGTGGCATGACTACTGTAAGGAGTGTACATGGTCCAAAGTTCTTGGGCAATCTGGTTGCAGCATAGCTGCTGCATGGGGAGAGCAGAGTAAAGAGCACATCCATAGATGATAGCAGGCTAGAGAAAGGGCATCATAAATGGCACCCACCAGCTCCATCACCGATATGTTAGAATGAGATTGCAGAAGTAGAGCCTGCCAGCATTTCTGTTCCCAGAGAAAGTCTCTGCGGGTTCCTGCCTCTCCAGCAGCCACTTCAAGATTAGTAAGTGGGTTTCTCTCACTTATTGTTTTGGTGCTTTTCAAACTGTTGCTTTTGTGCTGGACTTCAGGGTGAGTGGTTCTTCCTGCAGGCCCTTTAAGAGTGTGTTCTCAGCTACTGTGCAGGGTGGGCTGGGTGTAGTGCGTGCTAATTGGTGATAACAGGCTAGAAGCAGGGCACCAAAAATGGTGTTCACCAGCTCCATCACTGACAAGTTAGAATGAGATTGCAAAAGTGGTGCAAAAAAACAGACATTTTGGGGGCTTGCCTTCTGGTGCTCGACCCAAGGGTTAGATGCCTGATGTGTGGCACAGCCTCTCCATTCCTTGAGGGAAAGTTTTGTAACTTGGGGATCCCTTCCCAATTGTGGAACACCACACCTGGGGAGGGATCCTTGATGAGACCAAGTCTCTGACTCTCCTAACCTTCTCAATGGATCTCTTTGATCTTTTGTTGTACAGGCACTGACCATCCAGTCCTCAGGGCCTTTTCAGAGGAAAATTACTCCAAATGTAGCTGTGAATTTGTTGTGTCCATGAGAGGAGGTGAATTCAGAGTCTTTCTAGCCATCATCTTGAACTCCTGTTCCGGCTGCTTTCATACAGGATTGTAGTAATTGTAAGAAAATGTACTATAAAAATTTTCATACAGGATTTTGTGTAGTTTCAAGCTCTTAATTCTTGGGTAAATATCTAGGAATGGTAGTGCTGGATCATTTGGTATGTCGATGTTTAACTTTATTAGAAAGCACCAAGCTATCCTCCAAAGTGGCTTTACCATTTTGCATTTATTTTAGCTATTTTAATAGATATGTAGTGGTATCTCTTGTGGTTTTAATTTACATTTCATTAATGGCAAATTACATTGATCATTGTTTCATGTATTTATTTCCCATCTATATATCTGCTTTAGAGAAGTGCCTATTTTTCTCTTTTCCCTTTTTATAATTGGGTTGTGTGTTTTTTTAGTGTTCATTTTTAAATAGTTCTGTGTATATTCTGGGTATGTCCTTTTTCCAATATGTGATCTGCAAATATTTTCACCCAGTCTATGGCTTGTATTTTCATTCTCTTAACAGTGTCTTTTGCAGACCTACAGTTTTAAGTTTTGATAAGGTCCTCTTTAACCTTTTTTTAAAAATGTAGATTGTGCTTTTTGAGTTGTATCTAAAAACTCATTGCCAAACAAAAGATCACATAGGTTTTCTCCTTTACTTTCTTCTGGAATTTTATACTTTTATCTTCATATTCAGGGCTATGACCCATTGTGAGTTCTGCTTTTGTGTAAAGTGTGAGGTATGGGTCTAAGATTTTTTCCCCCCTATGGACCTCCATTTGTTCCAGCACTGTTTGTTGGAAAATAAACCACTCTTTGTGTATTGAATTACCTTGTACCTTTGTCAAAAGTCCATTGACTATATTTTTGTAGGTCTATTTCTGGGTTTTGATACTGTCTCATTGATCTGTCTATTTTTTTGTCAATACTATAATGTCTTGATTAATGAGACTTTATAATCTTGAAATCAGGTAATGTGTATCCTCCAACTTTGTTCTTATTCAGAATTGTTTCGGCTATTTCAGTTCCTTTTCATTTCCATATTAATTGCAGAATCAGCTTGTCAACGCCTACAAAAACCTTGCTGGAATTTTGATTGAGATTGTGTTGAATTATAGATTAAACTGGGGAAAATTGATGTCTTAACAATTTTGAGTCTTCTAATTCATAAACACTTACTGAAAATTGTACTTGGATGGTGTATATCTCTTTAGTTTCTTTCTCATTTTTGTACAATGTAGAGTAAAAATCATGCATAGTATAGTTACAATAAGTTCCATATTTGTTATAGAAGAATTCAAGGGTCAAAGTTTTCTCTTTCTTCTACCTCTTTTCGTTTCCTCTTTCTTTCTTGATGCATCTTGAACTGTTATGCCCATACTTGGAAGAAACACATTCAGTGGCAGATTCTAGGATCTCAAACATTAAGTTTGCTGAAAATAATTAGAACATACAGAGTTTTGCATTACATATCTGATTTTGGGCCTAGTTCATATTATATTGAGTTGATGCTTGTGGTGGTAGGCTTTACAAAGAAAAAATGTGGAAAATTCTATCCTTCAGAGTTATAGTTTTATTTTTCAAGTTAGAATGTCATAATACCTGAACCTTAATAATAAAGAATATAATTTTGAAATGTGTTATATAAAGCCCTCTAAGAATATAATATGAGAAGAACAATAGCTGGTTGATCTAGTCTATTATCTGTTGGAGAACAATTTTCCAATAGTGACCCTTGTACTAGTTGGCAAGAAGTATTTATTTAGATCAGTTAACATTTAAAATTACTAGGAAATTTAAACTTTCAGATATATAGGGGGAAACAAACTTGCTATGGAGGTTTAATATATGTAGTAAACAAACTCCCATTTCTGTGCATCCTAAACTGGACCTCGGATTATAAGATGTTCTCTCAAAGCAATTGTTATGAAAGATGCGTATGGATGTGTTCAGAAAATTAAACATCAACAAAATTAAAGACTGAAATTAAATTAAGTTGGGCCTACATTTTTATTTTAAACAAAAATGCGATGTAAGTCCATTAGCTAAAAATATAGCATATAAAAATGTGTTTGGGCAGGCCTCCCAGAAATGACCCTCTGTGACATGACAGTGTTAGCAGGGCATCAGGAGAAGATGACAATCTCACAAAAATCAAGAATTAAAGTTCCCCATGGCTTTTACTTTTTAGAAGAACTTGAAGGGGCCAGCCCCATGGCTGAGTGGTTAAGTTCACATGCTCCACTTCAGCAGTCCGAGGTTCATCATTTTGGATCCTGGGCAAGAACCTAACACTGCTCATCAAACCACGCTGAGGTGGTATCCCACACAGAAGAACTAGGAGAACCTACAACTAGGATATACAACTATGGACTGGAGGACTTTGGGGAGAAAGAAAAACAGAGGAAGATTGGCAACAGATGCTAGCTCAGGGTCAATCTTCCTCACCAAAAAAAAAAAAAAAAAAGAAAAAGAAAAAAGCACACCTGAAAAAAAAAGCGAACTTGAAGAAGGCCCAAAGGAGTAGGTGATTGTAAAGTTAGTTGAGACCTTGAAGATGTTGGAGACATGATACTTACGAGATGGGCAGACGTGATTATTGCACCACCAAGGACAAATTACAAAAAGAGAACATGTAGCGTGTGGAGTGTGTGCCTAAATACCCAGAATCTCCTTTATCCATAAGCTTTGTAACAAAATTAATATGAATGGCATAAATATTTCCAGTGAATGTTGAATGCACAGAGCACACCACTGTAAACAAAATAGCAAATTTGTATAGCATTCAAGTTGCACTCTAAGACAAACATGTCTAGTCATGTTCAATGAAAATATGACGCTTCCACAATCACCAGAAAGATAATCATATAATCAGATTTACTGGATCTCAAGTTTGTCTTAAATCAACAACTTCTACCCACGTTAAAGTCTTGATTAAATATGACAATGCAAAACACCTCCATAGTGAGTAAAAGAGCTCCAGCTGGTAAATATGACCCAGAAAATTTTAAGACTATATTGAGTATATATGCACCTGCTATATTTTCAGATAGTGGAAGGAAAAAAATGAGGCACATTTTTTCCTCTTATCAAATCGCTATGGTTTAAGTAAAAACCTGGGGTACACAAAATGAAACTCTTGTTTAAAGGATGAAAGCTTTGAAGCATTGTCAGATTTCTGTAGAATGATACATGTTTCTGAAAATTAACATCAAGAAGGAAAAACATCAATGATGTGCTTTAATCGTCTTACTTAGTGAAAGAATGGCAAATCGTTTAAAATAAAAAGTACAATAAATATCACAAAATGTATTAATTTTTGAAGTGGTGTGGTTGCTACCTAACAGTGTGGCTGCTCATGAATAGTCACATCAAAAATACATTCAAGGGGGCCGGCCCAGGGCCGAGTGGTCAAGTTCACGTGCTCTGCTTCAATGGTCCAGGGTTTCATCCGTTGGGATCCTGGGCGTGGACACTGCACCACTTGCGAGGCCACGCTGAGGCGGCGTCCCACACGCCACAACCAGAAGGACCCACAACTGAAATATGCATCTATGTACTGGGGGGATTTGGGGAGAAAAAAGAAGGAAGAGAAAAAGAAGATTGGCAACACTTGTTAGCTCAGGTGCCAATCTGAAAAAAAATACATTCAAGATGGTTTTGATATGCACGTGTGTGTGTGTGTGTGTGTGTGTGTGTGGAGTGGGGAGGAATTTCTGTTAAATGTACCTCCTGTGTTTTGCATATAACATTAATGGTAAATATATGCTTAAAGTCTTTGTTAGCAAAGCATACTTTTAAGTTTTAGTGAAACCAACAAAAAGGAAATAGGTGTATATCTAGGTAATTTTGAGATTTGTTAGTTTTAAAATGTAAATAAAATGTGGAAAGTGTCCTCGGAGACTGTCATTTTTATTATATTGATTTAATATATTTATAGTACCTTGCAGAAGTAGCAACATCAGAATTATTGTATCTTTTAATATGAACACATCTATTTATTATTTATCTTATTCTGTAATATACTTGTGAAATAAATTTGTAGGGTTTTAGAGAAAAACTTGCCAAATTAGTCTAATTTCTTCTTTACAGAAGGAGGAATCCTAAGTATTATATTTTGAATTTGATTTCACCAGAAATATTATTAATTATATTATATTAATTGAAGGCATTTTCTCTCATCTAAATTGTTAGAGCCAAGCACTTTTAACACTAGCTTGGATTTATTTTATCTATACACACACACACACAGCTGCTCTGAGGGTAGAGAAGTGCTCACCTATTTCCACCACTTCCCAGGGAGTCAATCCATCCACCTTCAGATGTATAGCTGTGTGGTCAGTCATGCATCCTGTTGTGCTGTGTGGGTGTCCTCTATTGGTCAATGACTGTTGATTTCATTGTAGTTCAAAGGGGGATAGACAAAGGGAACAGCTCACTCTGCAATGTTGCTGATGTCACTCCAAAAACGACAAGATTTTGATGAAAGAAATTGAGGAAAACACAAATAAACGGAATGATATTCCATGCTCATGGATTGGAAGAATCAATATTATTAAAATGTCCATAACACCCAAAGTGATCTATGGATTCAGTGCAATCCCTATCAATATTCTAATGGCATTTTTCACAAAAATAGAAAAAATAATCCTAAAATTTGTATGTAACTACAAAACACCCTAAATAGCTAAAATACTTTGGAGAAAACAAAGCTGAAGGCATCACAAACTATACTACAAAGACTTCAAACTATATTGCAAAGCTATAGTGATCAAAACAGTATGTTCTTTCATAAAAACAGACACATACTTCAATGGAAGAGATAGAGAGCCTAGAAATAAGCTCTCACATATATGGTCAACTAAGGTTTGACAAAAAGCCTTGAATACACAATGGATAAAGGATAGTCTCTTCAATAAACAGTGTTGGGAAAACTGGAGAGCCACATGCAGAAGAATGAAATAGGACTCCTATCTTACACCATACACAAAAATCAACCCCAAATAGATTAAAGACAAATGTAAGACATGGAACTGCAAAGCTCCTGGAAGAAAACATAGAAGGTAAGCTCCTTGACATCAATCTTGGCAATGATATTTTGGATTTGACATCAAAAGCAAAGAAAACAAAACCAAAAATCAACAAGTGGGACTACATGGAACTAAAAACTTCTGCAAAGCAAAGCTAAGCAACAACAGAACAAAAAGGCAACCTATTGAATAGGAAAAATTACTTTCAAATCTCTGATAAAGGTTAATATCCAAAATATGTAAAGTGCTCACAGAATTCAATAGTGAAAAAAACCCACAAATAAACACCAATCTGATTTAAAAATGGGAGGAGGAACTGAATAGACATTTTCCAAAGATGACATACAAATGGCCAACAGGTACATGAAAAGATGCCCAACATCACTAATCATCAAGGACATGCTAATTAAGTGCTCTAAGTTTGTTAATTTCCACAAGCTTATCATATTTAAGGTTATTAAATATTTAATAATTTAAAGTGCTTTAAAATGACATATAGAGGATGTACAAATTAATAGTGGATGTATAATTTATTAAAATAGATTTGAAATGAAGCATTATCTTGAAATACATTCTACTTAAAATTTTAAATGGCCAAAGAAGATTAAGTGGAAGTGCCTTACTGTTAGATAAAGGTGACTATTTAAGATGATTGCCTGATTCCTTTTCTACTTTGAAAGCTTGTCTTGTTATACATAGGAACTAGTAACCATTGGAATGCAGTTAAATTAATATATAATGGTGGAGCTGAGAATCTGGGTACTGTGATCTCATTTCTTCCTTCCTTTCTCCATATCTATCTCTGTGAAACTCGGTTTTCCTTCTCCAAGGATGTGCTTTATGAATTAGTTATCATCCTTACCCTCATTTATTTTTGGCTGATGATCAGCTGGAGAAATCTACACACCAATTAACTAATTTACAAAGCAGAATCCATTTTGCATGTCACAATAAAGATCTATATGACAATCTAAGATACCCTGGTTGTTTTTAATAGAGTGTTAATATAGAACCACTCTTAATTATAGTGATACTTCTAAGGCAGAGCAATTTTCAAGCTATTTCCCTTTTATCTATTTTGCAAAGTAATGAAGGCTGTAGGAGTGCATGGTGTTAGATTTTAAACTATAAAATTACCTTAGAAATTTGTTTATAAAGCTAGTATTATCATAGTAATAATTGATTACAAGAATAAAAAATACATTTGTTCCATATATCTGTTGGGAAAATGCCATCAATCTGATAAATATTTATAGATAATTTCTTTCAAAATTTCAGATATACTATCTTCAGATATTAACTTTTACTATTAACTCCTTGCTTTTTTTAACTCTCCTGATGTATTAATAGCAGAATTTGACCAACTTCTAGGTAACTTCGTGGGCAAAAAAAGGAAAATTATACCCTTATTTTTCTTAATAATGACATTAAATAAATCATAATGGTCAATTGTCCTTTTGTTATTGTCAATATGTAAAATAGTTCTAATAAAGTGTGCTTTGAAAGAGGAGTATGCTTTTTACTTATTTCCATGTGTCTTTTTTTCTTGAATGCAAATCTTCTCTTTGAGAATTAACCCTAATTCTATTTCACAGGCCCGAATCCTCTGTGGCAAAACATGAATAAATGAATAAAAGGAGATGGTCAGGTAGGACAACAACAACAAAACACTGGCATTGGCATTGTCCCCAAGAAGGGAGCATGACTGTGGGTGAGGTGCTTCTCCTCAGAGGAGGCCATTTACAGGTAGGGCTGACATCTGCTTTGATCCACCTATTGGATTACCTTCCCTGCAGCTCAGTGAATAACTTCTTCAGTCCTGAGAAGGAGGACCAGATAGTGTGGTACAAAAATCTATGACAAGCATCAAGCATATTTTTGCTGTTACCATTTAATGAGCACTTAGTATATAGACTCTGTGCTAAGCTTTATGAATAAAAGTTGAAAATTGGGGGCCAGCCCAATGGCACAGCGGTTAAGTTCGCACGTTCCACTTTGGAGGCCTGGGGCTCACCAGTTTGGATCCTGGGTGCGGACATGGCACCACTTGTCAAGCCATGCTGTGGCAGTCGTCCCACATATAAAGTAGAGGAAGACTGGCACAGATGTTAGCTCAGAGTCAGTCTTCCTCAGCAAAAAGAGGAGGATTGGCAGCAGACATTAGCTCAGGGCTAATCTTCCTCAAAAAAAAAAAAAAGTTGAAAATTTGGGCTAGCCCCATGGCTGAGTGATTAAGTTCATGCACTCCAATTTGGCGGCCTGGGAATACACACATTCAGATCCTGAGCACCGACCTAGCACCGCTTGTCAAGCCATGCTGAGGTGGCATCCCACATAGCAGAACTAAAAAAAGGGACCTACAACTGGAATATACAACTATGTACTGGAGGCTTTGGGGAGAAGAAGAAAAGAAAAAGATTTCCAAACAGATGTTAGCTCAGGGCCAATTGTAAAAAAAAAAAGTTTAAAACAAGCTGCTTTTCCCAAGGACCTGAAAGTAATGGGAAAAACCAATTAGGAAACAGATAATTACATGTAATGCGATGAGCTACTATATCTATCTATCTATCTATCTATCTATCTATCTATCTATCTATATATCTGTATTTATCCATATATCATCTAGATATATTGCTCTCACATAAGAGATTATTTTTTTTTGTAGCATTCTATTTCTTTTTCTTTTTTTTCCTTTTTATTGAGTTAATGATAGGTTACAATCTTGTGAAATTTCAGTTGTACATTAATGTTTGTCATTCATGTTGTAGGTGCACCACTTCACCCTTTGTGCCCACCCCCCACCTCACCTTTCCCCTGGTATCCACTAAATTGTTCTTAGTCCACATTTTTAAATTCCTCATGTGAGTGGAGTCATACACAGATTATCCTTCTCTAGCTGGTTTATTTCACTTAACATAATTCCCTCAAGGTCCATCCATGTTATTGCAAATGGAATGATTTTGTTCTGTTTTGCAGCTGAGTAGTATTCCATTGTATATATATACCACATCTTCTTTATCCATTCGTCTGTTGATGGGCACTTAGGTTGCTTCCATGTCTTGGCTATTGTAAATAATGCTGCAATGAACATTGGGGTACATAGGACTTTTGGGATTGCTGACTTCAAGCTCTTTGGATAAATACCCAGTAGTGGGATGGCTGGATCGTATGGTAGTTCTATTTTTAATTTTTTGAGGAATCTCCATACTGTTTTCCATAGTGGCTGCACCAGTTTGCATTCCCATCAGCAGTGTATGAGGGTTCCTTTTTCTCCACAACCTCTCCAACACTTGTTACTATTAGTTTTAGATATTTTTGTCATTCTAATGGGTGTAAGGTGATATCTTAGTGTAGTTTTGATTTGTATTTCCCTGATGTTCAGCGATGATGAGCATCTTTTCATGTGCCTATTGGCCATCAGTATATCTTCTTTGGAGAAATGTCTGTTCATGTCTCCAGCCCATTTTTTGATTGGGTTGTTTGATTTTTTGTTGTTGAGTTGTGAGAGTTCTTTATATATTATGGATATTAAGCCTTTGTCAGATATACGACTTGCAAATATTGTTTCCCAGTTAGTGGGCTGTTTTTTTGTTTTAATCCTGTTTTCATTTGCCTTGAAGAAGCTCTTTAATCTGATGAAGTCCCATTTGTTTATTCTTTCTATTGTTTCCCTTCTCTGAGAAGGCACGGTGTCTGAAAAGATCCTTTTAATACTGATGTCAAAGAGTGTACTGCCTACGTTTTCTTCTAGAAGGCTTATGGTTTCAGGTCTCACCTTTAGGTCTTTAATCCATTTTGAGTTTATTTTGGTGAATGGTGAAAAAGAATGGTCAATTTTCATTCTTTTACATGTGGCTTTCCAGTTTCCCCACCACCATTTGTTGAAAAGACTTTCTTTTCTCCATTGTATGCCCTCAGCTCCTTTGTCAAAGATCAGCTGTCCGTAGATGTGTGGTTTTATTTCTGGGCTTTCAATTCTGTTCCATTGATCTGTGCACCTGTTTTTGTACCAGTACCATGCTGTTTTGATTACTGTAGCTTTGTAGTATGTTTTGAAGTCAGGGATTGTGATGCCTCCCGCTTTCTTCTTTTTTATCAGGATTGCTTTAGAAATTTGGGGCCTTTTGTCGCCCCATATGAACTTTAGGATTCTTTGTTCTAATTCTGTAAAGAATGTCATTGGGATTCTGATTGGGATGGCGTTGAATCTGTAGATTGCTTTAGGTAGAACGGACATTTTAACTATGTTTATTCTTCCAATCCATGTACATGGAATGTCTTTCCATCTCCTTATGTCGTCATCCAATTCTCTCAGAAAGGCCTTGTAATTTTCATTATATAGGTCCTTCACTTCCTTGGTTAAATTTACCCCAAGGTATTTTATTCTTTTTGTTGCGAATGTGAATGGTATTGTGTTCTTGAGTTCTTTTTCTGTTAGTTCGTTATTGGAGTATAGAAATGCTACTGATTTATGCAAATTGATTTTGTACCCTGCAACTTTGCTGTAGTTGTTGATTACTTCTAAGAGTTTTCCAATGGATTCTTTGGGGTTTTCTTTCTTTTTATATATCCAAGTGATATATTTTTTTTTCAAATTCTGGATACATTACATCATGTTCACCACCCGAACACTAATTATAGTGCATCCCCTCACATGTGACCCTAATCACCCCTTTTGCCCTCCCCCCTCCCCCTTCTCCAATGGTAACCACCGGTACAATCTCCAGTGCTATGTGGTTTGGGGTTTTTGGTCGTTTTTATCTTCTACTTATGAGTGAGATCATATGGTATTTGACTTTCTCTCTCTGACTTATTTCACTCAGGATAATACCCTCAAGGTCCATCCATGTTGTCACAAATGGCCGGATTTCATCATTTCTTATGGCTGAGTAGTAGTCCATCGTGTATAAATATCACATCTTCTTTATCCATTCATCCCTTGATGGGCACCTAGGTGGCTTCCTTGTCTTGGCTATTGTGTATAATGCCGCAATGAACATGGGGGTGCAAGTATCTTTATGCCTTTGTGTTTTCAAGTTCTTTGGATAAATACCCAGCAGTGGAATAGCTGGATCATATGGTAGATCTATCCTTAATTTTCTGAGGATACTCCAAACTGCTTTCCATAGTGGCTGCACCAGTTTGCACTGCCACCAGCAGTGAACAAGGGTTCCCTTCTCTCCACACCCTCTCCAACATTTGTTGTTTCCTGTCTTGTTAATTATAGCCATTCTGGCCGGAGTGAGGTGATACCTCATTGTAGTTTTGATTTGCATTTCCCTGATAGCTAATGATCTTGAGCATCTTTTCATATGCCTGTTGGTCATCTGTATATCTTCTTTGGAGAAATCTCTGTTCAGATCTTTTGCCCATTTTCTAATTGGATTTTTGGTTTTTTTGTTGTGGAGCTGTATGAGTTCTTTGTCTATTTTGGATATTAACCCTTTAGCTGATATGTGGTTTGCCAATATCTTCTCCCAATTGTTAGGTTGTCTTTTCGTTTTGTTGATGGTTTCTTTTGCTGTGCAGAAGCTTTTTAGTTTGATGTAGTCCCATTTGTTCACTTTTTCTTTTGTTTCCCTTGCCCGGTCAGACATGGGACTTGAAAATATGCTGCTCAGACCAATGTCATAGAGCGTACTGCCTATGTTTTCTTCTAGAAGTCTCATGGTTTCGGGTCTTACATTCAAGTCTTTAATCCATTTTGAGTTGATTTTTGTGCATGGTGTAAGGGAATGGTCTACTTTCATTCTTTTGCATGTGGCTGTCCAGTTTTCCCAACACCATTTATTGAAGAGACTCGCCTTTCTCCACCGTATGCTCTTGGCTCCTTTGTCGAATATTAGCTGTCCATAAACGTGTGGGTTTACTTCTGGGCTCTCAGTTTTGTTCCATTGATCTGTGTGTCTGTTTTTGTGCCGGTACCATGCTGTTTTGGTTACTATGGCTTTGTAGTATAATTTGAAATCGGGGCTTGTGATACCTCCAGATTTGTTCCTTTTTCTCAGGAATCCTTTGGCTATTCAGGGTCTTTTGTTGTTCCATATAAATTTTAGGATTCTTTGTTCTATTTCTGTAAAAAGTGTTGTTGGAACTTTGATATGGATTGTGTTGAATCTGTAGATTGCTTTAGGAAGTGTGGACATTTTAAAAATGTTAATTCTTCCAATCCAAGAGTACGGGATATCTTGGCATTTCTTTGTGTCTTCTTCAATTTCTTTCAACAATGTTTTATAGTGTTCGGTGTACAGATCTTTCACCTCCTTCGTTAAGTTTATTCCTAGGTATTTTATTCTTTTTGTTGCAATTGTAAATGGGATTGTATTCTTAATTTCTCTTTCTGCTACTTCATTGTTAGTGTATAGAAACACAACGGATTTTTGTACATTGATTTTGTATCCTGCAACTTGACTGTATTCCTTCATTGTTTCTAAAAGTTTTTTAGTGGACTCTTTAGGGTTTTCTAGATATAAAATCATGTCATCTGCAAAGAGTGACAGTTTCACTTCTTCTTTTCCAATGTGGATCCCTTTTATTTCTTTTTCTTGCCTGATTGCTCTGGCTAGGACTTCCAATACTATGTTAAATAAGAGTGGTGACAGTGGGCATCCTTGTCTGGTTCCTGTTCTTACAGGGATAGCTTTCAGTTTTTCTCCATTGAGAATGTTATTTGCTGTGAGTTTGTCATATATGGCCTTTACGATGTTGAGGTATTTTCTTTCCATGTCCATTTTATTTAGAGTTTTTATCATAAATGGATGCTGTATCTTATTAAATGCTTTCTCTGCATCTATTGAGATAATCATGTGATTTTTATTCTTCATTTTGTTAATGTGGTGTACCACGTTGATAGATTTGTGGATGTTGAACCATCCCTGCATTCCAGGAATGAAACCCACTTGATCATGATTTATGATCTTTTTAATGTATTGTTGTATTCGATTTGCTAGTATTTTGTTGAGGATTTTTGCATTGATGTTCATCAGAGATATTAGCCTATAATTTTTTTTGTGTTGTCCTTGTCTGGTTTTGGTATCAGGATAATGTTTGCTTCGTAGAAGGAGTTAGGAAGCCTCTCCTCCTCTTCAATCTTTTGGAAGAGTTTGAGAAGGATAAGTATTAAGTCTTCTTTGAATGTTTGGTAGAATTCACCAGGGAAGCCATCTGGTCCAGGACTTTTATTTTTTGGGAGGTTTTTAATTGCTGTTTCAATCTCCTTACTGGTGATCGGTCTATTCAAATTTTCTACTTCTTCTTGGTCCAGTTTTGGAAGGTTGTATGTTTCTAAGAATTTATCCATTTCTTCTAGATTATCCAATTTGTTGGTGTATAGCTTTTCATAGTATTCTCTTATTATCTTTTGTATTTCTGAGGTGTCGGTTGTGATCTCTCCTCTTTCGTTTCTGATTTTATTTATTTGAGCCTTCTCTCTTCTTTTCTTGGTGAGTCTAGCTAAGGGTTTGTCAATTTTGTTTATCTTTTCAAAGAACCAGCTCTTGGCTTCATTAATTTTTTCTATTTTTTTTTTAGACTCTATTTCATTTATTTCTGCTCTGATTTTTATTATTTCCTTCCTTCAGCTGATTTTGGGCTTTGTTTGTTGTTCTTTTTCCAGTACCTTTAGGTGCACTTTTAGATTGTCTATTTGGGATTTTTCTTCTTTGTTGAGGTAGGCCTGAATTGCTATAAACTTCCCTCGTAGAACCACTTTTGCTGTATCCCACACATCTTGGCATGTCATGTTTTCATTTTCATTTGTCTTCAGGAATTTTTTTATTTCTTCTTTGATTTCTTCATTGCCCTAATCATTGTTCAGTAGCATTTTGTTCAATCTCCACATTTTTGTGGCTTTTCTGGTTTTCTTTCTGTAGTTGATTTCCAGTTTCATACCTTTGTGGTCACAAAAGATGCATGGTATTATTTCGATCTTCTTAAATTTATTGAGACTTGTTTTGTGGCCTAATATGTGATCAATCCTGGAGAATGTTCCATGGGCATTTGAAAAGAATGTGTATTCTGGGGTTTTTGGATGGAATGTTCTGTATATATCTACTAAGTCCACCTGGTCTAATGTGTCCTTTAAGGCTAGTGTTTCCTTGTTGATCTTCTGTTTGGATGATCTATTGATTGGTGTAAGTGGAGTGTTAAAGTCCCCTACTATTATTGTGTTACTGTCTATTTCTCCTCTTATGTCTGTTAATAATTGCTTTATATATTTAGGTGCTCCTATGTTGCGTGTGTAGATATTTAAAAGTTTTATATTTTCTTTTTGGATTGTTCCCTTTATCATTATGTAGTGCCCGTCTTTGTCTCTTATTACAGTTTTTGATTTAAAGTCTATTTTGTCTGATACAAGTATTGCTACCCCCACTTTCTTTTCTTTGCCATTTGCATGGAATATCTTTTTCCATCCTTTCACTTTCAGTTTGTGAGTGTCTGTAGGTCTGAAGCGTGTCTCTTGTATGCAGCATATACATGGATCTTGTTTTTTATCCAGTTGGCCACTCTATGGCATTTGATGGGAGCATTTAATCCATTGACATTTAAAGTAACTTGATAAATATGTATTTATTGCCATTTTGTCACTTTTTCCTTTTTTTGGGTGTTTTAGTAGTTCTTCTCAGTTCCTTTCTTTTTCTCTTTCTCTCTTCACTTGTGGTTTGATGGCTATCTTTAGTAATATGTTTGATTTCTTTTGTGTTACTTTTTTTCCTGCTAGTTATAGGTTTGTGGTTTGTGGTTACCATGAGGATCCTATTTAATATACTATGCATATAACAGTCTATATTGAGTAGATAGACTCTTTAGCTTGACCTCTTTCTAAAAGCTCTACTTTTTCACTCCCCTCCTCCCACACTATATGTTTTTCACATCATATATAGTCTTTTGTTTACTGTGTGTATATCCATTACCCTCTTATCATTTAAATAGGTAACTTTAGTACATTTGTCTTTTAACCTTCATATTACCTTCACAGGTAGTTGATCTGCTGCCTTTACTATACTTTTACCTTACAAGTGATTTTATTGCCTGTTTTTTCTTGTTGTTGTCTTGGTTTTTTTTGATAATTTCTTTCTTTTGTCTCTATTTGTGGTCATTACTTTCCCACTTAAATAAGTCCCTTCAGCATTTCTTGTAGAACTGGTTTCTTAGTGATAAACTCCTTTAATTTTTGCTTGTCTGGGAAGTTCTTTATCACTCCTTCCATTCTGAATGACAGCCTTGATGGATAGAGTATTCTTGGTTGTAGGTTTTTTCCTTTTAGCACTTCAAATATGTCATGCCATTCTCTTCTCACCTGTAGGGTCTCGGCTGAGAAGTCTGCTGACAGCCTGATGGGCTTCCCTTTATATGTCACTTATGGCCTTTCTCTTGCTGCTTTTAGGATTCTCTGTTTGTCTTTAATTTTAGACATTTTGATTATAGTATGTCTTGGTGTGGGCCTCTTTGGGCTTATCTTGTTTGGAGCTCTCTGTGCTTCCTGAACTTGGATGTCTGTTTCCTTCCTCAGGTGAGGAAAATTTTCCTCTATTATTTCGACATATAAATTTTCTGCCCCTTTGTCTCTCTCTTCTCCTTCTGGGACCCCTATAATCCGAATGTTAGCATGCTTGATATTGTTCCAGAGTTCCCTTACACTGTTCTCATTCTGTCTAATTCTTTGTTCTCTTTTCTGTTCTGCTTGGGTGATTTTCTCTAATCTTTTGTCTAGCTCGCTGATCTGTTCTTCTGCTTCCTCTACTCTGCTATTGAGTCCCTCTAGTGAATTTCTCATTTCAAGTATTGTATTCTTCATTTCTGATTGGTTCTTTTTTATATCTTCCAATTCTTTGCTGATGTGCTTACTGTGTTCATCCATTCTTATCTGCATATCTGTGAGCATCCTCATTATATTTTTTTTGAATTCCTTGTCAAGGAGGTCGCTAGTTTCTGTTTCATTTAGTTCTTTTTCTGGTGTTTTGTAGTGTTCCCTTGCTTGGAAAGTATTCCTTTGCCTCCTCATTATGCCTCTTTCTCTGTGCTATTTTCTTTGTACTAGGTGAGTTGGCTATGCCTCCTGATCTTGGAGAAGTGGCCTTATGTATGAGATGCCTTATGAGGCCCAACAGTGTGCTTCCCTCTCATCACCAGACCATAAGAACCAGGAGTGACCCCTTTGTGGGCTACTTGTGTTCTTCTGCTGTGGCAGGGTTACTCCCACTGCAGGTACCCAGGGAGTCTGACCTTTCCTTCCCTGGCCAGCTGTTTGTAAATCCGGTTTGGAGGGGCCTCAGCACTGTTGGCTACAAAGTCTATTAGCACACTCTTATTGCAATTGTCCTCTTAATTTGGTTGGTACCCATTGTAACTGGTTGCTAGGCTCAGGGGCATACAGTTGTGATAGGCCTGAGGCCAACAAGGCTGATGTCAGTTCTCTTAGGAGTGCAGCTGAGTGGGGCTAGCCCTTGGCATGGAGGCAGTCAGTTGTTTCAGGCTTTGGAAGGTGAGGCTGATCCTTTTTATGGCTATTTGTAAAGCACAAGTCTTTTGCCACTGATAAGCCTCATCCCCCTCTGGACCACATACACTGTCAACACAGTCCTGGTCCGTGCACACTTCTCAACCCCCTGGAGCGTACTCCACTGCCACACTGCAGAGGCCCCCACCTCTGCCCCAATGCCCCCCACAGTTCACCTGGTCCTCACACAAGCCCTGCCCCACAGAGGCAGACACCATTGCCTGCCTATAGAGGATCAAGGCACTCAGTCAATGCAGGCTGAAAAGTAGCCTGAGGGCTAGCTGTTAGGTGGGGCCAGTCCCTGGGCAGGTTGCCTGCCCTGGCTGAACTGGATTAAATCTGTGCTCTAGTGGGTGTGGCAGACCCCTGGGCTGACAGCCCAAGGGATGCACCTCAATGGCCCCCATTGGTGTCTGTATGTGCACGCTTGGACCACCTCAGAACAATGGCCCCCACCAATTTCTCAGTCTCAGGAGAGGACCCTCCTCTCACCAAGATGCCCCCAGAGCCCACCAGGTGAGTCTTGTTTCACCAAAGGACAGTCAGCCTTCTCTCTGGTGATTTTAGGTTGCTGCAATGAGTGAGTTTGTGCATGGGCCCTTTAAGACCTGGATCTTTTCGGCTTTTGGCCGATAGCTTTTCTGGGGTGTCCCCGCTGCAGTTAATAGCCAGCAAAGCCAGATAGTAAGACCCCCATCTCAGTTGGACTGAGTCCGAAGGATGGTTATAGCAGTCTTACCCCCGCTCCGGACCTCACTCCTCCAGGGAGGGCTGCAGACATTAGGTTGGCTTCTGCCTGGCCAGCTGAGAAGCTCCGCTGCTCCCAAAGGTGGCTTTTTTCCTCTCCGGCCAGAGTTACTGCCTCTTTTGCTTTCATCAGGACTGTCCCTTGTCGTGGGGGTTCTTTTTATCCAGTTTTCAGTTTTCAGTCCAGGGTGATTCTTCTCAAAATTGTTGTAAGCTGGTTGTGTTCTTGGGTGGAGGAGAGTTCAATGTCTGCTCACAGTGCCGTCTTGACAAGAACCTGGGGTTTTCTATATATAAGATCATGTTGTCTGCAAACAGCGAGAGTTTCACTTCTTCCCTCCCTATTTGGATTCCGTTTATTCCTTTTTCTTGCCTGATTGCTCTGGCCAGGACCTCCAGTACTATGTTAAATAAGAGTGGTGATAGAGGACATCCTTGTCTTGTGCCTGTTTTCAGCGGGATGGCAATCAGCTTTTGCCCATTGAGTATGATGTTGGCTATGGGTTTGTCATATATGGCCTTTATTATGTTGAGGTACTTTCCTTCTATGCCCATTTTGTTCAGAGTTTTCATCATAAATGGCTGTTGGATCTTGTCAAATGCCTTCTCTGCATCTATTGAGATGATCATGTGGTTTTTATTCTTCAGTTATTGATGTGGTGTATCACGTTGATTGATTTGCAGATGTTGAACCATCCCTGTGTCCCTGGTATGAATCCCACCTGATCATGATGTATGATCCTTTTGATGAATTGCTGAAATCTGGTTGCCAAAATTTTGTTTAGAATTTTTGCATCTATGTTCATCAGTGATATTGGCCTGTAGTTCTCTTTTTTCGTGGTGTCCTTGTCAGGTTTTAGTATCAGCGTGATGTTGGCCTCATAAAATGTGTTAGGAAGTGTTCCATTCTCCCTAATTTTTTGGAATAGCTTGAAAAGGATAGGTATTAAATCCTCTCTGAAAGTTTGGTAGAATCCCCCAGGAAAGCCATCTGGCCCGGGGGTTTTATTCTTTGGGATGTTTTTGATTGCTGTTTCAATCTCTTTCCTTGTGATTGGTCTGTTCAAATTGTCTGCCTCTTCTTGAGGGAGCTTTGGGAAATTGTAGGAGTCCAAGAATTTATCCATTTCCTCTAGGTTATCCATTCTGTTGGCATATAGTTTTTCGTAGTATTCTCTTATAATCCGTTGTATTTCTGCAGAGTCTGTTGTTATTTCTCCTCTTTCATTTCTGATTTTGTTTATTTGAGCTTTCTCCCTTTTTTTCTTTGTAAGTCTGGCTAGGGGTTTGTCAGTTTTATTTATCTTCTCAAAAAAACCAGTTCTTTGTTTCATTGATCCTTTCTACTGCCTTTTTCGTTTCAATAGTATTTATTTCTGCTCTGATTTTTATTATTTCTCTCCTTCTGCTGACTTTGGGCTTTATTTGTTCTTTTTTCTCTAGTTCAGTTAGGTGTAGTTTAAGATTGCTTATTTGGGATTTTTCTTGTTTGTTAAGATGTGCCTGTATTGCGATGAATTTTCCTCTTAATACAGCTTTTGCTGTATCCCATATGAGTTGGTATGGCATGCTATCATTTTCATTTGTTTCCAGGTATTTTTTGATTCCTTCTTTAATTTCTTCAATGATCCATTGCTTGTTCAGTAGTGTGTTGTTTAGTCTCCACATCTTTGTGCCTTTCTCTGCTTTTTTCTTGTAATTAATTTCTAGCCTTATAGCACTATGATCTGAGAAGATGCTTGTTATTATTTCAATTGTTTTAAATTTGTAGAGGCTTGCCTTGTTTCCCAACATATGGTCTATCCTAGAGAATGTTCCATGTGCACTTGAGAAGAATGTGTATTCAGCTCTTTGAGGGTGGAGTGATCTATATATGTCTATTAAGTCCAATTGTTTTAGTTTTTCATTCAGCTCCACTATTTCCTTGTTGATGTTCTGTCTGGATGATCTGTCCATTGATGTGAGTGGGGTGTTGAGGTCCCCTACTATTATTGTGTTGTTTTTAACATCTTCCTTTAGGTCTGTTAATAGTTGCTTTATGAATCTTGGTGCTCCTGTGTTGGGTGCATAGATATTTATAAGCGTTATTTCTTCTTGATGAAGTGTCCCTTTGATCATTATATATTGTCCCTCTGTGTCTCTCTTTACCTGTCTTATTTTGAAATCCACTTTGTCTGATATAAGAATTGCAACACCTGCCCTTTTTTTCTTGCTGTTAGCTTGAAGTATTGTCCTCCACCCCTTCACCCTGAGCCTGTGTTTGTCCTTGGGGCTGAGGTCTGTTTCTTGGAGGCAACAAATTGTTGGATCTTGTTCTTTAATCCATTTTGCCATTCTGTGTCTTTTTATTGGAGAGTTCAATCCGTTTACATTGAGAGTGATTATTGATGCATGTGGACTTAACGCTGTCAATCTGTCACTCATTATCTTGTTTTCCTGTGTGTCTTTTCCTGTGTCCTTTAGCCTATGCATTTAATACTGCAATTTCTTATGCTGGGTTTCTTAGATTTTTCCTTATTTATGATTTGTGACTCTGTTCTGTATTTTATTTTAGTGTCTACCCTGAAGTTTGTATTTAGAATCTCGTGTATAATATAGTCTATTCTCTGGTGGTCTCTTACTTACTTGGCCAATACTGATTTAGACCCTTTGCTCTTCCCCTCCTAAATAATTATTTTCATTTTTTATTCCAACATGTCTTATTAATTTGTAGTTAGAGTGCTAAGATCGTCCTTGCTTTGGTAGTTTCCTTACCTTTACCCTAATGCTATAGTTGAATATTTGCTATCCTGTTCTGGTTCTATCCATCGGTCTCCCTAGTCTGTGGATTGTGTCCCCTTTCTCCCTTTTTTCTTTTTGCAAGTATGAGAGCCTTCTTGAGGATTTCTTGTAGTGGAGGGCTTTTAGTTACAAATTCCCTTAACTTTTCTTTGTCTGGAAAAGATTTAATTTCTCCCTCATATCTGAAGGAAATTCTTGCTGGATAGAGTATTCTTGGCTGACGATTTTAATCTTTTAAAGCTTTGAATATGTCACTCCATTCTCTCCTAGCTTGTAAGGTTTCTGTAGAGAAATATGCTGAAAGTCTGATAGGGGCTCCTTTATAGGTTATTTTCTTCTTTTTTCTTACTTCCCTGAGTATTCTTTCTTTGTCTTTTCTTCTTGCCAATTGTACTACTATGTGCCTTGCAGTAGGTCTTTTTACATTGACAAATCTAGGAGATCTGAAAGCTTCCTCTACACACATTTCTCCATCAATCCCTAGATTTGGGAATTTCTCTTCAATAATTTCGTTAAGCACACTTTCAGCTCCATTTTCCTTTTCCACGTTCTCGGGAATTCCTATGATCCTTAAGTTCTTACTCCTCATTGAATCCACTATCTCTTGGAGATTTTCCTCATTTTTTAAAATTCTTAGTTCTCTTTCTTCCTCTGTCTGGAGCCATTCAGCCTGTCTATCTTCAATTATGTTAATTTGCTCTTCTATGGTGGCTACATGGGCATTCAGGGAATTCATATTCTGTTTTATCTGGTCCATTGTGTTTTTCATCTCTAGTAATTCTGTTTGATTCTTCTTTATGATTTCAATCTCTTTTGTGAAGTAACTCCAGAACTCATTGGCTTGTTTCTCTATCTTTCTGTCTACCTCCTTGAGTTTTTTTATTATAGCTGCTCTGAACTCATTATCACTTCGTTTACCTAATTCCAAGTCCTCAGGACTTAATTCTATGTTTTTATTGTTTTCCTTCTGGTCTGGGGCTTTTATAAATTGCTGGATGGTAGAGGAGTGGTTTTTTCACATGGTGGTAGAATTCGGTTGCAGTTACAGCCTGTCGCCACTAGATGGGGGTCGAGAGCCACGTGTTCTGAGCTCTCCACCTTCGGGCAAGATGGCGTGCCCAGTGTGTTTTACCGGGAGGGAGGGGCTGCTATTCTTGCGTGCTGATCTGGATTCAGATCAGTTCTGTTCTCTGATCTCCCAAGGCCCTGGGTTTATGGGGTCCCTGTGCATGGAAGCTTTCCCCCGTCAGCGGGTCTCCACTGAACCAGCGGCCGGAGTCCTGGATGATCCCCCGGTCGTGTGTCCCCTCCCCTGCTCCTTCCCAGACCCACGCAGCAGCGATCGCAGACTCTAGGGGGGGCAGCGACATTCTCTCCTACCCGTTCCAGTGCCTGCGAGGCCATCAGCAAGGGTAGTGATCTCCGCCTTCTTGGTCTTGTAGGTCTCTAACATGTTGGCATTAGATTTATTCTCTGAAATTCAGTTTTTCCAATCTTTTGTTGTATTTTGGAGGGGAGAGAATCCCGGGTCAGCTCACCCTGCCATTTTGCTCCACCCCGTCTCTGAGATTATGTTATTTTAACATGCTCTAAACTTCCTTCAGGATTTCGCTTTTATATAGATTATTATCACTGGATTTAAAAAATTCGTTGTGCAGCTATGATTTCTAAATGAAAAGGGGAAAATTTATTAACAGAAGAAAAATTGGAAAATAATGCCTGGACTGATATGAAAAATGAAGGAAGGTGAATAAATGATATGCTGATTTTCTATTTAACAATTTTAAGTATTATTTGTTATTTGACATTCTTACAAATGTAAAGCATGCTCTTTATAAAAAATTTTTAAAAATACATTAGAATTCAAAGAAGAATATAAGCAGCAGCCATGATAAACTGCTTAGTGGCATCTACTGGCAACATTTTAAAGTATACATTTCCATTTCCTTTCTATCCTTGTATGATTTTAAGCTACACATTTCTTTTTTCAGCTTTATTGAAGTATAATTGACAAATAAAGTGATAAGATATTTAAAGTATACATTGTGATGATTTGATATACGTATACATTGTGAAAGGATACTTCCCATCTAGTAGTTAACACATCTATCACACCACACACATATATACACACATGATTTTTTGAGAGGTGAGAACATTTAAGTTCTACTCTCCTAGAAAATTTCAATTATACAATGCAGTGTTGTCAACTATAGTCACCATATTACATATTAGATCCTCAGACCTTATTCACCTTATAGCTGCAAGTATAAATCCTTTTATCAACTTGTCCCTATTTCTCCCACCCCCGCCCCTTGGAAATGAATTTTCCACTCTCTGTTTCTATGAGTTTGACTTTTTTTTCGAGATTCTATATACGTGATACCATGCACTATTTGTCTTTGTCTGGCTTATTACACTTAGCATAATACCCTCAAGATCCATCTATGTTGTTGCAAATGGCAAGATTTTCTTCTATTCCATTGTGTGTGTGTGTGTGTGTATGTGTGTATGCCTGTGTGCATATATATATCACAGCTTCTTTTCTTAATCCGTTCATCAGTTGATGGACACTTAGGTTGCTTGCATATCCTGGCTATTACAAATAATGCCGTAATGAACATAGGAGTGCAGATATCTTTTCAAGATCTAGTTTTCATTTCTGTTGCATATATATACCCAGAAGCAGGATTGCTGTATCATATGGTAGTTCTATTTTTAATTTTTGAGGAACCTCCATACTGTTTTCCCTAGTGCTGCATCAATTTATATTCCAACCAACAGTGCAAAAGAGTTCCCTTTTCTCCACACCCTGGCCAAACTTTTTATCTTTTGTCTTTTTGGTGATAGTCATTCTAACAGAGGTGAGGTGTTATTTCATTGTGGCCTTGATTTGTATTTCCCTGATGATAATTATGTTGAGCACTTTTTTATGTACCTGTAGGCCATTTGTATGTCTTCTTTGGAAAAAATGTCTATTCAGTTCCTCTGTCCATTTTTTATCAGATCTTTTTTATTTTTTGCTATTGACGTCTATGAATTTTTTTTATATATTTTTGAGATTAACCACTTATCAGACAAATGAATTGGAAATATTTTCTTCCATTCCGTAGGTTGCCTTTTCATTTTGTTAATAGTTTGCCCTTCTGTGCAGAAGCTTTTTAGTTTGGCGTAGTCTTTTTATTCAGTCAATTTCTCTACAAGAACATATGTCTATGCCATAAAGCAGATTTCAATAAAGTGATTACATTGATTACATTGAATGTATAGTATTTCATTATATTAATAGAAAATTAACCAGTCTCTCATTTATGGACACACATTGTTTCTAATATTTCTGGTCTTTCAATAAAATACAGCTATTAGCATTCTCTAGGATAAAGTTTGCCCACAGCATGATTTTTTTAATGCTGAATCACTCTTTGCTTTTACTTCCCTATTTCTATTAGAATTTCTTTTAAAACATGATAAATATAATACATATATATAATGAGGCTTAATAATGAAGCAAATATGAATAATCTTTTCCTCTTGCCCATAGACTTGCTGCCTATGATCACCAATGTAAATAATTTTCTATGCTCATATGAGTTAAATAAACACATTTGCACATCTGTACCAAACAGATGCTACTAAAAGGCTTGTTGTACATAATTCAATTAAATAGGGGCAATTTTAATTTTTGCAAATCTCTTAGAAGTATATCCAGTTATTGATTCATGTTTCCTCTGTGGTTTTTACCAAAGTAAATTAGTATCATACAACTGTAAGTAGCTGTCCCACTTTAGCCTACGTCTGGACTTCTCACCAACTCTAGGAGGATAGTGGCAGAAATATCACTTCATTCACCTACCAACATCTTTGTGGGCTCTTCCTCACCATGGGGACAAGAAATCATCCAAAAGGCTCCATAATGTCAAATGCTTCAGACTCTGAACCACGTCCAGGTATTTTTTTTAATGTAAATATTCTATACTATTTTAATGAAAATAAAATTTTATTTTAATCTATCATCACTGCTGATTGTGATTATAACGGGCATAAATGTCTTATATTTTCTTTAATATTTCCCACATACCTAAAAGAGTGCCTTTAAATATAATTAACGGAAATAATTATCTATTTCCTGGCTAGATCCAAAGTGCAATCAATTTAAATAGTTTTAGGAGAACTGGATGGGCCATTGAGTAGAAATGTGATTTGAGTGTTTTCGATTTTATTGTTACTGCATTTGTATTTCTAGCGATCTTTGAAAAGAATCAACTTCTAATCTCATTTGCTTTACAAAGTTATAAATTAATTATATATTTGTTGTGCTAAAAGAAACCACAGAGCAGACAGAGACAATCCCTATTGTGGACTTGGAACCCCCTCTTGCTCTTCCTCCTCCTCCTCCTGCAGAGGATGAATGGGGCTCAGTTCCTGAGCGCACCAATGTAGACGGTAAAGTATAAATAACCAGATTTTATTCTTCTACGTTCTCTTTTTGTTATCTGAAGGTAAATTTTCCCTTTATTTTACTACTCTCTAGGTGTTACTATTTGGGAATTTTTCTATTTAAACAAAATATAGAGATTCAAATATTTTAAAATATATAGAGAAGTTAAAAAAAGCATATTTGCTCACTTTGAAAATCTCATGTATTAAGGGGCATGTTTAAAGATAAAAAAGAAGCCATTTGTCCTAATTTTGTCTTGTTTCCTCACATGAAACTGAGAGACTACGCAAGATGATCAGAGTTTAAAATTCAGTAGATATGTAAAAGGACTCAAAAATAAAACACTAGTAGTTGATTGCCTCCTTTAGATCATAGTTAAACTTAACATCATTTAGTTAGGATGAGGTTTCTCAACTTCAGCATTGCTGACACATTGGACGGGATAGCTCTTTGCTGTAGCGGGTGTAGGATTGTAGGATGCTTAAGAGCACCCCCGGCTTCCACCTACAAGATTCCAGTAGCACCGGTCCCTCAGTTATGACACCAAAAATGTCTTGAGATATTTACAAATGTCCCCTTGGGGCAAAATTGCCCCTGGTTGATAGCTACTGAGTTACATTTTTCAGAAAATTAAAGAATGTTTTGGACATAAATTATGAATATAACCATTCTCTTTGATGCAGTTTTTTACCTTGTTACAAAAGTGCAATTCTTTTCTAATATAAAGAAATATATACTTTTTACACTGGAGTACCTAAATTTACTTTTGTGGGAAATAAACATATCAACAAAAAGATTATAAACAATGATGTCTGAAAGTTTAGCTTCTAGAATGTGGGGATATAACATTATTTTTGTGAAATTTAATAAAATTATAGACGTTTTAGGCCTAAAGCAAATATCATCTGGCTTAAACTTTCCCTGAAATTTACAGTAATTTTTTTGTGAGGGGAACATGGTACTAGTCATCAAGTTCAACTAAAGAATTCCATCTTAATAATAGCATAGGTTTAAAATAAAGCATTTCTGCATTTGATCATATTAATGAAGATAATGTAATCTGAACTGAAATTTTATGCCTAATATTAAAGGTATTTAATAACACCTTGTATTTAAAAATTTCATCTGTGCTAGAGGTCCCTAAGACCACACTCAATTTTGATGATTCACTAGAACTCACAGGACTCTGCCTACAGTTGTACTTAGATCTCAGATTTATGGCAGAGAAAGGATAACAAGCATAATCAGCAAAGGGAAAGGCACACGGAGTGAAGTCTGGGGGAGGCCAGGCTCAAGCTTCTAAGGGTCCTCTCCCAGTAGAGTGACAGGGTCACATGAATTGCCCCAGCAACACATTGTCACAATGTGTCACATGTTGCCCACCAGGGAAACTAGGAGAATCAGTGTTCTGGATCTTCACCGGGGGTTGATCACATAGGCTCTGGCTGGCATGTAGGAAAATCCCAGACTTCCAGAAGGAAGACAGATGTTCAGCACAAACAGTATTGCTTTCACAAACAGTTTCGGCATAGTGAGTCACTCTTTTCATGGTGGGAACCCTCCTGAAATCCAGGTTTCCAGACACCAGCCAAGGCCAACCTTGTAAGCAGTCCTTTGAGGATAGCAGTCAGGTCTGCTATGTTAACCCTTTTTCTGCACATCCTCTTAAATAAGTTTTTTCCCCTCATTTAGCCTGATAGTTCATAGTAATTCACACATTGGATATTTTCTTTCAGAAAACTTAAGACAGTTTAAGAACAATAGTAAATGCAAAATAATGATATTATTCTTTCAAATTACTGGAACTCACCTTATCTCTGATTATCACTCATCCTGTTTCTTAGCTTCTCCTTTTCCCTTTGCTCGATGTGGAACAATTCCTGCCATCCTGGGAGTCTGCAGCCTGCTGCTCTTGGTGCTGTGTGCATTCTTTGGTTATCACTGTAAGTCTGGTTAATGAGAGGAAGGAAGGAATAGATTATTAGATTCTACTTCTTTAAACATGTTTCAGATAAAAGCTTTTGGTAAATATTTTATTGCCACTTTGCACAGGGAACAGGAAAAAATGACATGAAAGTACCACAATTTTTTACTTTAAGGATGAATTTGACCTTGTGAGCTCTCACTAACTACATATGTTTTTCAAGGGAGACTACATGATTGTAATTTCTGCAGAAGATACTGATAGTAATGACTGATTAACATTATTATTTTGAAAATTACAACTTACTAAGAAATTTAGCTTGATGGTTTTGTGGCTGTCTTTACTTTGAAAATAGAAAGTAACTTCTTTTATAGTTCCAATTTCCATGCCTCCAGCAGCCTAAATTGGATAAAGAGAATATTTTCATTATTATTAAAATTATTTGCAACTGGTTATTTAAAAATTGTAGTTTCTCATTGATAACATTAGTTTGAACTTGAAATTCTATAATTTTGTTTAGAAAGTGAAATTCTGTACACTATATCAACCAGTCATGATGGCAAAAGATTTATTTGATATGATTTTTGTTGTTGTTCTCTGTTTTAATTGATTTTAACCATTGTTTTACCAATGTAAACACATTCAATCTTATAAGATATTGAGATATTTTAGCTTTAGGCATAGACTTTAGAAATAATAGTGGGTAAATGAAAACAGACTTAGCTAAATATCTTTTCATAATTTGAGAACATTTATGGAGAACTTTTATTAAGAAAAAACTATAAGATTTAAACTTCATAATCTAATTCAATACTTGCTCATAATTGAGCATGTGTTTTACATGTCTTGAATTCTTGTTCTTAGACTTTCAAAGTGTTCCGTTATCAGAAAAGAAGCTGAAGAGCCTTAACCAATGGATTGAGTCTTTCAAAAACAAAGCAGAAACATTTATTCGGGTCCAAAAGATTCTTGATGAAAACACAGGTAATATTAGAGCTAGAATAAACAATTTTATAGAATGCTATATTGTTTTTCTTGTTGCAGCCTTAAAATGGTTAGTTGCATAATGCAGTAGGCAGCTCTCTAATACAGCAGCATGGCAATTTTGATGGCTTCTTGCCTCTTTTGGGCTTCATGGCTTCTTCACGTCATCCTTTAAAACTGAGTGAATTTCACAATTATCAAGCATAGCCTCCTATATTAATTAATTAGCTTATTCAATGCACACTACATGCCAGCCATTAGGTTGGTGTTTGACAATAAATAGAATATGAACCCTGCCCTTAGGAGGCTCAGAGAAAAACATATAAACCAAAAATAAACCAAAGTGTCAAGGTGTGCAGTAGAGGGATGTGCAAGATGTTCAGGGGGCATGGAAATAGAAGAACTTGAATATCTGAAAAGTAATGGTGTTTTCGTAGCTTCTAAATGCCTCTTAAGGAGAGGAGTTTAAAATACTAGAGTAATCATATAGCTTCATTTTTGCTAATTAAATTGTAATATAAAAAGAGTCTATGTTGATGATAAATAAATATTTTACAAAGGACTTGCATTAAAATACTAGTTTTTTCTTTTTCTTGTGAGGTGTCAAGGTTCTATTGAATAATTAAATCAGCCATTTGAGAGTCCTTTAGTGATTGACCTTGCTAAAAGGCTGGTTTCTTTTTTTCTATTGAAATATAATTGACATGTAACATTGTGTAAGTTTGAAGTGTACAACGTGTTGGTTTGACACATTTATATACTGCAATATGATTACCACAATAGCTTTAGCTAACATCTTTATCATGTCACATAATAATCATTTCTTTTTTGTGTTAAAAACAAGATCTACTCTTTTGGCAACTTTGAACTTATAATACAACATTGTTGACAGCAATCACTATGTTGTGCATTTTTAAAGGCTGCTTTCTAAGCCATTGATTATTTCAGCCAAAGATGAAACTAATTCAGTAGGGAAAGAGGCTGGACTAAAATTATTTGCATATTTTGCTGCTTGATTATTGTCATTATTATGACTCTTGAAATAGTACAAAAATAAAATGTAATATGTATTCTCATCTAATATTAAGTTTTGTTGTCTCATGTAGAAACCCTGAAGTGGCTCCAAAACCAGAATGTGTATCTCCTTGAGGCTTTAGAAGAACTAAGGACCATGCAAGGTAATCTGGAAGGGAAAAAATTCTGAGTTAATAATAATTCTTAATAACAGCCTCAATCTTTTAAGAGGGAAAACTTATGAAGCCATAAGGCCTTGTTTGTGAGGTTCTGTGAACTCTGAGGTTTAAATACTTTCTTTCCTAGGAGACAGGTGTGGACATTCTCTGAATAACTGGGTGCAATACAGAGACCACTGCTACCACCAAACCGCGGAAATGGTCTCTTGGTTAAACTGTTCTGATCTTTGTGTCACTTTGAATGCTACATTTTTAAAGACAGAAAGGAGCATATTGATGGTGAGATTATATTTCATTCTTTACTTCTGGAATACGAACATATTGTAGGTACCAAAGGAAGGGCTCACCTGCAGCTCTAAAACCAGGGAAAGGGGCACTCTTTTGCTTCATTTTTCACTCGCCTATCTCAGATATACTCCACTTCGCACATCTTTCTTTTCCAAACACACCAGTCATGCCCTCACAGTAGAAATGATGCATTTGCTATTCTCTCTGCATGCCGTGTTCCTCTCTTAGATATAGCCATGGATAACTACTTCACCTCCTTCAAGTATCGATTTAGTTATCACCTTAATAACCCTTGCCCTGACAACCCTATTCAAAATTGCAACCTGTGTATCAGTGTCCCCCCAGATGCCCTCCTCTGTACTCTTAGTTCTTTTTACCCACTCTAAATTTTTTATGGCGTTTGTCACTTTCTTAAATACCATATCATGTATATGTATGTTGTTAATTTCCATATGGCTCAAATGCCCCCAAAGCAGATACTTTTGTTCAATGATGTATATCAAACTCAAAAAAGTAAGCACAAAATTTAATAAATGATCAAATGAGTTAAGAAAAATAATTGATATTTATTCATATTTAGTAATTTAGTTCATGTTTAGTAAAACCAATTCATATTTAGTGTGGTGTCATCTTGAATATAAAACTTTCTGTTAGCTATCTTTTTTTTCTTCTTCCTATTTAATTTTTGGTTCAAGAAACTACAGACACTATGGTACTGAAATATTTTTTGATGTTCTATTTGTCAGTGGGGATTTATAGACTGCATTGTTCTTATTTTTATGATTCTTTTCTTCTCACTTGATGGAAGTTCCATATTTTTCATCTCTAATATGCTTTCAGTATTAATATTTTTGTGTATTTTGGTTCCATGAAGAGTATCATGAAGTTACTTGCAGAAAATCATACTTGGCTTGGCCTATCTTACAAGGAAGAGGACAATAAATGGAAGTGGGAGGATGGCTCCTTTCCTTCTCCTGAGCTGTAAGTTTCTAGCATATAATCCAATTCCTTATGCCTTTTACAGTGTCTTTTCCTTAAAGAGATGGAGGAAATAGAGAAGATTACTGGGCACAGAATTTAGATCTTTTTAATTCTCTTTTTTGTTATTTCATATTACACTGTCAACAATTTTATAAATCATAGTCATTTAGATATTTCATAATTTATGTAAATATGCCTCTATTATTAGATGATCTGTCTGATTACAATTTCAGATAATAAGTATAATTTGGGGAAGAACATCATTATATATGAATTTTGGCAAGTCTCTGGTATTTATATTAGGAAGAAATACAGAATCATTATTCCTCAGCCAAAGAATTTGGGCCTTTTTTATGGTTTTAAATACATATTGCTAAATTACCATCTAGAAACATTGCCTTAGACAATCATGCCAAAAATAAATATATTAGCAAGCTGTTTCATCACTCTGTGCCAATCTCAATTAATATTTCAAATTTTTGATAATTTTGGAAGCTGATTATTTTTATTTTGTTCTTTTAGGTTATATTCTTCTGCTGTTTAGTGAGGCTATTTTTCCTATAACCTGTATCAATACTTTTGTCCGCTTATCACATATATCTTTTATTTCTTGGTATGATTCCTTATATATTGTCTGTACTCTCTCAGATACGTCTTGCCCTTGTTTTCCTTTACTAATTTGTTTTTTGAGTCTATTTGCTTTTATTATATGAACAAATGGCTAGCGTTTAAGTATACTGAAATTGTCTTTATTCATTTGAAATTTATTTTGGGATGTGACAGAGAAAGCTAAGCATGTACATGTGTGTACACATATAGATGCAATTATATCTATGTATATATTTCACTAATCAGTTGTCAAAGTGCTGTTAAATGATTCATTATTCTTCTATCATTGATTTTAATGTCATATGCTAAAATTTTAGTATTCAAATAATTTAATATGTCATTTAAATATTTCACAATTTGTGTAAACATTTTATGTGTAAACATACTTGAATATTTTCCTACGCTTGCCTGTTCTATTGTCTCACATTGTGAATCTATTCTTACTTTCATGGTTGATCATTTTAATTATTGGAATTCTGTGACTTGAAAGTTTTCCTCTTCTTCAAACCTTACATAATATTTGGTACATTGAATTAATGAATGGAAGACCATATAAAAATAGTTTGGCAATTTATTTTTACTAACACAGTTCAGAATTCTTTTTTTTCTAATTCCTTTGACAATTTGAAAAGGAACGTATTATGCATTTAATAAATGAGTAGGTAAGCTTTACTTTTTTCCAGACTATAATAGATGACCATTGTGCTCTAGAGTTGATGAAATGTAGTTTTGGTGATATTGACCTAAAATGTTCTTTATAATCTACATCTCTAGTTAAGGACTAAGTGCAATCAGAGCGTTAGGTAGCATCTACCCTATAGCATTTATGTCAGTGGTGATTTTGTAAATTGAAGTGCACAATAGAGCAGAGGGAAGTGTCCTGACATATTACATATATATATTATACACACACGTATGTACACATATATCTTATGTTCCAAATTTAGTTACTAATTTTGGCTGACGCAAGTGTATTTACATCAATGCAATGTATTTGCAACTAAAATATCCCTCTTCCAATTATAGCTGTACATGCATAGTTGAATGGTTTCTATCATGCCAATCTGTACTTAAACATAATTTCATATCCCACATCATATTTCCAATTTTTTTTAAAGATTTTATTTTTCCTTTTTCTTCCCAAAGCCCCTCAGTACATAGTTGTACATTTTTAGTTTTGGGTCCTTCTAGTGTGGCATGTGGGATGCCGCCTCAGCACGGCCCAACAACCGGTGCCATGTCCGTGCCCAGGATCTGAACCAGCGAAACCCTGGGCTGCCACAGCGGAGCTCGGGAACTTAACCACTCAGCCATGGGGCCGGCCCCATATATTTCCCATTTTTTGTGATATTGCCATAATTATCCAGTGAGACCATTCTCTTCCTCTCTATACAGGTGTATTTTTTCCCACTTATATTTAGTTATCACGCTTTGTGAAGCTTGTTACTTATATGCCTATATCATTTTTTTTTTAAAGATTTTATTTTTTCCTTTTTCTCCCCAAAGCCCCCCGGTACATAGTTGTGTATTCTCCGTTGTGGGTTCTTCTAGTTGTGGCATGTGGGACGCTGCCTCAGCGTGGTCTGATGAGCAGTGCCATGTCCGCGCCCAGGATTCGAACTAACGAAACACTGGGCCGCCTGCAGCGGAGCGCGCGAACTTAACCACTCAGCCACGGGGCCAGCCCCCCTATATCATTTTTAAAATAAATATATGAGCTCTTTGAAAAGAGGAGAGTGCCTTGAGTTCCCCACAGCACCTGGTATGATGAATTCACATAGTAAGTTCTTATATAATGCTATTTAATTCAAATACAATGAGTATGGCCAGTGACTTGTGTTTTCTAAATTTCTCAGGCATTTACCACAGCCAAGTCTGGATTTCCAGGGGAAGTGTGTGTACGCAAATGTGCACACCATTGGTACTGATAACTGCACCAGACCCTATTCATGCCTGTGTGAGAAGGCTGACCGCTAAAAAATCAGAAGATTCAAAGAAACGCTATGAGGTTCACATCTCAATAATATTCCAGATTCAAGATCTGCCTGCCTTTATTCTATTGTTATTTTATGTTATTTGTAACTTTTTTTCATGGCAGAAATCGATAAATGAGTTTACGCTAGAAGGAGGCAGAGTATAAGATTACAGGAAAAATATCAGGGTATCCCAGGAAACTTAGAAATTTCAGAACCTCTGATTTTGTGAGAATTATATAAGTGAACTAAAAAACATATCATTTGTCATGAATATTTAGCCTTTTTGTTCTTTTTCATATTTTAAAATTTATTCATTTAGAATTGTGACCCTATGGAAACAAACCTTCAGAACAAATACAATGAGAAATCTAAGTGATAAAATATTTTTTTAATTTTTATTTTTTTCGGATGTACATCGTATTTCGAATTCTGTATACATTACATCATGTTCACCACCCGAACACTAATTATAGTGCATCCCCTCACATGTGAGCCCAATCACCCCTTTTGCCCTCCCCCCCCCAAAGGTAACCACCAGTCCAATCTCCAATGCTATGTGTTGTGGGCTTTTTTGTCGTTTTTATCTTCTACTTATGAGTGAGATCATATGGTATTTGACTTTCTCCCTCTGACTTATTTCACTCAGCATAATACCCTCAAGGTACATCCATGTTGTCACAAATGGCCGGATTTCCTCGTTTCTTAAAAGCATAAAGATACATGCACCCCTATGTTCATTGTGGCATTATACACAGTAGCCAAGACATGGAAACAACCTAGATGCCCATCAAGGGATGAATGGATAAGTGATAAAAGATTTAATGTATAATGTACAAAAAAAATGGCAGACATACAAAGAAATATAGATAGTAACATAAAGTTAAAAAATAAATAAAATAAAATTTAATTAAAATAAATTTCTGAAGTCATCTATTTTCCAAGTTCCTTGCAGATGTCTTCCTTCCTAACAGATTTTACATGTGTCAGTTTTCCTTAAATTAATTCCTTGCTTCTATTGGAAACTATACATCCTGTCAGAGGCTACTTTTAAATAGACTCTAGATCCACTTCCTCCTACCCTCACACTGTTTCATGTTCTTATTCCATTAATTACCCTCCTCACATATATGCAACCACTTCCATTTAAAATGCATTACCTTCAAGATGTAAACATACCCACACATCTCCACCTTCCCGTTAAATTCATGTCTTCCTCTGTGGCCTCTTTTATAAGTTTCTCTTCAAAGTCAGTGTACTTGAGCAAAAAATCTTCACAGATTATCTACTTTCTCACTTTCTAATCCTTATTCAGAACATTGTTATTTGTCTTCTTTTCTCCTTTTTATTGAGACTGCTTTTGTTTAAGACCCAAACCATCTATCATTCATTCATTTATTTTCAATCTTTTTATTTATCTGTTTCTGTTTTAGGCAGAAAGTTTAACTCATGAATCCAATTTATTTCAATGCTTATGTTATTCGATCTATCGACAGAATTTTTACTGGATTACTTATTTCATTCTTCTTGATTTATTATTGTTATATTTGGACACAGCGTTATTTTTCTGTGACAAAAGACAGCATATAAAGACAGTTTTGTCTTTCTTGGTGTTTTTCCTACCATTCTGGTCCTGTAGTCTTAGTCTCATTTATGGATTTTTTTCTAATTGCTCCCCAATGTTTTTCAGCTTGAAGGTTTCATTAGGGGACTTTCATTTCACTTAGGATGACATTTGATTTATTAACACAGGTGTGGCAGACAGACTTTTGGTCTACAAGATAAGAGAGGAGGCCTGGATTCAAGCATCTTCTGTGACATTTCTTATATATTGGACATTCTGCAAGTTAGTCTGCATCTGTGGGTTCAGTTTCCTAATTTGTAAGATTGGGTTGGTAATAGCTGTAACTCATAGTTAATTGTCTGAGGGTTAAATAGGACCATAAATGAAGCATCTAGAATGACAAAACCACAGTAGGGATTCATTAGACATTAGCTATTGTTTTAGATGAGAAGAAAAATTTTAAGTTCCTTGTAAACTGTGAAGCACTATATGATTTTAAAATATTCTTATTATAAACGATGATGGTACCATGGAGAAATTTTGGTGAGTGAAATGCATGCGATTCATATGTATCACATTAGCCTCCGTAATCTCCATCGCTTTCTATCTTTCACTTCTTCCTATACCCTTATTTTTCATTCAGTTATCTACACTCTTTTCTTTCTGTACTATCTTCCTTTCCTTTCATCTGTTATACAGGTGAGACTTTATTGATGACAAGTGACAGAAACAGGACTCAACCTAACTTGGAAAAAATGGGAAAACTTTTGGAAATATACTTGGTTACTGCATATAATTTAGGAAAACTTTGAAAATAAATCATAAGAAAGGTAGTGATACAGCTTAGCCACAGGAAAATGGGAGCTTGGAACTTAATTCTACCAGCTTTCTCTACTGCTTTTCTCTGCCTCTCTCTTTTGGGGTGGCTTTATTATGTTTTCATGAAGAAGATTTCCTTCATATAATGGGAAACATGGACAATAACTACTTAGGCCTCCTATCTTACAGTTTCTATTACAAGAGAGATTCTTCTCATTTAATTTCACTAGAAAAAATAGTCAATAATACCAAGTTAAGGGAGGGCTAAGACCTAAAAGATATGGCCACCTCAGCTAGAGCTATATGTATTGGAGTGTGGGGAGTTCTCAGGAGGAAGGGTGCATGCTGGCTGACAATAGCATAGATGACTCCTACAATTATGCATTAATTTTCCTTTTTTTGTTAGCATTTTTTATTTTTTATTGCAGTAACATTGGTTTATAAAATTCTATGAGTTGCAGGTGTACATCATTATATTTTGATTTCTGTGTGGACTACATCGTGTTCACCACCCAAAGACTAACTACAATCCATCACCACACATATGTGCCTAATCACCCCTTTCGCCCTCCTCCCTCCCCCCTTCCCCTCTGGTAACCACCAATCCAATCTCTGTTTCTACGTGTTTGCTTGTCATTGTTTTTATCTTCTACTTATGATTGAGATCATATGGTATATGACTTTCTCCCTCTGACTTATTTCACTTAGCATAATACCCTCAATGTTTATCGATGTTGTCACAAATGGCCGGATTTCATCATTTCTTATGGCTGAGTAGTATTCCATTGTGTATATATATGACATCTTCTTTATCCATTTGTCCCTTGATGGGCACATTGGCTGCTTCCAAGTCTTGGCTACTGTGAATAATGCTGCGACGAACATAGGGGTGCATGTATCTTTACACATTCATGTTTTCATGTTCTTTGGATAGACACCCAGCAGTGGAATAGCTGGATCATATGGTAGATCTATTCTTAATTTTCTCAGGATACTCCATACTGTTTTCCATAGTGGCTGCACCAGTTTACACTCCCACCAGCAGTGTATGATGGTTCCCTTCTCTCCACATCCTCTCCAACACTTATTGTTCCCTGTCATTCTAGCCATTCTGATGAGAGTGAGGTGATATCTCATTGTAGCTTTGATTTGCATTTGCCTGATAGATAATGATGTTGAACATCTTTTCATATGCCTATTGGCCATCTGTACATCTTCATTATAAAAATATCTGTTCAGATCTTCTGCCTATGTTTTAACTGGGTGGTTCTTTTTTTGTTGTTGAGCTGTATGAGTTCTTTGGATATTTTGGATATAAACCCCTTATCAGATATATGGTTTGCAAATATCTTCTCCCAATTGTTAGGTTGTCTTTTTGTCTTGTGGATGATTTCCTTTGCTGTGCAGAAGATTTTTAGTTTGATGTAGTCCCATATGTTTATTTTTTCTATTGTTTCCCTATGTTTTCTTCTAGAAGTTTCATGGTTCCAGGTCTTACCTTCAAATCTTTAATCCATTTTGAGCGAATTTTTGTGTATGGTGTAAGATAGTGGTCTACTTTGACTCTTTTGATTTGGTTGTCTGGTTTTCCCAACACCATTTGTTGAACAGAATTTCCTTTCTTCATTGTATGTTCTTAGCTCCGTTGTAGAAAATTAGCCATTGAAAGATGTGTGGTTTTATTTATGGCTCTCAATTTCAGGTCCATTGGTCTATATGTCTGTTTTTGTGCCAGTACCATGCTGGTTTTGTTACTATGGCTTTGTACTATATTTTGAAATCAGGGAGCGTGGTACTTCCAGCTTTGTTCTTTTACCTCAGGATTGCTTTGGTTATTGGGGGCCTTTTATTGTTCCATATAAATTTTAGGATTCTTTGTTCTCTTTCTGTGAAAAATGTTGTTGGAACTTTGTTAGAGATTGCATGGAATCTGTAGAGTGCTTTAGGAAGTATGGACATTTTAACTATGTTAATTGTTCCAATCCAAGAACACGGAATATCTTTCCATTTCTTTATGTCTTCTTCAATTTCTTTCAAGAATGTTTTATAGTTTTTGGTGTACAGATCTTTCACCTCTTTGGTTAGGTTGATTGCTAGGTATTTGAATCTTTTTGTTGCAACTGTAAATGGGATTGCATTCTTAATTTCTCTTTCTGCTACTTCATCGTTAGTGTATAGAACAAAACTTTTGTATGTTGATTTTGAATCTTGCGACTTGACTGTATTCATTTATTGTGCCTAAAAGTTTTTTAGTGGATCCTATAGGGTTTTCTATATATAAAATCATGTCATCTACAAATAGTGACAGGTTCACTTATTTTCCAATTTGGATCCCTTTTATTTCTTTTTCTTGCCTGATTGCTCTGGCTAGGACTTCCAATACTATGTTAAATGAGAGTGGTGAAAGTGGGCATCCTTGTCTAGTTCCTATTCTTAGAGGGATAGCTGTCAGTTTTCCTCCATTGAGAATGATGTTAGCTGTGAGTGTGTCACATATGGACTTTATTATGTTGAGGCATTTTCCTTCTATACCCATTTTATTTAGAGTTTTTATCATAAATGGATGCTGTATTTTGTAAAATGCTTTCTATGCGTCTATTCAGGTGACTGTGTGATTTTTATTCTTCATTTTGTTAATGTGGTGTATCACATTGATTGATTTGCAGATGTTGAACCATCCCTGCCTCCCTGGAATAAATACCACTTGATCATGATGCATGATCTTCTTAATGTATTGTTGTATTCAATTTGCTAGTATTTTGTTGAGGACTTTTGCATCGATGTTCATCAGTGATATTGGCCGGTAATTTTCTTTTTTGTTGTTGTTGTCCCTCTCTGATTTTGGTATCAGGATAATGTTTGCTTCTTAGAATGAGTTAGGAAGCTTCCCCTCCTCCTCAATTTTTTGAGAGTTTGAGAAGGTTAGGTATTAAGTCTTCTTTGAATGTTTGGTAGAATTCACCAGGGAAGCCATCTGGTCCTGGGCTTTTATTTTTTGGGAGGTTTTATATTACTGTTTCAACCTCCTTACTGTCTGGTCTATTCAAATTCTCTACTTCTTGATTCAGTTTTGGAAAGTTGTATGATTCTAAGAATTTATCCATTTCTTCTAGATTATCCAATTTGTTGGCATATAGCTTTTCATAGTATTCTCTTATAATCTTTTGTATTTATGAAGTCTCTGTTGTAATTTCTCCTCTTTCATTTCTGATTTATTTGTTTGAGCCTTCTCTCTGTTTTTCTTCGTGAATCTAGCTAAGGGTTTGTCAATATCGTTTATCTTTTCAAAGAAACAGCTCTTGGTTTCATTGATTTTTTTCTACTTTTTTAAAGGCTCTATTTCATTTATCTCTGCTCTGATTGTTATTATTTCCTTCCTTCTGCTGACTTTTGGCCTTGTATGTTCTTCTTTTTCAAGTTCCATTACATTCACTGTTAGATTGTTTATTTGGGATTTTTCTTGTTTGTTAAGGTGGGCCTGAATTACTATAAACTTCCCTTTTAGAACTGCTCTTGCTGTATCCCATAGATTTTGGCATGTCGGATTTTCATTTCATTTGTCTCCAGGTATTTTTTTATTTCTCCTTTGATTTCTTCATTGACCCAATTGTTGTTCAGTAACATTTTGCTTAATCTTCTTGTATTTGTGGTTTTCCTGAGTTTCTTCCTGTAGTTGATTTCTAGTTCCATACCATTGTGGTCAGAAAAGATGCTTGGTATTATTTCAGTCTTTTATAGAGACTCGTTTTGTGGCCTAATATGTGGTCAATCCTGGGGAATATTCCATGTGCATTTGAAAAGAATGTGTATTCTGGGGTTTTTGGATGGAATGTTCTATATATATCTGCTAAGTCCATCTGGCCTAATGTGTCACTTAAGGCCAATGTTTCCTTATTGATCTTCTGTTTGGATGATCTATCTGCTGATGTAAGTGAAGTGTTAAAATCCCCTACTATTATTGTGTTACTGTCTATTTCTCCTTTTATGTCTGTTTATAATTGTGTCTACAATTGCTTTATATATTTAGAGGCTTCTATGTTGGGTGCATAGATATTTACAAGTGTTATTTCCTCTTGTTGGATTGTTTCCTATATTAGTATATAGTGCCCTTCTTTGTCTATTGTTACAGTTTTTGCTTTAAAGTCTATTTTGTCTGATATAAGTATTGCTACCCCAGCTTGATTTTCATTGTCATTTGCGTGGAGTATCTTTTCCCATCCCTTCACTTTCAGTTTGTGAGTGTCTTTAGGTCTGAAGCATGTCTCTTGTATGCAGTATATATATGGGTCTTGTTTTTTTATGCAATCAGCCACCATATGCCTTTTGATTATAGAATTTAGTCTATTGACATTTAAAGTAACTATTGATAAGTATGTACTTATTGCCATTTTGTTACTTTTTTCTGACTGTTTTAGTAGTTCTTCTCTGTTCCTTTCTTCTTCTCTTGCTCTCTTCCTTTGTGGTTTGCTACCTTTCTTTAGTATTATGTTAGAGTTTCTTTCTCAATTTTTTGTGTATTTATTAGTTTCCTGGTTTGTGATTGCCATGAGGTTCATAGATAATAACCTATGTATATAGTAATCTATAATTAAGTTGATGGTCTCTTTAGTGTGACCTCTTTATAAAGTCTTTACTCTTTTACTCCTCTGCTCCCACATTTTATGTTTTTGATATCATATCTAACTTCTTTTTGTCTGCATGTGTATCTATTACCCTCTTATCATTGAAATAGGTAACTTTAGTACTTTTGATCTTCATATTATCTTCATAGGAGGTTGATCTGCTACCTTTACTATTGCCTTTACTAGTCATTTTGTTGCCTTTTGGGGGGATAGTTTTCTTATTCCTATTTGTGGTGTTCTCTTTCCCACTTAAATAAGTTCCTTTAGCATTTTTTGTAAAACTTGTTTCTTGGTGATAAACTCCTTTAACTTTTGCTTGTCTGGAAAACTCTTTATCTCCCCTTCCATTCTAAATGTTAACCTTACTTTGTAGAGTAATCTTGGCTGTAGGTTTTTTCCTTTCAGCACTTTAAATATATCATGCCACTCTCTTCCAGCCTGTAAAGTTTCTGCTGAGAAGACAGCTGATAGCCTTATGGGGTCCCTTTGTATATTACTAGTTGCCTTTCTCTTTCAGCTTTTAGGGTTCTCTATTTATCTTTAATTTTGGACTTTTTTAATTATAATGGGTCTTGATGTGGACTTCTGTGGGTTCATCTTGTTTGGTGCTCTCTGTGCTTCCTGTACCTGGAGGTCTGTTTCCCTCCTCAGATTAGGAAAATTTTCATCTATTGTTTCTTCAAATAGATTCTCTGTCCCTTTGTCTCTCTCCTCCTTCTGGGACACCTATAATACGAATGTTAGTGCACTTGACATTGTCCCAGAGGTCTCTTAGACTTTTTAATTTAATTATTTCTTTGTAATTCTTTTTTCTTTTATCTGTTCAGCTTGGGTCATATCCTTTAGTATTTCATCCAGGTTGCTGATTTGTTCTTCTGTGTCATCCACTCTGCTGTTAAGTCCCTCTAGCAAGTTTTTCATTTCCAGTGTTGTGTTCTTCATTTCTGATTGGTTCTTTTTTATATTTTCCAGTTTTTTCTTGATGCTTTCTCTGAGTTCATCCATTATTCTCCCAAGATCAGTGAGCATCCTTATGCCTTTTTGTTCGAACTCTTTGTCAGGTAGATTTTTAATTTCTGTTTCATTTACTTCTTTTCCTGAGGATTGGTCCTGTTCCCTTATTTGGAATATATTCCTTTGTTTCCTCATTTTGCCTCTTAATCTGTGCTAATATATATGTATTAGGTAGATCAACTACATCTCCCAATCTTGGATAAGTGGCCTTATGTAAGAGATGCCTTATGAGGCCCAGCAGTATGCTTCCCTCTTGTTACCAGTTCCTAGTGTTCCAGGAGTGTCCTCTCTGTAGGCTGTGCATGTGTTTCTGTTGTGACAGGGTTGCTCTTGCTGCAGTTGCATGGGGAATCTAGGCTGTCCCTCTGGCTGGCAGTTTGTAATGCTCAGCTGCATGTGGCTGCTATGGTCCCTTCAGTCACTTTATCAGGTGTGGGGAGCCCGAGCACAGTTGGCTGCAAGGACTAACAGCATATTCCTGCTGCAGTTTTTCTGTTAAGTGAATAGACCCCCAGTGTGGCTGGTTGTTAGGCTCAGGGGCTTACAATTGATGTAGGCCTCTGGCCTGCAAGGTTGTTGCTAGTTCTTTCAGTAGTGCAGCTGGGTGGGGCTGTCTGCAAGCATTGCACAACAGTATTGTTTCAGGTATTGGAAAGTGGGGCTGATCCCTATGTTACTGTTTGAGAAACACAAGTCTGTTGCAGCTGACAAGCCCCACTGCCCACAGGCCCACACACTCCATCAATGCAGTCCTGCCCTGTGCACACATCTCAACACACTGAAGAGGACCCATTCACTCTGCTGCAAAGGCCCCACATACTTTGCCTTTGCAGGCCCACAAGTTGCCTGAGGGCTTGCTGTTGGATGGGGCCAGTTCCTGGGGTAGGCTGCCTGCCCTGGATGAGCTGGATTATGTCAGAGCTCTAGTGGGTGGGGCAGATCCCTGGGCTAATAAGCCAGGGGAAGGACTCCAATTATGTCTGCCAGCATCTGTATGCCTGTACTAAGTCACAATAATGGCTGCTGCCGATGTCTCAGTCCTTAGGGAGGTGGTCCTACCTGCCTTCTGCCTTGCTGAGACCCAGGGCTTATAAAGTGAGTCTCTTTTCACTAAAGGACTGTGCACCTTTCTTTCTACTGATTTTAGATTGTTTTCCAAAGTGCATGATTTTGTGTGTAGGCCCTTTAAGAGCAGGCTTTTCTTTCTCTTATGTTCAATAGCTCTTCTGGGGGTATTCCCTATTGCTGTTAATAGGGTGCAAAACCAGATGACATTTGTCTCAGTTGTACTGCGTTCAAAAGCTGCTGATTGCAGCCAAGATCTTCTGATCAGATCCCCCACTCCTCCAGAGAATGCTTCATACTTTAAGATTTCTCCTGGTTATGAAGCACCACAGCTAGAATGTGGTTTTTACTCTCCAGAAAGGAATTTCTGCTTCTTCCACCTCAGTCAGCACTGTTACTTGTGGGCATTCTTTTTATCCAGTTTTTGATTCTCTCTCAGGGGTAATTGTTCCAAGGGTAGTTGTAAATTTGTTGTGTCCATTGGAGGAGGTGACTCTGTGCTTCCTGTGCCACCATCTTCCCAGAAATCCTCTGTAGCATTTTATTCTTGATAACACCTACAGATTTATATTGCATCACACCGAAAGGAGTTTTAACATATATATAATGTAAAGAGATTCTTTGATTCAGGTTATATGTCAAATGCTTGATTACATTTAAACAAATACACAAATATTAACAATAATTCCAGGAGATCTCATCAAGATGGTGGCATAGGCAGACTCTGAACTCAGTTCCTCCCACAAACACAACCAGGTTACAACCATTCTTGGAAAAATTACCCCACAGAGACAACTGAAAAATGGATAAAAAGAACGCCCATAACAAGGGACAGTCCTGACTGAGGCAGAACCCATCTGGAGAAGAAAAAAGCCATCTTCGTGAGCAGCGGAGCTTCACAGCTGGCCAGGGGGGAGCCACCCTAAGGTCTACAGCCCTCCCTGGAGAAGTAGGGACCTTAGTAGGGACACATTATTGTTATAAGCATCCTTCAGACTCAGCACAACTGAGATGAGTGTCCTACCCTCTGGCTTTGCTGGCTATTAACTGCAACAGGGAATACCCCCAGTGAAGCTATTAGAGGAAAGCTGAAAAAACCTGTCTCTTAAAGGACCGATGCACAAATTCACCCATCTCAGAGAACAACCTAAAATCACCAAAAAGACAGCTGCACATCTCTTTGGTGAAAACAGACTCACCTGGTAGGCTCTGGGTGCATCTCGGTGAGAGGGGAGACTTCTCCAGAGACCGAGACATGGGTGGCAGCCATTGTTGTGACCTAATACAGGCATGCTGACACAGACACTGGCAGGTGCCAGTGAAGTTCTTACCCTGGCTTGTTAGCCTTGGGATCTGCCACACCTACTAGAGCTCAAATTTAATCCAGTTCAGCCAGGGCAGGCAGCCTGCCCTTGGGACTGGACCCGCCCAAGAGCAATCCCTCAGGATACCTGTTGGCTCGCATAGACTGGGTGCCTTGATCCTCTACAGGCAGACAAGTGTGTCCACCTTTGTGGGGCAGGGTTGTGTGAGGACCAAGTGAGCTGTGGGGGATGTTGGAGGAGAGGTGGGGACCTCTGTGTTGGGGCAACTGAGTACACTCCAGGGGGTAAGGAAGGGCCAGGACTGTGTTAATGGTGTGTGTGGACCTGTGGGGGGTGGAGCTTATCAGCCACAGAAGACCCGTGCTTCACAAATAGCCACAAAAAGGATCAGTCCCACCTTCCAAAGCCTGAAACAATTGAGTGCTCCTGTGCCTAGGGCCAGCCCCACTCACCTGCACTCCTAGGAGAACTGACAACAGCCTTGTGGGCCTGAAGCCTATCACAACTGTAAGCCTCTGAGCCCAGTAACCAGCTACACTGGGTACCAACCCAATTAAGAGGAAAACTGCAATAGGAGTGTGCTGATAGTCTTTGTAGCCAATGGTGCTGAGGTTCCCCAAACTGGGTTTGCAAACAGCTGGCCAGGGAAGGAAAGACTAGACTCCCTGGGTACCTGCAGTAAGAGCACCCTACCACAGCAGAAAGAGACAAGTAACCCACAAAGGGGTCACTCCTGGATCATTTGGACTGGTGACGAGAGGGAAGCACACTGCTGGGCCTCATAAGGCATCTCATACATAAGGCCACTTCTCCAAGATCAGGAGACATAGCCGACTCACCTAATACATAGAAATAAGCACAGAGACAGAGGCATAATGAGGAGACAAAAGAATACTTTCCAAGCAAGGGAACAGGACAAAATCCCCACAAAAGGAATAAATGAAACAGAAATAAATGACTTACTCAACAAAGATTTCAAACAAAATAGTATAAGGATGCTCACAGATATGGGGAGAAGACTGGATGAACACAGTGAGCTCATCAGCAAAGAACTGGAAAATATAAAAAACAACCAAGCAGAAATGAAAAATATACTGGAAATGAAAAATTCACTAGAGTGACTCAATACCAGAGTAGAGGATGCAGAAGGATGGATCAGCGAGCTAGATGAAAGACTAGAGGAAATCACCTAAGCTGAACAGAAAAAAGAAAAAAGAGTTAGACAGAATGAGAACAGTCTGAGGGAACTCTGGGACAATATCAAGCATGCCAACATTCAGATTATAGGTTTCCCAGAAGGAGAAGAGAGAGACAAAGGGGCAGAAAACTTATTTGAAAAAATAATAGATGAAAATTTTCCTAACCTAAGGAAGGAAACAGATATCCAAGTACAGGAAGTACAGAGAGCTCCAAACAAGACAAGCCCAAAGAGGCCCACACCAAGACATATTATAATTAAAATGTCCAAAATTAGGGATAAAGAGAGAATCCTAAAAGCAGCAAGAGAAAGGCCACAAGTGACATACAAAGGGAAACCCATCAGGCTATCAGCGGACTTCTTGGCTGAGACCCTACAAGTGAGAAGAGAATGGTACGACATATTTAAAGTGCTAAAAGGAAAAAACCTACAGCCAAGAATATTCTATCCATCCAGGTTGTCATTCAGAATGGAAGGAGAGATAAAGAGCTTCCCAGACAAGCAAAAATTAAAGGAGTTTATCACCAGGAAACCAGTTCTACAAGAAATGCTGAAGGGACTTATTTAAGTGGGAAAGTGATGACCACAAATAGAGATATTTAAAAAATTACCAAAAAACCAAAAATCAAACCAGGCAATAAAATCACTTGTAAAGGTAAAAATGTAGTAAAGGTAGCAGATCAAGTACGTGTGAAGATAATATGAAGGTTAAAAGACAAATGTACTAAAATAATTTATTTCAATGATAAGAGGGTAATGGATAAACACACACTAAACAAAAGACTATATATGATTTCAAAAACAAAATGTGGGAGGTGGGGAGTGAGAAAGTAGAGCTTTTAGAAAGAGGTCAAGCTAAAGAGTCTATTAACTTGATATAGACTGCTATATACATAGAATATTAAATAGGATCCCCACGGTAATCACAAATCAGAAACCTATAATAAGTAAGAAAAATGTATGACAAAAGAAATCAAACATATTACTAAAGATAGCCATCAAAGCACAAGGGAAGAGAGCAAGAGAAAAAGAAAGGACCAGAAAAGAACTACTAAAACACCCTCCCAAAAATTTAACAAAATGGCAATAAACACATATTTATCAATAACTACTTTAAATGTCAATGGACTAAATGCTCCCATCAAATGCCATAGGGTGGCCAACTGGATAAAAAAACAAGACCCATGTATATGCTTCATTCAGGAGACACACTTCAGACCTAAAGACACTCACAAACTGAAAGTGAAAGGATGGAAAAAGATATTCCATGCAAATGGCAAAGAAAAGAAAGCAGGGGTAGCAATACTTATATCAGACAAAATAGACTTTAAAACAAAAACTATAACAAGAGACAAAAGTGGACACTACATAATGATAAAGGGAACAATCCAACAAGAAAATATAACACTTGTAAATATCTATGCATCCAAAACAGGAGCACTGAAATATATAATGCAATTAATAATAGACATTAAAGGAGAAATAGACAGTAACACAATAACAGTAGGGGACTTTAAGACTCCACTTACACCAATCAATAGATCATTCAAACAGAAGATCAATTAAGGAAACATTGGCCTTAAAGGATACATTAGACCAGATGGACTTAGCAGATTTATATGAAACATTCCATCCCAAAACCCCAGAATACACATTCTTTGCAAATGCCCATGGAACATTCTCCAGGATTGATCACATATTAGGCCACAAAACAAGTCTCAATAAACTTAAGATGATCGAAATAATATCATGCATCTTTTCTGACCACAAAGGTATGAAACTAGAAATCAAGTGCAGGAAGAAAACCAGAAAAGCCACAAAAATGTGGTGATTAAACAAAATCCTATTGAACATCTGTTGGGTCAATGAAGAAATCAAAGGAGAAATCAAAAAATACCTGGAGACAAATGAAAATGAAAATGCTACATGCCAAAATCTGTGGATACAGCAAAAGCAGTTCTAAGAGGGAAGTTTATAGCAATTCAGGCCTACCTCAACAAAGAAGAAAAATCCCAAATAGACAATCTAAAAGTGCATCTAAAGGTATTGGAAAAAGAACAACAAAAAAAGCCCAAAATCAGCCGAAGGAAGGAAATAATAAAAATCAGAGCAGAAATAAATGAAATAGAGTCTAAAAAAACAATAGAAAAAATTAATGAAACCAAGAGCTGGTTCTTTGAAAAGATAAACAAAATTGACAAACCCTTAGCTAGACTCACCAAGAAAAAAAGGGAGAAGGCTCAAATAAATAAAATCAGAAAAGAAAGAGGAGAGATTACAATGGACACCTCAGAAATACAAAGGATAATAAGAGAATTCTATGAAAAGCTATACGCCAACAAATTGGATAATCTAGAAGAAATGGAAAAATTCTTAGAAACATACAGCCTTCCAAAACTGGACCAAGAAGAAGTAGAGAATTTGAATAGACCAATCACCAGTAAGGAGATTGAAACAGCAATCAAAAACCTCCCAAAAAATAAAAGTCCAGGACCAGATGGCTTCCCTGGTGAATTCTACCAAACATTCAAAGAGAATTTAACACCTATCCTTCTCAAACTGTTCCAAAAAATTGAAGAGGAGGGGAGGCTTCCTAACTCATTCTAGGAAGCCAACATTATCCTGATACCAAAACCAGACAAGGACAACAAAAAAAAAGAAAATTACAGGCCAATACCACTGATGAACATCGATGCAAAAATCCTCAACAAAATGCTAGCAAATCGAATACACCAATATGTTAAAAAGATCATACAGCATGATCAAGTGGGTTTCATTCCAGGGATGCAGGGATGGTTCAACATCCACAAATCTATCAATGTGATACATCACATTAACAGAATGAAAAATAAAAATCACATGATTATCTCAATAGATGCAGAGAAAGCATTTGACAAGATACAGCATCGATTTATGATAAAAACTCTAAATAAAATGGGCATAGAAGGGAAATACCTCAACATAATATGGGCCATATATGACAAACCCACAGCAAATATCATTCTCAATGGAGAAAAACTGAAACCTATCCCCCTAAGAATAGGAACCAGACAAGGATGCCCACTGTCACCACTCTTATTTAACATAGTATTGGAAGTCACCTCACTCTGGTCAGAATGGCTATAATTAACAAGACAGGAAACAGGAAATGTTGAAGAGGATGTGAAGAGAAGGGAACACTTGTACACTGCTGGTGGGAGTGCAAACTGTGCAGCCACTACGGAAAGCAGTATGGAGTACCCTCAGAAAATTAAGAATAGATCTACCATATCATCCAGCCATTCCACTGCTGGGAATTTATCCAAAGAACTTTAAAACTTAAAGGCATAAAGATACATGCACCCCTATGTTCATCACAGCATTATTCACAATAGCCATGGCTTGGAAGCAACCTAGCTGCCCAAGAGACAAATGGATAAAGAAGATGTGGTATTTATGCATAACTGAATACTGCTCAGCCATAAGAAATGATGAAATCCAGCCCTTTGTGACAACATGGATGGTCCTTGAGGGCATTATGCTGAGTGAAATTAGTCAGAGGGAGAAAGTCAAATACCATATGATCTCACTCATAAGTAGAAGACAAAAACAATGACAAACACATAGCAACAGAGGTTGGATTGATGGTTACCAGACGGGAAGGGGAGAGGGAGGAGCGGAAAAGGGGTAATCAGGCACCCATGTGTGGTGATGGATTATAATCAATTTTGGATGGTGAAAATGATATAATCTATACAGAATCAAATTATATTATGATGTACATCTGAAAGTTATATAATGTTATAATCCAATGTTACTGCTATAAAAATTAAAATTTAAAAATTTAAAAAAAAGAAAAAGACTAAATAAAACAGCCCAGATACCTTCCCTCACTAAACTTATAATTTAGAGGGTTTGACAGAGGAAAAGAAACAATTAAATAAGTGGCTCTCTAAACAAACAAAGAATAATTCCAAATGAATGCTAAGGTTGTATTATTGACATTGATTAAATCAGATGATCACCTATGTGTTTATGTGAACAATGATCACATACAAGTCGAGGGCTTCCAGAAACGACCTACAGGTAGACATTCAGCTATTTGCCCTTCCAATGCTAGAGACTAAAGCCTCTGTGAAAGTGCAGATTGTGGCTGATAAGGTAGCCTAGAGCCACAGGCATGTCTCCTATCTTTGTGTACTTGTTTGATTATAGTCACAGGATAAATTGCTAACAGTAGAATTACCTCATTAAAGTGTTTAAAATTTATAATAGATACCAGTACATTGCCATCCACTAATTTTACCAAGTTACATGCTCACCTAATAGTATATAACATGCAAGTTTCCCTAAACCCTTTCCAACACTGGATATTATCGAACTTTTTTAAAGTTATCGAACCTCAGAGGCAGAAAATGGTATCTCAATCTTTTTTGCATTTCATTAATTGCAGATGAAGTTAACAATCTTTTAGTTTAATTTGTTTGTCTTTATTTTCTTAGAAACTGTTCATATCTTTAGATCATTTTGGGAGAATATGTTTTCTCTTTTTTATTGATTTGTAAAAGTACTTTGCATATTTAGGAATTATATTATTCATATATGTGGCAAATATTTTGTCCAGTTTGTTGTGTTTTGGCTTTATTTATTTATTTAGTGGAGGTATAAAAGCTTTTACATTTTAACATACTAAAATATGTTAATATATCCTTTATGATTTCTTTATGTTGTGCTGTGCTTAGAAAGGATTTCTGTACTCCAAGGTGATTAATTATTCACCAATATTATAAAACAATACTGAAATTTATTTTATATAAGAAGTGACATAGGAATCCAGCTTTACTATTTTATAAGTGGTTATTTATTTCTACATGTGTAATCAAAATATACACCAGTTTTGTACATCAAATTCCCACTTATATATTTACATTACTAATGGACTGTTCCTTCTCTAGATTCAAAAATTATGTTATTATTGTAGTGTCTTAATATGTTAAAATATTTGATAGGATATATACTCTTTCATTACTTTTAATTTCCACATTTTTGCTCTGCTACACAGGTGTATCAGAAAAATTTAACGTCATCTTTCAAAAAAAATATTTTAAAATAGAAATACATTGAATCTATAAATTAATTTAGGGAGAAATGATACTTTTATAATATACAATTCTGACTATGTGTGAATATTGTCCATTTGCATTTTCAGATCCAATCTTCACCCTCTCCACCTTGTTCTGTTCCCTGAAAGGCTGACCTTTATCAGGAACATCGGTGGATTTCCTCGCTGTCTGGCTTCATTAGGATTGACCATGGGAAACACCTTCAGGAAATGAGAAGGGAGCTGCATTTTTTCACTGAGGGGTACAAATCCTATCCAAGTCTCTTGCCTACAGCTATAAATCCTATCTCCATATTTAGTAGTGATGGCAGCTCTTGCTCTTCAGGTCTTAGCATGTGTGGATAATGCCTCTCAAGCTGTTGCTAGCTCCAGGATGCTCATCATCGTTTTGGTTTCCTTAACCCTGCCCACACCTTTGTAAATAATCTTCTCATTAAACTTTTCAATCACTCCTTTAAATATGCCGTCTCTTTCTGCAGGAACTCTGACTGACACAAGTACATTTGAGATTTGTATGGAGTACAGGAACTCTTCATACAGTTCATTCTGTATTGCAGACTGATTATAAAATCTAAATGAAAATTGAGTACAAGTTGTTTTAAGACAAGACCATACCATATTAGAAAATTGGTATGCACGCATGAAGCTGAGTATCAGAAGTCACTACTGAGCTATGAAGGCTTTGAGTTTGAAAATAGTATCACAGAATACACATTTTCCTTGACTCATGATGGGGTTATGCCATGATAAACTCATCGCAAGTTGAAAATATCGTAAGTTAAAAAAGCATATAATGTACTTAACCTACTGAGTATCATAGCTTAGCCTAGCCTACCTTAAATGTGCTCAGAACACTTACATTAGCCTACAGTTGGGCAAAATCATCTAACGTAAAGCCTGCCCAGCATCATGAGAGACTATTGTACCCCATATTGCCAGCCCAGGAAAAGATCAAAATTTCATATTTGAAGTACGGTTTCTACTGAATGCATATTGCTTTTTCATCATAATAAAGTTGAGAAATTGTAAGTCAAATCATTGTGAGTCAGGGACCATCTGCACTTTAAATTTGCTCGGCAAATGTAGACGAGATGAATACAGGTTGTTAGATTTTGGCAATGAGTTAAACTTCTGAGTCCTATAAGAATACGTGATGGTTTGCATTGTGGAGGCAACACAGAGTGAAGAATAATTTTTAGATTTCCGGCTTGTGCAGGTACAAGGAAGATTACGCACTATGCTGATATGGGGAAGACAAGGAAGAAACAGATTTGCAAAGAGGGAATTAAGAGTTAATTTTAGGATTTGATAAATTTGGAATGTGTGTTTGTTGTGAAAAATGAAATATCAAGTAAGTAACTGGGTACTGGAATTTTGAGTTCAAAGAAGAGTTATTCATTTAGAGATATAAGTTTGAGGGGGGTTATCAAAATAAAAATAGCATTTGTGTCCATGGAAGTAAATGAGGTAACCAGGCAACATGGAGAAAAGGATGCAAGAAGATGCTGTATTAGCAAGTACTGAGGAACCTAAATTTTAAAATTTGGTTTGAAGAGGAAGAGTCAGCAAAGGAGACTGACAAGGAGATGCCTGTGAGGCAGGAAGAAAAGTAGGAGAGCTCAGCGACATGAAAACAAAAAGGGAAAATGTTTCAAGAACAAAAGAGAGATCAGCTATGTCAAATGCTGCTGAAAGGTAACATGAGCGCATAGATGTACCCACTGATTTGACAACATGGCAGTCATTGGTGAACTTGAAAGGAAGCCATTTTTATGGAAAAGAGGCAAAATTTTGCCTAAAAATGTTCAAAAGAGAATGGGAAATCAAGATGTGGAGATGGCAAGTGGCAACAACTATGTAGAGACTTTTGTTAAAGAAAGAGGTATCAGAGAAATAGGATAGTGTCAATACATATATGTGGATAGAAGGGAGAATTTTGTTGTTTTTGTTGTTGTGTTGTCTTTTGATAGTAGAAGTAGAGCAGTTTTCTATGCTTATGGGAACGATCTCAGAGAGATGGAGACACTGACGGTGCAGGAAAGAGCGGGGAAACTGACAGACTGGAGTCCCAGAGGAGAGACAGAGTGAAAGAAAAAACACAAACAGAGGGATTGGGGTTCGTAACTAGACAGAAGAGAAAGAAGATACATAGGGGTTTTAATTTTGGTGGTAAAAGATAATGGAATTTTTCCACTCTTTTTTTTTCCAATGAATTATAAAGCAAGGCTAATAGCAGAAAGTGAGGATAAAGGAGAAGATTTGATCTAGTAACTCCAAAATGAGAAAAGGAGTTTGTTAGAAAAATGTAGTAGGATTACCAGGCATTTTAACCAGAAGGCCAGTTTGAGGTTACTAAATTAGCAAAATGAAAATGGCTAAGATTTGTAGTTTTCTCAGAATGGCCAATTGCCTGGGTAGAGGCACATAGAGAACAGAGAGTAGGACATTCTAGCGTTAGCATTCTCTGGGCATGTTTTCTTTCATGTATTTATCAGTGGTAAATATTTGCACAAATTTATTTTTTTTAAAGAATATATCCTCTTTCAGATATCTTACATTTCTTCCTCCCATTGTCTCCCCTCTTTCCCTTCCTTTTCTTTTTAATTTCTTTTCTGTCTTTTCATTTTTTTCTTCCTTCCTCCCTTCCTTCCTTTCTCCCTCCCTCCCTCCCTCCCTCTCTTTCTTTCTCTTTCTTTCTTTCTTTTTCTTTCTTTCTTTCTTTCTTTCTTTCTTCTCTTTCGTTCTTTCTCTTTCTTCCTTCCTTCCTTCCTCTCTCTCTTTCTTTCTTTCTTTCTCTCTCTCTCTTTCTTTCTCTCTCTCTCTTTCTTTCTCTCTCTCTTTCTTTCTCTCTCTCTCTTTCTTTCTTTTTCTTTCTTTCTTTCTTTCTCTCTCTCTCTTTCTTTCTTTCTTCTCTCTCTCTTTTGTTCCTTTATTCTTTCTTTCATTCTCTCTCTTTGTAATATTTGTATAGGTATTTGGGTAGTAATTTATTTTTCATTTTACTTGTATTTGATGTGGGCAGCTCAACCTGGACCTTCTTTTTGTCCAACTATAGCATAGGTAATTTCTCTTTGACTCTCTATCCACCTGTTGTGAGAAGTATTTTTTTGCTCTCAAAGATTTAACGTAAGATTTGATAATGTCTGAGTTGTGATCTCTGTGCTTTTCTATTTCTAGAGGTGGAAGACAAGGGAACTGGTGTTACAGGCATTTGTGATTGGTATATTTTCTCTCTGTTCTATTTACTGTAATTTATTAAAATTCCTGTACCTGGTATCATTCTAACACATCAGGGAGTAACCCTGTGTGTGTGTGTGTGTGTGAGAGAGAGAGAGAGAGAGAGAGAGAGATGGTGACAGAGACAGAGAGACACAGAGAGAGACAGAGAAACAGAGAGAGACAGAGAAACAGAGATGGAGAGAGAGACTGAGATAGAGAGAAGACATAAGTCTTTGGGTTTTCTCCCAATACAGGCTAAACTACAATGATCAGGGTTTGTCTATTTCTCCTGAATGTTCTTCCCACTTCACTCATAGTAAAAGGAGGAGACAGATAGATGAGAAGTTTGGTCCACAGTGGGGAAGGAGGTTTAAGTTTAACTCTCTGAATGTTTTCAAATTGACTTCCATGATACTTGTCATCTTTTTTTTCTTTGGATCCTGTTTTTCATAGTTGGATATGAATAGCTTTGGAAAATCACAATCAATCTCATTTCTTTCTCTATTCTCTCTCCCAGTCAAGGTGACAACATGGCGTATTCCAACATATATACTCTGCCCCTGGACTGAGAAGGCAATGCTATTTTAAAGGTTTATTTAACAATTTCTTCTTGCATTCCCACTATCACCTCTGTTTGCTTCCTTCTATATAGAGTGGCATGATTGATTGATATTATTTTGGAACTTTCCTACTTATCCTCTTCCAGGTACTGGGAGATAATAGCTTTGGAGGGAAAATATGCAGGGAATGAGATCTGAAAGTTGCTTTCTTTCAATTTATTACCCTGTCTCTGGCTAATGTGACACTTCAAAATTGTAGGAGTGCCTATTACAATTTGAGAAAACAAATTTTATTGGGTTTTTTTTCCAGCTTTATTGAGATATAATTGACATATGACATTGTGTAAGTTTAAGGTGTACAATGTGATGATTTGATACATGTATATATGGCAAAATGTTTTTACTACAATAAAGTTAACACACCCTTTAATTAATTGTTGTTGCTGTTTTTATGGTGAGAACATTAAAACTATTCTCATAGCAAGTTTCAAGTATATAATATGGTATTTTTAATTATAGTCATCAGGGTGTACATTACATGCCCAGACTTATTCATCTTATAACTGGAAGTTTGTACATTTTGACCAACATCTCCTCATTTTCCCCACCCCTTAGCCCCTGACAACCACCATTCCCCTCTCTGTTTCCATGAGTTCAGTGCTTTTAGATTCCACATATAAGTGAAATCATATAGTATTTATCTTTCTCTGTGACTTATTTCACTTTGCAAAATGCCCTCAATGTCCATCCATGTTGTCACAAATGGCAAAATTTCCTTCCTTTTCATGACTGAAGAATATTCCATTGTGTATATACATATTTTCTTTATCCATTCATCTGATATAAGTTGTTGCATGCCTTTGCTATTGTGGATAATGCTGCAATGAAAATGAGAGTGCAGATATCTCTTCAAGAGAGTGGTTTCGTCTCCTTTGGATATATACCCAGAAGTAGGATTACTGGATCATATGGTAGTACCATGTTTAATTTTTTAGGAACCTCCATACTGTTTTCCATAGTGGCTAGACCAATTTACATGTCTACCAAAAGTACATCAGGTTTCCTTTTTCCCACATCCTCACAGCATTTGTTATCTCTTGTTTTTTGGATAATAGCTATTCTAACAGGTGTAAGGTGATATCTCATTGTCGTTTTGACTTACATTTACCTGATGATTAGTGATGTTGATCACTTTTTCATATTCTTCTTGGCCATTTGTATATCTTCTTTGGAAAAATCTCTATTCAAGTCCTCTGCCCCTTTTTAAGTTGGATTATGTGTTACTTTGCTATTGAGTTGTATGAGTTCCTTACATATTTTGGATGTTAACTCCTTATTGGACATATGCTTTGCAAACATATTCGCTCATTCTGTAGGTTGCCTTTTTATTTTGTTGATTGCTACTTTTGCTACTCAGAAGCTTTTTAGTTTGATGTAATCCCACTTGTTTATTTTTGTTTTTGTTGTTGTCTCCAAGATAGCCTTACCAAGACCAATGTCAAGGAACTTCTTCCCTATGTTTTCTTCTAGGAGTATTATGATTTCAAGTCTTAAGTTAAAGTCCTTAATCTATTTAATTTTAACTTAATCTGGTTAATTTTTGTGAGTGGTAGAACATAAGCCTCCAATTTTGCTCTTTTGAATGTGGGTATCCAGTTTTCTTGACGTATTTATTAAAGAGATTATTTTACGTCTAGTCTTTCAAATCTGTTCCATTGGTCTATGTGTCTGTTTTCATGCTAGTACCATACTCTTTTGATTACTATACCTTTGTAATATATTTTGGAATCAAGAAGCATGATGCTTTCAGCTTTATTTTTCTTTTTCAGGATTGCTTTAGCTATCTGGGCTCTTAGGTGGTACATAGGAATTTTAGGATTTTTTTCCTATTTCTATGAAAAATTCCATTGTTATTTTGATAGAGATTGCATTAAATCTGTAGATGGCTTTGGTTAGTATGGACATGTTACCAATATTAATTCTTCTGATCCATTAACATGAGCTATCTTTCCATTTATTTGTGTTTTCTTCAATTTATTTCATCAATGTCTTATAGTTCTCAGACAATAGATTTTTTACTTCCTTGGTTAAACTTATTCCTAAGCATTTTGTTTTTGATACTATTGTAAATAGGATTGTTTTCCTTATTTATTTTTCAGATAGTTCCTTTTTAATGTATAAACTAAATTGCTTTTTATATGTTGATTTTGTATCCTGAAACTTTTCTTAATTTATTAGTTCTAATGTTTTTTGGTGGAGTCTTTAGGTTTTTGTATGTACGATATCATGGCATCAGCAAACAGAATTTAATTCCTCCTTTCTGATTTGAAAGCCTTTTCTTTTCTTGCCTAATTGTTATGGCTGGGATATTAATACTATGTTGAATTGGAGTGGTGAGCATGGGTACACTTTTTGTTCCTGATCTTATAGGAAAGGGTTTGAACCTTTACTGTTGAGTATGATGTTAGCTGTGGGCTTGTCATACATGGCCTTTGTTATGTTGAGGTACATTCCTTCTATACCCAATTTGTTGTTAGTTTTTGTCATGAAAAGATGTTGAATTTTGTCAAATGCCTTTTATGCGTCTACTGAGATGATGATATAACTTTTGTTTTTGATTCTTTTAATGTAGTGTATCACATTTATTGATTCAAATATGTTGAACTGTCCTTGCTTCCCAGGGATCAATCCCACTTGGCTATGATATAGGATCCCTTTAATGTGTCATTGAAATTTCTTTAGTAGTATTTTATTGAGAGTTTTTATGTCTATATTCTTCGGGGATATTGGCCTGTAGTTTTCTTTTCTTATACTGTCCTTATCTGACTCTGGTATCAGTGTAGTTTTGGCCCTGTAAAATGAGTTTGGGAGTGTCTCCTCCTCTTCAATTTTTTTGAAGACTTTTAGAGAATTGGCATAGGTCATTAAATATTTGATAGAATTCACCCGTGAAGCTATCTGGTCCTGGAATTTTCTTTTTTGGGTGGTTTTTGATTACTGATTCAATCTCCATACTGTTATTGGTCTGTTCATATTTTCCATTTCTTCATGATTCAGACATGGTAGGTTGCATGTTTCTAGGAATTTATCCATTTTTCCTAGGCTGTCCAACTTATTGGCATATAATTGTTGATAGTACTCTCATATGATCCTTTGCATATCTGTGGTATCAATTGAAATATCCTTTCTTTTACTTCTAATTTTATTTATTTGATCATCTCTCTTCTTTTCTTGGTAAGTCTAGCTAAAGATTTCTCACTATTATTTATCTTTTCAAAAACCAACTCAAGTTTTGTTGATTTTTTTCTATTGTTTTTCTGTTTTTTATTTCACTTGTTTGTGCTCTGATCTTCATAATCTCCTTTTTTCTGCTACTTTGAACTTAGTTTTGTTCTTGTTTTTCTAGCTCCTTAAGGTATAAAGCTAGGCTGTTTATTTGAGGTATCTCTTTTTTCTTACTATAGGCATTTATTGCCATAAACCTCTTTCTTAGCATTGCTTTTGCTGCATCCCATAAGTTTTGGTATGTTGTGTTTTCATTTTTGTTTGTTTCAAGGTATTTTTTTATTTTCCTTTTGATTTCATTTTTGACCCATTTGTTGTTTGGCAGTGTGTTGTTTAATTTTCATGCATTTGTGAATTTTCCAGTTTTCCTTCTGTTATTGATTTCTATTTTTATACCACTATGGTTGGAAAAGATGCTTTGTATATTTAATCTTTTTACGTTTGCTGAGACTTGTTTTGTGAGCTATCATGTGATATGTCCTAGAGAATGTTCCCTGTGTGCTTGTAAAGAATGTGTATTCTGCTGCAGTTGGATGTAATACTTTGTTTTGCCTGTTAGGTCCATTTGTATAAAGTGTAGGTCAAAGTCCAATGTTTCCTTATTGATTTTCTGTCTGGATGATCTAATCATTGTCAAAAGTTGTACATTGAAATCCTCTGATATTTTATATTGTTGTCTATTACTCCTTTCAGAAGTGTTAGTATTTGTTTAATATACATAGATGTTCTGATGTTGGGTGCCTACATATTTACAATTGTTATATGCTCTTGATAAATTGACTTTTTAATCATTATATAATGATATTTTTTGTCTCTTTTATAGTTTCCACTGAAAGTTTATTTTGTTTGATGTAATTCTCTTTTAATTTCCATTTGCATGGAATATGCTTTTCTATCCCTTCACTTTGAGCCTATGTGTGTCCTGAAAGCTGAAGTGAGTCTCTGTAGGCAGTATATAGTTGGGTTTTGTTTTTAACTCATTCAGCCACTCTGTGCCTTTTAATTGGAGAATTTAATCCATTACATTTAGTTATTAATAGGTAAAGTCTTATCATTGCCATCTTGTTAATTATTTTCTGGGTGTTTTGTAGTTCTTTTGTTCCTTTCTCCCTCTCTTGCTGTCTTCCTTTGTGAGTTGTTGATTTTATGTCATAGTATACTTTGATTCCCTTGCCTTTATTTTGTATGTACTATTATAGATTTTTGTTCTGTGTTACTCTGAGACTTACTTGAAATATATTACATATATAACAGTATTTTATATGGTGTATCACTCATCAGCTCAGATCACTGAAGTCCACATTATCAACATTTGTGTGGTCTTTGGTAAGCACTGTGGGAGGGTCTACAGAAACTGCAGGGGCTACTTAGATCCTCAGTGGCACCTCCAGGTTGAGCAGTATGGACCAGGGCTGGCAGTTGTGGTGGCTGGAGCCAGTAGTGCGCACACACTCAGCTATGGGTCCCACCTGTAGGTGCCTTGGTTGTGGTGGGGGCCAGTTCTAAACACACATGTAATGGTGGGGGCCAGGGCAAGTATTGCTTTAGCGATTTGGGGTCTTTTGTTGCCCCATATGAATTTTAGGATTCTTTGCTCTATTTCTGTAAAGAATGTCATTGGGATTCTGATTGGGATAGTGTTAAATCTGTAGATTTCTTTAGGTAGTATGGACATTTTAACTATACTCATTTTTCCAACCCATGCGCATGGAATGTCTTCCCATCTCTTTATGATGATGATCAATTTCTTTCATGAAAGTCTTGCAGTTTTCATTTTACAGGTCTTTCACTTCCTTGGTTAAATTTACCCCAAGGTATTTTATTCTTTTTGTTGCAATTGTGATTGGGATTGTGTTCTTGAGTTCTTTTTACTGTTAGTTTGTTGTTAGAGTATAGAAATGCTACGGATTTATGTAAGTTGATTTTATACCCTGCAACTTTGCTGTAGTTGTTATTTCTAATAGTTTTCCAATGGATTCTTTGGGGTTTTCTGTATATAAAATCATGTCTTATGCAAATAGCGAGAGTTTCACTTCTTCATTGCCTATTTGGATTCCTTTTATTCCTTTCTCTTGCCTAATTGCTCTGGCCAAAACCTCCAGTACTATGTTGAATAAGAGTGGTGATAGAGGGCGTCCTTGTCTCGTTCCTGTTCTCAGGTGCATGGCTTTCAGTTTTTGCCCATTGAGTATGATGTTGGCTGTGGGTTTGTCATATATGGCCTTTATTATGTTGAGGTACTTTCCTTCTATACCCATTTTATTTAGAGCTTTTATCATAAATGGATTTTGGGTCTTCTCAAACACTTTCTCTGCATCTATTGAGATGATCATGTGGTTTTTGTTTCTCATTTTGTTAATGTGGTGTATCATGTTGATTTACTTGTGCACATTGAACCATCCCTGTGTCCCTGGTATAAATCCCACTTGAATACCCACTTGATCATGGTGCATGATCTTTTGTATGTATTGCTGTATTTGGTTTGCCAGAATTTTGTTGAGGATTTTTGCATCTATGTTCATCAGTGATATTGGCCTGTAGTTTTCCTTCTTCATGTGGTACTTGTCTGGTTTTGGGATCAGGGTGATGTTGGCTTCATAGAATGTGTTTGGAAGTGCTCCATCTTCCTCAATTTTCTGGAATAGTTTGAGAAGGATAGGTATTAAATCTTCCTTGAATGTTTGTTAGAATTCTCCAGAGAAGCAATATGGTCCTGCACTTTTATTTTGGGGGAGGTTTTTGATTAGTGTTTCAATTTCTTTACTTGTGATTAGTCTATGCAGATTCTCTATTTCTTCCTGATTGAGTTTTGGGAGGTTGTAAGAGTCTAAGAATTTATCCACTTCTTCTAGATCATCCAATTTATTGGCATATAGTTTTTCACAGTATTCTCTTATAATTTTTTGCATTTCTCTGGTATCTGTTGTGATTTCTCCTCTTTCATTTCTAATTTTATTTGAGCCCTCTCTCTTTTTTTCTTAGTGAGTCTGGTTAAGGGTTTGTCAATTTTGTTTATTTTCTCACAGAACCAATTCTTTGTTTCATTGATGCTTTCTACTGTTTTCTTTTTGTTTCAATTTCATTTATTTCTGCTCTAGTTTTTATTATTTCCATCCTTCCACTGACTTTGGACTTTTTTGTTCTCCTTTTCCTAATTCTGTTAGATGTTGTTTGAGATTGCTTATCTGAGATTTTTCTTGTTTATTGAGGTGAGCCTATATTGCAATGAATTTCCCTCTTAGGACCACTTTTGCTGCATCCCAAATGAGTTGGTATGGCATGTTTTCATTTTCATTTGTCTCCAGATAATATTTGATTTCTCCTTTAATTTCTTCAATGATCCATTGGTTGTTCAGTAGCATGTTGTTTAATCTCTACATTTTTGCCCCTTTCCCAGCTTTATTATTGTAGTTGATTTCTAGTTTAATAGCATTATGGTCGGAAAAGATGCTTAATATCATTTCAATGCTCTTGAATTTCTTGAGGCTTGCTTTGTTTTCCAACATATGTTCTATCCTTAAGAATGTTCCATGTGCACTTGAGAAGAATGTGTAATCTTCTGTTTTTGGATGAAGTGGTCTCTCTATATATATCTATTAAGCCCATCTGGTCTAGTTTTTCATTTAATTCTACAATTTCCTTTTGATTTTCTGTCTCGATGATCTATCCACTGGTGTTAGTGGAATGTTGAGGTCCCCTACTATTATTGTATTGTTGTTGATATCTCCTTTTAGTTTTGTTAATAGTTGCTTTACGTACTTTGGTGCTCCTGTGTTGGGTGGATATATATTTATAAGTGTTATGTCTTCTTGGTGGAGTGTCCCTTTTATCATTATAAACTGCCCCTCTTTGTCTTTCTTTATCTACTTTGCTTTGAAGTCTACTTTGTCTGATATTAGTATGGTGACATCTTCTTTCTTAGGTTCATTATTAGCTTGGAGTATCATCTTCCATTCCTTCACTTTGAGTCTGTGTTTGTCTTTGGGGCTGAGGTGTGTTTCCTGGAGGCAGCATATTCTTGGGTCTTGTTTTTTAATCCATCCTGCCACTCTGTGTCTTTTGATTGGAGAGTTCAATCCATTTACATTTAGAGTGATTATTGAAATGTGGGGGCCTAATGCTGCCATTTTATCACTTGTTTTCCAGTTCTCCTGCATTTCCTTTGTTTCTCGTCCCATGAGTTTTGGACTACCAATTCAGGTAGGTAGTTTTCTATATTGGCTTTCTTCTTATTCGTAATTTGTGTCTTTATTCTTGTTATTTGTTTAGTGGTTACCATGTGGTTTGTATAAAACATCTCACAGATGAGATAGTCCATTTTCTGATAGCCTCTTATTTCCTCAGATTAAGCCATTCCATTCCTTTCCTCTTCCCCTTCTAGGTTGTTGTTGTCAGGTCTTTTTTTTTTCTTCCTTCTTGTGTTGTGAGTTTGTGGTTAAAATGACAAGATTATATCTATTCTCTGTGTTTCCCTTCCTTTTATCTTTAATGTTATGCTTAGCATTTGCTAACCTGTTTTGTTGGAGAGCTGCAATTTTCTGATTTTGTCTTTCTACTTATCTCCTTTGCTCTGGGTTTTGTAACCCCTTTCCTTTTTTTTCAGGTATGAGGGTCTTCCTGAGCATTTCTTGTGTGTGTGGGGAGGGTCTTGTGGTGATGAACTCCCTTAACTTTTGTTTATCTGGGAAAGTTTTTATTTCTCCATCATATTTGAAGGATATTTTCACTGGATAGAGTATTCTTGGCTGCAAGTTTTTGTCCCTCAGAGTTTTGAATATGTCATTCCACTCTCTTCTAGCCTGTAAGGTATTTGCTGAGAAATCTGCTCACAGCCTGATGGGGGTTCCTTTGAAGGTTATTTTCTTCTGCCTTGTTGCCCTCAATATTTTCTCTTTGTTGTTGACTTTTGCAAGCTTCACTACTATATGCCTTGGGATTGGTCTTTTTACATTGATAAAGTTTGGACATCTATTAGCTTCTGTCACATGGAGTTCCATCTCTCTCCCCAGGTTTGGGAAGTTCTCAGCCATTATTTCTTTGAACAGGCTTTCTGGCCCCTTCTCCTTCTCTTCTCCCTCTGGGATACCTATAATCCTTATGTTGCATTTCCTAATTGAGTGAGATATTTCTCAGAGAGTTTCTTCATTTCTTTTTAGTCTTAGTTCTGTCTCCTCCTCTATCTGAAGCATTTCTATATTCATATTCTCCAAATTGTTAATTCTGTCTTCCATATTATTGACCCTACTGTTCAGAGTCCATATTTTTCTTAATCTCCTCCATTGTGTTCTTCATCTTCAACATTTCTGACTGGTTCTTCTTTATAGTATCAAGCTCTTTTGTGACATAGCTCCTGAACTCGTTGAGTTGTCTATCTGTATTCTTTTAACTCATTGACTTTTTTAGTGATAGCTATTTTGAATTTGTTGTCATTTAGGTTATAGATTTCAGTGTCTTTGGGGTTGTTTTCTGGGTACTTGCCATTTCCTTCTATTCTGGAGATTTAATATATTTTTTCATACTGCTTGATGGCATCGATTTGTGCCTCTGCATATATATAACAATTATATATATAATTGCACTCAACAATGAAATTCCCAAATATATAAAGCAATTACTAGCAGAAGTAAAGGGAGAAATAGACAACAATATGATAACAGTAGGGGACTTTAATACCCCACCATCAACAATCAGATCATCCAGACAGAAAACAATGAGGAAACAGCAGATTTGAATAACACTATAGATTAAATGTCTAAGTTGATATTTGAAAAGACAAAGAAAACTGACAAATCGTTAGCTAGACTTACCAAAAAATAGAGAGGACTCAAATAAATAAAACTCTAAATGAAAAAAGAGACATTACAATTGATACCACACAAATACAAAGGATTGCTAGAGACTACTATGAACAATTATATACCAACAAATTGAATAACCTAGAAGGAATGGATGAGTTCCTAGAAACATATAGCTTACCAAGACTGAATCATGAAGGAACAGAAAATCTGAACAGACTAATAATGAGCAAAGAGATTCAATCAGTAATCAAAAATCTGATTCAACAACAAAGAAAAGCTCAGCATAAGATGGTTATATGGGTAAATTTTACCAAATATTTAAAGAATTATGCCAACTCTTCTCAAACTCTTTTTAAAAATTGAAAAGGAGGGAACATTTCCAAACTCATTTAATGAGGCCAGCATTACCCTGATATAAAGCCAATTAAGGACCCTACAAGAAAAGAAAATTAAAGGCCCATATCCCTGATGAACATAGATGCAAAAATCCTACATGAAATAGTAGCAAACCAAATTCAACAGCATATTAAAAGAATCACACACTGTGATCAAGTGAGGTTTAATCCCTGGGATACAAGATGTTCAACATATGCAAATTAATAAATGTTACACACCACATTAACAAAATGAAGGATAAAATTTGTATGATCATCTAAATAGATGCAGAAACAGCGTTTGAAAAAATTCAACGTCCTTTCATGATAAAAACTCTCAACAAATTGAGTATAGAAGGAATGACCTCAACATAATAAACGCCATATATGATAAGCCCACAGTTAACATCATACTCAATGTGAAAAGCTGAAAGATTTTTCTTTAAGATAAGGAATAAGACATGGGTATTTAAGCTCACTATTTTTATTCAACATAGAACTGGAAGTTCTAACTAGAGCAATTTGGCAAGAAAAAGAAACAAAAGGCATAAAATTCAGAAAGGAAGAAGTTAAATTGTCTCTGTTTGCAGATGACATGATCTTATATATAGATCCACCAAGAAATTCCACCAAAAATTCTAGAACTAATAAATGAATTTAGTAAAATTGCAGGATAGAAAATCAATATACTAAAATCAGTTGCATTTCTATCCAGTAACAATGAAGTATCATAAGAAAGATGATGAAAACAACCCAATTTAGATAGCATCAAAAATATTAAAATACTTAAGAATAAAGTTAACTAAAGAAGTGAAAGACCTATACCCATAAACTATAAGACATTGATGAAAGGAAGTGAAGAAGACATAATGGAAAGATATTCCATGTTCTTGGATTGGAATTATTAATACTGTTAAAGTGTCTGTACCACATAAAGCAATCTACAGATTCAATGCAATCTCTTTCAAAACCCCAATGGCATTTTTTTACAGAAACAAACAAACAAAATATCCTAAAATTTATATGAAACAACAAAAGACCCCTAAATAGACAAACCAATATTGAGAAAGAACAAAGCTGGATGGATCACACTTCCTGATATCAAACTATATTGCAGAGCTATGTAATCAAAACGATATGGTACTAGAGTAAAAGCAAGCATATAAACAGATGGAACAGAGCAGAGAGTTCAGAAACAAATCTATGCATATATGACAACTGATCTTTGACATTACTGTGGATATACAATAGGAAAAGGACAGACTCTTCAACAAGTGGTTTTGAGAAAATTGGCATCCACATGCAAACGCATGAAACTGGATGGTCATATTACTCTATACAAATAATCAACTCATAATGGATTAAAGATTAAATGTAAGACCTAGAGCTGTGAAACTCCTAGAAGAAAACAGGGGGAAAACTTCACTACATTGGGTTTGGCAACGATTTCTTGGTTACAACACTAAAAGCAAAGGCAACAAAACCAAAATTAGACAAGGGGCACTACATCAGACCACAAACTTCTGCACAGTAAAGGAAATAATCAAGAGAGTGAAAAGGCAATTTACTGAATAGGAGAAAATCTTTGCAAACTATATATCTGATAAGGAATTACTATCCAAAATATCTTAGGAACTCATACAACTCAATAGCAAAAAAAAAAAAAAATTACTCAAGTAAAAAACGAGCAAAGGGGGTCGGCCCAATGGTGCAGTGATTAAGTGCGCACGTTCTGCTTCGGCAGCCGGGGTTTGCCGGGTCGGATCCTGGATGCTGACATGACACCGCTTAGCAAGCCATGCTGTGGTAGGCATCCCACATATAAAGTACGGGAAGATGGGCATGGATATTAGCTCAGGGCCAGTCCTCCTCAGCAAAAAGAGGAGGATTGGCAGCAGATGTTACCTCAGGGCTAATCTTCCTCAAAAAAAGAAATGAGCAAAGAACTTGGATAGACATTTCTGTAAAGAAGGCATACAAATGGCCAATAGGTATATGAAAAAGTTCTCAACATCACTAATTGTCAGGGAAATGCAAATCAAAACCACGACAAGATATCACCTCACACCTGTTGGATGGCTATTATTTAAAAAAATACAAAAGATAACACGCATTTGGTTGTGGAGTAATTGGAGGCATTGTAGCTATTGGTGGGATTGTAAAATGATGTGACTGCTACTGAAAATAGAACAATGGTCCCTCAAAAAATTAAAATTAGAATTACTCTGTAAATTAAGAATAGATCTACCATATGATCGAGCTATTCCACTGCTGGGTATTTATCCAAAGAACTTGAAAACTCAAAGGCATAAAGATACTTGCACCCCTATGTTCATTGCAGCATTATAGATAATAGCCAAGACTTGGAAGCACCTAGGTGCCCATCAAGGGACGAATGGATAAAGAAGATGTGGTATTTATACATGATGGACTACTACCCAGCCATAAGAAATGATGAAATCCGGTCATTTGTGACAACATGGATGGACCTTGAGGGTATTAGGCTGAGTGAAATAAGTCAGAGGTAGAAAGTCAAATACCATATGATCTCACTCGTAAGTAGAAGATCAATACAACAAGAAAAAAACACATAGCATTGGAGATCGGACTGGTGGTTACCATAGGGGAAGGGAGGAGAGGGGAGGGCAAAAGGGGTGATTAGGTTCACATATGAGGGGATCAATTATAATTAGTTTTTGGGTGGTGAACATGATGTAATCTACACAGAATTCAAAATATATTATGATGTACATTCGAAAGCTATATAATGTTATAATCCAATATTACTGCAATTAAAAAATAAATAAATAAAATTTAAAAAAGAAAGAGAGAGGGGGCCGGCCCCATGGCCGAGTGGTTAGGGTCGTGTGCTCCGCTGCAGGTGGCCCAGTGTTTCATCAGTTCGAATCCTGGGCGCGGACATGGCACCGCTCATCGAGTCACGCTGAGGTGGCATCCCACATGCCACAACTGGAAGGACCCACAACTCAGAATATACAACTATGTACTGGGGGGGCTTTGGGGAGAAAAAGGAAAAAAATAAAATCTAAAAAAAAAGAAAGAGAGGAAAGAATTACTCTGTGATCCAGTAATCCCACTTCTAGAGTATATATCCAAAAGAATTGAAATCAGGATGTCAATGAGATATATGTACTCACGTATTCATTGCAGCATTATTCACAATAATCTAGATATAGAAACAACTTAAATGTCCATTGACAGATGAGTGAATAAAGAAAATATGGTATATACATACAGTGGGATACTATTTAGACTTTGAAAAGAAGGAGATCTTGCCAATGCAACAACATGGATTAACCTGGAGGACATGGTGCTAAATACAATAAGCTAGTCAAAGAAGGACGAATACTGAATGATCCCACTTATACAAGACATTTAAAATAATCTAACTCACAGAAATAGAGTAGAATGTGGTTGCCAGGGGCTGGGGAAATGGAGAGTTGCTGTTCAATGGGTATGAAATTTCAATTATGCAAGATGAGTGAGTTCTAGAGGTCTGTGGTACAACACCATACCTGTAGTTTGCAATACTGTATTGTACAGTTAAAAAATTTTTAAGACAGTTGATCTCATGTTAAGTGTTCCTAAGACAATAAATAAATAAAATTTGTACAAGTTAGTGGTTTTTAGTATCTTCACAGAGTTGTGCAGCAATCACCACTACCTAATTCCTGAACATTTTTATCATGCCCAGTAAAACCACATTCGTCCTTTCCCCCAGGCTCTAGCAACCAGTAATCTACTTTCTGTCTCTATGGATTTGCCTAATCTGGATGTAATATAAATGGAAGCATACAACATGTGACTTTTTGTTTCCAGCTTCTTTCACTTAGCATAATATTTTCAGGGCTTATCCACATTATAGCATGGATCAGAACTTCATTCTTTTCTATCACCAGATGATTTTCCATTGTACAAATATACTATATTTTGTTCACAAGTCTTTTTTGGGACATAGGTTTTGTTTCTCTTGGGTAGATATCCAATAGTGAAATTGCTGATTTATAGGCTAGATGTGTATTTAAGAAACTGCAAGAAAATTTTCCAAAGTCATTTTATCCTTTTATACTTCCACCAGCAATGTATGAGAGTGCCAGGCACTTTTCACATCTTCACCAATATTTGGCATGGTCATTCTTTATGAATTTTAGCTCTTCAGGTAAGTATGAAAATAAATTTCATTGTGGTTTTAATATCTTTTCATGTTTTTATTGGTCATTCCTATACCTTCTTTTGTGAAGTGTTTGTTCAAGTCTTTTGCCCATTTTAAAACACTGGGTTGTCTTTCTCTCAGTTTGTTGGATACATGTATTGTGAATATTTTCAGCCAGTCGTGGCTTGCATTTTCCTTTTAATGAGGTCTTCTGATGAACAGAAGTTCTGTGGATAAAGAAAATATCGTGTATATATAATGGAATGATATTCAGCCATAGAAAAGGGAATCTTGCCATTTGTGACAAAAATGGATGGACTTTGAGGGCATTATGCAAGGTGAAATAAATCAGAGAAAGACAAATACAATATGATTTCAGTTATATGTGAAATCTAAAAAGCCAAACTCATAGAAACAGAGAGTAGAATGGTGGCTGCCAGGGACTAGGGGGTGGGGAATATGGGGAGGTGTTGATCAAAAGGTACAAACTTCCCGTTATAAGATGAATAAGTTCTAGAGACTACTGTACAGCATGGTAACTATAGTTAACAATACTGTATTGTGTACTTGAAATTTGCTAAGGGAGTAGATCTTCTAAAAAATGGTAATTATGTGAGGTGATGGAGGTGTTAACTAACCTTAATGTAGTTATCACTTCACAATATATATGTGTTTCAAACCATCAGATTGTACACCTTAAGCTTACATAATATGTCAATTTTATCTCAATAAAGCTGAGAAAAAAAGGAAAGATGAAATAAGATTAAGTATTCAAGATAAGAATGAAATGAACTCCCAATAGAACTGGACATGTGGATAATATATATCTTTTTTGTGGAAATAGAAGTGATAAGAAAAGGAAAAAATTATTTTAAAAAGAAACAATATGCATATGGATCATAATGAATCTCAAATCTAGACTTTTCAAACTTTTTGAATTACTGAAGCAGCAAATATCCTCTAAGAACTCGGAGAGGAAGAAACACCTATCTGTTCTGGACTATTAGGTTGAATTCCAACTTCTTCCCAAGTTCTAGATCAAAGAAAACAATAAAATAACTTTAAGGTAAAATTGAAAAGAAATGTTGTGATCCAATCAATTTATTATTCTTTATGGATGAAAGCAAAAGGAAAAAAATATTTGATGTATAAGGGCTTAAAAACATAATCACCACATTGCTTATTTGAATAAAGCTATTTAAAGTTAAACATGGAATAAAACTAATATCTAAATACTTTGGAACATACAACGAATTTTCAGTTATAAAAGTAATAGAAGCAATTATAAAGGGCATGACCTATAAGTTTGATAACTTGAACACATTCTAGTCTGTGACACTTTTGTTTTCATTATTTTCCTTCACCTGCGAGTGGAGCGAGAAAGGAGGCCATACATAATGCTATAAAACCTTAGTCATTTATGGATTGGTTCAAAAATAAATGAATGGCTTGCTTTAGGATAAAATTTTTTAAATGTCTTTCTAAAAATTGTCTGCTGCAGATCACAAATATTTTATATTTCTATAGAATACATTGGAGAGTAATTATCCCATTCATCTCTACTTACATAATATTTAAGACCCAGCAATTTCTGTTCTGAGTATATAACCAAAAGAAATTAAATCAGTACCTTGAAGAGATGTCTGTGCTCCTAATTTTATTTCAGATATTCATAATAACCAAGATATGGAAACAACCTAAATGTTTATAGATGAATGAATAAAGAAATTGTGATACACACATACAGTGAAATATGATTCAGCCTTAAAAAAGAACGAGATCTTGCCATTTGTGACAATATAGATAGGCTCTGAGGACTCTATGCTAAGTGAAATAAGCCAGACACAGAAAGAAACGTACTGCATGATCTCACGTGTATGAATCTAAAAATCATTGAATATATAGAAGCAAAGGTTAGAACAGTGTTTACAGGAGACGAGAAGGTGGAAGCAATGAGGAGATGTTCATCAAAGGATACAAGTTGCAGTTATTACTGGATGAATAAGTCTAGAGATCTAGTGTACAGCAAGATGACTAGAACTAATAAAAATGTACAGAATAGTGGAAATTTGCTAAGATAGTAGATTTCAGGTGCTCTCACCACCCAAAAATGCCCTGGTAACTATGTGAGGAGATAGATATGTTAATTAGCTTGACTGTGAGAATCATTTCACTATGTATATGTATGTCAAATAATCATGTTAGGAGGCCGGCCCCATGGCCAAGTGATTAAGTTCAAGAGCTCCGCTTCTGCGGCCCAGGGTTTTGCCGGTTTGGATCACGGGCTCAGACATGGCACCGCTCATTAGGCCATGTTGCGGCGATGTCCCACATGCCACAACTAGAAGGACCCACAACTAAAACAAATATATATATATATATATATATACAACCATGTACTGGGGGGGATTTGGGGAGAAAAAGCAGGGGAAAAAAAAGAAGATTGGCAACAGCTCAGGTGCCAATCTTAGAAAAAAAAATGTTAGACACCTTAAGTATATACAATTTTTATTTAAAAATTAAACAAGAAATATAAAATGTAATTGCTGCATTAACAATACTCAATGTGGAAGCTTTATTTATTTTTTCACTTATACAAAAGCATAAAATATATAATTATGTCTAAATAAGTCTCTAAGAACTCATTCAATAAATAAAAAACAGAAATTACATGTGAAAGAAGAAAGTAAAATTTATCATAGTGTAATCAATAATGAGAGTAATTGTAGCTATTCTCAGTTGTTTGCATAATTTATGAGTTTTCCATGTACATTATAAGTTGCAGAATCTATCCTTAAGGAAAGAATATATGTCCAATGGAAGCAAGATAGATACACACACATATAAAATATAATAAATACGAATTGCTCTGGAAAATCACTTGAACTGTTCTTGTGACTGAACTTACTGAAAATCTCAAATTTAGGAGCCTTTTAAGCAAAAAAGCAAGATTGGGGTTTATATCATTCTTATATTTGCATTATTGTCTATTATTTATTATTAATAATTATTAATTTATTATATGTTATTTATATTATTCTTGTGAGGCTAAGAAAAGATAAGAAAGATTATGTGGAGAATTAGAAGCATGCGTTTGGACTATTTAAAAGGACCTTAGAGATCACCATACAATTCAGAAATTATTTAACAGCACCTGGTGAATTAATTATTTCAAAATTGCTCCCAGTTTTGCCCTCTATACTTAACACATATGACTACATGCCTTTCACATTTTACTAGCCAAAAGATATGAAATATCTGAAAATTATCCACACATAATTTGGTTTGCACTCATTCCATATCCTGACAAAACTCTGTACAAATTGTAAGTTTTCATCACTTTAGAAATGTACCCCTGACAAATCTTGGGGGTGAATCGAGGGAAGTTGAACTTTTAGTGCTGGGACTTCAGCATCAGTAGATGCCTTTAACTCAGGCGTGGCCCAGAATCAGCTGAGCCATCCTTCAAAGAACAGCAGATGTCTGTATAAAATGGTAATCTGTAGAAGCCGAGATAGGCTGAGGACTAGATGGGGTTTTCCCCATTCCCCAAGCAGCAAAATATGCGTGTAATCCTGCAAGTTCCTTACCCTCTTCTTGATAGAAGATGAAATGGGATTTCCCGACAAGAGGGCTGGAAAGGGTTTGGGCTTGGATTTAATTTGATTAAAGAAGATAAATGTAATATCACTTATGCATTTGAATTTGTGGTTGCAAATACACGTTTACTAAATCAAACATTGCCAACACAGATTCTTCCACAGAATAGGTGGTTGTTAACCATTAACATTCCCTTAATTCTTTCTCCATGGAGTAAATCAATCTGAAATAATGCCACCCTTTGAGAATAGACAAGATGGAAACTGAAAAGTTAGAACTCCATAACTTAAATAAGTGGCTCTGTAAAATGATGAGACGTGATTTTGCCTAATGCTTTGGCTTCTTTTTTGCAGAGATATACACTGGAAAATTCCTCTTTTCTCTGAGACTATATAAGCATTAAATGATTAAAAGTCGAGCAGAGCATCTTTACCTGAGTATACATACACTTGACCACCCCCCACCTGATCTCTGTAACGTCCCGTCTCAGTAAACGTTGATAATAATGAAGACGTTCTCCAGATGAGCTTCCTGACTCATGGCAACATAATTCCAGTACAGTAGTCTATGGTACTTCAAATAAGAACACCTCTTGGAGCTATCTAGTAACTCAGAACCACTGAGGATACAAAATTCCTAGGAGTCTTTTATGATTTAAAATTTGTTTTTAATTAAATTTTTTTCAAATTAGGATTTGGATACCAGGTGCAACATTAGAGATTATTGACTCCTTAGAGACTCGCATTGACTCTATGAATGGGTCATGAACTGAAAGTTGAGCATGTGCAAAGCAAAACTCCAGCCAATAGCAAAGGAACGTTTACATATTAGACTTTTGCATCAAGCCTGAGCAAATGCTTCATAAACTTACCCCACACTGATTGGAGAGGCATTTGTTCAGAACACACTCTGTTCAAGTACACTTAGGGTTGATTAATTTATGGCAAGAATTCTTAATAGAATTTGAGATTTTATTGATTACCTTAGTATTTATCAATGCTGATATGAAATTACCTGTTGCTTTTCTGCTGCTGTTTGTTCTCTTCTCTATATCCTAGGAACACCATTCTATTCATTCATTAAATACATATACTTCTTCTGGCTACTATGAAGATGAGAAATTCATTATTGGTGGACACTTTTCCCTAAGAGTGACAGCTAGTGACACGAGGAGGAAATTTGGCTTTGAAGATACAACCGATACAGCAGGTTGTGCTCATGAGTGAGTGAGTGACTTCACCTAAGGCATTTTCACACATAAACATCTGTTTCAATTGGTTTGTTTGGCATTACTTTTGGGTATGGCATGGGCATGGGTAATGTAGCAAAATACTTTTTTCCTGAATTGTATCTTGTTATCTAAGGCAGAAATATTTGAGACTCTGAATTTTAAGGCCTGACATTTTCTGGCTACTTCATTGTCTGATCTGACTTTCTCAGACTTAAGCTGCATGTTGGAAAGGCAAAATTTGTAAAATCTAATATTTAGTCACCATGTTTCTCAACATTATTCAACTCCTCTTAATTTCTTCTTTTTTCTTAAATTATCTTGTGTGTTCTTCATATGAACATTATCTTTTATAAAAATCAAAATCAAGAAAATTATCTTTTCTCCTTTGCATTCTAGGGACCTTACTAAGCATTACCAGCACTTGCTGGCCGTGGTTTTTGCTGTAGGAAAAAAATCAATAAGGACCCAAATATATAATTCAATTTGTCTCTGGGATTCTCTCTCTTCAATGTTGACTTTATTGAGATGAAAGCTGTGGAGAGTTCTATGTGTTTTCCTTCAGGAGAGTCTTCCAGTCCCTAATTACAACCATAGGTCTGAGAAGAGAGACAAATTGGTAGCTGTGATAGGTGTTTCAACAGGAATATTGCCTCAGAGTTCCTGAGTCCTTGGTCTCTACAGTGTCCTGCAGGTAAATAAAAAAATTCTTACTTCTAAGGTCAAAAATAGTAATAGTGAATGCCAAACAAAATTCCATGTATGCTATCGAAAAGATATGGGACTTCTTAACAATTTTCTATTTATCCCTTTTCCTCTAAAATATCATGTACTTATAATATAGAATTATCTTTGTATAATAAAATTTCCTTTTTGAAAACTTTTAAAATGGAGAAAAGCACGTAGATAAAAATAATGATAACCCATAATCTCACCATCCAGAGAGAATTTCTGCTAATATTTATTGGCGTCGGCATCCAGTCTTTTTTTCTATGCATTTTAGAGCATCATAAATATATTGGGAATAAGGTGATTATATTTAAATATAGTTTTGTGCTTCTTTTGTTGTACACAATGTTATGAACATTTTTCACTTATATCAATTATTCTTCTTTAATATCAGTTTAAATTGCAACATAATATTCCTTTCTACAAAAGTTATTTAACTGACTTCTTAGAGTTAGAGAGAGATTGTTTTCGTTTCCACTATTATGAAGAGTGTGTCAGTTCATAGCCTTTTTAAAAAACATATTTGTCCCCATCAATGACAACTTCCTTAAAATATTTTCTTAGTAGTGACATTTCTGAGTCAAATGTATTCATGTTTGCAAGTCTTATTATAAAGTTGCAAAACTGCTATTTAGAAATATATCAGTTTACTCTGTTAGCAACCGTGCATGAGAATCTCAGTGTACGTCCAGCGTACAATCTCAGTGTATATCGTCACTGGAGTTGTCATTTTTAAAGTATTTGCCAATTGGATTATGCTATTAATGTTACTTTTTTCCTGTTTTCATTTGCATTTTCTTATGTTTATGAGTCACTTTTATTTCTTCTCTTATGTACTTTAAATCTTATCTTGTGACTATGTAACTGTGGGGAGGTAATTTTACCCTTTTCTTACTGATGTTTAAAATCTTCCTCTTTGCCCTTTCCCTATAAACAATCTTGCAAACTTTATTGACTAAATTAAGTCTTTTGTGTCACATGTGTTTCAAATACATAATAAAGGAATACAGTCAAGTTGCTGGATACAAAATCAATGTACAAAAATCCGTTGTGTTTCTATACACTAACAACGAAGTAGCAGAAAGAGAAATTAAGAATACAATCCCATTTACAATTGCAACAAAAAGAATAAACTACCTAGGAATAAACTTAATGAGAGAGGTGAAGGATCTGTACACCGAAAACTATAAAACATTGTCGAAAGAAATCGAAGAAGACACAAAGAAATGCCAAGATATCCCGTGCTCTTGGATTGGAAGAATTAACATTGTTAAAATGTCCATACTTCCTAAAGCAATCTACAGATTCAACGCAATCCCTATCAAAGTTCCAACAACATTTTTTACAGAAATAGAACAAAGAATCCTAAAACTTATATGGAACAGCAAAAGACCCCGAATAGCCAAAGGATTCCTGAGAAAAAAGAACAAATCTGGAGGTATCACAAGCCCCGATTTCAAATTATACTACAAAGCCATAGTAACCAAAACAGCATGGTACTGGCACAAAAACAGACACACAGATCAATGGAACAAAACTGAGAGCCCAGAAGTTAACCCATACGTTTATGGACAGCTAATATTTGACAAGGGAGCCAAGAGCATACGGTGGAGAAAGGCGAGTCTCTTCAATAAATGGTGTTGGGAAAACTGGACAGCCACATGCAAAAGAATGAAAGTAGACCATTCCCTTACACCATGCACAAAAATCAACTCAAAATGGATTAAAGATTTGAATGTAAGACCCGAAACCATGAGACTTCTAGAAGAAAACATAGGCAGTACGCTCTATGACATTGGACTGAGCAGCATATTTTCAAGTCCCATGTCTGACTCAGCAAGGGAAACAAAAGAAAAAATGAACAAATGGGACTACATCAAACTAAAAAGTTTCTGCACAGCAACGGAAACCGTCAACAAAATGAAAAGACAACCTAACATTGGGAGAAGATATTTGCAAACCACATATCAGATAAGGGGTTAATATCCAAAATATACAAAGAACTCATACAGCTCCACAACAAAAAAGCCAACAATCCAATTAGAAAATGGGCAAAAGATCTGAACAGAGATCTCTCCAAAGAAGAAATACAGATGGCCAACAGGCATATGAAAAGATGCTCAAGATCATTAGCTATCAGGGAAATGCAAATCAAAACTACAATGAGGTATCACCTCACTCCGGCCAGAATGGCTATAATTAACAAGACAGGAAACAACAAATGTTGGAGAGGGTGTGGAGAGAAGGAAACCCTTGTTCACTGCTGGTGGCAGTGCAAACCAGTGCAGCCACTATGGAAAGCAGTTTGGAGTATCCTCAGAAAATTAAGGATAGATCTACCATATGATTCAGCTATTCCACTGCTGGGTATTTATCCAAAGAACTTGAAAACTCAAAGGCATAAAGATACTTGCACCCCTATGTTCATTGCAGCATTATACACAATAGCCAAGACTTGGAAGCAACTTAGGTGTCCATCAAGGGACGAATGGATAAAGAGGATGTGGTATTTATACACGATGGACTACTACTCAGCCATAAGAAATGACGAAACCCAGCCATTTGTGACAACATGGATGGACCTTGAGGGTATTATGCTGAGTGAAATAAGTCAGAAGGAGAAAGTCAAATACCATATGATCTCACTCATAAGTAGAAGATAAAAACGACCAAAAA